>NC_141704.1:47045446-47645446 GCF_971803275.1 Cyanistes caeruleus | reverse complement strand
TTTATCTACGTTCTGAAAGATTTAATATTGTCTGTAAGCCACTAGCACATCAGTATTGCCTTCTGGTACGGGCTGTTACTGCATTAGTCCTCTGTCCTCACAGAAATAAGCTACAGTAGGGCTTTTGTCCTGTCTTTCTGGGATGCACATCACTCCAAGCCAGTCTTGTCCTTTCACTGATGCTATCTGGACTGCCCTGAGGTCTGGGACACTGCAGTTTTGTTTCCATTTCTCTGACTATATGCTTTGTGATACTGTTTCCCACCATCACTGCCTTTCCATTCTAGTACACATGAATTTGGCCTTAGAATCTATAGCACTATTAGTTGAAGGGAATTTCCTACAAAATCTGTCCTGTTGCATCACAAACTTGCTGCTCTGAAAAGCAAGGATGATCAGAGAAGTCTGTGACTCCAAGAGAAACCACTGCAGGGACAGCCCATGACACATGGTTCACTGTCCCCCTTCCATTATTTCTAACATTATGTACTCAGCATTAGTAAAGGCAGCCAAAGCTTCTCCTTCTGGTAATCTGCAAACTGTAGCTTTGTCACAAGAACAGAAAGGATATGGCAAAAATCATTTTAGCTAAAAGCTTCTGATCAGGACTGAGCAAAGGATCTCCTAGGAATTATCTGATGTTTCCTACTTGGTCCTGTCTTGTAAAGAAAGAGCCTCTCTTTCTATTGAAATCAACTACTCATTTTGCTAAGCATTTCATTTTTATTATCAAAACAACTTGCACAGCTAACGAAGTCATTATTACAATTAAAATGACAACTGTATAAGAAAAAGCTCCATTTGAAAATGGCTGCAGCTGTGGGAAGCCACCTTTAGGAGAGATTCCAGGGATTCCCACCATGGCTGCAATATGAGCAATCTATAATTTTTGGAAAGGTCCCCAGCTGTTGAATCCAGTAAAGGTAGGATGTTTTAGCACATACCTCAGTAGTTTAGCAGGTACCTAAAGGCATTAGTTTAAAGTTAACAAATAACTGCCTTTATCTGATGGAGTCTGAAGGTAATTTCTGTGCTTATTGTAATCATGATATTCATGGAGATTATACTACAAATACAGAAATTCTTGTCACTTTTTTCATTGCAAAGATTGGCATACACTACTCATCCATTTCTAAACAATCTATAAAGCCATATATGACTAAGTTAAATACAGGCAAACATCTCACAGCTGTATGTACAGGACTTGACAGATACTCTATACTGATTTGCAATTTAAGACAGCCATATCTGGGTAGTAAAACCATCCAGAAAGTTTTCTCTTGCTCTAATCTATCTTGACAGATAAACTACAAGGTTAAAACTGTACATATTTTGGGTTACCACACTGAGCAAGCAGGTCAATTCTCAGCTGTATGACCCCAATGGCAACATACTTGTGTTTTAATATTATTGTACATTTCTAACAACAGTTACGCTTTCAGCCAAACAAACAAAACAAAGAAATAAAAATAGAGAAAAAAACCCCAAGAAACTAAACCTAAACAATCAACCAACCAAAACCCTCAAAAACCCTCCCAAACACACAGTCTCTGGCTTTGATCATATATTTTCTTTACATCGGTTTTCTCCCATAAGAGTTTTTAAATATCCCCAATATAGCCCTGCACAAAGTGACTTTCTTTTCTAACCTCAATGCTACAAAACTACACGTGATGCTACACCAAGTATATTATACCATAATAAGCATTTCTATAATTAACTGATTCACCTTTTCTTTTTCATAGTGCTATCTCCACAGTTCTCTCAGCTCTTGATCACTTCAGTATCAGAACTCATTTGGGTTCTCATTTTAAATATCTCTCTTTCTTTTCTTTCCACTGGCTATTTTGCAGCTGATGTACACACTCCTCTCAGACCTCCTTTATGTATGTATTCACATATTTAATTGAAAATATATTACTGATTTTCATAATGCTATTGTCATTAAGCCTGAACAATTTTTTTTATTGTGATAACTCTCATATTTGATTACTTTGAACCCCTCCTTTTAATTGCCTAAAATTTGCTGACAACTGGGAACTTTTTGCTGTCTTTTTCTTCCAAAACTTTTTGGAAGTCATGTTATAGATTCTATGAGTGCAAAAATAAATCAGCAACTGAAAAGATAAAAAAAAGACCCAATAAAAGTAAATGGTTCTCTTTCTTTCATCTACCACTATTTTTTATTTTTTTTTAGATCAGAATAGATGTATTGTATCCAGATTTCTTCATCATGCTGCTAGATAAGTCAATATCTGGAAGCCAATAAAAAAATATCCTAATATGCAGCAGTTTCTAAGAATTTCTTGTTCACTTTTTACCCCAAAATTCCACTAGAATGGTGAACACCTAACAGCAACTAAATTTTTACTGTGAAGGCCTCAGGCAGACTCTTTCTATAAATACTAGATAATTTCCTTCTCTGGAGGTTTTCTTTTACATGCTCATATTTCTCCAGGCTGATACAGCTTTCCGTATTCCTGTTGGTAGTTTCTCACATGGTTTCTCTCCTGAGCCTTTTACTCTAAGAATAGGGAGTAGAAAATTTATGTTCTTGTTCTGAAAGGTCTGTGTGTTTAGTGGAAGAGAGCAGCCTGGTCAGCTCAGGAACAAGCCTGATCTTTCACATGAACTACTTGTACTGATCACTAGCTGATTGCTACCTAGCTGTTACCTGGGAACTCAAAGTTTCTAGTTTATTCCAGCAGCAGCAGCAAGGGGATAAATGGGAAACAGATTTCTAAAACTCACAGCCTCCATAAATTACAAAAGACACATTTTTAATATAATTGGAATGCTAAAGATATTTTTGTGTGTTTGTGTGTGTATATATATATATATATATATATATATATATATAAATAAAATGAGATGTGTCTTAATTTAACAAAAACCCCCAAACCCTTATGTTTTGACTTTTGAAGCTAATTCTATCCCCATCCAATTAAGATATTTTCTTATTCTTTGTCTCCCACTCAAACTTTCAAATACACATGCAGCATTTGTTACAATGCCTGGACTTTACTGGCTTGGTAAAGAACAGGGACTCACCCAGTTTAGAGCTAATGGCTTTCTCTACTCTCTGGACAGCATCTGGCAATCTTCTTCCAATAAATCTTCCTCTTCTGTCTTTTTGTCACAACACACACAGTTACGAGGAACATATGATATCGTTTTAGTTGATACATCTTCAGTTTGAAAATTTCTGACAGCAGGCATAACTGTGAAACTGTTCCCTGGAAATAACTTTCACAGCATGAAACTGTTTCCTGGAGATAATCACAATTGATAAATTAATTAATTAAGATTTCCAGTCTTACTGGAATGATGAGCAGCATTCAGAAAAAAAAAAAAAAAAAGGATTTGCAATCAGGTTTAAAATCCAAGAACAAAGTCAGGGCCTGTTTTTGTTTACAAAACTGTTTTTGAACTGTTCCAGGTCTGGATTACAGCAGTTCTACATGTTGATGTCGGAGTCATGAGAATGTTGCCTGTGCAACATTATCCATCCAATCATGACTATCGATTATTTATCCTTTTTTGTGAGATACATACAGATAATTCATTCTTAGAGAAACTAACTTGATGAAGAAGACATAAAGAATTTAAATGGTCTAATGTGATGATTCTTCTAATTTTATTTGGAAATTTGCCATGAACTGTACTTCTGTGACCACACATCTCTTTGGTTTCAAGAACTCTTCATTCCAAAGTCACAGAG
The DNA here is from genome assembly GCF_971803275.1 of Cyanistes caeruleus. Classification (NCBI taxonomy): domain Eukaryota; kingdom Metazoa; phylum Chordata; class Aves; order Passeriformes; family Paridae; genus Cyanistes; species Cyanistes caeruleus. Next base: position 47,641,725 of record NC_141704.1, on the reverse strand, counting down.
GTACATCTGACACATAAAGACCGTGGAGGCTGTTTCTGCTCTGCCTTGCCAGCAGCACCTGAGTGGGCTTGACTTGTTTGGGTTTGTACAGGAGCTTTGCCTGGTGATACAGTGTAGATACAGAGCTCCTAATACATGGTTGTGTTACAGGTACAGGTCTAGTTGGGTTTTCTTTTCTTTGTAATGCCTGATGTGACTCTGGTGGTTCATCAACAAAACTGAGGTCAAAAGAACTTCCTCTAAATGATTATGTATAGGAAATTATACAATCACATAGTAAAACCTGCCTTTAGGCTGCTGCTACGCTTGGCAGCCGAAGCAAAATAAGGCCACCTTCTGTTCCATGCACAGCACAGGGACTCCACGTGGTCTGTGTGGCCCTGAGAGACATATCCTTCCAGGGTCAGATATCTCTGGATACCCATTTACCTACAGAGATTTCATCTAAATCCTCCAAACTAGACCAGCTGGTGCCTCAAGACTTAAAAAGACCATCAACAAGAAGAATGAAGAGTCATCATTTCAAACAAGATGGCTGCCAACAAGAGCAGCAAGGCCCAGCTGAAAAAAATTACTGTAGTCACTTTGGAAATTAAAATCACAGTGTCCAACAATGCTGTTAGACGTTACTTCAATTAGTTCTTCTTGGCAAGGCTACTGGGACAGACAAATGAACCTCAAGGGGGATATTTGTGGTGGAAAATTAAGTACAAGAGATCCCAGTCTAGATCCAGAAAAGTCTTCTGACAGATATATCCTCTGAACTAGCCAAATCCTGCAGCCCATGAGGAAAGACAAACCCTTGAATCTTGTCTTCCTGTTCCACAAAAGTGCTCAGAAGCCTAGTAGATGGTGAATTTAAATCAGGGAAAGCTCTGCATCTGGGTACAATTGGAAATACCATGTATTGATATTTACACACCTCAAATTATGAGAGCAAAAACATACAATGAGGTGAAAACAATTCTTTTGGGGATGCCACATTAAAAATAATCATTTCCTGCAATTTAGAAAAACACATTATGAGACTGTAATCACCCCTTTAAAAAGCAGGAAACATGCTAGGTGACAAGGACATAAACTTCATTAGGAAGTTTCCAGTTCAGCTCTACTTTCAGATCAATGAGGAGCTGCTTCCAAGAGCTACTAGTTTCTAGTTTTTAACTTTCAACAGCTCACCTTCTGGAAACAGGAGAGTTACTTCTATTTTCAGTAAGACATCATGAAAATATGTTAAATGATAGCTCCAGCAGTCAGCAGAGCGGAAGAAGAGATCAGCACGTGATGATTTACACCATCTGTAGAATCACCCACTGACCTATTTCTATTCTTCAACTGCCTGTACCGTCCTATCTCCCCTTTCTTCCTCCCTTCTTTCTTCCCACATGCTCTTCCCTCCCACAGTTTCCACCATCCCAGCCTCCCTTTAATTTAATCCCTTATTCTCAATGCTCCTTTGCTCAGTTTCATGCACCACATGAATCTAGACCTCCCATGCATGAACCTGGAGTGAAAAGTCTATAATAAAGAATCAGTCACTGGACTTAATTGTCCATGCTTTTTGCTGCGCAAGTTTACAATTTGTCCCAGAAGTTAGATTTTCCCCCTGATAGTTGAACCTTTGCTTTGCATGGCAGAAGGAAAGAGGCTGCCTGCTTATGAAGAATGGGGAAGGAGGACTCTGATGAAGCCTCCCACGCCCCCAGCACATAACATCTCACTGAGAACACAAGGATGTTGATGGGTATTCAGTCTGGAAAATGATAAATCACAGAGACAACATAATGGCCAGACACATCCTCAGTTAGGGAGCATGCCTGGCAAGTGTGGATGTATTTGCACAATGTGCTCACCACCCGACTGCTCAGCACCCAGTGGTGCAGGAAACATCCAAGGGCAGCAAAAATGCCAGTGGAAAGGGGGAATGCTGCCCAGGTGGGCATCCACCTCATTTCCAAAAACTGCTCAGAAAGCTGTTTGTGGTTTAATCAGCGTCGCAGCAAGCGGCTTCCAACAATGCTGCATTACTTGACATGCAAAACTGATATCCTTCCTCCCTAGCCAGCAGGTCCAGCCACACTGTTGTGTTTGTCACAGAAGGAGCAGAGAGGATGGGGAGGAAGGAGGGCACACTCATACCTCTGATGTGCTTTCTGTTTCCTTATAGCCCATTCCAGTTGCCTCCAATTGGTGCTGGTGCCCACCCCCCCACCCTCCCACACCCCCTCAGTGTCTTTCTGCCCAGCTTTCTCCAGCTGTCCCACTGCTGCCAGTGGCAAGTCTCAGCCACTGTCTGGAGAAACAACAGCTGGTGAGAACTGGGCTCTCTCCAGTATCATAGGAGTCGCCTCTAGGGCAGGTTCCCTTCCCATACTGGCCTTATGGCTCCTGTACTGCTCATGTACAGCCAACAGACAGACAAGTTGCATCCTACCCACAAAGCCAGCCTCTGTCTGGGTATTCTCTTAGGCATCAGAAATGATTAATTCTTGTATTCACAGGGACACAGCCCCAACTGGAAGGTGGAGTAAGTCACAGATTAGTGGTTAGACAGTCTAAAAGAGATGTGAAATAGGAGTTTTTTAATGCTCCCAGGCAAAGGAGAGAAGTACAACTCTGGGACAGTCCATGGTGTTAGCATGATTTAAGTGGGAATAGTAGCCAAGACTGTGCCTCCTGGTGCATGAGAGAGGAGGCTTTGAGAGCAGACCACCAGACACAGCTCAGCACAGAAACTCTTGTTTCTGAATTCTGGTAAGGTACAAGCAGTTCATGCATGACACAGAAGAAAAATTGCTGAGCCCTGTGAAAGCTGAAGTATTTCTGAAAATGTACAGAGGCTGAACCTTCAAAACCTTTGAAAAGCTAAGGATTTTAGAGGCCTCCCATCAGGTCATATCTGAGCCCTGGTCTGAAGGGTAACAATTTGGGTGCTGGTGTTCATGGGTCCACTGTGAATATCAAAGTTCTTCACAGGTTCTGGTCTACCAGCCTTAGGAACAAATGTGATCATCAACAGATAATGGTTCAAATTTGAAAAATCCAGGGCAAAGTACAACACCACATTTGAACTCATCTCAATTACGATTAAAAGAATATGTTCCTGCCACAGAAATTTGGCACAATTTGGGACATATTTTGGCTTTGCTTCTGGGCTCTATCTTGAAACTCTGCTTCTGTAAAGAATAGTGGAATTGCTTAAGACTTTTGGGCACTCTTTGGAGTGTATGGTATTTAGCAACACACAGTTGAGTAAATTAAGAGGAAAACTTGAATTAGAGTTGTCTAGGTCTATAGTTAGGATTAATATACCTACAAGTAAATGGGACTTTCTGACCTCTCATAGAGTCCTTACAAACACAGTGAATATAGATGTCTTAGTGAAACACCCCCACATATTTCTAGTAAAATTAATTGTTTAAAACTGGAGTGTTTGGGTGTACTGAGACTCGGTGAAGAGCATTTCCCACATCTATACAGTTTTGGAGTTTACAAAAAGTTTACAAAATTAAACAACAATGTTGAATTTATGGAATTCCATTTTCAGCACAGGCTGCCAAAGCTGCCAAAGCTCCCAAGGTGCAGTACACATACCTTTACAACCGCTCTAAGAGTCTACCAAAAGTCATCAGCCACCAAATAATTTCATTCATTTCTGAAAACCCAGTCAGTAGATGAAGAGATATAGGGATGTCTTACTGCATGGAGGTTTGGTAAGGAATTGCAGGCTAAGGAGCATGGAAATGGTGAACACTGTTTTCTGTGGAGTGATGCAGTGCACTTAGAAATTGATGGGATTCTTCTGATGACTTTCCTTTGCTCTCAGCTGCCCTTAGGAAGGCATTTAGGCAGGACTATGCCTCCTGAACCACTGAGACTGCCACCAACAGATCCATGAGCACAAGTTTCTTGACTTTGTTTTGCTCCCCTTTCACAAGGACAAACTAATTTGTAAGATTGAAACATAATTAAAATTTTGATGTCTGCTGCTTTCTCTAAACAAAAGATGCTAAGCAATATAGCTGAAAACTGTGCTGAACTTTTGCTCTGCTCAGAAAAAATAAGATGGATGGATGGATGGATGGATGGATGGATGGATAGACAGATGCACTAAACATGCACTAAACACAAGCACCCCATGCTTGAAAGCTAATGAAAAACACATTTTGTGGCTTTGACAAATTAACAGAGCAGAGCAACCTAGTTTTATATCTTATTTCCTGTTTTTCTAGTGAGTTTTGGCTTGGAAAGCAAACAGACTTGTGCACAGATGAATAATGTGTTTAGATTTAGATTTGGCCAGAAAAGGAAGTCACGGAAGACCTTTTTACTTGGATGGAAATAAAGTATGTTACTCTGATGTGACTCTATGGGATTCAGTTCTGTTGCTGCTTTCATAGCTGATTGCAATGTGCTAATGTCCTAGTGCCAAATCTCAAATGGCTCAGTGAAGTCAGTGGGAGTTTTGACTAAGTCAAATCTAAATGACATCTGAAGAAGGATGTTAGGATTTGCCTTGTCACAAGAGCTTCACTGGCACCCTAAAACCTTTACACCCTGAAAAAGAAAGAAAAGTATTTTAGAAGAGTCCTAAACACTCTGTAACTGAGATGGTTTCTGGAGCACAGACAGGCACTCAGGAAAACAGCTGTAGGACCGTTTTCCAGTAACCCCATCAAATCACAGTGCAAAGGGCATTTCAAGGACAGACTGGAGTTGTAGCACACAGCACTGATGTCAGGCAAGCTCTCAGGGTTCGCAGGGTAGCCTGCAGAAGGCTGTCCATGTCAGACCCATCCATCTTCTCATGCTGGCCCCTTTACATGACTTGGAAAGAGAGATGATTTGTACAGCACGATCAGGAATTCAGTGTTTCAGATGAAACCATCAACCTTATTCTCAGCTGAGATTCCTGTTAATAAAAAGCAGAAAGTCATGCCTTAGCTTTTGTGGGTTTAATTATCATCCTCCTGTAGAAGGAATTGATCTGGGTGGAATAAAACTCCTGATCCTGACTCTTAACAGGGCACTTCTGCGGTGTCAAAACCATGGTCATCAGTGTAAGACCAAGTTCATGATTTTAGGGGATTATACAATGTCCTCAGTTGCTATTTATATGCTTTTTAAGTAGCTGCATTTTTCAAAAGATTTCAAGCCTATGTAGCCAGAAAATGCAACCTATATGGATTTAAACCAGCATATCAACAGAAAGAACTTTTACTATTTTTAACCCCCTCTATTTTTAAACTACTCCCGTGAATTATCACGTTCTGGGGTCTCTGGGGTTTGGAAGGCTTGCGATTCACATCAGTTCCCAGTTCCAGAGGGTAAGAACTGTTCAGTGTTCTCCTCTCCTTGAAATTTCCATTAAGCATAAAGATTAGCATTAGACTGCTGTGACAGCCTTGTAATCAGAACTTCCTTTCATGAGCAGCTGGCTGGAGCCACAGATGTTTCTTGTATTACATATCATAAAATACTCACCTGAATGCACAGATTATAGCCTTTTTTAGACATTAATCTGGTTTGGATGTTGGCCAGCTAGACATTTTTGAGGCACTCTGTTTAATCAGCAGTCCTCTGCCTTCTCTTCATCCTTCCACAAGTATACATACTTATACACATACAGAACAGCTAAAAGACATAATTCAGGAATTCCGGTATGAATATTTTGAAGTATCAACATGAAGCCTTATATGCTTCAGACCTGTGTATCCTCCTGAAAACAATACTGGCTGTCTGGCGTACACCATGCGGTAGGCTGACCTTGGCTAGATGTCAGGTGCCCACTGAAGCTGCTCCATCACTCCCCTCCTGAGGCTTGTGGGTAGAGATTCACTCATTATTGTCACAGGCAAAACAGGCTTGACTTTTGGAAATGTATTAAATTTATTACCTATCAGTGTAGGATCAGAGTAGGATAATGAGAAACAAAAAAGAAACCTTAAAACTAAAACCTTGAAACTTCCTTACATGCCTTCCAGTTTCAGATATTGGGTAATCCTGGGATTCTAGGACTATGCAATGGATAGTTAGAGAGATATAAAATATTTTTTTTCAGTGGCTTTGGGGATAAATATTAAATAATCTACACACTGCTACATTATAAGTCCTGGTTGTATAAACCAATGAAATCCATCCAATATTCTTGTCTTTCTTGAACTTACAGAATTAATTTTAACTACTCCAATTAATGATGCAGAGAGTTTAAATATTTTTACAAAGTATCTTTAAAAGTACACATTAAAGTCATCTTTCCTCCCCAGCCACCCTGGAATGCAAAGGAAAACCATTTCAGTGCCTCCAGTTATCATAATTGCAAGCTCCCAGTATATAGGACTAAGAATGCTTCTAGACTAGAAGGGTAGAAGTACAAGCTATAAAACAAAGGGAAACCAGAACAGACAAAAGAACAATGAATGCAAGAAAGGAGAAAAACCATCTGGTGATATCTTCTCTTAGCTCAATACTTTTCATTGCTGTCCTGAGAGCCTCTGTTGCCGGCCACAGACACAGCACACAACTCCCACTGATTCCCTTACAAAGCATTCCATGTTTCTTGTAACATGTTTGCTGTATTACCCATTGTTCTCAGGTTAATATTCCTTTCTTCTTCTGTTCCTTTCCACTGCCCTACAAGGACTGGATTTTTCTAGCCCCTCAGTTTACAACTACTCAGAGTTCACACCCTTTTCATCCTCTCTCTCATGAGCTTTTGCAGTGCCCTTTCCAGAAAAAATAAACTTTCAGATTGCACAGTGATTAGAGAGATTATTCACATTAAGCATTCCCCTTGTGAGCATGAATACAACAAAAGCCCATTTGAGAAACTCAAGCAGTCTGCTGGAACTGGGAGAGGTATCACCTATCTCCTGCAGAAGTGGCCTTTTAATTCCCCTGTTAGATTTAATCAACCATTTGTGTCTATAATCTCACCAAGAAGCTCTTTTGCTTCCTGAGGTTTGCATGAATTTCAAAAGCTGCTGCTAAATCACCAGAACAGTTATATTAGTTTCCAGGTTTTTTTTTTAATTCCCTATCTGCTTATCTAGTGCTTAGCCTATTCTGAGATCCAACTAACAATTAAAAGCTCATGCATATTTTTTATGTTGGTAAAGCATTATATAAAATATCAGAAAGCAAACAGAAAGGTCTGCTGTTTCTTCAGGATATTCCTCCCTGATATTCCTCCTACCTTCATCCACACAGACACTAAAATGACACAATATAGGATAGAACCTGAAGAAATGCCCATTTACTTGGAGATTTGACTCCACGCAGAGAACTGTGTATGTCATAAAACTTTTTTACATAATCGCCCCCTTTTTCCAGCCAAGTTTCCTGTTGTCCCAACAAATTATCTACAGGACAGAGTTTGATCCAATATTTTGTTTCTAAGATAAATATTTTGATATTTTCTCTCCTTTCAGAAAATACAGGCAGTGAGTTGTTTTCAATTAAGGATTTGGGAGACGCTTGTGAAGTTGGGTAAAAAACCAGTTGAAAACTCTGATAGCTTTGGCACAGCACCAAGCATTACAAAAGCAAAAACCCCATGTGATTGCCCATTACTGCCATCTCCAAATGAAACTGTGACATTGAATTCTTCCATACTCATGTCTTAAGCTTTTCTGTTAAGTGAATGTGCTTCATTCGGCTACGGTTGTTAAATTCATCATAGCAGGTGTAATATCGACATGCCTACAAGAAAGCTGTTAGCTACTGAGTACTTAAATGTGGAATTTCCCATAGCAGGTAATATGTGAAATCTAATAATTATTATAAAATTACTATTTATGATAAGTGTACTAAACGCAGTATAAAACATTTAGAATTTCTTCTACTTTACAAACAAACAAACAAACAAACAAACCCCAAAAAGATGTTAAGAAACATCTTTGTATATGAAAATGTGTTTGTTCCCCATAATAGGAAACAGAACAGTTTTCATTTTGATCTGTGGGCCACATTTCCCTGATCATATAGGTAAAAAATTTTACTTATTGTCAGATTAAAACTGAACTAGAGTGTACAGCAGCCCAGTACACAAATTTAGCTCTTAGAAAACATTTTAAAACCTAAGGATTCAATTTTATACCAGTTGGGCATGGACTTTGTTCCATTCCTACAGAGGAAGTATAAAGGAAATTTTTTTTCCAGCCTGAAATGAAGAGGAAGCTGAAGACATAAGTAAATATCAGGGATAGGCACTCTCTTCAATAATTTCTTTTTTAGGAAGCAAACTGCAATGCAAGTTTTGAGAGGCTAGAAAAGATACGTGCAGATAATGTGTTTAAAAAGTGATACAAGCAATTTAAAATTATTTTTCCCATAAGTAGAATTGTTAGTCTGAGTCATCCAAGAATCTTCACAGGGTCAAAAGCAGAGAGTTACACTGCATACCCATATGGAGTTGGTACTGAAGAATTTTTTTCCAAGTAGTTTCATAACCTCACAGGACTTGTGGAAGAAATAAAAAACTTAATATAGGTTCTGGCGCAGTAGAATCAAACAGAGATTCAGTACATTCATAGCAAGCTTGCTTTAGCTTGTAAATCTGTTATGGTCAGATGAAAAGAATAATTCTGACTATAAAATTAATATAACCACTATTATAAAAACATATTTTCAAGTTGATTCTTTTCATGATACATATAAATGGCTTATAGCACACTATAAACATTCACAGTTAAAGCAGTACCCTGGATCTAAGGGTTTTTGTACTTTTATTTAATATTTGTAGTTTAATTATGTAACTGTATCATCTCATAAACAAGTTACATATGTAATGTTCCAGTGAAATATATTTTAAAAATTATAGCAGCCCAAGAAGAACATTCACACTGTTTGAATTAAGGCACCTATTTCAGGAACCCCCTGTTAATAGAGTAAGATTCCACTGAAGGTTAACTCAGGGAATCTTGCTTAGAAGCCTATTATCAATAATTCTGCAAAGAGTTTAAATGTTAAGTATATGACACCTGTGAAACTACAGTGGACATATTTTCCTTCAAGATTTCTATAGCAATTTTTTATTTTAAAAATAGTCCTTTGCAACTACTCTTTTTGGAATAAAATCCATTCCTGCAGTTTGCACCAGATTCACTCTTTTACTGTTTCAACTATTTATCTTATCCAGGCCCAGTTGTTTACTGTGTCAAATTATGTCTTGAATAGTTGCTTATTCAAGGTTTCCTACGTGATTGTTTATGCATCAAGGTAAGAAAAAATAAATCAGTCTTAAGAAAAAAATACATTGTGAATAACAGTTCTGAGGATTTTCCTTCTTAGCATGGAAATGTGCTCACTGCTTTCATTCTGGCAGTCTAGTGTACCTCAGTGCAAATGAATCACAGAAGATTTAGCTTTTGGAAAGGCTCTGTGAAGTCTTTGCCAAATTAACAGTATTCCTAAGACAGCAATATCTTCTTCTCCCTGACTTTCAGATTTAGCTGTTGTCTTAAAATTCTTTTTGTTATACTAGAAAAATGTTATACTAGAAAAAATGTCCTTGCATTATAGGAAGTACTACCAGCAACATAATTGGTTTGATGGATACAGACATACAGACACCAACAAAATATGGTATAAAATACTAGAACTCCTTCTGAATTTCTTTCTTAACACTAGGAAAAAAACCTTACACCTCAAGATCTAGTTTTATCTTGGCTGTGAATGAGTGAAGAAACAAAGGTCCATACATAACTAAAATTATCTTGAAGAAAGTGATGACCCTGATGGAATGCAGTAGCTGCCACAGCTGTATTTCAGAATACACTGGACAATAAAATGATACATCATGGGAAGATTTACATCTCTTATGTGTTCTTGTGGAATTCTTCCTCTGCTCCTTGGAGAGACTGAGCTTGTCTTTTAAATATATTATCAAGCTAGAGAATTGATTTATTTACATATCTATGATTTTTCTCAATACACCAGAAAGAAGTTTAGTAACAATAAAAAGGTTTAGTAACAGCTACAAATGCCTTAAGCTGGTCTAACCATCTTTATTTTGGATATTCAACATTAAGGACATTTCCAAAGTATATATGGCATAACAGCAGCAATCATTTTAATCTGAGCCTTCATTCTGTAAAATACCTGAATAAACTAAATAATAGTGTAGAAGAAAGTGCACTGTTTTCTTCAAATGGGATATGCAGAACCAAAATATTCTCTATGTATATTTAAGATGAAGATATATTCCATATATCTTCATATAACGCAAGTCTCCATTCTAACACAGTCCCTAAGTGAATGAGGTGAAGTTATTTGGTCTCTCTCCTCTTTGATTTTCTATTTAGAAATATAGATAACATTGCTATCCTACCTCCTGGAATATTATGAGAGTCCAAACAGTAAACAATTTTGGGATGCTCCAATATTAGGGATATAGAGTCAGATATACAATTCAAGCTCAGATAAGTCCTATTAGTGTGTAAATACCAAGTACTTGCAGTATCTTTCCAGGATGTGATCCTCCCAGTTTGCAGCAAGACATGACTCTTTCAGTGAGTAATAACAAGATAGCAAGTTTAGATCATTTTGTTGTATGTTGCTGATAACAGCCCAAAATTGTAACATAAATTAATAAAGAAAACAAGATTCACGTGTTTTCAGGTGAAGTATTAAAAGCAATAAAGAAACTCTCTGAGTTGAGAAATGCAAGCAGATGGAAAAACTATTATGTAAATGCATGATTCAGAGTCTTCCTAAGGAAACAATTTGACCTGAAATATCTAAAACTGGAATTCGGCCACAACACAGATGCATGCCAAAAGCCTGATCGTACTCCTTGTTGGAGTATTCTTTAAAATTGCTCAAAGATTACTATTTAGAGGTTTGTGAGATCCCCAGTCCAGATGACTTAGTCATTTGACTTAAGTTACAGTGCCATCTACTGTAGTAATAGACACAGAGAGTCTGGATCTATTTTAAGATTTCCCTCTGCCGAGCTTATTTTTCATTTATATTCCACTGCAATTGCAATCAAATCAATCTACGAGTTTACACGAACTCTAAGTCATACCATATATGAACATAAATGGAAGGACATTCAGAGTTAAAACAGCAAAGTTAGAATAAAGTTTTAGGAAACCAAACAGACATATAAACTACAATAAAGACTTTTTCAGGGTGTATAAATCTTGCTTCAGAATTCAGGAAGGCCAAACAGAAGGCTTTTTTCTGTACTCTGCTCTATTGAATGTACTTTCTCCTAATCTTGAACACCTCCCTACCAAAAGAGATGCCACAGAATTGAATTTTGTGTCCATCTGCCAGAGCAGGGATGCAAACTTGTAGACTTCCATATGCAGAAATCCCAATGCTCCAGTACAATGAGCATATATGAATTATCCCAGTACATTAACATTGCAATCTCAAAGACAGAACTGGGCATCAAAACCTTGCCATTTTGTAGGTAACTGGAACACACTGAAAGGACAGATTCAAGCAAGGTAAAGGCAGATAGAGAGTAGTCTTCAGAGATCTTTCAGGCATGCTGGTATCATGACTGGGACATAACCAGCTCTTAGGACAGGTGCAGTTGATACACAGCTCACGATTTTACTGCCCATGTTCATTGTGCTGCTGTAGTCTGGACAGCCCTGCAGAGTAATCAGTGATTTAACATGTTTGTTAAATCAGAATTAATTATGTTTCAGAGACTCTCATGCAAATGTGTAAATACATCACATACCAGAATGAAGTAAAAGGTGCTAGCACTATTTCTGTATCAGGCTTTAGTTTTTTTGATGCAATGAAAGAAACCATGACCCCGAAAAGTGAGGTTTTGTAGGATATAATTTCTATTTAGACCACATCCACTAATTTACTGAACCTGCCAAAGGGTATTTCATATTTTCTCAACATCTTTGCTTCCAAGTAAAGTCAGGAGAATTCACATCCAAAATACACCTGGTTGCATCATTTAATACAAGACTATACTGCTTTGTGTCTTAGAGTGACAGGGTTCCCTTCTTTTTGCTCTCTACTTCTTCAAACCAGCCTGCCCTTCCTGCTGATTCCTCAGACCTTTTGGCGTCTGACAGCTGCACTGCAAAGATTTACAGCTGGGTAATTCCCTCTTTCGAGTGAACTGCATTGTGCACCCTGCTCCTTCTCACTTGTATTGTGAATGATTCCCCTGTTGGAAATTTTACTGAGCAATGGAAAACAGACCTTAATAAAACATATGATACTCTAGTTCACTGAGAGGTCATCTCATATAAAGACTGATGGAAGCTGGTTGTGCCTCAGATGGGGCCTCCTAAGGATTTAATTCCATTTCAGCTGGTTTGATGCTGGGCTTTTTAGTAAGCTGGTGTGAAAAATGTTACTGCTTGAAGGCACTCCTGTTTGAAAGTCCTCTGTTCAACATGTTTATAGCACATATACCTGAAGAAAAGAGAAAAACAGGTTTTCACTCTCTGTAGCACCAGAACTGTGCCAAGCAGTGCAGAGGGACTTGCAGCTATTTTCTTTACAGCTGGTCCCCTCTGGAGAATGTCTCCTTCCTCTCCATAAATCCCTGGCCCTTGGTCTTGAACTGTTCACACATAGTACCATTGTGGCCCCAAGTCATAACTGCTATTTTGTCTGCTTTTTCTCAGTTCAAAGAGTCTGAAAGAATGGGATGGCCATGTTGCAGCTTACTAGGAGAAGTTGTTTATTGCATGAAACAGTGAGCATGTGTTGCATGCTCTGTGATAACTTGGACAGGCTGAGCATTGATAATAGGATAGAGGGACCCAGAATTAACGAAGTCTTATTTGTCCTTTACAGTCAGGGGTATTCAGGATTAAATTGTATTGTGAGCCAGACAATGCACAGAGGGAAGGTGAAGGCAGAGGAGGAGGGGTTGCAGAAGGCCAGCTTCCCTTCCTCCAGTGGCAGTCTCCACTTGAGCGCTTGGAGGACTTCAGCTGCTCTTGGAAGGGTGCTGTGAATCTCGAAGCAATGATGTGTAATAAATTTACCTTGAAGAAAGCGTATGTAATTCCAAGGAGTTAAAAACTGCTGAGTTGGCTTTGGCAAATGTAAAAGATGGGTGAGCACTGGTGGGCAGCAGTTCAGAAAATAAGTCACTTAGTTTCAGCAAACTGGGGGGGCTCTGTTTTACTGCCCAGAGCAGAGCAATTGAGTCTCTATCATGGATGCAGCCCTATCAGCTAAAAGCTGTTGCAGTTCATCTGTGTGAAACTATATGGTGGTGATACTCAATCTTTAAATGTTCAACCTTCGGACAGAGGATATTATTTGGAGTGTGTGGCAGTAGACAGCAACATTACTGCCTCTGTTAAAAAAAAAACCCACAGAGTTTATCTTCAGAGCCATTCATTTTTAGTTGCCATAGAAACAGCCATTAGAGCCATTTTATATCTGGCTGACAAACCCCACATTTTTCTGATATGTTTTGCTTTTTTTCCTCCTTTTTTTTTTATTCTTTCATGTCTGATTTTTAATTCAATGCAAAATGTCTGACAGAGACATAACTCCTACCTGAAACACAGATAGAATTTCTTTTATTTTTGTCTGTGAAATTCTCCATTGCTTCTAATAGATATGTGCTCACTTCATTATAAAACTATATATTTCTACTTGAATATAAAGAAAAAGAATAAAGACACACATATAAAACAAAATTACAATTACAGGTACTGGGTTTTTTCTTTTGAAGTAAAGTATCAGATTAATATTAGGATAACATCTTTCTTCTAATAGATTTCCAACTGTTCTCCTAGTTTGTACCTCTACAGTTATCCCAAATGTATTCCAGGCACAAACCAGGAGTTTCTATTTAGTTACTTGCATTTTAAATTAGTCAAATTACATTTTTTAATCACTGTTTTCATTGATTGAATTCTTCCAGTAATTCTGAAATTTTCTAGGTTTTTTTTCCCCTTTAGTAATGATATTTTGTGACCTTGCACCTGCAGGAAGAGAGAATCAGTATTTTTAAAAATGTTCACTCATTTTGAGCAACTCAGGTATATAAAGATGCTAAATTTCACCAGTGTTTCCTGATTACTGCTGATACTGACAATGATACTGCAATGACTGACATTCTAGGCGTCTGATTCTCACAAATTCAATAGGTACTTTTGGAAATTTGAGCTCAAATGTATCCTTTTGATTAAAATAAATATCACGGTACTCTTACCTAACTTACAGAGAGAGAGTCAATGAATAAATCATAAAACTTGTAAATTAAATAATAAATTCAGATTTAAAGGGTTGGGAAAATGCTAAATATTTATGAGTATTTTGTGTACTTTCTGTAACTCAAAATTAATTTGGGCTAAATCAGAATGAGACCTTTTATGCCAGAAGTTAATTATTGCATATGCAAATTTTTTATTCCTAAGATACCTTTGAAACTCCTAAAGAAATAACCTTGTTGAGAATAAGGAATACTTTTCTGCCACTAAGCTGTTAATAGCCAAAGGATGTTCTATTCAGATCCATGAAAACAATGCTGAAGCAGTCCTTGAGAATGGTCTGGGAAACCATCACTTTTCTGTATGAAACACAAGTATTCTGACAGTAAGCCTGGTGGAATCAGCTCAACAGTGCACATGGCTTTCATCAATTCATATTCTGCTTATTTGCTTCCCTTTTTGGTGTTTAAATCTAAACCTGTGTGTCATGAAAGGACATGGAATGATTCACACAAACACGTTTCAGTGGATAATAGAAAAAAGAGAGCTTTTATTTTCCTGACTCCAGTATTTATAGATTCTTGACAACGACAAGGGATTGGATAATTAAGTTACCACCTTCCAAATCACACTGGTCATGCAAAATGTCCATCAAAAGACGTTTCTTAGAAAGAATGTATAAGCTATGTTTATAGTTACTTTCCTGGGAAAGTGTCTAAAAACTATGAAAACAAAATCAGAAGGTTTCTTATTCAGGGCGACATCTCACCCTTTCTTAAAAAAGAAAAAAGAAGAAAATGAACAATATTCTAAATAATCAAAAGGAAAATAACAAAGAAATAACTAATGTTTTAAACAATCAGAAGGCTTATTTTTCAGAGCAACACCTGGGTCCTGTAACAACTGTAATCAGTGCACACATAATTGTTTTATGGTGTGGGTAGCAGCTGATGGCTCCTCCTCTGGGGTGAGTCCCTGACTTGTAGGGCAGCAAGAAGCTGCTGTGGGACTTAAAGCAGTTATTTATTCTGCGGTCTCCTCAAGACCAAACCCCCTGGCTATCTGGGCAGCCTCATGTCCCTGGCACTCTTAGGGATTGTTGGGAGGAAAACCTGACCCTTTGTTCTCCTCTGGTGTCTCTGCAGGCAGGATGGGCCCTATGCAAGCTGCAGATGAGAGCGATCCCTGTTGGCTATAGCATTTCTGTACCTGGTGCAGCCCATCCCCTACACCTGCCGGCCGTACAGCACAGCCACTCCTGAAAATGCCAGTGGTACAAATGGGACAGCCTCTCCTCAAAACCTTGGTGACACAAGTGAGACACTCAGCTTTTCTGGTGGAACCCCAGCAGTGGGATAGGGGCTGGCACCTGCTATACAATCACTACAGCAGGAGCAATGAGCTCACAGAGGGCACAGACACATGTCCTTCCGACCCTTGCCAAGTGCTCACGTGAACATTGCTCAGCAGAGCTGCAGAGACGTGGATCAGGGCCAGAGTGAGAAGGTTGGCCAGCTCTTGGAATAAGATAGATTGCTTTCCAGTTCCAGACTAATACTGCATATTTATAACACAGTAATGATAGACACTGCCCTTCCTGAAATCTGGAAGTGTTCAAGTTTTAAAAAAAAAACAAACCAAATATTATGGAGGAGGTTTCTCTTCTCTGAAACTCTATCTCTAAATAGCTGAGCTTGACAAAGAGGAAGCCTGGAGACCAAACTTGTGCCAGCCTGTGCTCAAAGCACGTACAATGTGTGAGTGAGCAGTGAAGATTTTATCCAAATTCAGAGTCACTCCCGGTATCAGAAGTAAACAGAAACTATGTAACAAAGTTATTCTTGAGCTTATATTCTTTAAAATATCAAATAACATCTTAAAGTGGTCTTTGTGGTGCTGTTCTTTTATTTGTATATGCATATAGCCAAGTCAGAGAAAGAAAGATGTATTTCATGCAGTTAAGAAGTTTAGGAGCTGTCAATCAATTTAGAAGAGGAGTTAAACTGCAGAAAGGTATTGCAAAAAATAGATTAGTGACAATCTTTAGGGTAAAAATGAAATTTTTGAGACAAGTTTTTAAACAAGGGAAAGGGAAGCTATCAAAAAATAGGATGTGACATTAAGCTGGAAATTCAATTTAATACCTTTTCTGAAGGTAACTGAGCTCTCTGATTAGCAGCTCATATGAAAGTGGATTCAAATGAGGGAATTGAATTTATTACCACCTTTTGCACTATACTTACCTTCTCTAATACACTTTTCTGCCTTGAGGATTAGAATATGCATACCATTTGCAAATCATATCCTGATTAACCATAATTTTCAACCTGGCTCTGAACCAGAGAGTGAGCAGTTGAACCAAGACAATCAGCAGACTGACAGGCACTTATAGAGGGGAAAAAAGATGGAACGCAATGCCCACATGTATGATCCCAAAACAATTGAATACCTATAAAAAGACAACTCTGAGCAAGCGATGAATAATGCCAGCTATTCTCCTACAATAGCTATGTCAGTAGGAGTTCTTGTAGATGCCCTTTGGATGTGGTTTTATGTTACACTTAATCCAATCTAACTGAGCCGCAACCAAAAGATGAGGCAATATTCCCACTTTCCCAGCACAGGCTGTTGCTACCTTTGTTGGGAGCACAATTGTCTCTTTTCATGTCAGCCTGCAGTTACACAAGAGTTAAAAAAACCTGAAATTTTGGCCTCTGAAAGCTAATATGCAGATTTGTGCTTATTTGCCACATCATTTTGAATATAACATTTTATTCTCCCTTTATGTCTGTGGAATTTTATAAACTAAGGCATTTCAGTGGAAAAGACAATTTCTTACAGCTTAGAGTGTACAGACTTACCATTTGGATTATTTTTCTGGGAGAAAAACAAAAAAAGGGCCTGCAGAGTGGCTCCAAGAGGATTTGGAAAGATCAAAGCCTTCAGGACTACAAGTAAAGAAACAAAACACTTTCATTGCAGGACTGACATAGCTAGGACATAAGTTTATATGACAAAACATCCCCTGCACTTCTCAACTAAACTGAGGTCTCCTCTGATTTTGAGTGCTATCCTGATTAACACAGCACTTTTTCATAGCTTATATTTTCACTTTGTTGCCTATAATATTACTGCATGAACAGCTTATGCCGATATTGAAATAAAAGTGTATTTGAAAATTCCTGCACCTTTCTCAGTCTTGATTCGTCAGGCAAATTCTACATAAATTTATTTTTAAAATATAAATATATATTTTTGTCATTTTGATATTGGCAAAAATAGGTTAATATTTAAAACACTATTATATTGAAACTGGTTCTGCCACTCTTAACTAAAGTAATATATTTAAATATTTTTGAGATAATCACATACAATAAAAAGGGGTGGGAAAATAGCTCTCCTCCCCTTTGTCCTGCAGCAGGAACATCCTAATAGAAAAAGGTCTGAAATGCTTTTATGAGAAAGGCATAGAGAGTTCTGTTGGCTAACAAGAGGTGTGTCACAAGATCCTTAGAAAATCAGCTGCTGCTTTTATGTTCAAAATCAGGATTATATCTGAATTTACATCATTAACAGCACAACAGACCAAAGGAACAATATACAAATAAATGGACTTTTGTGTATCCATGAGAAACAGGCATGTGTAGGCTACCTTCTTATGTGGAACTGCTACAGTGCCTTTCCCCCCTTCTTCTGCTATTAAGGGAGCTCCAGCTGTCACCATCATATGACAGAACATCCCACGGTGTGAAAGAAGAACTGAAGGAAGACACCAGTTCATCTGCTGCCATTTGTTCCCATGGTGGGCTAAGGGTTTGGAAGGTGTGTGATTACTTCATGAGTAATGACCTGTGCTGTCCCCAACAAAACTTATGAGGACACTTTTCCAAGACCATGTTGTACTGCTTAGAATCTTTCTCTCATGATCACATTACTGTTTCAAGCCCTGCTTCACCTCAGCCTCCTGAATTTTACTGGGTGAAGGACAGCAACATTTTGTTGAAATAATTTTAATGTTTAATACATAATTACAATTTTTAGTTGTTATATATTTTAATAGTTTTAAAATTATTTTAATAATAATTTAAATTTTTAATATGTAAAGCATTAACATTTTCACTGGAGTGGATCAACTCTGAAGTTGTTCCCCCGAGGCACAGTAATTCACAAAGAAGCTATTGATGACCACAAGAAAGAGGAAGACACATTTAGTAAGTCTACTTATGGAAAGGATGAAAACACAACAGAAAATAAATAGAACAGCTTGCATAATATTTAGTCTCCTACACTGCCTACAGAATTTGCTTAGTAATACACATACAAGAATAAAAATTATCATAATATATTCTGTAAATGACTGTGGACAATAAATCCAGCAAGTCCAACTATTAAAAAAGGCTCCAAAGTGGAAGAGCCCTGAGCATGAAACACAGCATATGGGGGTCCCAGGGCTTCACTGATCATCCTTCATTATTGCAAAGAGAAAAGCAGAGACTGATGTCTTTTCCTGCCTCTTCAAAGGCCCTGCATGAGATTGTTCATATGCTAGTGGTAATCTCTGAGGTGGTTTGGAGGTGATGATGATGATGATGACCTTTTCATTCATATTTCATTACCCAGGACACTTGCCCTTTTAAACTATCTGTGGATAAGACTCAGATGCATATAAAACATTCAATTGCACATGACGTGCTATCTGCTGTTATTTTTTAATCTGCTTCACTTTTTTTTCTGGAAGACTAGCTACTAAATCAGTCCACCATTAGGCAAGTATGTGAACCCAATTAGATCTTAATACTTTAACAGTACCTATATGGGCTGTGAGAAATCCAGAAGAGTGAATTCTCCTTGCAAAAGCAACCAATCATTTCATTCACCAGCAGCTTGTGCATTCATAGATGTGAATGCATACTCTTAACCTGTGATCAAATGTAGTAATCATAACTGTAACCAACACTAGAAGTTCAATTAAGATGTCGTTTACTTGTTCCTAGCTACCACCTCTAAAATTTTTTTCAGGTGATACTCTGAACTGTACCAAGGGCTCACAATCTGCTAGTTCGTCTAACCTGGAAGCTCAAAAAAAATCCTCAAATACAGTATTTCTGTCTTCCAGAATTAATAGCAGGAATTACACAAGATCTGCAGGTGATAAATTTATCATGTCACAAATTGGATAAAAGCACCAGGAATAACCCAAGCATCTCCATACCTGAAATATGTCTAGACCGTCAGCAGGTGTGCTCTACAACACAACCCTTGTTTTGGATCTCTGATTTTTTAGCTGTTTTTTGGTCTATTCATATTTCTTTTCCATGGGCACTTCAATGTGGGACAGCAAGATAGACAGGGATGATCTGCACACAAGTCCAGGACACAAGACTAAGTCAGGACACTTTGGATGCTGATCCACACACTGTGAAGTACTCCCAGTCATGAACCAAGAAATTTTGAGTCAGACTAAAAATAACATTTTTATTTATTGCAGTCATGTTTTTACATTATTTTAATTCAATCTGAGAAGAACAGGCTTCTTATTGTCAGCTTGCGATAAAGTAAATAAAACAGGTTTATTTTTGGATGTGGAACATAATGTACAAAGCAAAACATAATCTATTATGTAGAGCATTATGCGCACTGCACTTCATGTTCCAGGAGATGCTGTTTCTAAAAATCACCTGGAGCTTAAACATGGATCTGGGTAACAGAACATTCATTCAAAATTAATTTGAAGCTGTTTTGCAACCCCAACAGTTCCGAATGCACAACAAAAGCAAGCAAACAAACAAAACACCTAACACCGAAAAAAAGAACAACGCTTGATTTGACACTAATTATCTTCGCTTTGTGATGTTAAAAAGAGAGCTCTGCAGCAGCACAGTGGAGAGCCCAGGCTAAACGCAGTTCGGCGTGCGCCTGTTTTGTGTCCTTTCCGCACACTTTACTGCGCTCCAGAGCCCAACGCGCCCCTGCTTTGAAGACACAGCACGGCGCTCATTTTTCGGCCGATAATTACGGGCCTTGGCTACTGAGCCGCGCTTTGGCTGTGCTGGAGCTCCCTTCCTCGGAGGAGGCAGCGCAGCACACGAGCCTGCACCCCGACACGGACCTCAGGGGCCTGCACGCCACAGCCCGGCCGAGCAGGGCCGTTCCGGGCCGGGCGGGCAGGAGCGGGGAGCGCCCGGGGCGGGGCGGGGCGGGGCGGGGCGGGAGGAGCGGGCCGCTGCCCGCCGCCGGCGGAAGCCCGGCCGCGCCGCCGCGGAAGTGACGCCGCGCTCCACCTCCCCGCTCCCTCCCCCTCCCGGCGGCGGCTCGGGAGCCGGGCGCGGCTGGCGGCGGCCCCGGGTGGGACCATGGCGGACGGCGTGGACCACATCGACATCTACGCCGATGTGGGCGAGGAGTTCAATCAGGTACGCGCGGCCCGCGGGCGCGGCTTCTCCGCTCCGCTCCCCTCCCTCGCCCGCCTTCGTAGCCGCGCCGCCTGCAGGGCCCTCAGCGCGGCGGCCGCGCCGCCGCCATTGTTCGGGCGCTCCCGCCGCCGCCGAGCGCGGGGCTGCGCGGGGCCGGGGCGGGCGCGGCCTCACGCCCGGACCGCGGGTGCCGGCGGCGGGCCCGGCGGGGCGGAGAGCGCTCCTGACACTGAGAGGCGGCTGCTGCCGGTGGGCTGGACGCGCCGGGGACGAGCGCCTTCCTTCCTTCCCTCGCTTTTTCCCTTCTTAGCAGCCTTCCTCCCTCTCTGCCTTGCCTTCTCAGAGGCCGCTCCAGAGGGCTCTCCCGCGCCGGCTCGGCGGACGGGACCCTCCCGGATGCGGCGGGGAGAGCGGCCTCTTCCCGCCTGCGGCGGAGGGGAAGCGCTACCATTGTTCGCAGATGAATCAAAAAGCCGCCGAGCGGTGGCTGTTTCTCGGCCGCACTTTGCGGGGGAGGCGGAACTAGTGCGGCTTTATTCTGCAGCACTGGAGAAAGTATCCAGCTTTTTTTATTTTCCATTTTTGTTTTTTCTTGTTTGTTTTTATCTTCCATTTTAAAAAGTGGCGCAAGCCTTTTTTAGAGGACTAGTTCATATTTTGTTGAGGAAATTTGGATGAAATAAGCAACTTCTCTGGATTAGAAGTAGTCCACTTTTCTAGTCGTTTCTTTTTTTCCTTTTTTTTTTTTTTTTTCTTTTTTTTTTTTTTTTGCGATGATTGTATCAGTTTTGCATTCCATCTGTCCTGTTAGCAAGTCCTGCACTTCTCCAGGTTGAGTTGCCCTAGATTGCTTTGTTCCTGCCCTAGAGCATAAATAACCGGGAACAACTTCACTTTCACGCACTTACGGGGCCCAGCTGTATTCCAGCTTGCCCTACAGAGAACTGGGAAATAGGTAATGGTTTTGGAATTCACAAGTAATTTTTAACTTTCTCAGCAACTTGTAGCTTTCTCGAAAGACTTATTATTTCAGATATCGATTAATACAGTAATTCTAAGTATTAATAATCTCATAAAGGTATACTATGAAAGAATGCCATCCTAAAAGAAGATGATGAAAAACACTAATTTGCTCTTAGTTTGTCTGCATGTGAAGGTTTCCTCCTTACAGTAGAAGACCCACTATATGGACTTAAACAGGAAAGAACTCTAGGACAGACACCATTCAATGGAAGAGTACTTTTTCTTAAATTCTACGATAATTTGAATTTAGTTTAATTAATTTTAGATATAACTGATAATAAATCAGATTTTTCAGGGGAAAAAAACCCTTTCTTGTGTCAGGTAGTGTTTGTGTAAATTCATGTTTGCAGCAGTCCTCAGAGTAGAATAGTTATGTGCTGTAAGTATAGTTTAAAGACAGTGCCAGAACAAAGGTGATGCGGGTGATCTGTTTCACTCACATGGTCCTGGTCTACTCAGGTCATCATTACTGTTGATATACTCTATAACTGTGATGGTAGAAATGAAGAGGGTTTTGATAATTTAGTTCAGATTAATCCAGCAGGCAGGGAACCCTTTTGCTTTTTTCGCTGTATTCCCCCCAGTTGCTTTTCTGTTGGGCCTGCATTTATGCAGTCTGTTGCTTCAGTTCATAAATCTTGCAAAATATAGGGCAGAAAGGTGAGAAGAGGCTAGTGCCCTTTTTCCATGAGCTTGAATTTGGGGGTTTGGTTTGTTTGTTTTAGGGGATTTTCTTCTGTGTTTTTGTCTGTGTAACACATCCTGAAAAACTGCTGTTTGTTCTTTTCCAAATTTCATTTCTGTGACTTTCTATTTAAAGTAATATTGTTGAACTGAGCAAGTATTGAGACAATATAAAAGTTTTACTGTGAGATATCGATGCCTCTGTACTTACCCATTTCCTTCTGACATATATGAAAGAAGGCAAGTTGTATTAGTTACTACCTCTTAATTCTCATAATTTTTCCTAATTGAGAAAAGTTGTCTAGAAACTTTTATTCATAAATTGCTGTTCCTGATTTGAAGCTGACAGCTTAAATAGATAAGATGGAACATAGTTATGTGGATGTGTGAAGATGACAATTAAGAAAATGCTTTAGGGAGAAGGTGATTTGCATTATTAATTTGTTTATATAGAGAGCATTTTACAGAACACTGTATTTTAAAAATAAATTGTCTTCATCTGTTAACTGAAGATTTTTTTTGATTTTGTTGCTCTACATTTTTGTGACTTACTAATATTTTTTGAATTTGACTATGGAAACCCTTTCCACTGGTTTTGGCAGTGACGGGGACTGAAAAATACACTCTGGAGCTTGCTGTTCTTCTGGATTTAGTCCATAACTCTATTTATACCCAATCTGGGCCAAAACTTTTGTTTGCATCTGGGGTTAACCCTTCATTTAGGCCTTGTGACTGGATAAACTTCCCTTGGTTGTTTTGTCTTGTTCTGCACCTCAAGGTACTCATCTTTGAGGGTAATCTGGGTTTTTTTAATGCCTTTTTTCCAAGTAGGAGGAGGGTAGGGATGTTCTGCTTGATTAGTGCTAAATGAACCATAGGTTATAAAGGTGAAATAAAGACCAGAGCCATGGGTTTACAAGCTGGCTAAGATGGATGACAGCCACAAACTGTCTTGGGCTGTATTTAGTGTTGGTTGCAATGAACGGACTAACTTGATATCAGATCTTTTGAGTGGAAATGCATATTTCCTATTCCATCTAAAGCTCATCGTCTGTCGGTGTTGCCTCTTACTCTTTTATTAACTTACTGTTCTTCATAATAGTATTTTTCATCTTCGTGCTAACAGCTTTAGTTAATTTGGCTCTGAACAATTTTGTTTAAATTGTGGTTTCTTTTTCTTTTTTTTTTTTTTTTCTCTTGGAGGAGTTGTTTGAGTTGTTTTTTTTTTTCTTCTAAGCAGACTTCCAGCAGTCTTTTCTATTTATTTCAAGTCTCATTTTGAGATGATAGCCTCATAAATGTAGTACTTCCTGCATGCATTGCTTGTGCCCCATTAGAAATAGGTATTGCATGGAATATTTTATGTTGACGATTTCCCTACACGTTAAATATCTTACTCTTCAAGAGAGAGAAGTTTGTGATGCTTGTTAGAGCTGTTACCTGCGTAAAAATAGCTGAGGATGGCATACTCTCAAGGGCAGAAGACCCTCAGTAAGGCTGGAGTGCTTTAGCAAATAATAAGGTGTGGTTTTATGCACAAAACCCTAGAATATTATTGTGTGGTACAGGGATAATGAGGAGCTTGTGCAGGAGGCCAGTTTGGGTCTGACTTGAGGCTGCCTGCCAGTTTGGCCAGCAAACTGGGTTGCTTTTTTATAGTCATAAAGATTTGACCATGTGTTGTCAAATTCCCTGATGCTCTGATCAGCTTTGCATTTTCAGACTTGGGAGTTTTTTCCCACATGTGCATGTAGTTAAACAGTAAAAACTTTTATTATACACATATATATACATAAAAATCTTTCTGGTCAGAAAGAGGATGCAAAAGAATTTAAGGGTATCATATTTTAATGCTGTGGAAAAGATGCTTGCTTTGTTTATACTCTTAATGAGTAAACTTGGATAGTTGCATTGTGAATATGTCTAAACTTGCCGGTAGTGTTCTATTTTGGTATTTAAACGCTAACAAATTAGGGATGAAAGACTTTTAACTTTGCATTTTGTAGCTGGATAATAAAGCTGATTTAGATGGAAAGAACAGTTAAGAGACTAGTTATCTGAAAACTACAGTATCTTAGAAATGTGTTAGTTACTGTCTTGACTTCAGATCTGTAACACAAAGGAAATTTTTTTTTTGTATGTGATAAATAATAAAAGCTAGCATTTAGTGGCTACTAAAGGCCAGTTATTAAAAACAGCCTTTATATTGAAAAGACAAGTGTCTTATCATGGGAGGGGATGGACACATTGTGGTATAATAAATTTCTGCTCAGTAGGGCTGTCCTGGTCAGAAAAAACATAACCTGCATCTATTATAAAGTATGTCCACAATACCTGACAGCATTTTGCCAGTTCTGCTGCAGGGGGTCCTGGGAAAACAACTTCTGTATATTGGTAAATATCAAACTCCAGAAAAACTTCAGGCCTTCTTATCTCACATCTCTTTAATGTGAACAGTGATACTGTGTATGTTTATTTTTGTTTGTATTTTTTTTACTACTTGTGAATTTCTAGTTATTTTTTGTAACTCTGTAATTACTCTGTAATTTTTAGTTACAAGGGATCATGTTGCTTAAATTTTAGTGCTGTGCCAGTTGTAGTGCCAAGAGCATTTGGGCCTGTAGAGTAAATGTGAATCCTGTGGTCAAAGAAACTTGTCCAATTCTGCCATAGGCAGTTTACTATCTTAGAAGTATCAAAGGCTGCCTTTTTTGTTAATGTTCCAGTTTGTATGTTCAGACAGTTAATCAAGACCAGAAAGATTCTTGTTTGTTATTCAATTCTACAAATTTATTAAGTGAGGATACTAAAATGTGCTTAGAGTTTTTTGGCCACAAATATGGTAACTTGAGTGAAAAAAAAACCACTAAGAGGGAATCTGGATAGTTTAGTTTTTTGTTTTTTGTTTTTTGGATTTTTTTCCCCAGAAGCAACAGTAAATGTTTTTCATGAAACTTTATTTACCTTACTGATTTTTTAAAATGTGTTTTTGGAAGTGTAAGTTAGTGTTTAACTCTTAAATTGGACAAAGTTTTGCAGAAAAAGCAAGTCTAACAGATGTGTGAAGAGCTTTAAGAAATTTTGCTTAACAACAACAAAAGGCATTTTCAAAACAGCACTTGTAAAGGAAGTAAGTGATTCTCTGCAGCTCAGAGGAGTATGACCATTAAGTTCCAAAAAAAGAAATAACATGTTAAGCTTGTCCCTTCTGGACATGAAGTTCTTTAAGTTCATGGCTTTCATATGGGAATGCTTCACCCAATTCCACCTTTTAGCACAGAATGTGGAATTTCAGTCCTGATATTATGATAAAAATATTTCAGACTTTATCAGCATTTATTCAGTATTTTCAGGTCTAGTTAAAATGTAGACTTTGGAAATGCATTGCTGTCTGATTTGGTTTTGGAGGGGGGCAGAACAGGGACGCTTACTTTATTTCTTAGCACATTTATCTGGAAGATTGGGAGTTACAGTAATTGAGAAGAAATAATTTTTCTTCATGCTTGATGTCCTTCCTGTAACTAAGGAAGCTGGAAGAGGTCAAAGCTGGTTCCTGATACCGGCAGAGCTGAGACTGGAGAAGTAACACTTCCTGTACTTTTTTTACTCTTCTGCATCTAGGAAGGAAGGGTGTGTTTAGGTAAGTTTCCACAGAACATGTATGAAGGAGAAAGGGTTGTTGGATCTTGTGCAACATCCACCAGGACACCTCTCTTCTGTCTACACTTGGAGTTGCTGGTTCAGATCATTCTTAATCATCTAAGCACACACCTTGCTGACAGATGAGTAACTGAATGAATTTCATGCTGGATGCAAAAACAGCACGATGGGAGAAGAAATTCTAGTAAACAACATCAGGTTTTCTCTTGTGTCTTTATTTATTTAAATTAAAACACTGATGCTATTGGGCCTGCCCTGCCCCCTCTCAATTATATGCAGACTCTGCTGCCTTAATAATTCTCTCCACGATGGAGATCTGAAAGCCTGTATGATACAAACAATCTATTTCAAAGGAGTTTGTTGTCGCTATGGGAGCGCAGCAGAGCTGTGGACTGCTGCCCACTCTGGTGTTTTGGCAATGCTGGCCTCAAAGAGATATTAGTGTACATACATCTGCTGTAAGTTTGGTGATTGTGTTTTTGCATCTGTCTACCAAGACTAGATTCTACTTCCCTGAAGTCATCATTCATTTACTCAGATGACTAGAGTTACTGCACATTTAGCAGAGGACTTCCTTAATTGCCTTGTGGCATCAACCTTAATCCAGCTGTAAGATGTCATGTTTAGGCCTGTCTCAGGCAGTTCTGTGTGCCTGATTTCATTAGTTATGGTGATAGGAGGAATCAACTGAGAACGGGGTAGATGAGGTGAAATATGAAACCCTTAATTTAATTGTGATAAGCTTGCCTTTGGAGAGAGATTTTTCTATTGAAGTTTATGGGATAATTCAGTTTACTAGGGATTAAATGTACTTGATTGACAATGACAAAACTCAGTTTACCTGTTTGTTGTTTTGGTTTTTTTAAAATTATTTGGTTTAGTTACACTTTCACTGTATGAGCAGTAGTTGATAATATTTTTATATTTCCAAGACAGTGGATCTTTTGATCATGATTGTGGCTATCTTGGGTTAACTGCAAACACTGCCAGCTTTGCAGCCTGTTTGTGGAGTCCAGCTTGGTTCTCTCTAGCTGCCGTATATGGTACCTTGAACTATTCTGTGTGGGATGCTTCTGTGAGTTTCTGAATACAAATTCATAGTAGATGCTGAAATATCTCTGATACCAAAACCTGGCAAAGCAGTTTCTGTTCTGGAGCAGGGTGTGAGAGTCCAGTAAAGTGGGGAAAGTTGGCTCAGAGGGATAATTGCTGCTTGTGAATGGACTGGGCATTGGTCAGCAGGTGGTGAGCATCAGTGGTTACGCATCACTTGACTCACTTGTGCATTATTTCATCTCTTTCTGTTGTCTTCTTTTTCATTATCATTTCTTTTTCATTATTTCATTAAATTTTACTCTATTTCAGTTATTAAACTGTTCCAGTCTCAACCCACAGGTTTTGCCTTTTCACCAATTCTCTTCCTCTGTTCTACAGGGTTTGGGGGCTGGAGTGAGCAAGTATCTGTGTGGTACTTAGTTACCAGCTGGAGTTAAGCCACAATAGCCCTTTTTTTGTCACCCATCCTGGGGCTTGACAGGTTTAGGAAACAACAACTCTGACTAGAACATGCTAGAACAAAATTGTTACAAGCATTTGTTATATATATTTGTTATTTGTTAATAGTCATTGGACACAATGTTGTTTCTATGCTCTCAGTTGTTCTCCATGTTCTCAGAGCTCCATCGTTTAACTCCTTACTTCCAGTGTGTCCTCCCTTTTGTGCTGTTTATCACCTGTGGGAACTGGACTGAGGTTATTGTGTTGTGTTTTAACATAAGCAATCTGGTCTAGTGGAAGATATTCCTGCCCACAGCAGGGGGCTTGGAACTTTAAGGTTTCTTCTAACCCAAGGGATTCTGTGCATCAACCCATGAACCTGTGAGCACTGGTGTGTAACAACAGAATTGCTGGTTGTAAAAGTAATCTGTTACTTGTACTCAGCTCTGCTTTTGTCTTTGTACTTTGTAAGTGATCTACTGGAAACTATCAATGATTACACCTTTTACCTTTCATCCTCTGAGTTAACCTATGGAGGAGACATGATCCCACATCTTTGTCTTCTCTGCCTGGCTAATGACAGTAGCTCTTGAAATTTTTTTTGTATCCTTGGGATGTTGAAGCAAGCATGGCCCTATTGCTAGGAACCGTGATTGTATGTCAGGTCTTGTTTAGGGTTAGACAACTATTTGCAGCTACACAAACCTTGTGACAGGCACTGTGGCTACTCAGACCTTGGTGGCAGGTGCTGGAGGTGCTCAGACCCTTGCAATAGATGATGCACCTGAACCAGAGCACCAACCCCCTGCCAGTGTCAGTCACCCCTTTCCACCAGAAGAAATGGACATGAGAGATTGTTTAGTAAAGGAGAACAAAGCAGGGCCAGCACAAGAATAGGAGGAAGAGGCAGAACAAGAGGGAACCACTCAATCCCTATCCTTGAGAGAGCTGTGGCATATGCAAAAAGATTTCAGCCGTCACCCAGGTGAGCAGGTGATCACCTGACTGCTTGGATGCTGGGTGACAGGGCTATGAGCCTGGAATGAGGGGGTGGGGAAACCAAGCAGCTGGGATCACCTTCTAAGGAAGGAGGCAGTGACAAGGCGATTGGCAAAGGGCCACAAGTCCTCAGCCTTTGGGAGCTGACTCCTGTGGAGTGTGAAGGAAAGACATCCCTTTGAGGAAGATTTTCCATGTCACCCAGAGCCACCACAGAGGTATCTAGTGTCTTTGTTATGATCCAGTGTGCAGTCACCCACAGACCCAGAAGAATTCTAGTGCATGTGATCCTTGTGGCAGAAACTTGTCCAGAGTATGCCATTTCCATGTGCTGGGTTTGCAGGGCTGTGTGGATCCTATGGCCTGGCATGTCAGGCCCACAGGAGTGAAAGGCTCTGGTGTTCAGGGTACCCCAATGCCATCCAGCTCTGCAGGAGCAGAACCTATTTCTATTTCTGGAGAAAGAAAGGGGGAACCCAGCAGCTGATTGAACTGGAGGCTGAAGTGAGCCTGACTGGTAAAGTGTGGCAAAAACACCCCCCATGTCTGGCCCAGAGTCTCTGTGCATCCCTGGCATAGAGTATCTTTGCAGAAGGTATTTCAAGGACCCAAAAGGTGTGAGTTCAGTACCACTGCCTTGGAGGTGGAGGAAGCCTGCCTTGCCTGTTCTCTTCTGTTGGGCTTGCTGAAGGTCAGAGAACAGGTGCTGGTTGCTACCACGGTGTTGCACTGAGACACCATTGTTCCCATTCACAAGCTGATTTGTCAACTGGAGAGTCAAGCAGTGATCAGCAGGATCATATGGCCAGTGTGGAAGTATAATGGAGAGTGGAGTCTGACCGTGAACTATGGCAGCCTGAATGAAGTCACACTGTGTCTGAGTGCAGCTGTACTGGACTCATTGATAGGAGCTGCAGCCCAGAGTTGCCAAGTGGTTGGCCACAATTGACATTGCTAATGTGTTTCAATACCTTTGACAGCCCACAATTCTCTTTCGCTTGAAGGAATATCCAGTAGATCTGTAATCCAGCGCCTCAGGGGTGGAAACATAGTGCTAATTCTATGGACTGATCCAGACTGCATTGGAATTGGGATGAAGCTCTGGAGTACCTGCAATACATTGATAATAACATCATGTGGGGCTATACAGTAGCTGAAGTTTTAGAGAAAGGGAAGAAAATAGTTCTAATTATTCCAAAAGCTGATTTTGCCATAAAACATAGTGAGGTCAAGGGACTTACATGGGAGATTGAATTTTTAGGAGTAAAATGGCAAGATGGATGTTGTCAGTTGCCAATGGATGTGATAAACAAAACAGCAGCAATGTCTCCACCAACTAACGAGCTTTCTTAGGTGATGTGGGTTTTTGGAGAACACACATATTCCAGATTGCAGTCTAATTGTAGGTCTTCTTTGTCAAATGACCTGGAAGAAGAATGATTTCAAATGAGGCCTTGAGCAACAACAAGGTTTTGAGCAAATTAAATGGAACCTAGTTCATGCAACAGCCCCCAGGCCAGTCTGGGTAGGGTAAGATGTAAAAATATGCTTTATACTGCAGCCAGGGCAAATGGCCCTACAGGCAGTGCCTGGCAGAAAGCACCAGGGGAGAGTCTGGTCCTCTCTTTTGGAACTGGGGACACAGAGTATCTGAGGTCTCCTATACTCCAGCTGAAAGAGATACTGGAGTCTAATCAAGGGACTTGAGCTGCTTTGGAAGGGATTGGTGCTGAAGCACAGCTCCCCAGCGACTGCCAGTGCTAGGCTGGATGTTCAAATGGAGGGTGTTCTCTACACATCATGCAGCTGGTGCGACATGAAATAAGTGGGTTGCTGTGACCTCAAACAGGAAGTCCCGGTTGCCCAGGAACCTTAGAAATTATCATGGACTATCTAGAAGACAGAGATTTCAGAATATCATCAGGGGAGGAGATAACACGTGCTAACAGGGCCTCATTGTATAATAAACTACCATAAAATGAGATGCAATATACCTTGATGCGTCCTGCTGTGTTATAGGAAAGCATCAGATGGAAGAGCATCATGCCCAATACATAAACTTGTGGAAGTTGGATAGAAGGGGCTGATCACTGCTCAGGGACTGGCAGTTGATTGCAGTCTTTTAACTATACTTATCCCACAGGTTTTACCTTTTTTCTAATTTTTCTCACCCATCCCATGGAGTGGTTGAGGAGGCAGGAGTGAGCAACTTTGTGGTACTTAGTTGCTATCTGGGATTAAACTATGATACTTCTACATTCTAATGTATTCAATTCTGGGAGTAGGGTTTGTAGATTTTTTTAATTTCTGCTTATATTGCAAGGGCAAAAGTATTGGAATGGAAAACAGTGGCCAGAAGTATTTTTTTCCGCGTAAGTTTAGAATGTAATAGGAGTCATAAGACTTTTATAATGTTTGGATGTAGATGAAACTGGCACTTAGCTTTTCAGCGAGGATGTTGTGTAGGTGGTCTATCAGACTTACTGTGGAACATGGCAGTTATCACAACTTCTGCTTCAGTAAGTTTTAAATAAAATATTAATTATAATCAAGATACCTTTTTTATTTTAGGAGGCTGAATATGGTGGGCATGATCAGATTGATTTGTATGATGATGTAATTTCTCCATCTGCAAATAATGGAGATGCTCCAGAGGATCGTGATTACATGGATTCTCTTCCACCATCTGTTGGGGATGATGTAGGTAAAGGAGCTGCACCAAATGTTGTCTATACGTATACTGGAAAGAGAATTGCCTTGTACATTGGAAATCTCACTTGGGTAAGTATCTTAACTGCTGTTTAGTTGTAGATGGGAATTTTAATTATAAACCTAATTATTTGTAAAATTTTTTTGCTTTAAAATGTTTTATATGAAGTATTATGTGTATCAAAAACCATTGATTTTGATAAAAATTGATTTTGTTTTTGTTGTTGGTTTGATTTTCTTTAATTTTTATTTGTGATTGTGGGGTCATTTTTCTTTTTACCTGAAATTTGGAGAGCCTGTCATGATGTCTTAAAAATCAAGAAAGTCTTCAGTAAATATAAACTTTAGAGTATCTGTCATGTTTTAAGTGTTATGAAAGAATATTTGTCCTACTATGTTCTTAAGGTTTTCAGAGAACCAAATGAAAGGAAAACAAGTTTAAACTATTAAATACTTCATACCTGTAAATACTTCAAGGTTACAAACAAAATTTTTAGTCAACTCTTGCTAAAGATTTTAGTTTAAAAGGAGGTTGAAGGTTCTCTGGGATTTTCTTGAAATTACTTTTCACATTTTTCCAGGGCCTTTTCCATCGGCAGTGACTCTTTCAGCATAACTCTTTTCAGGTATTTGTCTTGAGGCTTATTTCTCCATCCAAGAAGAACAGGTTTATGATAACTCACTGAACTGCAGTCGCCCTTAGGACAATTACCTGTATAGAACTAAAGCATTTTAAAATTGCAGCTAAGCAAACAGTGCAAAAGCTGGTCAGTAGCTGAATTAAATGGAGCTTTTATCTGTTTACATGAAATCAAGTTCTTCAGGGCCCACATATGCAAAATTCTCTTTTAAAAGATAAATAAGAATATGAGTTTTCATTTCTGATAATTTCTTACTGTAGGTGGCTTTTTTATTAGTTATTACAGTATTTCAGGAGCTAATAGGTAAGTAAAGAACCTGACTCTTAAGTTGTCCCATTTTGAAGTACATGAATGGAATCAGTAAAACGTGCATGAATTAACTGAACTAATTGTTGAATTGTAAAATAAAAGTGACTACTCCAAAAGTCAGAATATATTGACAACCTGAGTAAAGTATTCCTCTGGATCAATTTCACACACACACACTTGAAAATCCATGGAAAATTTAGTTGCCCTTTGCCTGGTGTTTTAGATAAGCTCTCATAGTTAAATATTAAAAATATTTTTCAGTGGACAACAGATGAAGACTTAACTGAAGCAGTTCATTCATTGGGGGTAAATGACATTTTGGAGATAAAATTTTTTGAAAATCGTGCTAATGGCCAGTCTAAAGGGTAAGAACTTGTAATTTGTTTTTTCTATATGTGGACTGAAGTTTGGGAGGGGAAGGAATTCTCAGTTTTCATAATTGTCAATCTTTGAACTGCTTATCTTAGCTTATTGATCCAGAAATGATTTGGCATATAATTTATTACTAATGACTTTAATTTCAGGTATAAGTTTTTGTGATGGTATTGTATGTCTTATTATTTTGTGAGTTAAATCTTACTGGTCATTTTCATTTAAGACTATTCCTAGATTTTTAATTGGTGTGGTGGTGATGCTTGTTTTTCTTCAGTGTAAAAGTTGTTCCCCCACCCTTCGTTATTCAATCTTTCTTTACATCTTTATTGTCCATTAGCTGTTTAAAATAAGTGCCTGAGCCCATTTTGCAGTGACAACCTAAATTTCACTGCGTGAATGTGGCAAAAGTCTCTTTAGCAGCAACGAGCATACAGTGTATGCTTAATAACTTGGTCATATGAATTCATTATGTAGTCTGTTGATACTTCACCAAAAAGCTGCCTTGTTGTGATAAATTTTGATGCGTCTTGTACTTGCTCTTTTGTTTCCTTCTTTTGTGTCATCCTAGGATAAGTTACTTTATCTGTTCTGAAAACTGGACTAAAACCTGTGAGACATTTTCTGTGTCTAGCTTGTCAAGTATCCTTTTGCATACTGTGTGTAATCTTTTTCATGAGGTGTCAGGATGTCAGAAAATGAACAAATTGTGTAACTTTTTTTGTTTCCTCTCAGGTTTGCCCTTGTGGGTGTGGGATCGGAAGCATCCTCCAAAAAATTGATGGATTTGTTGCCTAAAAGAGAATTGCATGGGCAGAATCCAGTTGTAACTCCGTGTAATAAACAGTTTCTGAGTCAATTTGAAATGCAGTCAAGGAAAAGTAAGCTTTACTTAAGTGCTGTCTTGGAAAAGCAGAAAAAGTAGAGTGGCAGGTTTTTAGTGCAGTGTCTTACAATTTCTACACAGTTTAAAATAGCCATAAAGTACTTAGAGTCCAGATGAATGAAGTTATCTTTGTTTAATTAAACCACTTCATACACTGAAGAGTTGCTGCATTCTGAAAGAAGGTTGCAGCTTCATGCAGTTCTTGTCTTAACACGCTGGAGATGCTTTCTCAAATTCTTTTAGATGTAATTTAAAAAAAAAAAAAAAGCACAAGAGCATTTAGAAATTTAACATTTGTAAACAAACTGGACTAAATTCTAATGTGTGGATGGTCTGTATTTACGATAGAATGGGGAAGAGAAGGTTCCATGTTGTAGCCATTTGTGAGGCTCCATTTTAGCACCTCTTTTATTTCCCAGTGTGGACTTGGACTTCATTGAATGAAGGACTGGCAGACTCTCCAGATCCTCTCCTTTAGTATAAGGCATAATATTTTAGCAAAGAATATTTTCCTCCCCAGATGCATTGGGTTTGGGTAAGGGGAGCAAGTTGGTGCTCGTAAGGTCATGCTTTAGCACTGCATAAAACTTCAGATCAAGTGTTGAAGTAATTTAACCTGTTTTCATCTATGTAATGACACTTCTGTTTTTCCATTGCAGCCACACAGTCTGGCCAGATGTCTGGGGAAGGTAAAGCTGGTCCCCCAGGAGGAAGCTCACGAGCAGCATTTCCACCTAGTAATAGAGGTCGGGGCCGTTTTCCAGGTGCCATTCCAGGTGGAGACAGATTCCCTGGACCGGCAGGGCCAGGAGGGCCACCACCGCCTTTCCCAGGTAAAATTATGCATATATGGAGTTCCAATATTGTGTTTCAATGTGGCATACTTATTTGGGAAATGATAAAGGCAATTCAGTAATAAGCCACAATCAGTGTTCACAGCTAGACTGTAGGATTTGACTGTTCCTTTGTGGATATTCTACAGGGAGTTGTACCTAAGTAAATTTGGTAGCAAGACAAGAGCTTTTTTAGATACATTCTTTATACTATGTCAATATACATATTTAAGTATGAAAAAAATAAAAATGGATCATGTTAGCAGGTAAATTTGGCTTTAGTATAGTGTAGCTGAGATTTTCTGATTTGCTATATGTGCTGAGAATGCCTGTGTTGCAGTATAAAGTAACTAATTTCCTTATTGTACAAGTTTGCATGTGATGAGAAATTCAGCTTTGATTCATGCCCACTGACAGGTCAGTTAGTAGGCACTTTAAAACAGCAGAAATTTGAAGAGGAGGTCTTCATGTTTAGTTAGGTATCTGATATAGAAAAAAAATCTATTAAACAGTTAGGTTTGCAGTGCAGTGAAGTTCTTTTTAGAGCTGACATATTTTTTAGTAAATGTCATTCAGTAATAGATTGTCTACCAACAGTCCAAGGGATGTAGTCAAATTGGTAAAACAGTACTGAGAATCTAAAAGAAGGTTTCAATACAGCATCTACATTACTTTCTCTAATACAGCTTCTCCCATATTTTTAATATGTATTTTATCTTAAGCCCCTATGAAAAACTAGCTGCAGTAAGATGCAATGTTTTCTGGCTTTTGTAATCTTCTTGTGGGTTTTGGAAACAACAGCAGGTGATTAAGTGATTTGAGGAGGGCAGTTGTCAGTTTTAAAGATAATGTTGTTCTTTTTAGATATCTCTAGATATCTAGTATCAATAGATACAGATAAGTTAAAAATTTTCTAGGCTGCTGGACCCAAAGCAGGAACACACGTCTTGTACATGTTGCACGGTGTTCAGGGAGGGAGGGTTGGTTTCTTTTTAGTCATTGTTTTTAAGGATAAAAAAAAAAAAAAGAAGAATTTTGAATAATTTTATTTCTTTGTATTTATTCACTCAATTTTATTTATTTGGTTTTTTTTCTTTTGTTTTTTTTTTTTTTTTGGTTTTTTGTTTGTTTTTGTTGTTTTTTATTTTTATTTTAGCTGGACAAACTCCCCCACGTCCACCCTTAGGTCCTCCTGGCCCACCAGGCCCACCAGGCCCTCCACCGCCTGGTCAGGTCCTCCCACCTCCATTAGCTGGACCTCCTAATCGTGGTGATCGTCCACCGCCACCAGTTCTGTTTCCAGGACAGCCTTTTGGTCAGCCTCCACTTGGGCCACTTCCTCCAGGTCCTCCACCACCAGTTCCAGGTTATGGGCCACCACCAGGTCCACCACCACCTCAGCAGGGTCCACCTCCACCTCCGGGTCCATTTCCCCCTCGTCCGCCTGGCCCTCTTGGGCCACCCCTGACTCTTGCTCCTCCTCCACATCTCCCTGGGCCACCGCCAGGTGCTCCACCACCAGCACCACATGTGAATCCAGCTTTCTTCCCCCCACCTGCCAATAGTGGCATACCCACTTCAGACAGCCGTGGTCCACCTCCGACAGATCCATATGGCCGACCTCCACCATATGACAGAGGTGACTATGGGCCACCTGGAAGGTGAGTTCTTTTAGTCTAATGTGTTTGGGTAGCAGATTTTACTCCTCTTGTTGGAAGCATTTGATTTTTCCCTTTTAATGAAAATGTTAGGAACAATTAGAAGTAGGGCCAGAAGGGATCCCACCAATCTTGTCGTTTGCCCCTCTTAACTTCTCCAAGGGAATAAATCTGAGAAACATGTTTGCTGCAGGAAGAAAATCCTGAAATGCAACACCAGTAATCTCACTTCCCTTTTCAGCTCTGAACTGTTTGTCTTTGCTGTATTTGGCAGTGTCATCATTTCATGTGTTCTACATGTAAACTTATATATCACTTCTTATGCAGCAGCTTCTGGTTGTGCTTCTGTCTTAACTTGAAATTCTGACTTTTATCTGTATCATCGTGCTTTGCAGGCTGCCTTTTAAGAATGCTCTGGAGTTTTCTTTTTCAAATATGTGCATATGTTGAGGTCATACCAAGCTCATACCATATTCATCTTTCAGCAGCATTGCTTGTCCCTTTTTTCTTCAGGATTTAATTAAAACTTTAGTATTTGTCTTAAAAGCCAGATGTGAATTTACTGCAAGACTTTTACATTCCTTTCCTATCAAGATGTTTCTGCTCATTTGGTGCAATCTTGCTGTGTTTGTAGCAGTGGCTTTTCCTGTGTTTAATCCTCTCTGGGACAGAGTTCTTAAGTCCCTGACTTTACTTGTCAAGTTTTTCACATCTTGTTTGAAACATCTTTTTCATCCGTGATTTCAAGCATCCCTGTCTTGCTGCTGTTTCTTGATTTTCACCATACTTGTATTTGTCAAAAATTTTGGCATAAATTGTAAGAGAGACGGTTTTACGTAGTTAGATTTGTATTTTTTCAGTAGTAATTGTACTGCTAGCATAAGACACACTTTCCTGGCTTAAAATGTTTCCTGCAAAGATGCTGTGCTTTGGTTCTTTTTTTACCACAAAGTTTAATGCCCCCCAAGCATTTGTACATGTGATGTTCATACGAAAATGACTATAGAAATTCAAGCATTTGGCTTAATTGCCTGAAATATAAGACTAGAAGGTGTTGGGTGTTTTTTGATGGACAAAATCAAGGTTGTCTGCAGTTTGTAGAATGTCTGGGGAGGGAAGGAGTGGGAATAGGACAGTATAACTTACTGTCCAGTATTTTCATTAATAATGTTGAAGCTATCATCCATAACTATTTAAATTGTCATTAATTATATATCATAGGCGTTTCACTGGAAATAACATGTCCATAAGAGAAAAATTACATATTCCATTCTATGGGAGGCACACGAAAAATAATACTCAAAACTCAGGGAGGTATGAATTTTTAGACATTTCCTCTTATGCTAAACTGGCTATAGGATCTTGTTCCACTTCTTGCAATTAAGAGGATAGCATTGCTTATTATTCTGCATTTTCTTTCTACCAGAAGAACTAACACTGTTCTAGAAATATCAAGCAGTGGGCCAGTTTGACAGTCTCAGCATTTTTCTCTTAACACATTTCTCCAAATTTTCTATGTGACACAGAGACTGCCTAATAGGACACTGCAAAACTTTTGGGAAAATTTAGGTTTACTTCTGTTACTTTGCAAACCCTCTATAGGTAGCTGATAATTGAAG
Source organism: Cyanistes caeruleus (assembly GCF_971803275.1). Taxonomy (NCBI): domain Eukaryota; kingdom Metazoa; phylum Chordata; class Aves; order Passeriformes; family Paridae; genus Cyanistes; species Cyanistes caeruleus. The sequence continues at coordinate 47,604,260 of NC_141704.1, read as the reverse complement.
TGTAATGAGTATGAGGATTCTGCTTTATTGCTTCCTCCTTACTGTGACTAGTAGGGAGATTAAATTGGAGTACCTTGAACTTGACCAGAAATTTAAAAAAAAACAAACAAAATTGCTGTAAAATGATGACATATCATTCGAAAAATTGAGTGTTTTAAAGATAACTACATTTGTTTTTCAAAAGTTACAGCATTCTGGTCTTAGTTAAGATCTGGGAAACAGGATCATATAGTTCTGATTCCAGTACTGTTATGAAAATTTTCTCTAATTTTGCTCAAAGCTGCATTGCCTATGTACATGAATTTCCACATCCATTCAGCTGGGAATATCTATTTATGTACCTTCAAGGATTTTATAAAAATTGTAAATATTTGTCAAGCACAATATTAAGTGCTGCTGAATGTTTGAAATAAATGGGATGAAAAAAAAAAGTCTGCTTATACAGCAATGTCTTAATTGTTTTTTTGGGATTTTTTTGTTTGGTTGGTTTGTTGGGATTTTCTGTTTGGTGTTTTTTTTTTAAGCTTTCAGGATTTTATACTGTAACGATGGTCCTTAACAAAAACCAAAACCAAACCCAGATCCTGCTTTCTTTTCTGTTTGTCACTGCTTAAAGTTGCAAACTTGGATTGTTGAAATTGCAATGATAGCTTCTGAGGTTTTCCTTAACCTTTTAAATACTAGTTTTATTGCTTGCAGAGAAATGGATGCTGCGAGGACACCTCTAAGTGAAGCAGAATTTGAAGAAATCATGAATAGAAATAGAGCAATCTCAAGCAGTGCCATTTCAAGAGCTGTATCAGATGCCAGTGCTGGTTAGTAAAACTCAATTAATGTGTTTGCTATTCTACCCATCTGAAAAGAATTTATAGTTGTTTTTTTTAAAGTAGGAATCTGAAAGGCCTTAAGCCACATTTTCCTGATAGGGTGCTGAATTTAGGTACAACCTATGACTGATTTTGTACTGTGCTTCAGTCAGTTTCTAGGAAAACTTTCTGAGTACTGATCTGGACAGTATTTTAATATTTGATGCTACAGTAAAATATCTAGATGGGTGTTTAAGAGAAGATACTCAAAACAGTAATACTGTTGCAGATAAAAATCTGTGTTTTAATTTGCATAATTTTCTGATTCTGATCTTACATCATTTTCAGGGGACTATGGAAGTGCTATAGAGACCTTGGTAACTGCAATTTCCTTAATCAAACAGTCCAAAGTATCTGCAGATGATCGCTGCAAAGTACTTATTAGCTCTCTTCAGGACTGCCTTCATGGAATTGAGTCCAAGTCTTATGGTTCTGGATCCAGGTAAAACTTTCCTCTTCCATCTGCTTTTACTTAAAAAAGAGAAGGTGTAGTACAGGACTAATTTAGGCAGAAGAAACTAAGGCATGTAAGAAGTTAGTGATTTGCTGAGTTGCACAAGAAATATGTGAAGGAACCAAATAATAAGTCTTTCCTGAGCCTAGGAAAGCTGCCATTTAATTAACCTTCTTTTCAAAATTGATCTGACTAGCTTCAGTTTAACTCTTGGTTTTATTTAGTGGTTTTGGCTCACGTTTCCCATATGCAGAATAGCAGCCATGGTGTAGTGATCATTTGACATGTGGTGCATTTCTCCCAGCTGATTTCAGTCATCCTCCATTCTGAGTACGTGCTTCAACTTTTCCTTGCTACATTAGAAAGTGGGTGCCCCTTACTACCTGTAACTGAGTTCTTAGCCACCAGTTTGTGCCAGGTATCTTTAATGCTATAAACAAAAATATAGATGCATCACAATGAACAGATCTTTCCCTCATATGTGTTTTGGGTCAAATTTATACTCATGAGTAGACTACAAAACTGGCATGGGGATGACAAGTGTTTTGAAGAAAAAAATTAATGAAGTAATTTCTTTTAGAAGACGTGAGCGATCCAGAGAGAGGGACCACAGTAGGTCACGAGAAAAAAGTAGGCGCCACAAATCACGTAGTAGAGATCGTCATGATGACTATTACCGGGAAAGAAGCCGTGAGAGAGAGAGGCATCGTGATCGTGACAGAGATCGTGACAGAGAACGAGACAGAGAGAGGGAGTATCGTCACCGTTAAAGAAGGTGAGCATTTCTCTCATGTTCTTCAGCTTTACTGACTTACTAAAAGTAACCATTCTAGGTTTGAGATTATTTATACCATTCATGTCTGTATTTAAATGATCCTGCAGTATGTACTGAATCACTTTCTTGTTGCAGCACCTGACATGAACACAGGTAAGTAACAACAGGTAATTCACTGGTCTTGGGAGGGCGCAAGTATTTGTATAATTATCTTCTACATTCTGCATGCCACCTCTTGTTTTGGCTGATAATAGTGTTTCCAGTTTTTATGAAATGTGATTGAACCACTTCTTAAAAAGGCAGTAAGTCAGACTGTTCTCTTTGATCTTAAAAGACTATATTAATTTTATGGTTTTATTTCTTAATTGTATTTAAAAATACTAGTTTTGTATTTTAAAATATACTTGTGTAAGGACTACAGCATTTAGCCCTCCATAGATTGTGTTTGGATTATTTCAATGTCCACACAGTTATTGTCCGTGCACAGGTGCGGTGGTGATTTTGTGGGTTTTGGTATTTGTGGGTTTTGTTGTTTTGTTTTGTGTTGTTTTTGTTTTGTTGGTTTTTGGGTTTTTTTTCCCCCTGGTGAGTTTTAGTCAAATTCAGGAAATATAACCAGATTTTTCTCTATTTTGTGAAATATGACCTGTCAGTATCTTCTGCCTTCTAGCTAAATCCAGGTATTAACCTTCAGTAAAATTTATTATCAGTTGTTGCCCACCACCCTGATTTTTCAGCCTGTCCCCCTTCTGGTAGTAAAGTCATTTTCTGAAGACTAGTAAACAAATATATGACACTAGTATTGATTCTTTTCTGGTTGTCTAACTGTCTAACACGCTCTTTTATTTCATGTATCTGAAGTCTTCTATGCATCAAATGTCTAGACAGCTAGAGTAGCATGCTAAACAATAATTCTTTTCAATGTACTGCTTTAAAATACATAGAAATGTTTACATTATATCATGTAGCATTTTGAGGGTTGGGAATTAAAGCCACCCATAATTCCTTGTTTGAGAACTGAAGAGAAGCCAACCCTACCTAATAGTGATTCCCTAGTGGTCTTTTCCCTTTTTGGAAGAACTTCCACTACATCTACACTGAAATTGAAGCTTGTAAACGTGCCTGTCTGCCCAGCTTCCATTTCTTACATTTAACCTCAGATTTAGTTTCCAGATTTGCATGTGTTTTTTTATTCATGGAAGTTCATTTATAGATGTTACAGAGCAAAACTTATAGAAGTCAAATAAAATGTATAGTTTTAAGTGAAAATATAGTTCTGTTTGTGTTAAATGTCAGTTTTTCAGTCAGGCTTTTTGTGTCGCTGACACTCCTCTGGGAAAGAGCAAATTATGATAGTACATGCTCTAGTGTGTTGTGAATTAAGTGGGATGTTGTCTCAGGTTCTTACACCAGCAGGGGACACAAAAAGAAGTAACTGAGCTAGAGAAGGGGAGTCAAAGGCTTAAATAGGAAAGTAAAACATGGCAGCTGAAATAAAGTTGGCAGTGTATTACTGTTAATGCCACTTTTTGCCATTAAAAATAGATTGAAAGAAATATTTCTGGAATTTAGTAAAAATATCAACTCTGGTTCTTAATTGTAAGAAAGAGAACATAAAATTACATATATAGTGAAAGTAAATGTAATTTCTTTTGTTGAACTCGGTTTTTACCTTTTATAATAACTGCATATTTATGATATTTGCAAATAGTTGTTACTAATAGAGGTAACCATTGAGCTGAGTAATGGATGCATTTCCAGAGTGATTTCCTTCTGGTGGAGATGAGCAAACCACACTAAAGATGGTTAATTGCCTGGATTGAAAGATAATTTTTTTTAACCCATGACATAGTTTTACTAATCTAGCTTTAATTTTTGTGTGTTTAGTGTTGTGCACATAGATACAGATTTACTGTGCCAACTACAGATTTCCTACTCTTTTACCCCAAGAACATATATCAAACAGCATTAGGTTGCATTTTATAATTTCTGAAGCAGAATTTACACTGAGGCTGTGATTTCAGTCTCAGTTCAGGTGGGATTTATATTTGCAAGATCCTTCAGCTTTGTTGTGTGCTGGGACTTCTCTTTTCTTTCAAAAGGGTGTCTTGGTAAGATTCCCTTGTGTGAAGAAAACAGGTCCTAAGAACTTGATTTAAATGGCAAATTTAGTATACTACATGTAAATGAAAGCATTTGGTATTTTTTTAAGTTGTAAACATTGTGTCTTGTTGCTGTCTTAATGAAGAAGAGCTTTATTGTAGTTTTGTTTTTTATATATTGATACACACACACACACATAAAAGAAATGTAGTTATCTCCTGGTTTGTATGTTTCATTTTCACTAAGATGTATGTTCCCATACATTTTTTGTTTCATTTTTTACATTGAATAATAATCATAAACTGATTTAACACTCAGTCATTTAATAAATATCAACAGTGCTGAAACGAGTTATTCCCCATATTACTGTGTTTTGCCAGAAAACATGAAGTTGCCTCTGTGCCTACACCCTGTGAATGGCACCTATATTTCTCCTTATTGTGTACCTATAGTCATGACTGTGATACTGTACTGGCATTTTTTCCAAAGTGTTACACGTCTAGTTCAGAAGGATTCTAAGGGTCCATTGTGAAAACTTCTGTAAACAGTGAAATTCAGTTTGTACTGTATTATATTTATAGAGATGGGTTAAATTGGAATAACTTACAAAATATGTTTATAACAGTAAAACTCTAAAAAGTTTAGTTGTACCATATCAGGTGTTTACACTTCTGTTTGTACACTTCACAATTTAAAATTAAATTGTCGCAAGATTTGTGCCTTCACTTGAGTAAGATTTCATGTACATTGACAGTCCATTCTCTTGAATTACTATACACTGAATGCTTCCTTGGAACATCTTGCCTTTGCTCATAGAAAGCCTGTAAATATAAAAGATAACCATGGATTTAAGACAAATGTCTAACCTGTATTACTCCAAAAAAACTGAGAACCTAATAGAATGGGATTTAGAAGAATTAACAGCAAAATTAACGTGTACAAACAGAATAGTAATGTAACTTCATCAGCATGAATCCTGACTTATTAGGCAGAATTTTTTAACTGATAATCAATAATGTATTTCTAGCTGATACATTGTCCCAGTCTTAATCTGTCTGAATTTCTATAACTGCTGAATGTTAAGCTTTTCATTTTCTGTTTTTGTTACTGGGTTGATTGATTATTTCCTATTTAAACTGGATTTGGATTGAATTGCAAAGACAAAACCACAACATTGTAACAGTTGATATGTATGTAGACTTTGTATTCCATGTTTATTCTCTGATTTTTCTGCTCTCAAACCACTGTAAGCAAAATAATTTGAAGTCTGAGACTCATATTCTTCAAAAGCTGCTCTCAGATCACTCTGAAATTACTTTCAACTTTCAAGTGATTCAATGGTTGGAATTTTTTGTGTCAGTAGGAGGGGAAATGGTACTGATGGCTTACATAGTATTCATTATATTTTGCTTTTCTAAGTTGGAACGGTCCTGTAACTGTGCTAATAACCACTTAAACATCAAGTGAGGTATGAAATTAGCCTTTTAAGAAACCTTGTAATGAATTGGCAAATGGCTATTTTTAATAGGCTATTTTAATAATAAGTTTCTAGTTAATAAGTAAATCATGTGGTAACGTTGTTCAAGACCTGGGTATATACCTGTCTAGAATTATATCAGGTATTAGTCTTAAGCTATTATGAATATTGTTTACCTAATCTCTCTTTTTTTTTTTTTTTTAACTGTGTTTTATGTGGGGCTGGCACTATTCTTCTGTATTTAGCATTCACCAGATGCTTTGTGCATCTGACTCATGATTTGAAATACAGAATATCATGATAGAGGCAGGCAGTGCCACTGGTTTATGTGCTTCTTAAAGTCTATTTTACCATTACTCTGGTGCTTTGCAGAAACATAGAGTTTGTCTATTAATGTTCAGAGATGAATCTGATTTTCCTGAGGGTGAAACAAGGATTTAAAAAATAAACAGAATATCATTTGCTACTTATTTTCAAATGCATAACTTTAATTACCTTTTTCCCATGAATATGTTTCTGTAATTTTATTGACTTCTGAGGTGTCCTTAGACACACTTATATTTTTTTTCCTCATATCCTGGGCTTTTTTATTTGTGAATTCATTAGTTTTGACAAATTTGATCTGTGTGAAAATTCCCCAAGAAACTTACAGGTGTATGAAACACAGAAGTGAAAATGTTGGTTTGATGCAATGTTCTTCAAAGAATGAACAAAATTCACTTTTTTACTTTTGCTCATTGTGGTTTGAGAACTAAGATTTCTTTTTACAAAATAAAGGAGACACGTGAGAGATCTTAATTTTTTTTTTCCTGTGGGAGCTCAATCTACCTTTTTGTCTCTTCCTCATATATTAATGTGAAGAATACTTTCCAGTAATTCATATCTTTTTAATTTGTAAACTCAAGATTGAATTTTCTGACCGCACCTCTCTGTTCATCAGTTAGTTTTGGTGAATAGACAGGCTGGGATAATAGAAGAAAGATACCTGACAAATGAAATTAGTTTAGGAGGATTTTCCCCCATGTAAAATTATTTATACAGTCATGAAATTGTTGGTGTGTTGATCTTAAATTATACACTAAGACTGAACAAAGACAGCAGGTAAGTACACTCATAATAGGAGGGGGGAACAGTCAGCAAATGTGAGAAGGTGTTAGTGCTGATGAAATAGTCTGTACATGTATGCTAAACAGAACAGAATCACATGTGTATCTCTGCTGATCTCTGATGCTGAAAGACAAATAGTTAAGCTTGAAATTCCTTCTTTCTCACTATGTTATAGCTAAAGCATCAGAATATTTGGGGTATTTTATGATGTTCTGGAATGTAGGTTAAACTAAAAAGAAATTTTTGGCTTTTGAGCTGATACTTCCTGTGGGATTTTTGGTTTGTGTGTTTTTCTTCATGTATAGAATAAAATAAAGGAGAATTACATGAAGTAATTCATAGGAGCTTCTAGGATATAATAACAAATGTATATTGTGCATTTTACTGAAATGTGAACATGTGAGATTGAAATTCAATCTCTGAAAATGAACTACTATAACAAAACTTGATGGGTATATGTATATACAGCTTTAAAATTGCTGTAGAATTTTCAAAATTTTAAAGGCTGTTTAAAGCTTTTATGTGAATATTTGGATAATTGGAATTAAAGGGAAAAAAATAGAGGTGCTATTGCAAGATGCTTTTGAGATGCATATATATATATATAAGAAATCTATTGGGGTTTTGTTGTAAGTGTGTGTCTTTGTGGGGAAAAAAATGCTCAAGTTGCATCTTGCATAAATACGGAAATGTTTGATCACTCAAGTACTGAGATTTCATTCGTGAAATGTTCTAGCATAAACCCTGAACTTTTAAACCACAAAATTTCTATTCAACACCTAAGTCTGAAATTTGGATAGATTTGGTAAATTTTGGTAGAAATGCTGAGAAACTCATTTGTGTCTGGTGTTAAATTGTACTTGGGACAGATAGCTTTTGTATGAGCTTGAGGCAGATGGAAAGATGCCAAGAAATACTGACAAGAGATTTAATTTTTAAAAAAGTTTTCTGTTGCTTCAATATTCTACTTGCTTGTAGAATACTGAAAAGGGGCTGAGCACACAGGTATAATCCATACAGATTTATTTCTTTTTGGAACCACAAGGGTTTCCAGTTTTGCCAAGATACAGTGGCAGAATACTTGGAACCAAAATGTACGCCACTTTGGATTTTAGTTGGCCATGTTTCTGAAAATGAAGGCTCAGTGTGGTTCTGACCATCTTAAGAGCCCTATACCAAAAAGCATTAATCCTAAATTCACTTTATTGTGCATTCTTTAGAGTTCCTGTAGTTCTTTAAGTACCTTTACAAATATAGCAAATTGTTCCCAGGAACTGAAGATGGTAGTAACATAAATCTATATAGGACGCTTTGGATCTGTTAACTGTTGCTATAGGCGTAATTGAGATCCATAATTCTGGCTGCAGCAATTGTATGATGAGAGCAGCAAATTCTGATGTGCAGTCTCACAGCTGTCAGGTACTGACTTTTTCCACCAGAAAACTGAGATTCTCTCCTGTCTGTTTTTGCTTACTTAGCTCACAGCTTTAAAACAATATTTTTCCTGTGGAAGTAGCACTTTGTCAGTCACTCTGCTACTAATTAATTTCAAAAGTAACCTAACTCCTATGGAAACATTGGCCACTGGGGAAGGAGCTTCCCCAAAAGTAGTTACTTGTTGATGCATTCCAGATTTGGGAACAAAATCTGTGAATAAGAGAAGAAATTTCACTCACTGATTTGGATTAGTTCATGTGCATACTGTAGTGTATAGGGTCTACTTGGTTATACTTTGGATTTTTTTTAAGTTCTTGTTGACAGTCATTTTGAGGAAATGAAGAAGAAAAATTGCATATTTAGTTTTCCCAGCTTTTAAATTTTTGTACTAGTTGAAGAATATTTGACAGCTGTGTACTGTTGCACGTTTGTGAAATTGCTTCTCTAAATGTCTTGGTTTTCAAATGAATAATTTAATGTGTTGGGTTTTAAAAATAATTTGATTGAAACTACTTTGAAATTATTGAATGTTGAAATTGTGAATTATTAATGAAATTAAGATAGCTAATTGTTTTGTAATGGAATTCAACTGAAATCCAGTGTATGGAATTATACCATCCCAAGCATTTTGTGAACTCTTACAGTAATTAACTTTGAATTGTGTGGTTCCCTGATTTGCCAAAATAGATGAGAATAGGAAGTAGGGCTTGGGGGTTTTTCCAAGGGCAAGTAGGTGAGGAAACCTGCAAATCTACATTGTATTCACTGAAAAGTGGGTTCTTGTGCATAACTGCAAGTGTGTATTTTTTAGATGTGAACCCCATCCAGCTTGCCCCACTAGTCTTTTGAAGTACTGGTGCCAGATTCTGTGTGCTTTTAAATGTTACTGAGCTCTGAGCCATACACTTCATTATACTATCAATTAATTATTTAAATGTCAAACCAGCTTATGTAAGTGGGCAGGTAAAAATGTAAAAATCTAATTGTGGTAAAATTACTTTAAATTCTTGTTCAGTTACTCTTGCAGAATGCATACTTTAGGAAGTGTTCTATATAAATTTTGCAGTCAGTCATAGAAGCAGTAGTTATTTTTTTTTTTATCATCAGTACTTTAACTGTGAAGTTTCTATTCTTTCAACTTGGTTGTACAACAACATTAATCTTATTTTTAATTACTGTATTATAAAACAATGAGTACAAATGAATAGCTACTGCTTCTGGGTGTTTTGTGTTAGTTAACATCATGGTGAAGTAGATGCACGAGTTGTGTATGTATAGATAAGCCAACAATTTTCTGTGTGTTTTGGGGACTAGCAAAATCTACATCACAAATTTTGACACATTACAGCTGAAGGAAGAGGAACAGCGTGCAAGACAAGATACATTCTTCAAGGAAAGATGCTTGTCCAGCAGTTTGCTTCATGTGATTGAACTGAGCCTGTAAGGATTCATGGATAATATGAACAGGAATAGATCTGAATAAAGCAAATCTGCATACATGGTAACCAGTAGCTCTTTTACTTTTTTATGTTGCTTAACTGTTTTATTTGAGGGAAACCTGTGTGATTTAAACCTTATAGCTTTTGCAACTTTATTACTGGTTATATACATTTGGCAATTATAATGTGCAAGCAATTGAAAAAAGTCAAGTAAATGCTTGTTTTTTATAGTAGTTTGTTCATGTTAAACTGTTCATATAATGTCTGTACACAGCACCACTGATTACAGTAGATGTAGTGTTGTAATAAACTGTTTAATGGGGCTGATGTGTAAAGCTGTTCAAGTTATTTGATGTTTACACCTCAGGGAAAGTCATGTGTTCAGCAATATTTAAAGATAATGTTACAATGAAAACATTGATGCTGTCTTCAAAAACATCGCAATAGTTCTTGCATATGCCTCAACTTAATCTTGCATTCAGCGAGTTAAACGTACTAATGTTGCGCTCTCCCACTCAATTTTGATACAAAAATAGGTGGTTGCGAAAAACCTTTAATTCTGTTTTGCTTTTTAGCAGTGTTTGCCTAGGTGGCTTGTGAATTTGCTAATTGACTTATAAAACTGTAAAAACTGCAGCTCTCTGTGGTCAGTTGTTCTGAGGAGAGATAGTCCCAGGTCTGTGATTTTTAGCACACTAAAAATTTTGTCTCTCAAACAACCTTGATCCTGATTGACACTACAGTTAATATAAATTGTTCATATGAACTTAAACTGCCCATAATAAGGGGTAGAAAGGTTAGGTTTAAAACACCTAAAATCCTGCAGTTGATTACAGTTTTATAGTAATAGTGCTTGTGTGTCTTCCCTCTCCACCCCCAAGGCCGTAGCAGTCTGTACATAGTTGTATATTAGAAATGTGCCAGAAGAAATAAGATGTTACCATTTTTATGACTCCATGGGTTTGGTATTTTTTTAATACTTTGGGGTTTATTCACACATGCATATAAAAGAGAAGGTACATTTGTATGTCCTTGTTCACCAGTGGGCAATATTTAAATGTCTTAGCAAAAAATGGCACTGATTACATTTGTCAGATGAGGTTTTGTAAATTTACCTAAAAACAAATGAACGGAGCACTCAGTGAAACTAGGCGTCAAATTAAAGAATTTGTTTTAAATTTCATCAAGTGTGAAACACAAGAAAAGAGAAATTACATTAATGCTGCAAAAGCTTCATTCCCAGCAGCCTTGCACAAAGGCTCACTTTTAGTCTGTTGTAAAGTGTTATGTAACAGACACGCTCCTGGAGTTGTCACTCGTTTAAATAGCTGCACTTAATGTTTTAAGTTAAGTTTCAAGACCTCAGATGGCTTTAAGAGGCGACTCTTAGAAGTCTCTTGATTTCTTTTACCAGTTTTGAAGATTTTACAGCTAACTTAAAATGTTACCCCATTCAGGAAAGCATTTAAATCTGTTTGGTTTTCCAGAGCATATGAAACATGTGTTTACATTTCATAGATTTCAAGGAATGTAAACATATGCTTTAAGCCTTGTATTTGCATACATGAGTGATTTTTATGCTTTCCTGAGTTGGGACCGGTAGCTTATGCAACTGCAAAAGTTTTGCATAAGCCTGAAATGCTCTAATATTTTTGGCACCTATTCACCCAGGTTTCCTGCAGCCAGGTTGATGGTGTTGGACTTGGCTACAGCTTCAGATTTACCCCTTTTTCTTTTTTCCTTAAATTGTGTACCTCAGTTCCTCAAGCATGGGATCACTGGTGTTTATTGAACTATTTGCTACTGAGAAGATATTTCACGTGTTTGTTTAATCCTGTTTGAAAATGAAAACTGCCTTTAAAAATTTTGTAAACCTGAAAGTTGTATCAAGCAAGTCATGAATCACTTCCTGCTTTTTTTTGTGAATAGGTATTGGTTACAAACAGTACTGTTGTAACTTTTTTTTCTTTACTTAAAAACATTGTTTACTACTGTGTGTAATAAGTTTAAGGAAGAAATTACCTGCCTGTAGCAGTTAAATGGGGAATATCTAATACTGGAAAAGCAGCAGGTAAGTAATATTCCATTGCGTAGATATATTAAATTTTAAAATAAAAAAAAATAACGTTACAAGCATTTAATGTAGGAATTCATATTTTAGTCCACATTGAAACAGATTTGAGACTGTTGCTCTTTTTACATAGAGTGTAATTTCTCACTCACGTATTTCCATTGCTGGCAATGGAAATAGCAGGGAGAGAATAGCAGGGGGTGAATAACATAAGTTAAACTGAATGACCATTGTGACCTGAGAGATGAGATCCCTGTATGAAGCCCATTATTTCTGCCTGTTCTCCAAATTCTTAGTTTTAACTGGTAAATGTACTGCGTTGCAATTTAGATAATACTCTCTTGTTGTTGTGAGCTTCCTTTGTTAGATTTTTTTATAAAACAAAAAATGTACAGAAAAAAATCCAAAGACCCTGATAGACACCAAAAAGGAATATGCCTAATGTACATCATGTATAACTGGATCTGTAGAAGAATTTTTACCAAGTCTTGGTTTACTAAAGGTTCCTGCAATTTCCTGTGCACGTGTAGGAAATGGTAGTTTGGAAACTTGCCGATTGGTGGTGATGCCATGATGGCTACTGCTGTTTAATATTCATTCAGTTGTATTTCATTTCTTTTTGTTGATGAAAGGATGAAATAATCTGTGAGGAAATACTTAATTTTTTTTTTTTTTCAAATAATGAGTTTATAGGTAACATTGAAAATATTATCTTAAGGCTATGTCCTTTATCTTGAAAGACAAAATTAACAAGTAGTGACTTAGGGGTGGTGGTGCTTTACCAACAGAACTTGTTTTAGTGGTTTGTTTTTTAGAAGTAGAGGGTGTTTTTTTAAAAAGTAAATTTTTTACAGGACTATACGTTTTGACAGGTCAAAGTACTTAAGAAGAAGAACATAGCATTTTGGAAACTGTATAGTCTTTTTTTTCCCTCATTCCCTTTTTGCATTCTGTGCCAATAATTTTTGTTCTGATAACATTTTGAAAAATGTTTGTCAGAACTTCAAATTTTTATTTACAGTATGGCTTATAAGCTTGGATAGCTGTTGTTTTTTGTGTTAAACAAGATATTTTTATTAAATTTAGACATCAGCTTTTTTCTTTATGAACTATGTTCTGGTTTGGTTCCTTTGAAATTGGTGAGGCTTAGTTTTTCTAACTGTATTTTTTTACCTGATTGTTTAGTTGCATACCTAAACCCTTGTAAATGTTTTTTTTCCTAGTTGTATGTGGATAATTGGAGATTTAAATGTTGTATATACTTGTCATCTGTGTTTCTAGTAAAATACATGGCATTCTTTGTAGAAATACCTAATTCCTGATTTTCTTTCCTTATCCACTTGCTCTTTATGTACAGGTTAAACAGACACTGCTCCCATTTTTACTTACAGAATTTTATACGTAGCTTGTTAAAATTGTCTTTGGTTCTTGTGTGAACTGAGATACAGCCTTAAATTTCCTAACACAGTGCTCGTTAAGATACTGTCAGTCACATAGATTTAAATTTAAAACGTATGTGTTTAGGACTAGTATTCTTCAGAGATCTGATACACTAAATTGCTTCTTCGTTGAAATATAAACCCTTCAAGATTTTAGAGAAGGAAAGTGGAGGTTACTGTCCATTAAAAAAAAATTAATTTATTTGAATTCTTTCCAAAATAACAGTTGTAACATAGAAAAGAAGCAATGTGGATTCAGTTGAGATTCAAATTATTTTGATAATTCACTGCACAGGTCTTGAACATAATGGTTGCAGCATGCTGATGAATCATGATGTTTATGCAGAAACACTGTCTCTTGCAATTATGATGCCTTGCAATTATTACTTCAGATTGGCTTGGGGTAGATGGGGGTGTTGAGGTGGGGGTTTTTTGGTTTTGTAGTTGCTTCACCTTCCTTCCCTTTCCTCCCCATATCCCATTACAGTCTGACATCCCATATATTTTTACATTTCCATTTATCTTTAGAGGATAAATTTACTAAGGAGCAGTTTGGGGTATAGAAGTTCATCAAATTGATGTTCTTGTGGGATTTGTTTTCCCCCATGTTGGACAAAATATGATAAAGCTCCTTATTCCATTTGTATATGATATGTTTGTTAATTCTTGAACCCTTTCTGTTGCCCCAGTAATTGCAGTGGGTTCTGGGATGATGCCTATGCCTGTGCTTAAATCTTCTAAATACATTAATTTTACAGAAGTCTCTTGAAAATAGTAAGCAGTATACCTTTGATCATGATAGAATGGAGCATTTAAGTTGTAAAAATTCTCATCTATTCACACCATGTAATGTGATTTTTACATTATTTCAGAAATAACACTTCAGAGTATATTCAACTAATAGACTTCAGCCTCACCCTCTTGTACACAGTATTTTGTAATAGAAAATATTTTAAACCGTGCATATTATTATCACATTATGAAACAGACATTCCTTTGATCTTCAGATGTAAGAAAATGAGGAATGTGTGTGCTTTTATAAATACAAGTGGTTGCAAATTCATATTCCTTACTACTGCAGTTGTCCTTTTTTAAAATAATAATGAAAGGAAAAAAAAAAAAGCCAAGTGTTTTAAAGGTGAAATACATTCCTATTTGGTAAACTGTAACATTTTTATGATGATTACCAGCACTGCTGACTTTCTAAACAAAAGGCTGTATTGTCTTCCTGTACCATTCCATTTTCTGGTTCCTGCTTTGCACAAGGATATATGAGTAAAATATTCAAGAAATGGTTTGAAATACAGGAGGGGGGCTGTACAAGTTGGAATGCAGACTTGAAATGCAAAATGTAAGGAAATGGATGCCTGTCAGAATGCCTGACTCCAAAGGATTTCATATACATAGTAAACAGTTCCCTGATGCTGGCAGGCCAAAGAGTCTGTTGAATACTGGAGTTTTTGGAGACCTATATTTCTCCACAAGGTAAGATGGTATCCAAGCAAATGTGGATTTCAATACATTTTCAGCAGAGGTACTTAAATAATCTGTAAGTTTAGAGATAATTTCATTTTTTTAGATGTTACATTTGAAATATTGCACAACTTTTAGCTTTCATAGGTTTTTTTTCCAGCCTTTAGGAGACTGTTAAGCAATTTGCTGTCCAACTTTTGTGTTGGTCTTAAACTGCAATAGTAGTTTACCTTGTATTGAAGAAATAAAGACCATTTTTATATTAAAAAATACTTTCGTCTGTCTTCATTTCAGCTTGTATAATTTCTTTGCAATTCTCATTATTGCCAGGCTTTTCAAATTTTTGGACATTAAATCTTGGAGGGTGAATATTCTAAGATGTAGATTCTGTGCTGTAATTGCTTCTGCATCTAGAAATAGTTTATACTAGCTCTTGTCCTTATCTGGACTTTTTGCAGCATTTACGACCAGTGAGAAGTGCAGACTTTTTTTAAGCTAACCTTATTTTTCTGTAAAATACAGTGACCCAATGAAGTGTGTTAACTAAAGGGAATAAAATAAGTATGTGCATAAAACAATTTTAGTCTCTTAAAATTACATTTTCAGACTCAAACAGTGTAGTAGTGTTTGGAGCTGTGGGCTTTCTCTATAGGAGGCATTAAACCACTGATGATAGAGATTTTTAATCTGGCTTCTTGATTTGATTAAATCTGGCAAATGTTAATCATTGCAAAGCATGAGAATGTTAAACACAGTGGCTGTAAAAGAGCTGTATGGCAGGTTGAACTGCTGTCAGGTCACTTCATGAAAACATTGGTTTGCTAGCAGTGACAGTATCCATCCTCCGATGATTTAAAACTATTTTTGATACTGGGGTTACATGGGCAAATGTTTCAGCTGCTAAAGCAGAACATTGTGTTGCATAGAACACATCACTGTGTTACATACACAAAGCCACAATGCCATACTGTGCCATTCTAGTGGTGAACTGCCATAATTCATAATACTTGTCAAAGGCCATTCACTGGCACAAAACGAGCTATATCCATTGTAGCAGCTTAGATTACTGGTATCATTTATTGTGCTGTTGGCTCCAGTTTTGGCCTGTGATGAGCCTCTGCCATTTGACAGTGGTAAGATTATTTAAGAACACTGGTGTTCATTTGGGAAAAAATTATAGTTTCAAAAATAAGTCTGAAATTTAATCTGATTTGCTTGGTAAAACAAAACATGACTGTATTTAAACCCAATGGGTAGCTCTACAGGTATCTGTGGAGAAAACAAAATATTCTTGAGAAAATTAACCTGAATTTCTTTGGGTAGTGCTCCAAACCTGCAATAATGGAAAGAACATTCACTTCCTCTGAAGGGCTCAGACATTGTTTGTCAAAATAGCAAGCAATAGGATAGCAAAGCCAACTTGGCCACTGAGTTTGCTGTACTGTGTCAGAATTCACCATAACAATATGAGTTTTTAACAAGATTTGTGTGTTGTAGCCTGGTTTCATTTACCACGTGAAAATTCAGACAGAGGTAGAAATGGTGTCGGGCTGTGGCTGGTGGGGTTCAGGGGACTTCAGGCTTCCTTCTGGGTTAAGATTCTTAACCAGGGGGAAATCATTGCAAACTCTTGATTTTGAAAGTATCTTCCTGCAATTTTCCTCCAGGTTAGGGTGTTCAGCAGTTCCAATTGCTGAAATGTGAGACAAGTGTGTAAAGCATCCTGTCCCCCAAAACATGGGATGTGTATTCTAAGATAAACACAGTGAGGATTCAGTAGTACATGGATGAATTCGTTGTGGAGGTGTTCAAGCATAGGTCAACTAACCAGGACACAAAACCATCAAGGTATGCTTTGAAATGGTATTGGAGAATGGGGAAGGTAATATAACAAGTATGGGGTTTGTTTTCTTCCATGAAAGTTCCCTAGGGAAAATATTATCCTTTGAGTTGCAGACATGGAAATAATTTGATATTGCTTACTAGGAAAATGTTCGTGCTCAATTCTGCTTGTAAGAACCTTGCCTGCAACCTTGTTCAGGGTTGGCTTCAGAATCCAGGCTTCAGATTTTTGTCCTTGTTTGTTTCTCTCTGACTGGAGAGTCTCCAGTGCTTAGCAGTATGGAAGCTGGTGCAGAAGCTTCCTCTCTGCCACCTCAGCAAAGAGACCTTACTCTTCCCATCTATCTTGTCCTCTGATGTTTGGAAACAAGATTAAAATGCCAAAATCACACCAGGATAAACCTGTTCTGAACATGGCTTTACTTGGCTGAGTAGCCTGACTGTGTGTGGCTCTTATTGACTTAGTTTTTTGTGAGGAGAGGGAGGTGGAAGGCATTTGTGAGGTTTGGCAGGGGAACCAAAACTAGTCAGTTCTGTGAGCCTTCTGCTCTTACACTAACTACAATTGAAGGGAGATTACTGGACTGTAGGAATTTTTTCTGTGAGGAAGCTGGAGTTCCTGTGCATATCTGCTGTGGGTTTTGCATGCCAGGCAATGGGATAGCTGAGTTCTCCAGATGTTTTTACAGAAGAAGTCTTCCCTTTTGCTGCTGCACCTTTTCTGCACCAGGCTCACTGAATGCACTGCTGCAGTTTCTTCTCTCTCAAAGCTGGCATTTTGCTTTATTTGCTGTCAATACAAGAGGTACTGATCAGAGAGAGGCTTTAGTTTTAAAATTTATCTCTGTGAAAGTGAGACATCTTGAGCACATTTAAGGAAGCAGGCACTGAGTAAGGAGTTGGAAGTGTCTTTTTTAACCCTTGTTCAGGCTGGAAAGAGATGCTCAGGTTTGGATTGTTAGTTTTGTTCTCTGCCTTTTAATTTTCCCGTGGTTCATCGTTCAGACAGTTTCATAATACTTCAAGTTGTCCAGGAAAAAGGGTAAGCTGCAAAAAAGAGGAGCAGAAGAAAGCAAATCAAACATCAAAATAAGAAGAGCAAAGTCTATGAAGCTACAAAAAGTAAGTTTGTCCAATGCAGACAGTAAAGGAAGACAGAGGTATGTTTGTAGTTCATGATCACAAAGATGCATTTTTTACAAACATTATTACATGAAGTTCAGGTGCAGGCCACCTGAGTGTCTGCACCCTTAAATTTTGGACTATAACAAATCGTGACACATAGGGTGAGGAAAAACTGGTTTAATAATTTTGGGATCAGGACCTCTGTTTTGAATTGGGATTTAGCTGAGTCCTCTGGAAGGTCTGCAAGTACCATGCTTCTGGAAATAAAGTAGTCAATTGAGAAAGGAATTTTTCCAAGTTAGCATTTTTCTAAAGATAACCTACTGGTCAGCATAACATATTTGTTAAAGGAATATAGTCTGCACACTCAACACCTCTGACAATGGGTTTAGCATATCCTAAAGTACTTAAAGCATGGCACTACTTTCTGCATGTATCTTCACTAACAGCAGGGTTTACTCCAGACATAGTGAAGAATTTATGACTTGATGCTCATTCATGTTCTGAGTATAGGTAAGGCTGCAGCTACTCAGGAGATTTTGCTACACAATAGATGGACAGATGAACTGGAACTGTATAAGGAGGAAAACTTATCAATCGCATTGAATTTTTAGCTGTTTTATCTCTTGGAAGATAGAAAAGCAAGTGATGGCTTCTGTAAAATGTAAGTAAATTGCTGGAAATGGGGAGATGATAAGCCTACTCTGTGTCCAGGAAAAGTAACTTGCTGAGAGGTGTATAAAAAAGACCACATAGAGACCAAAATGAGAGTGAAGTGGAAATATATTTCCTTTCTTAGTCTGGAGAAGAAAGGAGGACTTTGTGAAAGGTGCAGAAGCAGTGCTGTGGAGTGACAGCTGGGGAAAGCAGCACATTTGTCAAAGATGTTGCAAGCTTGAGAGATGCAGTGCTGTCCTTGGGATGAGGGAGGGAGAAGGGCTGGTGCAGTTAAGCTCTTCTGCTGGACAGATTTTTGAGTGTGAAGTGAATCAGAGAAGTGACATAGTGTAACATAATGTAATATTATAGAAAACAGATGTGGTTCAGCTCACACTTCTTATGCTGAAACATAAAGAATATGGTGTCCAAGGAACTGATCAAAAATTTGCTAGTTTTTTTTTCTCCTTTCTGTTCCTGGAGAGATGGTGAAAAACAAATGCAGCCCAATAGAAAGAGCTTTTTTCTGTAGATAGAATATTGCTGTTCCTTTCAATTAATTCTGTCTGAATTTGCAGAAAAATTTTTAGCACTTTGCTTCCCATCGGTCTGCTGGAAGTCTTGTAAATCCTGTACCCATGGTGTAAATTAAATTAAAAAGTAAAATTAATTTCTTCTCAAACAAGGCTTCTCTGCTTTACATAAAGGACCCAATGTAAACAGATGGTTTTAAAAATTGTATATTGCTGAACATTTTTTTCCAAAACTACATGAATCTAATTAGCATTGGCAGTCATTAAGTGGATTTTCTCTTTTAACCTGCATCTTAGTGGTGAAGACAGGCCCCTAGCTGTCCTGTAAGGGTACATTCAAAATGGTGTAGATGGGATCAAGGAGTGTAAAAGGGCTCTTTCTGCCATCTAGTGTCATCAAAAAACCTCGGCTCCTCTTCACTTAATCTCATTAATTGTGTCTGCATTGTCAGTAGAACTAGGTGTAATAATACTCAACTGTCCTAATTTTAAGAAGATGGCAGTCAATTCTTAATCCCCTTTTCCACAAAATAAACAAGCTGTTTCCTTGCCTTGCCACCTCATGAAAGAGTCCTTGTCTGAATGCCTTTTGAGTGCACTGCTCTTAAACTCCTGTGTCTGTTTCCGTATATGAGACGCTGGTACTGAAATACTTTACGGCTTAGAAACCTTTCTTTGATGCTAAAGACATTGTAAAAAGATATGTCCACGCAAGTAGATAAAATGTTGCCTGTAGTGGAATGTATCTCTAAACCCCTCTGAAGATGGGTGGGTCCCCTGTGGAACAGGCATTTGCCTCTGGAGGAGCAGTGACTCTATGGAGTTACTGCATTTCAGAATGCTTACTCTTTTACTTAAAATTCATTTCTGAGGCTTGCTGGCATCCCATTTCACTGTTAGCCATTTACTTCTTTTGACAGACAGCTACCCTTGCCACCTTTTACAATCTGCAGACTGTGCTTCTCTTAAAAGATACATGGCTCTGCTGGGATGTGTTACAGCTCCACACTGGTGGGAGGGGATAGAAAGAGACCGTTCATGCCAAACAGAATCCTTATTCATGGGTCAAGTTGTAAGGGACTTGGGCTCCCGCCTCAAAAAGTTAATTGGAGCCTATATGTAATTAAAACTGCAGTTCTCACTTTCCTGAAAGTGATTTAGCCTGGAATATTTGCAAGATGAAGGTTCACAGCTCCTGCTTTCTCAAAGACCTGTAGTGGAAGAGTATTGAAAATGGTGAATAGTTTGTCCTTTCCAGGATTGGAAGAATTTGAGGGAAGTCTTACGTGACACTTCTGCAAGATCAGCTCCTGTGAGATTGTATGTAATCCCCTTACAAAGAATAAAAATGTAACCATCTCTTTTGAACTTGGAAAAAAAAAGAAAGAAAAAAAGAAGAAAAACTCCACAATTTTGGAATTAAATCTTGAGATTACCTAACCTGGGTGAAGATGCTGGGGAACCTGGTAATTTTGGCAAGAATCTGGAGCAGGAAGTTGTTCTTTATTTGTTGTGTAGGCCAGTATCCAGTGTTGTGTGTGACATCTGAGGACAGCTGGCAGGTGAAGGGCTCAGCTCTGAGGAGCAGCCAGCTCCCTGTAGGTGGCTCTTTCCTTTCACAACACTGGCATATGAAAAAACTTGACCTGAACTGCACACTTGGACAGAGGCTGGGCTCAACAGTTACAGCATGGTTGCAGATGATGTGCAGCAGCTCCCAAAAACAGGTTGGTAGAAGCAGATTTCAGCGCTTATGTTCAGGGTGCTCCCAGCCCTTTGCTACAGACAGGAACCTGCCTAACGTGGTCTAGTTCAGACAATTCCATCCATTTCCAGTCTCTCCCATGTCTTCTTGTTATGCAGATTGTTCTCTTTCCACATGTTCCAGGAAAGATTTTCCCTCCATAGCCACAATCTGCCTCTGAAATTCAGTGACTGCCTTGAAGCATTCTCCATTTGAGATTATTTCCTTTATTTCTGTTGGCACAGAGCACATGTCCAGCGCCAGTTTCTCCAGTTCTGCCACTTCTTTTCTTAATTGTGTTTCTGTCTTGATAATAACATTCAAGCCTGTGAGTATTCAGATAATAAATCCATTAACTACTCTTTTGGTGAACAAATCTTTGTATCAGGTTTAAAAAAGGAGTTAATTTCTTTTTCAAACAACCTGTATCTCTATGATTGGCCATACTTACAGGTAAAACGGGTTGAGAATGGTGTGGGTGTGTTTTAGCCTTCCATACTTCATTGCAAGGTTGCTCAAGAAAGCAAAATAGCAAGAAAGACTGGAAAATGCTGCATGAGATAGGAAACTCAACCTTGTCCTGGGGCAGGCAAGTGCATCATTTAACTTCTTCTATGATTTATCTTAAAACCTATGTCTGTCTGGGGTGTTTGCTCCGGCACTTCTTACAGGACGTCTATCCTGTTCCTCCCATGCTCCAGGGGTTACAAAAGGAAATTGCTGCCCAAGTTTCTTCTTAGCTAGATTATATTAATCTCATTTTTGTGCTGATACTGCTCGCCCTTTTGTTATTTCCCTTCCCATCTTACTTAGCCCCTTAAGGCATTTAGTTAATACTTTCTCTACCTTTATTTTGGCAAATTTGTTTTAGGAGGCACATGATATTTACACCGATTTGCCCTGTTCATGCATATTTGCCTTTCAGTTATTTTTTTTTTTTTTCTAAAACAGGAGATAATACACTAGATATTAAGAAGAAATTTTTTGCTATGAGGGTGGTGAGGTACTGGAATGGGTTGCCCAGAGAAATTGTGGATGCCCTGCCCCTGGAAGTGTTCAAGGCCAAGTTGCATGGGATTCTGGGCAGTCTGGTCTGGTGGAAGGTGACTGCCCACAGTGGGGGCGAGGGTGAGAACTAGATGGTCTTTAAGGTTCTTCTCAACCCAGTTTATTATATACTCTTTTAACAGGAAGGTGCACTTTTTTCCAGATGGGGTCTTAGCAGGGTTTGTATGATAGTTTCTGATGAAGTTTTTGATATTTTTAAACCCTGTTCTCTTTCTGACAGATTAGCAAAGATTGATTACGCCTCTGTCTTTGTAAACCAGAGTAGAAATGTTTGAGCCCACCCTTTCCAAAGGGGGATCTGTGGAATAGTCATGAACACATGAGAGGAAAAGGTTTCTTTAGGTCAGGAACTGCACCATTCCCCGTCTTGTCCATCTTGTTACTGGAATAAGGAGTCTTTCACAGAAACCAATTATTAATTAGAAGCTAGATTGACCACAGAAAATTTTTCTTTGAAAACAGAGCTTGACTGCTTGTAAAAAACTGGCCCAGCTTCCAGTCTTGCCAGCTTGCTTTGATAAAAATAGCTGTAACATTTCAGAGCTGAGCAGTGCTGTTCACACAATCTAGTTCATACAAGGAACAGGGTAGGAAATTTTTGGTTTCTGGGAGTGGGTTAGGCGATGTTCGCTGACTTCTTCTCTGCCAAGAGTCAGCACAGGCATTGGAGGGCCACGGGAGGGGGATGCTGTGAGAAATGATTTGCAGGCAGGGTCTGGCTGCAGCTTCCCTGAGGAGTCCACCGAGTTCTCCCGTCCATCGCAGGGACAGACCGAGCTGGGCTGACCAGTGGGTGCAGCTGGGGCACGGAGCAAGGCCAGAAACCAACAACCCCCTCGGACTCATCTGCTGCTGAGAGAGCTGGGGTCAGCCTGGAGAAGGCTCCGGGGAGGCCTCGGAGCACACTTCAACTACCTGAGGGGGGGCCTGTAAGAGAGCTGGAGAGGTACTTTTTGCAAAGGCATGTAGCGACAGGCCCAGGGGGAATAGCTTTAAAACTGAAAGAGGATAGTTTTAAAATTGATATTGGGAAGAAATTCTTCCCTGTGAGGGTGCTGAGGCACTGGAACAGGTTGCCAGAGCAGCTGCGGATGCCCCATCACCGGGCGGCCAGGCTGGCTGAGGCTTTGAGCACCCTGCTGTACGGGGTCGGAGCGCCCTTTCCGCTCGGTTCCGCGGAGCCTTTCCCGGGGCCCGGCCCGTTCCGCCCGGGCCGGCGCGGCCCCGCCCCGGAAGCCGCGGGGGATGGCGGGCGCGGGGCGGCGGCGGCGGCGGGAGCGGCGGCGGGGCCGGGCGGGGCGGGCGCGGGCGGCGGCGGCGGCGGGCGGCGCCCCCGGGCAATATGTTCAAGAGAATGGCAGAGTTCGGGCCTGACTCCGGCGGCAGGGTGAAGGTGCGGCCTCGGCGGCCGCCGGCGGGGCTCGGGCCGCGGGGGGCGGCGCGGCGGCGCCTCTCTGAACGCGGCGCGTCCGCTTGTGTTCCTTTTCTCTAAGGGCGTTACCATCGTGAAGCCGATCGTGTACGGGAACGTCGCGCGGTATTTTGGGAAGAAGAGAGAGGAGGACGGTCACACTCACCAGTGGACGGTGTACGTGAAGCCGTACCGGAACGAGGTAGGGCAGAGCCGCCTCCCTCGGTCCGGCTTCGGAACGGCGGTCTGGGAAAGCGGGGAATTGCCGTCGCTGGAAGCGTGCAAAATGCCTGTGGATGTGGCACTTGGCGTCCTGGCTCAGTGGTGGCCTTGGGTTAAGGGTCGGACTCCGCGGTGGTAGAGGTCTTTTCCAGCCCGGCAGCCCCGGGACTTGGGCGTTTGAAAAGCCGGGACTCGAGGAAAGGGCTGTAAGCACAGAGAACAGGCTGGTGGGTTCCCAAAAAGGAAAACCATGGGAAAGGCATGCTTCCATTTATGTTTTTTGGAGTCCTCTTTCCAGCTTAGGGAAAGACTGGAGAACATTCATGGGGACAAAATATGAACAGACTCACGTGCCAGAACTAATTTTTGGATTTACCGTTTTGCTTTCCTTCTGTGCTTAAAGTCAGAATAAATATTGTTTGAAATCAGAAGGAATGTAGGCATGTAGGATCGATGATTGAATAGTAGCTTGATGTGCTGAATAATCAGAAATAACAATGTTTCTGTTTTAGGACATGTCTGCATATGTGAAAAAAATTCAATTCAAGTTGCATGAAAGCTACGGTAATCCTTTAAGAGGTGGGTTTTACATTTGGGCAGTTGTTCCTAGAACTGGGCTTTTGTTGCAGCTTTATCGTGGGATTAACACTTCTATGTTGCCTATTGCAGTTGTTACCAAACCACCGTATGAAATCACCGAAACAGGCTGGGGTGAATTTGAAATAATCATTAAGATATTTTTCATTGATCCAAATGAAAGACCTGTAAGTACACTGAACTTTTAACAAAGCTTAAATATTTAATTATGGGGGTGCACAGCTCTAGGAAATTGCTGGTCAAAATAAGTCTCATTGGCTATGAAAGTTATGAAAGTGCGTTCTTGTAGAAAAGTGTTTTAAGGCTTGGTCACATATTACACCTTACCTGGGTTGAGCACATGCTGAGGATTTTTCTTCCACATAGCTTCTAAGTTCTAGGATATTTTGGTATTTTATTTTTTTTCTGTCTGATCAAAATCAGTCAAAAAGCAGCAGGGCTACTATGCTAGCATGAGTCTCTGCCTAAGAAGACCAAGTTAAAATAACTCTGTAGTTGAATAAAGTATTGGAATTAATTTCTTTGTTCCACTCCTGTGTTCCCCTGTGTACCTTGTATGTCTAAACCTTTATGCAGGTTCAGGTAGGAAACTTGATTATTTTAGGGAGAAAGTATTTTTATTTCAGGAAGGATTGAATTCTTTCTGTCGTATTAACGATCTTTTTTTTAATCCATTTTTTTGCTAAATGAGAGTGAAAATTAATTTTAATTTTTCTTGAATACATGGCAATTGGTAACAATGGCTTTTCTGGGCACAGTAGCATCTTGACTTACATTAATTCCGTTCACAGCTTGAGTAAGCTGTCCTAAAGTTGGTTGAGTGTTTTTGTTGTTTTTTTTTTTTTGCTGCTGTTCATGAAAGGCTGTTTAGGAGCCTGTACTTTCTTCCTTTCCAGGAATTAGCAAGGGGTGTCAGGTACTGCTCTGTTCCACCACTGCTCCTGGGCCTATTTGTGGAAGGGGAGAAACGTGGGCTGTGTGTGCCCTGCCCAGGCCATGGGCCAGGTGCTCAGTAACTCCTCAGGGCTGCACAGAGGGCTTCCAGTCCTCTCCCCACCCTGCCATTTGCAGTGCAGGGATGGAAGAGTATAAAGAGACATTTCAGTGGAAAGTGATTCACAGCCTCCCTGGTGCTTTGTTTTCTCAAGAATAGAGGATAAGGTCACAGAAAGCGCTTTCTAACTGATTAATTGAGAAAATCGGTTTGAATTAAATCACCCATTTGGAAATGTTTCAATAGAAGGTGGTATTAGTATATTTTGTATATTAGTCCTAAACCACTTTCCAAGACATTTTTCAAGTCTCAAGAGGTCTTTGGGTAGTTGGCATGTTTTAACAGTCAGTTAAATTTAAAGTAATTCTAGTGGAGTTATATGACACTTGTATTTACATTCCTAAAACATTTTAAAATCCTATAGTTATTTTGTAAGAATGAATACTACTTGTTGATATCTAGAACAAAGTTCCTATTTCCCTACAGATTTCAAGCTAATAAAATTCTGTCTTTGCATAGGTAACTTTATATCACTTGCTGAAGCTTTTTCAGTCGGATACCAATGCCATCCTGGGGAAGAAAACCGTAGTTTCTGAATTCTATGATGAAATGGTATGAACATTCTTAATGTAGTCCTCACTTTATTTTTAACAGTATTAGTGATACCATGTGTTTTTCTCCTTCATTAGATATTTCAAGATCCTACTGCAATGATGCAACAGCTGTTAACAACATCCCGTCAACTAACACTAGGTGCTTATAAACATGAAACAGAGTGTAAGTTGGACACTAAAATATTTTAATTTTAGAAATAACAATAGTTGGCTTTGCTTTTAGTGTGTTTTTTTATGAATTTGAAGCTCTTCTGAGTTAGGATTCCTATTTGCCGTGTGTTTGCTTGGCTGTGTGGTTGTGTGAGCTACTTGTATTTCTTGCCTTAGTTCAGCCAGTCTTGAGGTAGATTTTTGTTATTTTGTTGCATGTTACAGTTTTTGTTTAATAATATGATTCATAAAAACATCCAAATTCAAACTTTTTTAATTTAAAATTTTTGGCTATTTCTCCAGAGAGCAGGTAGAAACTTTCAGTGTGGTTTCTTTGTATAAATATTTCCTTAAAAGGTGCTAATGAAGCAGATAATATTTGGTACTGCTCACAGTCATGTAATGTATGGGATATGAGTGATCTCTGCAGCCTTCACAGACTTGCTGGTTTTACCTTCTTTGTCCTAAAACTTGTGCATAAAAAACCAGTAAAAAACAGGATATTTGATGTCATATATTCATAAAAGCATAACTGGAGCTTTCAGATCCCTAGAATTTACCTCCATTGAGACACAGAAAATGCTTACAGTACATGGAGGAGGAGCCACAGAATGATGGAGGCCTGAAAGGACCTCTGGATGCATCTTGACCCTGCCCTAGCAGGGTCACCTACAGCTGATTCTCCAGGACTGTGTCCAGATGGCTTCTCAATGTGTCCAAGGATAGGGATTCCACGACCTCCCTGGGCAGCCTGTGCCACCATTTGGTCACTTTACAGTCTCAGGGAACCTCCCATGTTTCAGTTTGTGCATGTGGCCTCATGTGCTGTCACTGGACATCACATATTCATAGTTCCCTGTAATTTCCCATGTATGTGCTGTCTTCATGTCAGGTTTTATTTTCCTCACCAATCTTGAAAACAACCTGTAGAAAATTATTTTATTAATTGTATAACTATCTGCAAAACTGATGGGCTGAATGAGGCTGCAAAACAAGATTTATTTTTTTTTTTAAATCCAGATTCTTATGTGGCTACCTTTTTGATTGCAACCATTGAATCTCTAAGGCTAACAGTAACAGACTTTTTTTTTTTTTAGGACACATGCTATCCAAATTACTGTTTAAATAAAAAAAAAAAAAAAAAAAAGCAAATTTCATGGTACTTAAAATGTATATTTTTCTTTATCACCACCACAGTTGCAGATCTTGAAGTGAAAACCAGGGAGAAGCTTGAAGCTGCCAAAAAGAAGACTAGTTTTGAAATTGCTGAGCTTAAAGAAAGACTAAAAGCAAGTCGTGAAACCATCAACTGTTTAAAGAATGAAATCAGAAAACTTGAGGAAGATGATCAGTCTAAAGATATGTGACAAGTGCTGGTTTGAGTGTGTACTGAAAATGGAAAGACTTCAGTCACGGAATTGTATGAGTTCTCTTCAGTTCTGTAACTGAGACTATGAGAATTTCACTGGCAAGCGATTGAAGTTTGTGGCAATCAACTCTATGAATGGAAGAAAAAAGAAAGAATGTATCCTTGTTTTATAGTTAAAATCTGTGGGTACTTAAGGATTTATTTCAAGTGGAAGTGGTCTTGAAGACCAGACTACTATTTCTTTGAAAACTGCATTTGAGTCATGTATGAAAACTTTGTATTAAGTCTTGTATTAGTTCAATGTGATTTTACAAAATGCTGGTGTTTACTTTTTTTACTTTTTTTTTTTTCTACTGATTGTTTAGAAATGCATCTTTAAAGCTAAAAATAAAATACGCAGTTTTTTATTTTAAAGTTTTTTGTTTCTGTCCAGCTGTGGGCTTCAAGAACCACTGTAAGTAGCATACAGCAATTTAAGGCAGAGGCTGAAATATAAAGGTATGCAAGTTGTTTAAGCCTGGTTACAGTGATTTTTGGCATGTCTCTCTTTTATCAGCACAGCGAAAACACTTTCTGAAAACAGGATTTTAAATAACTTGTATATCTACAGGTAAGACTTTCTATCCCCAAAGCTGCTTTAACACATATAAATGCATCAATGCTACAAACTATGCTCAGAAGCAGCAAATTATTCCAGTACTGTTTTGTAGAATTTTGTTTCATATTTGTACTGTACTACAGTCACTTCATCAAAGGTTATCTCTGCTCCTCTCAATCTTCACCTGCTCCAGCCTGGTGTCCCTCCCACAAGAAACAGTCTTCCATGAATTCCTCCAATGGGAGAGCATCTCATGGGCTACATTTCTTCACCAAGTGTGAAATCCCCCATGGGGTCACAAGTCCTGCCAGCAAACCTGCCCCAGTGTGGGCTCCTTTCCATGGGGACACAGGAGCCTGTCCAGTGCAGGATTCCCACGGGATCACAGTCTCCTTTTGGCATCCCTTTGCTCTGGTGTGTGGTCCTTCACAGGCTGCAGGTGGATCTCTGCTCCAGCACCTGGAACATCTCCTTCCTCACTGACCACGGTGTCTGCAGGGTTGTTCCTCACATATTCTCACTCCTATCTCCGTTCCTGTTCCCCCTGCCCAAGCAGTTTTTTCTTTTTCCCCTTTTTAAACCAGCAACCTGGTGGGCTCAGCCTTGGCCAGTGGCAGGTCCATCCTGGTGCCGTCTGGCATTGGCTCTGTTGGACACAAGGGAAGCTTCTGGCAGCTTCTCACAGAAGCCACCCCTTTAACCCCTGACTACCAAAACCTTGCCACATAATTCCTAAGTCACTAGCAAGTATTCTGAAAAATCAGTACATGATTTTTGTAGAGAGAATGAAGCACTCATTTCTTCATATGTGAAACAACTGATGATTGCTGGGCTTTTATATGGTTTGGGAAACTGAAGTGAAAGTTCCATCTCTCAATTTGTAGACTTAGGGTTTTCATTAAGAACAGCAACTTGGCATACTTGGTTTATGGTATTACAAATACACATAGGTTGAGGGACAGCTTGTACCACGGTGTCCACACAGATCCTAGCAATGCAGAATATCCAAATTTGTCAATTTTTGGCTGCCTAAGTGCTTTGGTTTCTTTATTCAGTAGCCAATTTCCTTTTAAGTAGCAGCTGGGGACGAATGCAGTTTTCAGAGCTGTGCACTGAGAATAAGATTTGCATGAGCCACAGTATATTGTGCATGCTGAAACAAAAATGGGAATGGAAAACAAAATTTTTGGTGTGGACAACATTATTATTTTCATATTTGTCAGTTAAAATAGTAGTAATGATGACCAGCCTAAATGGAATATTAGAGAGGTTCTGCAGGAGCTGTGACTAACATCAACAGGTCTGCTGAAACAGGCTTGGACAGACCAAAAATAATGGAGATGTTCCTTTTGAATCCAACTTTTTTTGTGGGAGCCTGAAATTTTTTTTTTGTTTACATCCAATAAACTGGCTAGTGTCCTAGGATACAGGAGCAATGGATCTTGGCTCCACTGCTAGTAGCCACCAGCATGCTAGACCACTTTGGAGTTTGTGGTCTTTTTCTCCTTAGTTTTTCTTTAAACTTTTTGTATTTTTTTTTCTTCTTCTTCTTTGCACTCTCTGCAAAGATCCTAGAAGAGTCATTAAGCTCCCTTCTTGATAAGAAAATAGTCCAAATCTGCTAATAACACAGCTGTCTGTGCTGAGTAGTCACTGTCAATAGACAAGAGGAAGAGCACCTTCTGCTTTACAAAGTTGCATGTTAGGATCTGTGTTTTCATTAGAAAACACTTTTTTGTGATGCTGGGAAAGCAACTGAGCCAGTGACTAAACTATTAGACAGTGACTAAGTTCTGGGAGGAGTTAATGACAATTCATCATAGACTCTGTCACAGAGTATCCTGAGTTGGATGGGACCCACAAGGATGGAGTCCAGCTCCTGGCCCTGCACAGGCCATTCCCAAGAGCTGCACGGATCTCAGCTAATTGAGAGGTTATGTTTGTTCCCATGTGCTCTGCAGTTAGAAGTTACTGATGCAAACACCTGAGAGCGTGTGTGTACACAGCAAATTTACAGTGAGTACTGACCTTCTAGGGCGTAGCATTTTTAAAGTTATTAGAACTGAAATGGTGTGGGGCACCTAAGAGCACAGTTGCATTTGATCTCCATTGTCTTGAAGAAAAAGACAAACCCAAATGCTACATTCTACTTAATTTTTAGCAGCCCTACGAAGATGCAATTCCAGAAAAAATGTTCCAAATGTTTGTGCTTGCCAGGGTGCAAATTTAAATGCTGTTTATATGGCTGAGACTGACCTTAGCCTGGATTCATCCTGAGTTATCACTGGGAAACACAGTTGTATTTAAATCTTGCTTTGCAAATGAGGAGGAAAAAAATCTCACTCTGCTATAGGTACAGTTTGATACCACTGAATTGCACAGTGATTTGTTCAGTTGCCTACACTAAAGCTTTAGCCACTGCTTGAAGTAACCCTTTTCTAGGTAAAGGTAAACATGGTTTATCTCAGTTTACATGCTTACTGTTACGAGTTTTACCAGTGAGCAATCAATATCAAGTAACTAGTAGTTAATGTCATTGCCACTTCCACTATAAAGACTTCGGCATTTTAAATGTTTTAGCTGAGACAAATCAATACTCACCACAGTAATTTCAGACAAAGGCTCATTACTCAGTACCCAGTATTACACATCACTAGTCCTTTTACCTAGCTCCATCTCAGTTCTTTCCTTTGGGTTTGGCACACTGTCAGGCTGTGAAGTACCATAATGCTGTTGCCCAGGATGTTTCTTACCAGAGGTGCCATTATCTGACAGGACGTGTAGATACAATTAAAGAATTTTTGTAGTCCATAGAGATGGAACTGGAAGCAACATTAAAGCACCATGTTCATTTTCTTTCTAGACAGAGGCTGGTAATAACACCAACCTTTTGCTGCTTATGCATTTCATCCATATAAAATACATCATCGTGTGTTTGCGTCTTAACGAGAATACAGATTTAAGAGCATCTCAGGTTGTTTTCAGACATGATGCTTTCCAAACACCAGGTGGCAGATATGTTCAAAATATTCCCCAGTCTGTACAGCAGCTTAAGTACTGAGATTTTGGCAGAGCTGTGATATCTTTGGTTGATCTCATTTGCTTTGAGGCTTGGTCATCTGATGATGACATGATGATGATATGAGAGCACCTGTGTTGGTTTCTGTAGAGGTGACCAAATTATCTCTTGCATGTTACAGAACTGTTCAGCAGCCTTGTCAACAAATCAAGCTGCCGTGGCAGGAAGCACAAAATAAAGCATGAATGTTTACAATTTTTCTTCATTTGGGAAGGGAAGGAACTTTCAAAATACAAATCTCTGGGGTTGTTTTTTCCCTTTTTCAGGCCAAGATTGTGACAATATGAGTGCACAAAACATAACTTAGGCACTCTACTGGACTGCGTACTTTGCTTGCACTCAGTTGCAGGTCCAAAATGGCAGGATTTTACACCAGTAATAGTAATTACTTTTTATAACGTAATGTTGATAAAATTAATAAACTTCTTTGACTACTTACTGCTTAATGAATACTACAAATGAACCTTTGGCTTCCAAGTGTGTTGGAACTTTTAATTTTCCTGCATACCACAGGGAAGAACAGTTTCACTTAAGAGGGGGAAGATCAGAGAATTAGGATGGTAGAAAAAAGTAGCAACAATGAGAAATTCATGTTATATATGTATATATATATATTTAGTTGGGATTTATTCACTTATGATACATTCATACTATTTCCATTTAAAAATGTTTTAAGGTAGCACATGAAGTTATGTAAGTTTCTAGTGGAACAGCCTTGCCAATGCAAATAGCTAATGCTCATCCAAAATTAAAATATATATCTTGATTTTCATAGGAAAATTCTCTTGAATGTCAGTGATTAGGCCACAAAAAGAACTTCATTAACATTGCAATATACAGTATTTGTCCTACTCTGCCCCTAATAATGACTGTATTTTTAAGGTCTTCGTTTGTTAAATGAGAAGTTGGCGTTTCTTGTTCCCACACTTGTGGAGAATTCTGTACTTTAGGACAGAAAACATATTTCATCTGACCTACTGCTGGTTTCTGCTTTGCAAATACTTTCACCTGAAGTGACCAATAGCTTTTTTTTCTTCTTAACGTCTTAATTCTGCAATGTTGGGCAAATCTCGCTTTTTTTTTCAGTCTGCAAACCAGCTTTTTTCAAATTGCACATTCTATTTAACCTCTGATCTAGAATGTTAATAAAATTTCTTTCTGTTTTTTAAAGTAAGAATTAATCCAGGTTTTGTTTTTTTTTTTTAATTGCTGTCCTGAGTAGACTGATAACTGTGTCCCACCTAAAGCTCCATTCAGGTCCCAAGTCACCTGAACCCTGAGTAGGTAAAAAGGAGAATGTTGAGAAGTTATGTTTGAGGAGCTTGCAATTAACTGTGGTGTTATTTCCTGGTTTCTTTATGGAAGTTTATGTAGTAGGTAAAGCATTTATTTTGTAAGCTAAACATTCCTGAGTGAAACTGAATCTGCATCGCACAGTTTTAGTTCTTCACCATGAGATCATGAGATCATGTCCCATGCTGCTGCCCACAGTGAGCTGTAGACAGTCAGCTCTGCAGGACTTCTCTAGGACTGGACAGGGAACAGGCAGGAAAAACTGTAATCTCGTGTTGTGATTAGGGCATTAGAGAAAACAAATTGAGTACTTTTTTTCAAGCTGAAAAAAAAGAACCATCTCTGGGGAGAGTTGCAGCCTTAGTAAATAAATATGTCTAAATTAGATGGAATTATTTTCCCGTTACCTTTGGAAGTTATAAAACTTTTTATGATTGTAGAATAAATATGTGTATATAGATGTAGGACAACTGGAACTGGTTTTTTTCCTTCTTGCTGCAGGTTAAATATGTTTACATGGTGAAGAAAGACACAGGACTAAACTAGAAAGACTGAACTCCAGCACCTACTACATAGTGTTTAGAATTACCAAAGCATCTGCTGCTTTGCAAAGCTTTGTGGTTGCTCTGAATCTTCTTTGTATAGTCCTTATCAGCAGCAGCCATCAGGTGCAGTGTTGGATGAAGATGGGCATTACCTTGGATCACGACAGAAAATCGTGCACCATGCCTGGCTGATTTGGTGTGGCTCAGCTGCCAGGCCTGCAAGTCACCAACCACAAGGCTGCTCCTCTTGGGCGTACAAGAGTACTGTGTACTCTTGGGGCATCTCATCCCTGGTTGGTCTGCTAGTCCTGCATCCTGACAGACTCACTTGATGTTATTTAATACTCAGGAGTCTACAGTTTCAAAAAGTGAACGCAGTCTAGCTGAATTTAAACGAAACTGTGTTGTGAGTTTTGCTCATTTTTTATTAGTAAGTAAGAAATGAGTCCTAGTCCTTGTGCATTTGCTGAGAATAAAGAAATGCATTTCTAGGGCTGTGAATTCTTTCCAGTACTCTTTTTCCCCTCAAGGATAAAAGACAGAAACAAAACCATTACTTTTTGGAACAGGCTGACACAATATGTGTATTTTAAAATGGAAAAGTAGTAAAACTCTTCATGGATTCATTGTCTGAAAATACTTTATTCATAGTTTAATCTGACCCCATATGGTACTAAGCATTTGTAATTGCTCTGCCTCTGTGTTTGGAGATGGAAATGCTCGGTACTTTACTAAATAAACCTGACCTCACATCCTTGTGAAGTGAGTGAATTTCAATCAGACCTCTGGTGAATGAAGGTAATAAATCAATAAATGAAGAAGCCACATTTTAATAGAAGAAGGGACATTTTAGTAATGTTTTTTATTTCATGATGGTTAAGACTTTTCAGCATTCCTTTACAAGTACTAAGCTAAGGCTTTTGGAAATCTGAAGATACCCTAGGCATAAATTTAAACAAACCACTTGTCAGTTTGTCACCTAGCCATTGCTAGGGTGCATACCCTCTTGTTGACTTTGCAGTAAAATTATTTTTTGCACTGTATTTTGCATGTTTTAAAAGTTTCGTCATTCTCCCCAGTTCTATGCTACAGCTATTTCACCACTCAATAAATACTAGACAAATGATCTGTAAGACAAAAAGCAGTGTAACTTGGTTTTGCTGCTGCTGTAACTTCCTGAGCTTTATCTGTAGAGTGCTAGCTTCAATCCTACTTAAATCTAGAGACAGTTTGTGTGACAGCTCTGGATACACGGTGATCATCACATAGCTGTGCACACTCAAGCATGTTGAACTTGGTTAGCAGCCATTATATACCTGCATCACTTCTCTGTGGCCTTGTGCAAAAATACCCCTAAGAAACCAAAGCACTGTGGCTGAACCTCTGTCCTAGTATCCCTGATACAAAAAATAAAGTTTGCTGCTCTGCTGTATTTTAATGGTAATAGTGTTTTGTAAATGCCATGTAATGCTAAATCATTGATGTTTCACATCAGGTGCTTGTTATCATTGCAGCTTTGGTTGGAATTTCTGTCTAAAAAACTCCCACCACCACATAAATTAACTCAGTTATTTGGGTTCATCCTGATCTTTTTACTGCTCCATAGTCATAGGAGCAGTAGTCCAGGTTTTTTGAGGACTGACTGTGGTTTACTCTACTGGGGTTAGAATTGCATCCAAACTAACTTCAGTGAAGACACTTTGTAATTGCGAAGCAGAACTGGATTTGAAATAACATTCTCATGATCAAAGATTCCAAGAAGCTTTTGTAGTAATTGGAGAATAACAACTGTATAAAATATGTTTGCTTCTCATATTTAAATGAAGCATAAAGATAAAATGCATGAGAGGCATATTAAATGAACACACAGATACTTTATCTGATAAGACCAAAGCAATTGGAGTGGGATTTTAATTTAGGCATTTGACTGACTTTGTGAAAAAAGAAATGTTTTTGAAGTAATGCTGGCCTTGTTCCACAATATCTGAAAGGTTCAGTCAGTTGTGGATTGCTCCACTGGGCTGTTCCCTTCACTGATGATATATTATTATTTATATTGTATCCTGAGAACACTGTGTATGTAAAACGCACAGGCAGAGTTCCAGGCCTGAAGGCCTGCGATCTGAATGGGCAATATAGGATGGGTGGTGTAATAAATTGCAGTTTTTTACTCCAACTGTAAGCAATGTCTTTCAGCTCTAAAATTATAACCTTCATCCACTTTGATCTGAAGAAGCATTCAGTACAGTTCTCATCCTGTGGCAACACAACTCAGTCTGACTATAGTGGGTAAGAGAAGCAACTGCTGTCTAGGAATTCACCGTCTTTAACAAATCAGACTTATTTAAAAAAAAAAGTAGTGTTCCAGGAAGTTACTTGCATGAAAAACATTGTCATGGTTTTAAAAAAGGAGAGATGGAAAAGACTTGAGCAAAAATATCTGAAAATCTGCCATTTGTAGCAAACAGGCTGTTTGACGGTTGAAGTGGGTACATGTGTGGTACAGAATTAAGCAGCCTTGAGAAAAAAACAAACTTAAGAACAAAAACTCTAAGTATTTTGCTTCATACTTTGACAAAATAATCCTGTACCCATCAATTTTGAAAGCAGAACAAAAAACCCAAATACTTCAGGCTGCTTCACAGAGGTCTGCACTGACAAGTGCATCATTCAAAACCAGCATATGCAGTCTACCCTGAGCTCTGACACAAACAGCAACTAATTGAACATCTCAGGAAAGGCCAAGAGTTTGGGAGAGAGAAAAGAGAGAGGGAAAAGCCCATCAAAGATCATCTATGATCCACAGTTACCAGTTTGGCTCTCCTGATTTAAAGAAGCTTTCTGCTTTCATGAGGGGCACAAGTTTTCTTGGCAGTGCAATGAATTTCTTCAAGAGACAGGCTCATAAACTTCACCTTTTCTCACTTCACCTTGAAGGTCTGTTTCTTTGGGGTTCTTTAATGTAAACACAAGACTTTTTTTTTAAAAAATGCTTCATTAGAACAAAAACTGTTCTGCTATCTTTCCCTCCTCCTGCAAGCAGTGAAGCAGTGGGGAATAACAAAGACAATTGGGCAAATCTCTATTAATAGTTAGTCCTACCTCAACCAAACTGCTTCAGGAAAAATCTTATGAGCAAGACTTCCTTGGTCTCCATCCGTTAGACTCTTCTTCATACTTGTTTCTGCATGAGGGAATAATGTTGGTATATATTTTGATTTTGTCCCTAAATTGCCTTAAAATGCAAGCTATTATATGCTACTGAAAGGGAAATCTAATTATTTCTGCTTGAAATAATTATTGCTTAAAATATCATTATGTTAACAACTCTGCTTTTATTTCCCTTGTTTAAGGCAATTATGTAGTTTGTTTCTACCAGCTTATGTGTGAACCCAGGCAGTCCCAAAAGTGAGAAATAATATGCTGGCTGCAAAATGAGGCAGTGTATAAACAGCTTTACATTCCATTACCAATAAGTCTGCTTTGCCACAAGTCACCTTTTCTTCTTCTATGCCTCTTCTGAGGGAACATGCCTGAAGTTGTTTCCACGGACTTTTACATTGGCTGTCTCAGCTTTAACTATAAAAGTTATTTTTTTCAAGGGCTTTGAGTGGTTCATCACTTTGGATGGCCCATGACCTTCACTTGGTGGTTTCTGCCCACATGTTAATCAGGTTCTTTTTTTCCTAAAGGAGCCCACTCCTTATATGATGGGGAGAAAGGAAAAAATCCCTGGCATTTATGCTTTTCTTCTCTTAAAACATCAGGGTATGATCAGTACTTCAGCAACAGCTTCATAAACCGAGCCCTTCCCTAAGCAGGGGTGAGAACCTTCCAGGGAAGGGGAGGTGATATCTTCCAGAGTATCCAATTTTCACCTGTCTGTATAAATCACAACACTTAGTTATCTACTTATGTCCAGATGTGATTTTGGAGTCTGGGACAATGACACATGAATGAAGGAGAGTGAAGCCTGCTCTACCAGTGTTCAGAACAGCTGACCTTGCACTTCCTCTGACCACTGCTTTCACTAACAAATTATGATTAAGAGGCAGAAGCGTAATCCTGCCAGTGTGCGCTTGAGTTCCCTCTGCAGATTTGCTGCTGAGTAGGCAGAATTGTTTTGGAAGACAGAGAATGTGTTTTATTGTTTCTCAACATGATAATTTGACTTCTTCAGAGAAGCTTTTATGTTTTTCCTGAAGTACTATCCATCCCAGAGAAACTGCTTATCACTGTGAGTCCAGTTTATGTCTCTATTTATCTAAAAGTTAATTTGAAGTAATGTATTTTATTTTTTTCCTACTCCAGATAGGAAAAACACAGGATTAAAACAAACACCATTATATTGGATTTTGCTAAATCAGTTCTATCACTGCTAGGAGAAAAAAATTCAGGTTGCAACTTTGAATGTTCCTTTAAACTTCTTCCTGAGCATACCAAAGGGCAATTTTCTAGGAAAAGCCATGGTATCACTCTCATTGCACAGGACATTCTAATTTGTGTGTAAGAAAAAGGAATTTCAGAAAGGCAGACACACAACTCTGGTATGTAATGTAAATTAGAAGTTAACATGAAGAGTCTTCCAAACACAGTTAAATTATTCTGCCAACCTTAGTGTCCCTTAGCTATGCAAATGACCAAGTAGATCAGCAATTATCTGCCTGTGACAATGCAGGTCTTTCCACTACAGCTAAGGATATCTTTCTGAGAAGGTACCTGCTGCCCCTAAAGGCACCAGGTTGCCTGAGGTTCATTTCAACAATTTTTGAACATGAAAAAAGTTTATTTAAATGTAGTCCTGGAACCTGAAATGCTTCATTCACCCACCCATGAAAAGCTGCTTGTAAGCTGATGCAAAATACATACAGTAAAAGTTATCCTAGTAAAAGTTTCATCAGTTTGCCAGTTTTCTTCCCTCACTGTCTCAGATACTACATGTTGCCATGTTATCACCAGACTTTCTGCTACTGCCCTGCATTTACTGATTGGAAACCATAGCAGGACATATTCTTGTAACAAATCAGACCCAAGGAGAAAGTTCTGTTTTCTCTCTAGTAGTCACCATTCATAACTTAAACACTGTGAAAAGACTGAAAAAAAACATTGATTGATTCAAAAAATTAAAAATTAATGCCTTAATTTTTGACCAAAGGCAAAATCTTCACACACTGGTGCTTAATCATACTCTGCATCAAGTACAAGCATGCAGTTTTCCATACAAATTCCATAAGGTGTTTAATCTGCTATTGCAAAAATACTTATTTGCATACAATCACACCCTGCTGTGGTTTTAAATGTTTTCTGAGAATACATTTGGAGACTATTATCTTAACCTCACTGCCTTTCTACCCACATACAGACTAACAGACATGCAAACCCTTTAATTTCTATTCAGGCCTGACTAATTAAGTTGAAGCACATTTGTTCTTTAAAACTATAGGACTCAGCTTATTCTGTAAGTGTTGCTGATGAATACACAGTTGTTAAGTTGCTGAGCTGTGGCAGGATCTTCAGCTTACAAATAAAAGTTCTTATTACAGGAGAAAAGAGTGATGGGCAGTTTTGGGTGTTACTGTAGTCTGAATTGTTTGTTCATGCCACACTTGCCAGGTGTTGAACAGAAGCAGTCAGCCACAAACAGCATTATCTTACCTTTCAAAGGTCTTAACCCAAGTACTAAGAAGCACTGACCCTAGTTAGACATATCAGGGTGAAGAACATCTTTTCACTGACTTTTGTGTTGGAGACAGGTTTGATCCAGATGCAGAGAATACATACCTATACAAACACATCATGTGACATGGCAGCACATGCTATGCCAGGTTAACTCTTGCCCATCGTTCAGCATCTGACAAATGAATTGTGTCATTTGTTTAAAGAAGACATTGGAAGTAAAAAACCAAAATCCTTAAGAATGGACAACCGTACCACTTACTGACTCCTGCTGTAGCTGCACTCTGACAATCAACTCCTCTTCTTGACATTTTACGAAGTATTTTAATACTTTGTCAAGCCTCTAGGCAGAAGTTCTTGTCAGCCACTAGCTGACTCTTGTTTTGTTTATGCCAAATCCAAAGGGTCTTAGCCCCACAATGTTCTTGAATTGAGTTTTAATATGTAGTTGTTAACCTGCAGAAAATATATTCCACTTCTGTCATGAATATGCCATCTAAAATAACGTATAATCAGGGCACAAGCACGTGGTAAGAACCCATCCTAAGAAGCCAGAAGCCATAGGTTGCAATGGGCCTCTGGAGGCCACTTAGGACAGGCCACTGCTCAAAGTGGGGCCAGTCAGCCCAGATTGCTCAGGGACATGTCTAGTCAGCCTCTGGGTATCTCCCTGGAAGGAGGTCACATGCCTCTCTCGGCAGCTTCGTATGATATTTGACCATCTTCATGACAGAGAGAGACAGAGAGATAGAGAGACTGAAAGACACAAAGAGAGCAATAAAGAGAAAGAAATAGATCTCTGAATCTAAGCACAACTTAGTAGGACATGTCCATTCCCTCCCAGTTTATCACTGTGCACCTCTAAGAAGAATCTGGCACATTTTTCCATGTGGGCAGCAGCAGTAAGTTCTTCCTGTAGCTGCCTCCTTAAGGCAATGCACCATTTTTCCAGCCCCCTGACCATCTCGGTGTCTCTGTCCTATATTAGCTGCCAAATGGCCATACTGCATCAGACAGTATCCCTAGACACAAGTATCCCTAACCTGCTTCTGGACTTAATGATCAGGACTAAACAGCCAAGAATAGAAAGAACAGGTCATGTGAAGCACAACCTTTTACAATATATATTCAGCTTTTTGTAAATCATTGGCTAGGGAAAACCAGAACCAAAGGCCACTGTATTCCATTCCATTTACTAGGTGCTAATGCAATGCTTTGCTTTTATTTCCTTTATTGGTTTTGCCTGCATTACTTTACAGTTAGGAACCAAATTTCTACTTCTAGTCTAACACCCATGCTGTTCAGCAGGAGATCCTTTTGAAGCTCCACGCTGTCAGCTTCTTAGTGCACTAGTGCACAGGATTTTGCATCAGCAGCAAACCGTGCTGCTGCTTTTACTCAAGTCTCTTTCCAAGACCATTTCTGAGTATGCTAACTAGCGCAGGTCCCAGCATGAATCCCTGTGGGAGTCCAATCTACTCTCCCACACTGTAAAAAATGACTATTTATTGCTACCTTGTTAACTCTTCCCTTTCAGTAGTTACTAATTCAAGAAGAGACTTCTTTCCTAGCCTGTGACAGCTAGTACTCTTCAGTAGCGCTGAGAGACTGTGCCAGAGGCTCTTTTGAAATCACTACAATGAATGGATCACCCTGGTTTATCAGTTTGTTGATTTCGTCAAAGAACTTCATAATTATGACAAAGCTCCTCTATCTACAAAAACCCATGTTGATTTTTCCACAGTGTGATGTATTTGTCTGTATGCTAAAGCCTCACCCCACCTCTCTGTCACTGGTTAGCTTCTGTGACCTGAGACAGGTCTTGCTGACTATTCCAACAAGAGGGCTCAGATGCTGAATACCTATGTTCCTTAAATCTGAAATTACTGTCTCAAAAACTCTCACTCAGCTGTTTTCCAGCTATTTCCTGTGCTTACATTCAACAAATTCTTTCTTCAGTGATGTTCCCAGAACATGTCTGACCACTTTCACATGTACCTCCCAGCAAGCTAATTCTACTCCTAAAAGTCCAGCCCAGATGATCAATAAACAGTTTCAGTGGATTGATTTCAGAGCCTAAGGAAGCTGTAATAACTTTATGATGGCTGTAGCACACTCTGAGTATGTGCAAAATACTAATTTGTAAGTTCACAGATTGAGGATGAAATGAAATCCATGTCCCCTACAAGCAAATTTCAGCCTTTCTAATCACTGAACTACAGGAAAATGACAGGATGGCTTGCTTCTCCTAGCCTTGAATATGCAAATTCTGCATAAAAGGTGTCTAGCAAAAAAAAGTTCACTGACATTAACTGCAAGTGGAGCAAGCAGCTCCTCACAACTCTGTTATTTTGAGGATTTTGAAGGACGTACTTTTAAGTTTTGCATCTGTACTTGCCTGCCTGTTCTGCCTCTGCACTGAAACACTTGCTGTGTTGGCAAAACGGAGTATTTGTCAGTGTCCTGGTTATGAACTCGCAGTGTGGGCTTAATTGAACATTCCTAAATTAGCACTGTCATGGCTGAGTCAAAGGTGCACAGTCCACCCACAAGTTTTCCAGTAGCAGTTACAATATTAGCTCATGGAACACCACTGGCACAACTGACACAAGCCCAGCATCTGTCAAGATTATTTAGCACTATTCTCCAGTCACTGTGACTTCAGTCACATAAATGTCATTTCACAGTGAAAAGTTTAGCCAGCATCTTTTTCAGAGTGGATCCCAAGTGATCCTGTTTGTCTACTTGCTTCCATCACATACCACATAGGAAAACTGGACAGAATTTGCTTCCCTGTAAGCAAAATTAAATTCTATTGCTTCCCTTGCAAAAGAAGCATAGACATAATTCCACTAACTCTAATGAAGTATCAACTAACAGAATGACAAATGCCCTAAAAATATCTAAGTATTTACTCACTAAATGAATAAGGCAAAGGGCACTTGCTGCACGCAGATTTAAAATAACCATTTCCTCCTGTGAGAGGCCTCCATTCTGTGCTCCAGAAGGCACAAAATTGAAAAATGCTATATGATAGGCAACCTTATTCTATCATACTTGGTGCCCACAAGGAAGTAAAAACCACAGCTGTACAAGTTGACTAATTTTTAAGTCTGCCTTTGTGATGGTGTTCTTTGGAAACTGTTTTGTACTTAGCACACAGTCAAGTGTACACAGTTCTGAGGCCCTTAATTAGATTTATATCCTGCTTGTTTATTACAGGCATAATAACCTGGAAACAGAAATGTGTACATTCAACAAACTGATGGTTCTCCAGGGAAACAATCACCAAGAAGTTACAGGAACTGCATATGCATTTCCATATTTCA
Organism: Cyanistes caeruleus; assembly: GCF_971803275.1. Lineage (NCBI taxonomy): Eukaryota > Metazoa > Chordata > Aves > Passeriformes > Paridae > Cyanistes > Cyanistes caeruleus. Next base: position 47,562,773 of record NC_141704.1, on the reverse strand, counting down.
TATAGGAAAATGAAACCAGTTCAGTTTGGTTACACAGAACATTAACTTGTGAGGAGAACTGAGTTAGTGTGTATACCTGTGAGGCCCAAAAAATAGCTTCACTTACAGTGATGTTTTTCAGGCTTTCAATATTCAAATGATAAAGGACCAAACATCTAGCACCTCTAAGAACAAACTATATAATAGCTCAGACAGCAAGCACAGACTAAAATGAGGTCAGAGGAGATATGTAAGTTTAAAATGACATTTTTGCGACTTGTATTATCTTTAAAAGTCTACTGACCAGCTGTCACAACTACCCTGTCCTTCATAGAACTCATGGATCCTTTTACCTTGTCAACAGTTTATTTGTACAAGGACAAGACAATTTATAAAACTGAGGAAAACCAAACTATAATACAAATAACCACTAGAAGAATTCCTGAATGACCAGGTCTGCTCCACTTTTCCCTGTAAGAGCAGAAAGTTTGTCATATTCCAGCAGTCATTTCAGGAAAAAATTCACTATGTAAATTAAAATGTCCAGCTGCAAGACACCTTTATTTACTATTGGATTTATTATTTCTTTTTCACTTTTAAGTGAAATCACAACTGTCTTAGGTTGCAATGCAAGATGTAATCAAAAGTATGTATTCTATTACCATCTGTCTAAACCAGATGCGGCAGTCAGTGTTCTTTATCTCTTCCATGACCCATCCCTCATAACTCCAGGGGGATATCTTCTGTTAATGGGCTAGCTGTTAAAACCAGGTGTGGCAGTGTTCTTTATCTCTTCCAGAACCCATCCTCCCTCCAGGATGATATCTTCTGCTAATGGGCCATTGAATCTCACTGCATGGCTGATAAAATTACATCATCCCGTTGTGAGATGCTCCACCCAGGGGGAGGAGCCAAGCATTCCTACCTGGATACAATCTGAGACTTGGAACATCACAGACAGCCTTTTTCCACTGTATTCCCAGAGGAAAACCAGACTGCTTTACATCACCACTGGACCTTCAGAGGAAAACTACACCCTTCTACAGGACCATTGCTTCAGCAGAACCACATCTGTCACTGCAGGAGGACTGCAGCCACCATTTAATTGGACTGTTATCAACACCCTGGCCAACAGGGTGTCAGGTTGTACTATGACTCTGTCAGTGTTTTTGTACTACTGCATTTTATTTTAATTTTCCTATTAAGTTGTAGGGTTTTTAAATTATTATTTATATATACTAATAAAGAACTGTTATTCCCACTCACATTTTTTACCTGAGAGACCTTTTATTTCAAAATTATAATAATTTAGAAAGAGGAGGTTTATATTTCCCATTTCAAAAAAAAGCTCTTGCCTTCCTTAGCAGACATCTACCTTTTCAAACCAAAACAACAACTAAAGACAATATTCAATGAAGCAGTAAACTACTGGTTTAAACCAGGTCAACCTTGCACTTCCTTCTGAAAAAAACCCAAACTATTAACTGTACTGTGGAGGTGTGCATTCATAAGAAGGGCAGGATCTGGCCATAAGTAGGTGCTGTATGGCACTTACTGTATGCAGGGGGTTTGTTTGGTTGTGAAAACAAAAATTTCTTGATGTGATGTACAAAGGGTTATTCTACTTAACATGCCACACATGAGGGGATGCAGAATATGATGTGGCTGGAATTATTCTGTTCAGCTAGCACACTAAGTCTGACTCTCTCTAAATTTGTTTCCCAGCTTCTGAAATGTTGTCATAGTCTGAACGGGTTTTTCTTTTTGGAAAAAAGAAAATTTTTGGAAAATGTGAGTCAGAATACAATTACTGTAGGTAGCCTCCTATAGCAGAGAAAGCACACAAGCTTCTGCACTGCATTTCAACCAGAAAAATGCTTTCACTGCAGTCATAAACCAGGAAAGAGTGTTTATAGTACAGCCCTCACCTATAGCTGCGTTAGGTGGTGCCTACAGGAATATCAAAGGCCTTCTATATTACAAAACAAAGTGACTGCAAAGTTCTGTGATTTGCCATGAGGTTGTTGCTATGATTTTAGGAGAAACTGTATACTCTCCTACGTTTACTGCAAGAGTAGAAGTTATAGTTGAAACATCAAGGATCTGAGTCCATATTCATCTCCAAAAACACATCCAGGCTTTGTGCGGGTGTAGACATATCTCATCTCATGTTTCATCAGAAAAGGCTTCCCTCATGAGAAGACAAACTTCACATGAAATGCGAAAGGTTCCAAAGTTCTTGAAAAATAGAGATATAAGTCTCCACTTCATGGCCTTGAGAAGTTTATTGCCATGCATCTCTGACCAGCATATGAAAGGAAGCAGCAGAAACAATGGAGAATTTGGCGTTCTATTCCCCAAGAGTACTCTCTTTGACAGGTCCAGATATTAAGAAAGAATACAATATAAATAAAAACCCACTGTTTTAATCAGATAAATCATAGACTCAATTAGGTTGGAAATAACCTCTAAGATCACGGTAACCAATCACCACCTTGTCAACTAGACCATAGCAGAAAGTGCAGTTGCTTTTTAAACACCTTTAGCAATGGTGACTCCACCCTGGCCAGCTCATTCCAATGGTTAGCTACCCTTTCCATGAAGACATTCTTCCTGATGTCCAACCTGAACCTCCCCTGGTGGAACTTGAGGCCGTTTCCTCTTCTCCTGTTGCAGTTGCATGGGAAAAGAGGATGACCCCCACCTTACTACAGCCTCTTTTCAGGTGGTCGCAGAGAACAATAAGGTCTCCCCTGAGCCTCCTTTTTCCAGGCTAAACAGCTCCCTCAGCTGCCCCTCACATGACTCACCCTCTAGACCATTCCCCAGCTCTGTTGCCCTCCTCTGGACACACTCCAGCACCTCAATGCCTTTCTTGCAGTGAGGGGCCCAGAACTGGCACAGGCCTCACCAGTGCTCAATACAGGGGAAAAAATCTGCTGTTAAAATGTATGTGACAGGGCTGCGCTCCTGCTTACAGAACTGAATAATGCCTAAATCAACATAGGCCAAGGGCAAAAGCACTTGACTTGCAGAGTCCAAATTTTGTTATTAAAGACACCAAAAGACGTTGGTATCATCTTGTAAGACTTCAGGGACTGGAACAAGAGTGGTCTGTGAATCAGCGCTGAAATACATTAGGACAGTGCAATAAGAACTTCTGGAAATACGATCTACTGTATATCTGAAGCAGTTCAAATTTATTTCCTCTTAAAATACTAAGAAACTTTCCAAAATACTTATATGACCTAATTTTTAAATTCTGTTGCCTCAGAAAGACATGCATTTAGCACACCCTGTAGTGGTTGTATAATACCATATAAAAAATACTGAAGCAAACAATTTGGAAAGTTTAGGCACTAAAATGGAAAAGATTTAAAGAAAGTAGCAGCATCTAATTTTTTAAAAGAGAGAATGTGAGTTATAATGAAACAACACAGAAGGCTTTGGACTTCAAAGTTGACATAAAGAAAGTTTAGTGAGCTCTAACAGAAATGAAGATGCCATCAAAGGACTTAAAGCAATAAAAGTTAATTATTTACAGAAGTCTGTAAGCAGCTATGTAATCTTTGAAAGACTTATAATTGATGCAGCATCTGGACAGAGCTGCAATAACTTCAGTTTGGGATGACAGAAATGATTGCAGAGATGAGAAGCAACAAATATGTCATGGATCCAAAACATCTATGTTGTGAGAACATGAAGGAACAACAACAGAACAGAAATTCCCACCAGGAATGCAGCACAGCAAGGTCTCAAGAAGCAAGAAAATCCCTCTGAGAAAAATCTATAGAAGCCACAAAGTGCAGCTCCAGTATCTAAATACTGAATTGGTCTGTCAGTAAATTTGGGTGAGTTGGGTAAGGTAACACTCAGGTAAACAGTAAGGATGACCAATTTCACACATGAACAAATACACCACTTCACCTTTGATGAAGACGTTCAACTTGACTGTCAAAGAGGCATTGTGATATACTAATTTAATACAAATCTTGCCATAATTTAAGTGCACCCGTTCAAATGAACTGGTAAAGGTGTGGTGAGCGCTAGAGGGAGGACAAAATAAATAAATGACCCAGGAGAGACACGCTGAAACTTTGTTTCTTGCTCATCCAGACACTGCTGAAAACACTAGGGAAAAATTTCAAGGCACAATACTTAGTTACTCACAGATCAAGATCGACAACTACACCTGAACAGACTTTAAGGCCAGTCCTGTGACCTGAAGGCCACAAGGAATCCTGCAGATGTTTAAGAATAGCCTATTGCTTTGAAGCCCATTGGTATATTATGATTATGGCATACGAGCACATACTGTATGTCAGAAGACAGTGTTTGCTACATGACTTCACCTATTACATGACTCAGATATAGGAAAATCCCATTTACTCTGCTCAGTCCATCTCATCCTCTGGGTCCTGACTCACATGCACAGGAGCCAACAGCTGTGGAGGTACAAATGTTAAACCACAGCAGTGCTCTCTCCACTCTTTTCCTTCTAGGTATTATCACCTTTCTAGCATGTCCATCTGAAGAAAACTGCTGCATAGACTTCAGCTTTTTCAACTCTCACACAACCTACAGATTAAATTATTACAGATTAAAGGATTGTGGAGTACTACAATTCATTTATGGATTCATTTATTTTCAACATTTCTGCTACAAAGCAGTAACTGTCCAGGGAAGGGAAGAAAGTGAGCAATTGTGAGAGCAAGATTTTCTATTCTCCTTATCATGAGGTAACTGAAACAGAGTCAAAAGAGGAGTTGCACAAACCCTGAGAAAGTCAGAGACATGGACAGACCTGTACTATGAAGCAACTTGGTGCAAGGCATTGTTTGGTGAGGAGTTCAGAAGTTAGATTATGGCCAAAGCAGGTGGATAACAAGAAGAGACAAAGCTGAATTTGATGCAGGCTGTTGGCTGCTCTGTGATCAGTGTGTTTCTGTGTACGATGGGACAAAACCTACACGTTCGAGTGTAATTGTAGATCACAGTGTCTTCTGGTCCAAGACCTGTCACACGTATTGCTCTGTAAAGAGGGAACAGACACGGTGACACAGAGGTAGCGAGAGCAAGAACAAACCTGTGGGGTTTTTTGCACTGGCTAACAGGAATGTTAAGCGTTTCCATAAACCTGCGCAGGTGTGGCACCTCCTCTGGTTCTTGTTTCCCACATCAATTGTGCTGTATCTTTGTTTTCAATGCGCACAGCGCCTACCTTTGCCTTCAGTGGCATGTAGTGCAACCTTACTAACACAGCCCAACTCCGACGGCCGCAGGCGAGGAGCCACCGCGGCAGCGCCTCGAGTACCACCGCGACACCGAGCGCTACAAAAGTCACAGCAAACAGAGCCAGTCCTTCCCAGCCGTGCGCGCAATTACAGATTGATTTTTCCTCTCGGCCCCCCCGCCCCAAACCTGAGGAGTCAGCAGGACCCGCTTCCCGGCCGCCTCCCTCCCCTCCGGCCCCCGTCTCAGCCCCGCGGCCGCCGCTCCGCCCGGGCGCTGCCGGTGCCGGTGCCGTGAGGCGCCGCCCCGCGGCCCCGCGGGCGCTGCCCCGGAAGGCGATCGCGCCGCGCTCCGGAAGCGGAGCCGGGCAGGGTCCGGCCCAGAGCGCGGCCCTGTCGCTGCCGCGGTCGGAGGCGCAGCCGTGCCCCGGCCCGACGCGGGGCCGCCGTCTCGCCCGTCACAGGCGGCCCGGCCCGGCGGCCAGCGCGGGGCTCATGGCCCAGGTGGGTGCTTGTCCTCGCCCCCTCCCCGGGCTCTTTCCTGCGGGGTGCCCGGCCGGCTCCGCTGCCGCCCCCTCCCAGTGGAAGCCCCGGGCCCCGGAGCAGCCCCTTGGCAGGCCTCCTCCCGCGGGAGCCGGGCTGGGACGTGCCCCGCGGTAGGACCTGCTGCTCCTTCCCCGTGGGTCCGGGCGTGGGAGCTCGGTGGCGGCCGGGCCCCCACAGGCGCGGGGGGCTCCGGCCCGGGGCTGTTTCTGGGCGGGGAAGGCCGGGCACGGAGGGGGATCGCTGCCTTACTCTGGGGCTGGGGCGGGAGCGGCGGTGGACGAGCGGAGTGCGAGTTTAGAAACAAAAGACGAGGCGATAAATTTGTCCCTGCTGTGGCTGTGTTGGAGGCAGGTCTGGCGCGGGGAGCGGTCCCGGCTGCCTGACCGCCCTCTCGTTGCGCGGCGTGTCCCATGGTCGTGTCTCATCTCGTGTCACCTGTCAAGCCCTCGCACCTTCCTCTGGCTCGGCTGCGTCCGTCACATGCCTGCCAAGACAAGTGCGTTTGCTATTCCACGTCGCTGAGCAAACCCGGGGGGCTTTCGAGGTGCGAGACTAATGGAGAGCTGTGTGGGGTGAGTGGGTTGGGACCCGCAGACAGAGCCTGCAAGGGGAACGGGCTCCTCCAGGCTCTTGGAAGGGGTGCCGTGTGTATGAATGAAAGCGATACCGAGCTCACTTCCTCGTCATTTTAAACCGCCCATCCTTGTGACTTATCAATACAAGTAAATGTAGCAAGGACGGATCTGAAGACACACCGACGTCAAAAGGTGTCTCAGTGCTGATTTGGCTTGAGTGATCATCTAAACTTGAAATATTTGAAGAAGAATGCATGTTTTTGCATCTTCATGGTCACTGCATCTTGTTCAAAGTCATTGCATAAGTTGTGATAATCATGACTAAAAATCACTAGGAATGTTGTTGGACTGTGAGTTGAAAGTAATGCTTTTATTGCATATAATGCTAACATTGCATACTATATTATTATAATGAAGAAATAGTGTAGAAATCAAGAAATTTTAGTAAGTGTTGAGAAAGTTACTAGCTGTTGTTTGATATTAATATTTTTAACAAGCATTTTATTTGTGACTATATATATATATAAAGATACAGGAATATTTAATTTTTTTTTAATCTTTAAGGCCTAGTGACAAAGTGATGTTTAGTGTAATGAGCAAAAAGAGTTCTCTGAATAAATCTTTACTGGTGTTAACATTAACAGTAATTCCATATCATGAACTTGACATTTAATCTGTTCTCCTAATTCTACAGTATATTTGTATTTAGTGAAACGACAAACGAATTTTTAAAGATTTGTTTAAAGGAATTTTTAAAGCCGTGTTAAAAGTGGCTCGGTATTCTGATACATGGGTTCAGATCCAATAATATTTTTTTGTTGTTGTTGAAATCAGCAGAACTGCCAGGGAGATTCATTGTCTGTTTTCCTTGGTTAGCAAGTGCATTTAAACAGCACACCTGTCTGTGCCTGCTTGAAAGGAAACCTGTATCAGTATAAATCACCAGTTCACGTCCAAGTACTGTTAACTCCATGCTAAAGGGAAAGAAATTAAGAACCTTGTTACTTGACTGAGAGTCCCTGAGTTTATTTACTTCCATGTATAGGATGCTTTGAAAATGCTTGTTGAAATAGTGTGCCAGCAGTTGGAGGAATATATGGTTAAATAGCTTTTCAGGGTTTTGCTCACTTTCCAGGTCAGTGTTTTGTGTCAAGTGTTGGTGGTCGAGTTAAAAAGATTGTTGCTAACAGACTATCCTTCTATTTATGATACTTTGCTGTTTAAAAGTTAGCTTGAAAGTAGCTGCATCCATGTTTATTAGGTGTCTTGATTATGACCTCATGGAAATGAATTTTGTTCATTTCTGTGATCACTGGGACTTGTAGTTTAAGCAAAACAACCTTTTTAATAATGGATGAAATTCACTCCTGAGGTTTGTTAGGCAGCTTTAATCACCAGAATCATTTAAATTTCTTTTGACTACTAATTATGGTTAAGATAATACTTAACATGGCTGTAATAATTTTATTCCATGTATGTTCTTCTTATGCAAATATCTGAGTTCATTTAATCAGTGATGTTTAAAACAATTATCTGGTAAATCTATCATTAAGTTAGAGAAACTAATGCTCTCTCTTTGTTTTATTGACTATGAAGGGTGAAAGTGGCAAATGTAGTGAACTGGCCTCACTTCTTGCTTCTTGTGCCTAAATAAACTATGGCTGCTTAGCCATAGTCCTGAATCTTCCTGCAAAGATTGGAATAAGGTTTAATCTTAGGAAAAAAAATGATTAAAATAGTCACATTCAGCTCTGCAGGCAAATTGAAATTTAAAATGTGTTGGTGTCTGAGTGTTTCCACAGCATCCCAAGCTGATAAAAATTGGACCTCTGACCTTTCCAGCATCCTTCCTTCTGTTCCTTCCGTGTGCTGGTAAGGATTGCACTGGGAAGTGGTTCTGGAGCCTGAAAATTAGCAACTTTGTGGTTTTTTTCCCTTGATAGAATTAGTTTTCAGTTGACTCGGCACCCTGAACCGACTGACCCGGCAGTGGCATAGCTGTCAGTGGCTGTGTGAGTGGAGGGCTGGGATCCCAGAGAGGAGGGGCAAGAGCAGCACACCGTAGGCCTGGATCTGTGAGCTTGGTGTTGCAGGACTCGACCTACTACTCCTTCCTTGGCCTACAGCTGGCACAGACCAGCTCCACCATGGAAAAACATGGTCCTGTTTGCTTCCACCCTGCTCTGCTGCTTCCTCCTTTGTGCAGGCAAATACTTGTATGGTTATTTGGTGAGCTGGGCTGAGGATTGAGCTAACCCGGGGGAGGGGCAGGCAGGGAAGGGTTCGCATTGAGCTGGATCAGTTTGCTGCACAAACATTTGTGCTGGCGCAGAGATGGGGGTGGAAGCAAGCAGTAAGGGGAGCAGGGTGTGTCTGTTTCTTTTGGTGACAGTGACACATTATGCCAGTTTAAAGGATATTTGATACTGGCCTTAATTCTGTGAAGTTAAGATGGTACAGCATTAAGGGTTTGAAGACATCATTTGGATATGGCTCATGGGAGTATTTACATCTGAGACCCCTTAAACCAGGGTGGTGTGTGTACGATTTCATTCTGTGCTTTGAAGGGATTTCTGGGGGAAGAATCTGGACTTTTATATAGTATCTAATTTAAAAAAAAAGATTTGATACCTATTGTTTCATACAACTGGTATTCATCAAATTACTCCACAAATGAATTTATTTGGCATTTATATTGAGCTTTTAAATATAAAAGACATAAATAAGGAAAGTTAGTGATCGGTGTCCACTAAGAAAATGGCAGCGTATTTTGCAGTAACAAGTAGATAAAGAGACATAACAAATCTATGAAAATTATGTGGCTAGATAATCTGTCTGAGGTAAGATACACATTCTAACTTCACATGGTTTCTGGGGAGGCAGTCTGTGACTTCTCTTCCTAAGTAACTATAATGGTTAGTGGTTTTCAAAATCTATCTTATTCAGCCTGTCATAGGTGTTGTAGTTAGTGTTTCAGGATATGGATAGGCATTGATTTTTGTCTTATTTTTTTATCCCCTAATATCTGTGAAAATTGTAGATACAGTGTCCTCCATCCATTTGTCTCTCCTTCTCTGCCATAGATTACCATGCATAATAATCCTTTCCACCAGAGAAGCCGTATGCAGTGTTACATAATCAGCCATTAAATGGACAGTATTAGCTCAGCCTACCTTCACTGGTCAGTTACCTTGATTAATTTTTCCCAAAGTGGATTAGTGTGCTCTTACATGATTCACTGTTGCAAGTCTTTATGGGTGGTAGTCTCTCTTTGCTCAGTGGTGATGAGTAACTGGGCAGTAGCTACTGCTGGAAGCTCTTAGGTAACGTTTTCTGTAAAAACATAATGGGTTTTATTTTTGTCTGCTACTGGTTTTTTTGTCAAAATGATTTGAGGAACTTTTTGCTGAAAACTGCTGTCCAGAGATGTTTAATATCGCGTAGGGCATGCAGGTGGTATTTTGGTGGTGTATGAGTTGTAGAACAGCAGTTGTAATAGACGTTCAGTTTTCTGCTCTTGAGCATCATCTTTTGGTGTTGGCCCTTCTGCGTAATCAGTGCTAGATGTGACAATTCTTTTTAAATTTGAACTGGTGATAAACAGGTATGTGGTGCTTTCTCATGGAAGTATGTGTGCATGCAAATGTCTGAGTACGTATGTCATGTATTCTCCAACTATAGTGTATTTTTCAAAGCTTCATCTTCACTGCATCTGGCAGGGTGGCAACAATCATGATGGAGAATTTAGTTCACTCTTTATTGAGTTTCCTCTTCCTACAACCATGGGATTCTCCACAATTTCAGTTTTCCCCTCAAGCTTTAAATGACAACAGAAATAATTACCTCTTGGCTTAAATAAAAAGAACTAATAACTTATTTCTGATGTTTATACAATAAAAATTCATGATTATTGCATGCTTGGGATTGACTATATGCATTCTTTTCTAATTAGTGGAAATGGCATTGTGATTACTGACTGTTTCCTTCTCATGTCTTAGAGTACTTTAATTTCATGTTTTATTTTGTTGCTTTTCTAAAATGCTTTTACATCCATGTGTGGGGTAGTGAAATGAGAAACTCTTTGTCACAGGAGTGATATGTAATCTCTCACTGAATTCTCAGGTGGTCCAGGGTAATCCCTGATTTTTTTTCTTGAATCTTAATCTACAAAGTAATACTAGTATCAGTGTTAGACAGTAACACTAGTTACTAGTAACACTTGTATCTGTGTTCCTCTCAGATGCTGCAGGGGTAAAATCATTGTGTTGCATGTCATTGCAATCATACCCCTGACCATGCTGGGTGGCCTTTATTTATACTTCAGCTTCTAGAATCAGCCAGTTACTAGACCTGCTGTTCCTTCTCACAGAACTGGTTTGGTTTTGTTTGTTTAGTTTTTATTTTGTTGTTTGTTTTTGGTTTTGTTTTTTCTTTTTAATAAATGTTTAGGTTCTGTTTTGGCTGTAGATAGAAACACCTCTTTCTATCTAACACCTTTTTGGACCAGGATTTTAAAAAATACCCCAAATGTATGTTTTGAGCTTATCCTTTTTCTTTCCTTAATTTATGATAAATGTGTATCTTATGGAAAAGATGCTCAAGTATATCTTGCTATTCAGATTTTACTTGTATGTGTGTTTGTTACTTTTCTATTGAGAAAAATCTAATTCACAAATAGCGTATTAATCGTCTGTGCTCGTAGCAAATGTAAAATACTGTACTATTTAATTTCCTGCCTTTCCAAGGGTAAAATAAACTCTCCATCCCATATACCCAGACTCTTGCAAGATACAGATCTTTGATCTCTCATGAGAGGTGCAGTTTAAAATAGTGTGTTGATATTTTCACTGTTCTCCTGTCACTGCTGCCAAAGAAGTTAAACTGCATAGTAGTTCTTGTCTATTGGGATTGCACACCTTGACACAGATGAAGCATTTGTCTTTCAAGAAGATTTTCTTAAATGCTTTACACAGGGATGTTACCTTCTTGTGTGATAGTATGACACCTGGCACAATATGCAGGTGGGGACATTTCATTCTTACCATTTTTTATTGGGCAAATGTGATTGTAGTAATACTGCTTGCTGAGAATCATAAAATACCATGACTTGGAAGAGACCCAATTGTGTGGACATTGGAAAGATATTCATCAGCACAATACTAGATGAATTTCTGAGAGTAAATGTCTTTATTTCATTACTTTCAAGATGTTTGACAGTGGAGAGTTGGCTGTTTTTGCCATGCTTTAAGAGAGGGAGACATTTTTCCCTAATGGAGATGCTGAAACAGTTGCTTTAAAGAGGGAACTCTCACTATTTCCTTTTTTTCTCTGGCAGAAATGCAAACTGTAGTTTATATTTAAACTTGAATTGAGAGATGAACAATCTAGTGTTGTGTTCGATCTTGGTAGCAATGTATCAATCTTATGCTGAGTTTGTCTGAACTGACAGCAGTAGCTTTTTGCTTAGCAGCATGGCAGAGCAAAACTGAGTTGACTCTGCAGCAGTTACCCTTCAGACATGGGTAAATTTTTCAGTCTATTTATGAATATCAACAAACACTTTGTGCGTACTTTTGCCATGCATTGAATGCTTCTATTTTCCTTTAATTTAGCTTAAAACTAGTAATGGAATTCCTGAGGTTTTGAAAGGAATAGCTCTTGGCAAGCCTAGGGTTTTGAAACCAAAGGCAAATTAAGATACCAAGCAAACACAGGGGGGGCTACTTCTTCAGGGAAGTATGTTAAGATTCTTCTGACATCTTAGCATTTGTTGTAGGGCTTTTTTTTTTTTTTTTTCCAAATCTCTTTGAATTACTCCTTTAAAGCACAGTTGTTATTTTCTTTTAAGAAAATCTTACTGAAACACAAGGGGACTTTTTTCCCCTTGATGTCACTCAACATGTTTAGCCTTTTCAGGCAACCATTGCAAGTAGAGGGTATTAGAGTACTTTTTTTCTAGCTGTCTGTATTTTTCAGTAACTCCACACTGATTGAAACATGTAGTTAGAACATAAATTTTAGTTCAAATAAAACATGGTCTTGCTTTTAAATCACCACAAAAATTATAATTGAAAATAGTTGCTGTTGTGCATCTGTCAGGTGCTATAATACAATTAAAAAAATATTTACATTTTCGAAGTGTAGTTGGGATTTTTATAAAATGTGTAACTAAGCTGCTTTAGGTCTGTGGGAATGAGAGGACTTATGATGTAGGGAAACCTGCCTGGCTGTCACAGCCTTGACTCTCTTCTGCCTTTGCAGTGCTGCTTGCTGCAAGCATCTTCCCACTTCTGTACCCAAAGTATGCAACGTTCATAGAAATCTCTGCACCTCCTATATTTAGGTTGCTGTAAACTTTGTAGAGATTCATGGCTCTTTGTGTGTTTTTATTCTTTGTGTGTCCTGTATTTCCTTTAGGTGTTTTTTATCATCATAAACATTTTGAATGTTTCAGAGCGCTTTATCTTTTCGCTCAAACTTTACTCATTTGCCTGCCATTTGCAATGCTGCTGACAGTGTAATAATCCTCCCTCACCCAGGGAGGGCACTTGTTTGGGAATAACCCTTTTTCTTCTCCTTGAGAAAGTCATGTTTTATTCATGTACTCCTTCCTTGTCCAAATAACATTTTCAAGACCACATTTTCTTTTTCTGTCTGTGCAAATGAAGTTTCTGTATCTGCCATCTGGAGTACTTCAAGTACCTTCTCCCTCTGCTGATATTCCTATCTCTGCAATCTGTTCAAAATACAGCTGCTACGATTTTTTAGTAGTCTGACTGCTACTTTCCTCATCAAGCTGAATCTCGCTTATTGTCTTTGAATTCAAAGACCAGCGTCTCCTATTTCTGCATGGTAGTCTTTTTCCTCCTGCCTTTTTTTTCTTCTCCTACCATGTCTTTACTTATGTTTCATGTCATATACTTTGATTTACAAAATCTCTGGGATGTTCTATATGTTAATACCATTACAAGAGAAAATGACTGCTCCTCTGACCTTTCTTCTTGGGTATTGGAGTATGTTGTTGTCTCTTTGCTTATACAGATAAACAATATTTTAACAGATAAGTAATATTTAATAGATAAATAATATTTTAAACTATGTAAGTGGGCAGGGATACATGTTACCTTTGGATCTTTTCTTATAGGTGCTTGGGAAACGTATATTGTTGAATATATTTTAAATCTGATTTATTCGTCCAGTGATTTTACTTTGGAGTAAAGTGCACCGGTGGCATGCTTTAAAATGTGTTGTGTGAATACAGTGTCATATTTTGTGGATGTTTAGTATCATTTATGATTTCAGTTAGTAAATATTGTTTTCTGCACTTTCAAGGTTTCTTTGGTGAGACAGATGTAATCTGCAACTTTTATTGAAATAATATAAGAATTGAATTAAACTGGCAATCAAATTAGTATTAAGTGCTATGTGATATACTTGACTCATTGCAGAACTAATGCTAACATTAACAGAGGTAATACTTTTTTTTATTCTTAAGGAAAGCCAAGTCACTCTTAAATATTTTTTTCATGTTTCATGAAGCTTTGGTCCCAAGTTTCAGTGGCTTATGTTTTTCATTTTGTTTGTGATTTTTTGGGGGGGTTTATTTTGGAGAAAGGTAACTGCTGTGGCTACTTGTACTGTGAGTTTTTTGGGCTGGTAATATAATGAAAAAGTAAACTAGTCATAATAGATAAAATAATAAATTTTAATGTATAGCTTGCTGTATGTGTCTTAGAAATGTTTTAGGATAGTAAAGTTAAATCAGTGTGAATCTCTTTTGTGTCATGGCAGCTGCATTATGTTTTCTTCTCTTAAAATCTGCTAAGTAGACTTTCATAGCTTGAAATTGAGAACGCAGTGTATGTGTTACCAATTTGTAATGCCATAAATGTAAAAGGACTAGGGCAGTGATTGAGTGTTAATTCTCTCAGGTGTACCAATGTTAATACTAACATAAGCTGGATGTTTCCTGTCAGACTATACAGTATTTGTGCAGCTAGACTGGACTTAATCTTAAATTATTAAATAATAGCTCACTACTTCAGGGCTACAAAAAGCATTTAATTGGCAAATATCGGATCTCAGTATGAATGTGAATTATTGCCTTCTTATCTCTCTTGATAGCTATCTCTTTCTCCATTTGCTGCACAAGTTTTAGGTGATGGTATTCAGTTCCTGAAAGAGTTTCCTCTGCGCTTGCAATTTTGCTAGGAAGGATGCCATTATGTTAATCTTCATAGTTAAAAGGCATTTAGTTAAGACTTTTTAGATCTTAAAAAGTAATGAAGAAGCTAATATTAGATCCAGTCCAATAAGTTGTTCTCTAAGCATGAACTCTGTGGTATTTATTTAGTATTATATTAACAATATTGTTGTCCCTATAGTTAGAGAAATTCTGAGTAATATGTGCCAATTGGTCAGTCCTGCTACTCCATTCCTAAAAATTGCTGGACAGGAAAAGAATGTATAGAGGAAATGAAAAAGGGAAGGTGCTTCATAGATCTCAGGCAAACTATTTTATTTTTTTATATTTTCTTACCTTTTTTTTTTTTTTTTTTTTTTTTTGTAGAGAGGTGACCCTTTCTTGTGCAGTACTTATATTCTCTCCCTCCCTAGGTTCCAGAACTTTTTCTGATAACAGAGGTTGGGAGAACATTTCTAGCTTGTCCTGTGGCTCTTTAGTTCTAGAGCAGTGTGTGTTTTGTCTCAGAGGTACAACATATACCAGAAACTTAGATAAGCTTCTAGTTTCTGTAGGACTCTTTGGGTTTAAGTGTACATTATGACTCTTATTTTAAGATACTTTTGGCCACTTAGGGTCTT
Source organism: Cyanistes caeruleus (assembly GCF_971803275.1). Taxonomy (NCBI): domain Eukaryota; kingdom Metazoa; phylum Chordata; class Aves; order Passeriformes; family Paridae; genus Cyanistes; species Cyanistes caeruleus. The sequence goes on along the minus strand of NC_141704.1, from coordinate 47,547,619 downwards.
GAAATATTTCTACTACTAAATTGCAACAAAGTGCTCTTCAAAATCTAAAGTTCAGGTTGTTTGTCTTGGATTTTCTTTGCCTACAGTGTTACGTTGATCATCTGACTTTCACAAATGTGTTTTCTTTTATGATTTTAGTCCCTAAGTGTCACTACATTTACTTAATAAATATTTCTTTCTGCTTTAGAGTATGTTGTTCTGTTAAGTCACTATTCACTGGTCTCATAGAGCACAACTTCATGTATGTCTGCTAAATTTAAATTTATTTCTCTTGAAGGGTTTGTGTTTCTCATGTCAGCTGTAATATAGAATTCTATTTGTTAAATGGATGTAATGTACTAATAGTCAATGGTACGGTTTTAAAATAGTTTCATATCAAACTGAAAAGCAGTTTAACATTGTCAGCAGTATCAAATTAAAACTACTTCTCTGAAGGTTTGATTGTGCCATATCATTTTAGTATTACTGGTTATAAGCTCTCCATAGGGAGGATGGGGTTTTTTTGTAGTTGTAGTTGTTCAGTTGTCTGGAGAGAATGTGTTCAGCTGAGGCCTTGAGGACAGACTAAAGTACGTAATAAGTGGTGTACTCTGGGGAAAGCTCTAAATAAATGATTAAATGTTGACTACCAGGAGATACTTCATGCTGATAAGTAGAGCTAGAATCAGTTGATGTGTGACCTATCAGTCTGCTCTTGCATTGATGACTGGATGCAGTGGTACTATTTCATTGGTGCTGACTTCTGTAATGAGCAGTGCACTTTAGGAGTGCACTGGGTTCTTAGCAGTAGTGTCCTATCATACTGTATCAGTGAGTTTTTTAAAGTAGTTACACTTTAGGTTTATTCTTGGGTGTGCTGTACTAGGGAAATCTATTTTCTTGTAATCTTGACTTCAAACAAGGAAGTCTCACAGAAGAATACTTCTTGTAATGGAATAATAAAGTCTAGCAGTGGTGAACAGTAGAAGTGGGTTTTTTACATAGTGCTTTGAACAGTAAATATTGTGATCTGACAGTGATTTGTGAGAAATCTTGGTTTACATTAGTTGCTAAGGCTTTCTATGAATTAATTCCAATAGCAGACTATTTCAATGAAATCACATTGTTGTTTACCTTTTAGTAATCACCTAAAAACTTTTAACTTTTTATCTTTTCTAACTTTTAAACTTTTAGTGTGAATGAACCGTTTCGAAGCTGGCAGCTATCGGAAATTTTGTAACTACATAGCTACATGTAAAAAGAATGTAAAACTAGAAAGAATAAGGGAGTGTTGACTTTGAAATACAACTCTAGAGTCATGAATAAAATGCAACTAAAATTGTTACCAAAAATTGCATCCAAAAATGTTTGATATTAAATTTCATATGTTTGAAGCTATTTGCTCAGCTACTAATAGGCTAATCCTAATAAGAGACTTCATTTAACCTTTTTTTGGACTTCAAATCTGTATTAGTGATTATATTGTTCTTATATTAGTGGTGAAAGTAAAACCATTGTTAAATGTAAATTCGGCAAAAATCTCAGAAATATAGAAGCTGGATTTCCTTTATTACTTGTTAAATGTTGTATAATTTGGGACCAGGAAGGGACTTTTGCTTTTTTTTTAAAAAAAATATTTTAATAGCAACAATTTCCAAGTCTTGAAAGTTTTGTGCTGGTGCATATGCACAGTGAGTAGATCATTCTCCCTTTCTCTACTTTTATTTTTTAAAGTTTGTTTGAATAGCATAATTCTGCCTAGCAGCTGTACACTTGGGTGGAGTGTTAACAGTTAAACTGGATATCAGTAGTTTTTTAAGTCAGAAGTGGTGATGGCATATCTTGGGGCAGGTAGTGCACTTTTTTCTGTAGTTTGTTTTGCAATCCTCTTGCACATGCATGATTAAACTATTTGTAAATGAGTTTACAGTATGGCCTTATGGTATTTTTTTTTGTTTGTTTGCTTTAAGATGCCATGGTGTAAACTGTGGCAATTCAGCAGCTGATTTGTGAGTGGCTCAGTGTTTGTCTCCTGAATAAGGTGGGGATTTTGGTGGGGCCTGGCACTTAGTGAGTACAGTGAATTTCTCAGCTAGTTTCTTGGTGATGGTGGTTGCTACTTCCCAGAACTTCATTTTATTTCCAAGAAAACTGTAAATGCTTCTCTGTGAAGTGTGTGCATTCACAGGCGCACATTAGACGTGTGCCTAATGTAATGAATTGTACTAGTGGGTTTTGTGGTGCATTGCTTTTTATATGGATTTTAAGAATTATTTATAAAATCTGTTTTAGTATTTTTTAAACTAACGAAGTTAGTAGATGTGCTTCAACTAAGATCATATTTCACAATTGATGGCATAAGTCTATAGTAGTGACTTGGCAGAGATTTTAAACACTTAAAAATATAATGAGACTTCTGAAAAGTGTCCACTTTCGAAGATTCCCTAGGGAAACTCTCAAATGAGTCATGTACATGTACCACACAAGTAGCAGACTGAGTTCTTAGAATCCTATGATTGCTTCTTGTTCCCTAGGCTATCTGATGACCATCAAGGAAGCCTAGATGTGCTACAGGTTAAAGAACTCAGCTCTTGCTTCAATACACAATAAGGTACAAAAATGGCTAAAATTAACATACCCATACAAATTTGTTCTATCCAGTTTGATCATCATTCAGTTAATATAACAGACAAAATGTATTGCCTCAACAGTCAAGAATTAATGCAATTCATGTTGAATAATAGAAAAATTACACCACTGGGGTTAATTGATTCATGCTGCTGCTGTGCGGGGCTGTTAGAAAGGGCAAAGTTAACATGCTCATGGTCCTGTTTGAAGCTGTAATAGGGCTGCCTGCAAAAGTCACTGCTGCAGTAAGAGAATTTATATCAGCCTGCAGCACTAAGCAGGTTTCAGAATTTGACAGCAGCCCTCCTTGCATCATACTACAGGCTTTCACGAGCTGGCACAGTTCCAGAAGCAAGGTATGAATATAATCTTGTTGTAGTTCTATCATGTATTATTTAAAAGTTTTCTAACTGCTTCTTTTCCCTTCTGCACTACATTTGGCTTCCCTCTCACTTGAGATGTTACAGGTGTATCTAGGATGACTGAAATAATGTAAATTAAAAGTCCTCCTTGTTAAACAGTGTGACTTCCAACTAAACCAAACAGTTTTCTCTTGCTGTAGTTTAGGGGGTAGTGTGAAGAAATCGAGCTGCATATTCAGATAGTCAACATAAAATGGCTTTGAATTTATGCAGGAGTGTAGGGATGTTAGTGTACTAATATGGAAAATGTTCAGAGTCAAGTAATTTACTTGGAGTTGTACAGTAGTATCAAAGCACATATGTTTACAAACACAGTAATAATTCGCTTCTTTTAATGATCAGCTATTAGAGAGAATACATCCAATTCAGATGTAGAACTGGACTTGTGAAAACTTGCAGAGTTTCACATAGGTAAGCAGCCTAAAGGTTGGTACAACAGAAGTCGTAGGAGCCAGGCAATATAAGGCAGTAAATCAGCAGAGGGAATTGTGTGGGAACTGATAAAGAAAGGGGACTTGCAATCAATTAGGAAGAAGCTTGATTTTTGGGAATTTGGTGTGCTTGCTTTAATTTGTCTTAATCTTGCCTATTACATACAAAATTTGAATTACAGTGTTTCAATGTATTAACATTAGCTGATTATCATGTTTCTTAGTTCTAAATTGATTTCAAAATACCTGCACTATTTTTAGGCAGGGATAAGTGGCTTCTGTGCTTTTGGATGTCTTCTAGTATATACAAAGGGGTTGCAGTAAGTGGATAGTATATCTGGGAGTAAAGTACAGTGTAAGTAGCATAATGATTATTTCACACTGCTTCTGTAACTGCTTCTAGACTTCCATCAGTTCCTTTATTTCTGTTCTAGTAAATAATGTAGCTTTTGCAGATTTTATTGTTGGGTTGCAGTTTCTGTAACATATGCTTGTTGACTGATTTCATTATTTATTGATGATAAGATGTTGCTCTGACAGAAACTTGTGTTTTGTTTGCTTGTGTAGTGTTAGACACACCATTTTCATTTGCTTTTGGGTTTTTATATTAACTGAAGAGTACAGAGAGAAATAATAGGAGTCATGGTTTATCTTGGGTATCCAAACTTGCTTTGTGACATTACTGCCAAAGGCAGTTACTCTTAGTGATTATTATGTTTACGAAGTTGTTGTATTTTCTGAAACCACAGTTCTTGTAAAAGGATAATTAAATTAAAGCTTGGGCTATTCTTTGCAGATTCTGTGCCAGTGCCAAAATATTTTCAGACAATATGTAGTTATCATTTCAAAGATATCCTTTTAACCTGAAAGTTAAAAGCTAAGTAGTTTAGTAAGTTTTTAAACTGGTTTTCAGTAAACTAGGACAGTAGTAATTGTAAGGTGAAAGCAAATAATTTATCTTGCCAGTGTCATTAGAAATCAGATGTGAAATGTGAAGGCTTAAAGTTTATGTTATTACTCTGAATTATTTTTTCTCCTATTTGTCTTTTGCAGATGGGAGGACAAAAATCTTTCATTGTACCTATGCTTGCTGAATACTTTAGTGATCAGGTTTATCAAATGACAAACTTCCAAAAGTTTCATTCAGAGTGTTTATGTAAAGTATAATTTAAAACTTGGTATCTGTAGTTGACCTATTGAGAAATGATGGGAATGACTTCCATCAGTCAGCTGAAACAGCTTAACTGTCAGGAGCTTAGTCTTAACTTGTACTCTTAAATGAGGGGTTTTTTGTTCTTATTTTAAACAAAAGAGAGCAAAATTAAATGCACTTATGTAAGAAAACAAAATCTGTACTGGAAAAATTGTCACTAATTCTGTTCTGAAATATTTAGGAATTTTTGAAGCTGTGTTTGACACTGCAATGTGAATGGAAGTTAGAAATGTTAAAGCTATGTGTTTAAGTTGAGATATAATAAGTCTTATCAATACAATTTTTGATGTTGCAACTGAAATACTGTTCTTTGTATGTATAAATCACTTCCAACTTTTAAACAGATTTGCACTCTGCACGTAACTTTGCCTTTCTATGAACTTAGCTTTGCATAATGTATTTTAAAAGAAAGCAATTTCAGAGCCTACAGATTGGTTTCTTTTCCCTTAGATTTTCTCTAGGGTTCTGAAGAAGTGATACACAGGTTAATTTATTTTAGCAAATTCATCTTAGAGTATAATGAAGCTTTATTTTCATGACAACTTTAAGATGGTTGAAGTGAGACCTACTGAGGAAAAAGAAGGGTCTGATTTCTCCTTAGGCGTCATGGTCCAGCCTTCCTTTTGTTGGTGCTGGTCACAGTGTGGTCATTTGATCTGCAAGACCAGTGCTGTAGCTGGGATTGAAGTTTGGCTAATTGGAGTATGGCCAGAGTAGGAAAGACCATGTCTTTCAGCTGTTGTCACCTTTAGATCAGCTGAGGGGAACACAAAATAGCATTCTGAGAATGAAAAGCAGTTAATTTAAAATATCTCACCTCACAATGACTCTTAAATTTACAAAAAGAAAGCTGCACACTACTTGATAAACGTAGAGCTAATTTTTATACATGTGAGTACCCTTGTTATAAACTGACTTTGTATTACCTCAGAAACAGGCTTGGTTTTGAAAGAGATGGGGTTTTTTTTATTACCTCTTACTTCTTATTATGTCAGTTCTAGTAGACATAATTGCAGTAGAGAAAATTACAAATTTTAAAAATAATTATTTTTGGCATTTTGTGCCTTTAGTGTCAACATATAAAGAAGAACAAGTGGAGTAGGACATAGGTATGTAAATATTAGTGTTGACTCATTTGGACTTCCCTGTGATTTCACAACAGTGGTAAGAAATTAGGTGGTTTTTTTTCAGGCAAGCAAGTGGGGGTTGGCAGTGTAAAAATTATGGTGCAGCCCAACTTAATCTTTAGTGAGTGTTACACAACTGTTTGATTATGAATATTCACTGTTATAATTTGGTTTTTTTTAAAGTTGTACAGTTAAGTTACTCACTTTATGTAACTAAAATCAAACACTGCGGTTAAAGTACTTCTAATAATGAAAATTATATTGAGTAGAATGCAACTGAATTTCTTCTCTTTATGGATTTTTTTTTACCATCCTTCTTCCTACCTCCCATTCATTCCTGCATCACATGTGCTTAAATATGGCTTCTGGGACATATTTAATGTAATGTGGGGTTTTGTTTTGTTTTGTTTGGTTTTTTAGGTTTTTTTTTTTCTTGGTAGGTTTGGGTTTTTTTTATTATGAAAGAGAATATTTAAAAGAAACTCAAAACTTTTAAAAGTTTAGCTTTAATCGTGAGTATAAGGTCAAAAGAACTTTCACAGTTTCAACTGTTTGAAAGCTGTCTGGCTGTAATGTTCAAATCTTTGACATAAAACATGGTCCTTTGAGCTTATAAGAGTAGAAAAGGCACACATTTTCTTTTAATCTTTGTATTTCCTTTTCAGGTTAAATATTTGTGCTACCTATAAGATAATTGAACTTTTGGGTACATTCTGTCTAGATTAGTGTTGACCTTGGATGTGCAGAATATATTAAAATGCAAAATTATTTGGGATTTCTCCTCACTTTCAAATTCAGAATGATTCAAAGATTACAAGAAACTTCAATTTTTAATGTTAACTTGTAGGTTTACTGGCTATGAGGGGTGTTATTAGACACAGCTGTTCACTTGTTTTCTCTGTTCTTCCCAGAAAAATCCTATCTATCCTGGTTGCATGAAAACACCAGAAACCCAAGGTTTCTGGGGTTGCAGTGAATCAGTAGAAACCTTGTGGTGTTAATTAGATGTTATTAACAACATCTGGCTTTGCTGTTAGTACTCCTGTCTTTTTCTGGATAGACTAAATAAGCAAGACCAATTCAATATTTTGAATTTGGAAGCATCAGATTCTGGTAATTGAAGATGTGGCTTTTAAGGAATGACTTGGAAAATACTTTAAGGAATAAATTTAAGGGGTGACTTAGAAAATACTTTTACATTTTAATGGCATCCTTTAATGGTTTACATTGTGTATATATGTAAATTTTTATGGGAAAATGCAGAGTGTGATATACATAGCTGCACTATTGTTAATTTGTCTGCTTTTAAGTGGTGGTTTGAGGGGACTGTCAGTGTGAAATTATAATCTTAGTTCTCACAGACCTGGTACAACTTTTTGGGGATCCAAAAGTTTTTACATGGATTTATCTAGCTGGCACAGGCAGCAATAGCAGTTGTGAGATGGAGGCACAGGCAGGTAGTTGGTGCCTTGAAGTCTATAGAAAGCTCAAAGAGGCTATTCCTTTTTACAAAGTGAAGATCAACAAGCTATTTTGGAGTTAGGAGAGCAAATACTGGATTTATATAGGGTGAGACCGCATGTAAAATCTGCCTTGCTTAAAATCAGACGGTGAGTAACTGGAGGTTCTGGTGTGTAGTAAAGCTTTGGAAAAGAGAAGCTACGTGCTCAGGGACTCTGCATCTGTATCACCATGCTGATGAGTACAAATGATCACATCCTTCTGCTAGTTTATTGTGTAGTTTGGGTAAAGATTGAACTTTTTGCCTTAGAGGCTGTTAACTGGAATAATTCTGTATATTTTGGGAGTAGGTAGTTAATGGGTATTTCAATACAAGTAATGACCAAAGTTTTTTCAACCAGTGAAGTATACTTGCCAGTGTGTTTCCAAAACATGCCTATATCCAAAGTTTGTTGGACCACTTGGGCAGATTGATGAGATAATTTTTGTGCATTTGGTAGAAATAAGTCATCCTAAAGACTATATATTCATTAGCATTCTCACTGGTTATTTACAGTGTAACTCACACTGTGCTCAGCTTCATTTGCCATGCAGTAAGTTTTTTGAAATGTTTGATGGGTACAAGTTCTCTTTATTCACCTTTTCTCTTTGCCACATAGAGTTTCTTTTATACAGCGTTCAGATTGCAAGGGAAAGGTGAGACTTTGTGTCGGGGTGCCTCTTTTATGTTAGTATGTATGAGCAAAACTCTAAGAACAGAAAATATTTTAAATACTTTATTAATATGTAATATTTAAAATATGTAATATTTAGGACATGATTGAATCTCCTAAATATGGACCTTTGGACTTTCTAGTTGTATTATTTCTAAGAACACAGTTTCTGTAAGAAAAGTAAACTAATTGGCACAGCATGTCTTGAGAGTCTTTATTTCAAGGTCTTCCACCGTTATGTTTTCTTCCCTTCTCTCTTGAACTATTGCAGGGAAAATTTTTAAACATAAAAATAAAAAAGTGGATTTGTCAGTACTGTGCTGACTGTAAATAAGGTGTAGTTTCTAAGGAAGCTTTGTTTAAGCCAAGTTTACTGACAAACTGTACACTTTCCCTTTTAAAAGCCAGTACCGATCAAACCGATGTGTTTGGTGTCTTTACAGTTTAGGGTTAGAAGGTTTATAACAGTACAATGTCAGGTAATACCTCGGTAAGTGTAGAATTGCACATGAAACCCCCTCATAACTTGTACACAAATTAAAGATGAGCTGCAAGGCACCTAAATTGTATTATAAGCATAACAGTGTTTTAACATAATTGAAATTAATCTGCTCATTGCCAGTTCTTGGATGGAGAATATTTTCATTGCACCAGAACAGACAAGCACAGCAAGATAGCTGTGCCATAAAATGGGGTTGCCAGTTTAGACTGGTAGAGGTGTTCCTGCCAAGGAACTGTGGCTGGACATGAGAGTTTTTGTGTCTGTTACACTGTGTGTAATGGTCAGCTGCAATCACATCTCCTGTGATAGCTGCAATATAGATATTAGGGCAGGTATTATCAACTGTAAGTAGTCTAAATGGGTGAGATAGGCATGCAAAACAAGAAAACTACATTATGTAAGTGATTGTGGATTGACAGCAAGGGTGGCAGCAAATTTCTGGATGTGAGCTAGGAATGTGCTGAACAAAGAAAATGGAGAAAGAGACAGATAACTGAGATGAGGTATTGTGAGAGGAGAGGGTGCAAGGAATTGAGATGAGGACTGTAACAGAAAGAAAACCTCTCAACAACATAGGAAAGACCATCAGTGAGCTGGACAGAGGTTCTTTCCAGTGTCCTGGAAACAAAGGGTCCTGGCCTTCGTTGCCTCTGGTCCTGCCACCTGGCTCCACCTGTTGCTGTCTCCACTGGACAGAATAACTGGCAGTGTGGTGATTATTACTGATCATCCTACTGATTTACTAAACTCTCCTAAGCTGGTACAGAAGGGTCAGTTGTTATTTTCAGGGTGTTTGCCAGAAGAGGTATATGTGGAGATGAAATGCTATAGAAAAGACAGGAAAAAATGACTGAGTTAGACAAGGAACAAACACTATGTTCAGTGATCATGCTTTATGAATCAGTTGCCATATAAAATTGTTACCTGAACTGTTTGCTGCTGGAAAATCTCCTCTTACAGAGTCCAGTGACATTTTCTCCTTTAGTGAATAGGTGAAAGTCATTATAAAATATACCAAAGAAAGTAATTATAAAAGATCAAAAGTACCAGTTATATTAATGAAACCTTAAAGTTTACACTTCAGACTTTGTAGCTTTGCTACATAGCAAACATTACCATTTTTCTATCCAAACATCCACATACTTTCAAAGTATTGGTGTTTATTGGTTTTATTTCCGTGGTTTTGTTTTTTAAGATCCTCAGTAACTTCTGTAATTTATCTCAGTCTAGTATGTCACATGGTGTTATGCTAGAATTTAGTTCTTTCCAGGAATATATTTCAGCACAAAGGTCAAATGTAGTTTTTATTCTGAATGTGCTTTTGAAAATTGCTAAATAATGCAGAAAAATATTTTTTTCTTGTTTGGTTGCATTTTTTAATGCCAGTGTTTATTCCTTATTTTAAGTTGCTTAAGAATAGCATGTGTGAACCTATCTTGAATCCTTTGTGTTCTGATAAGACACTACATCTCACCCATTTATTGCAAGCTGTTAACTTTCTACCTAATTATGTATTCCAGAAAGTTTTTTAACCTTGATCTTGGAGCTCTTCAAGACATCAAAGCTCCATCAGTTTTCTTGTCATCTTACTGCAGACATTAATTACCAGGTATTTGTTCTGTGTTTAATTATTTGGTAGTTTTTATAATTAATGGGTTTAAAAGGTTTTTTCATTTTCAAACATTCTATCAAGTTATCTCATCTTGAAGTGTAGCCTTTTTTTTTTTTTTCCATGTAGCCAATAATTTCTGTGTGTAAATATTTATTAACTGTAACTTCTAATCCTAGAACTTGTTTCTTGATGTAGATAAAACAGCTCAGGAATCTGGTAATATCCCATGTCTCTTATACACAAGAGAGCTCCTCAAAAATAACTGCATTTATTCACACAATAAAAAACATGGGTCTCAGGTGACAGGGTGTTCAGCAGAAATTATTTTTAAATTACTATATTTCATTATGGTAACTAGTTAAAGCCAGTCTTCTCTGTGGACAGTGGTAGTTCAGTTTGGCTGGTTTAGACTTTTTGTGTATCATTCCTTGGACTTCCCTGAGCAGTTGAAATGTGCTATAGGAAGTGGGAAGATCCTGTAACTACTGTACAGAAGTTTGAATATTAACAGTGGTAAGAAGCAATTTCCCTTATCTCGAAAAAAGCTGGTAAAATATATAGTTCGCTGCAGGAATGCTAATAAGTTGGAGTAGAGAAGTATAGCAAGGGAAATCAGTACTTTGAATTTTCACCTCAAGAGAAAATCTAGAAGGGGCTTAGTAAGTCAGTTATCTGTTGGATTTGATTTTTAACTTGCATTCCTCTGTTCTTGAAGTCTCATTTAAGATGTTGAGTCATATATAAATATTACATTTAAAATACAAATCTAGTTCTTAGAATTGAGCGAATCAGAATAGATTTTGTTTTCTTTCCACTCTTTTCCAAGTAAGTGCCAGCAAGCCTTATGGGCTTGTTATTTAAATGGGATTTGTGCCAAGTCATATTACATTTCATGTTTTTAAGCAAGTGGTGCTGGTTTGCTAGAGGCTGTAGAGTTTTTACCCACAAAGGACTGTACTTTCAGCATCTGCGAATGACTGGGTTTTGTGTACTTTTTGGGTAGACTTCTAATACTCTGAGGCAGCAAATTGGCTGATTGAACTACGTAACTAAACTTACCTGGCCTCTTCTAGAAAATTTTTGTATTGGAGTGATATCCATTTTGCATGTTGTAACTGCTTTAAAGTTAAGCTCCAAGTCCCGTGGATTGGTCAGAACCATAACTTTCTTTTAATTATTTTGTTAAAAAGAACCTGCCTAAATCTGAATTCTTCTTTATTCTGTCCTTTCTTTCAGGTTTTCTGTGACTTTTCATTGACAGTAAGATGTGACTGATTACTTAACTGGAGCATGCCATAAGTAACTACCGTTAATACAGAGTTGATACAGATACATAAGATGTATTTGTAGGCTTGGTTTCAAAGACCATTTCTCTTTGTGGTGCTGTCAGTGTCAACAGTGCCAGCCCCTGACTTGCATTGCAGTGTTCATGTGGTGAACCTGATCAGGAAGCTGATCCAGGTTAAAAAAAAGCTAAGCAAGGAAAACAATGATTATTTTTAACCCAGAGCAATTGTGAGTTATGAGTGACTTGCTGATGTTTGGATGGTGGGTAACTGAAAAGATATTTATAGAAAGAAAAACCTGAGATAGCTGGAATTCATGTGGGTATGGGGTTTTATTATTATTTTGTATTTTATTTCTTAGTAGCAATGAATGTTTTTTTACATACATTTAGATAGAGATGTATTAGCTGGAGGAGGAACATAAGTCAGTTTATCCCCTTGCAATTCTCCATTGCCTCCTGCAAAGAGCTGCTTGAACTGCAGGGGGGAATAGGAGGAATGGGAAGATGGAATGAACTTTGAGATGGTGAGCTTCTGTTTGAGGGTTGCTGATTCAGGGGATGGTGGCTAACTTATGAATAGGGACTCTTCATCAGGGAGACAACTCATCTGCTTTAGCCAACACTCCCTCAGAAACGTCAGCTCACATGGAGGTCTGCAGGGTTTTTAGAGCATCAGTATTGCATTTGTTTTGGTTTCTTGTTTGCAAGGCCTTTTTGAAGTTTAATAATAAAAAAATTAACAGCAGAGCTACTGTTTGGACCTTATAAGCTAATGTGCTCTGCCAAGTGGTACTATTCACTATCCATTAAATAGCAGGCATACAGTAATGAGAGTGTGATCAGTTTGAGTAGTGATTTGTGAAAAAGAGTATCATAAATATGAAGAATTAATGTAGTGTACTCTACACATACTGGCCCCCCTGACTTCAGATGTATATGTTTCCCACTGTGGAAGTTCATCAGAAAAAAGCACAAACTGTGTAGCTGTGAAGGGTAAATTTTGGAGACTTCAGTCCCAAGTAAAGACAAGACCCCGTTGTGTAATTGATAGCATTTTCAGAGAGTGCTGTGAGTGCTGCTTTGATGTAGTCATGGTTAGTAATAGTAGTAAAGTTTTGGCATCTTAAGCAGTTTCTAGAATCAATTCTTTTTGAGAGAAAATTAGCATTCAACAGAGCCATCAGATGCTAACAAAATGGATGGGCAAGGGAAAGCTTGTTCATGCTAGCTATAAATCAAACCAGTTTATTCTCTGTATGCAAAAGTGTTAGGAATTTTAGTGCGGTATTTTTAACTACATCAGCCTCTTATTATCTAGAAGTTAAGGAAATTTACAGCACAAAAGCTTGAGTCACAAAATAATACAGTAACATAATAGCCAGTGTGAGCTCCTACGTAGAGCTTACCGCTAAATGCAGTTATAGAGAAACAAAACATCTGTTTGGAGGCTTTGAGGGCTACAGTGTTTCAGGTGATATTTGACACTCTGCAGTGCTTGGAATTCCCTGTGGCCAAGCAGAAGAGAAGGTGTTTGAGATTTGTCTGAGGCTGAAACTTAAGGCTACTGTGCCTTCACCGGGAAAGTTCAGGGCACTTCTTTAAGCCTTTTACTTGGGAGGGTTTTTTTTTTTTAAAACTGAGTTGTGTCACTCTTGCTTATTCAGTCTTCATAGGTACTTAGGAATCCAAATCTTGCATATGACTGCTTTGTGAGAGCATGTAGTTCATACATTCAGGCGTCATAGTTGTTGATTAGAAAACATGCATGTGTTATGAAAATGAAAGTCCAAAAAGGTTGGTTTTTATCCTTAAATATCTGCCACTTATGACAGTAGGAGATAATTTCTGTACAAAAAAGTGAATATGATTTTTCTGTGTAATTGAATGTACCAGTGCTTCTGAATGTTATGTGACACTCAAAGTTGACAGTTTAATCCTAAAATCCTCCCACAGAAATTTTCTAAATGATACCTATTCAGACTTGTTAACAGAAGGAATCTTATGGAAGGACTTGTTTAAATAGAAATGTATACATATATATACAAAACATATATAGATACAATTCTAATGTGTATGTATTTTTTTTTTTCTCTCAGGTGAGGAAAGCTTTGTTTTGTTTGAAATGTTATTTCTTCAAAATAGGCGCCTTCACTGTACAAACAGTCTTTCAATCCAAATATATGGGACAGTAAAGTGCCTGAAGATTAAGCTGCAGCACTGTCTTGGGAAGAGTTAAATTTTAGAAGAAGAAAACCTGATTTTTTTTTCCTTCCTTTTTCCTCCATCTCAAAACCTGTCATCCCAGGCCATGCTCTTCCAGGAAATAGAGTTGGTAATAGAAACTCAAATAGCTGACCTAGGGGAAAAAAAATTAATTGTGTAAATAGTAGCAAATAATGAGGTTCACATCTGATGGAATCGAGGAATTCCAAATAGTGACTGGGTTTGCAAGCCATATGCGCGTTCTTATATTACAATTCATTACATTGAAAAGTCAAAGAGAGCAAATGGTTACTCAGGCTAACTTTGTAATAAAACCAGTAGTTCTATGATGGTAATTTTACCATAGAAATCAGAGATTTAGTTTTGTTTTTATCTTTTTAGGAAGAATGGCATAACAAAATTTATTGCAAGATCCTATGGTAGGGCAAGGGGATTTTTGTTCCTCTGATCTTCACATTACCCGAGATGCATTCTCTGTCAGATTTAATTTGCTTGCACTCTTGTGTCCATTTGTTCACCATGCAGCCAGACTTGTGCCCAGGTGGTTTAGCCAGGATCCCTTGTGAGTAACACAGGACAAGAAAAAAAGCTGTAAAATCTTAATGACATCTCTGGCATCTTTATTGACTGGTAATGTCAAAATGATTTTTGCATGGTCTTTTATGTGTTTTACTCATCATGAGATGCTGTGATACGCTTTTCTTAATCTTCAACTTCCATGAGTCATAGGAGGGGCATCTGTTAGTTTTCTGTTTCATTTAGTTCATATGTCTTAAATGTGTATCAGTACTCTGTTTTGGGGATGTGGTAACAGGAAAAGGAGCAATATACACTCTAAGATGCAAACTTGTGTTAGGCTGCAGGCTCTTCCACTGGTGAGTGTTCTGATCAGGCTGTTGTGCTGCTGGGAGCACTCCTGTGGGAATGGTGCTTTTCCTTATCAGGGCGGACTAAGCTTTAATCTTTGTCCTGCTCCTTGTTCAGGTGTGTAGATATTGACATGCACATGGACACACTGACATCTACGTTTCTGTTGATACATATTCCCCAAATATATTACTTTTACAGCTTTTTAAAATAGTAAAAGGACAGCTATACAAAGCAGACAATATGGATTCTATAAAAAGGTACGTTTATTCTTTGTTAGAACAAAATGGTGCCTGATCTGAACATTGAACAGCAGTTGTCAAATGTGATGCAAATCATCCACAACAGAATAAAGCTTTGTAGGGCTCTGTATTGAGAGAACTAGGCTAATAAAGTAGTTATTCCTAAAGATATTCCTGTAGTGCTTCAGCAGTGATCAAGAAGGACACATTTTATAAGAACTTACATGGAGCTTTTTAAAAACATGGAAGTATAATGTAAGGAAGTGGACCTTTTAGGTGTGTTTATTATAGAGGACTATGAATAAATGTTGTTTTGCTTAGTGAAACTTTGCTCTCCATTGTACAGGTAGATCAAACTAGTTTTTAGTAGCTTCTATCTCAAATAGGAAAATAATTTTTAGGGCATGGATCAACTAGACTAATGGGGAAGGGTGTTAAATCAGTAACAAAGGAGTACTCAAAGACATAGTTATTTAATTACATAAAATTGACTGTGAGAGATTCAACAATGAAAAGAAGAAAATAATTGCTTAGATGCAGAAATGCGATTATAATTGGGTTTTACTTAAATCTGCTGTCTGCATCCTAATAATCAGAATTTTAATGAGTTGGTGTAGCCCAAAGCACAGACAGACATCTATGCAATCAAGTTACCATGATTTAGCAAATCAGTCACATTAACTAAATGTTTTTATGTGCTTCTTCACTTAGAATACAAAGAAAATAAGTTTAATTTAAACCTAATTTTGGCAGATGCAGTTCAGTAGTGACAAAAGATACCCTAAGACTGGATTTTATTTCAGTGACCAATCTGCATAGAGGTGTAACTAGCTGTTGTTAAACTTTCCCTTTTATGTAACGATTTGGGGCCATGGGGTAGCTAAGTTTAAACGATTATTAGAGTGTCTCCTTAAAGTGGGAAGAAAAAAATGTACAAGAAGCACCTGAGGAAATATGTAAACAGAACTAAGAAAATAGTGAGCCTTTCAAAAGAGATGGGAAGAGTTCTGTGTGGAAAACAGAAAAATTATAAATAAAGAAGGCAAGCTATTTTTTAATAGCTTTAATGAGATCTTGGGAGGATTCGGTTGTCAGTTTTCTGAGAAATAAAAACCATATATAAAAGCTTGTGTTAAGGTAAGGCCAGACTCCTTGTATCCAAGTCCTAAGAACTTGTTGATAGTGCAACAATGGACAGATGAAGAAGGGTACATATTGAGAATACGTACTGAAATTATATACATATTCTATTTATTTATTTATTGTAATAAATACACAGTGGTATGGTCTCATTTTTGATAACTTCTTGCTGAATCTGCTTAACATTTCAGTAAGAAAGACCTTGTAGACTTTCCAGAGTTGTTTCTATTAATGTATTAGAAAAGTGTTTGTAAACATGTCAAAAACATAAAAGCAGAACTTAACCCTCCCTGAAATGTTTGAACCAACAATATTTCAAAGATTAAAATATTACAAAATATAAACTCAATGCCATTTACCTAATTACAAGATTTGGCACTTTGCTGGCTTTGAAAACTTGGCAAGAGTGCAGGCCTCAAGTTGTAGGAGGCATTTGTGGTTCAGTATTGGAGAACTGACTCACTATTTAAACAATTTGAAGTCAGGCTTTCTTTTCAAGAATTAAGCTAGATTCTCTCTTCTTCCTCAGCCCCATTACTTAATTATTGTAGCCTTCCACTATATTTTCCCATCTCTTTGCCTTACTCCTTGATCCTGTATCCAAAAAGCATTTCCATAGCACAGCTCTTAAAACTTCAGTCCCATTTCTGTTGGTATATTGTTATGTAAAAATGATGCTTTCAGTATATGCTGTTCCCTAGAGAATGTTTTAAAAGAGATTCAGATTTTCCAAGAGTAAAATAATTTATAATGCTTGCTTTTTTAACCTAATGTCATTGTTTGGAGTTTGATGTTCTGCTATTTCTTTTGAAAGGATGCAGTTAATCTGGCAGACATTCACAGAAAACAATATGGTGGTGTGGATCTGGAGAAATTGTTTTACTAAGAAATTGAAAAATATTTGTATGTGTGTAAGTTGTTTTAAAAATGATACCAAGTAAAACATAAGTCTTGTTTCTCTGGAAGTTTAGAGTAAGAGGCTCATTTTTTGGAGAGCGATTAAAGAGTAGAACAAGCAATAATGTCCCACATCCTCAGAGGGATTAATGGGGATGGTGAAGCAAACAGATTTGTGCTCCTGTTCAAGATTCGTGTTCATTAAAGACCTAGAGTTTTCAAAATGTGCTGAGATGAAAATCTGAAACTCCATTTATGGCTCTATGTGTATGTGTGTCTGTGTGCATTGTTGAATAGAACAGTTGTACCAACCTGATGTGTGATTACCCCTTATATTGCTTTGGGACAGGCCAAAGTATGGGGGTACCACACCTCAGGATAAGGGAATGCTGTTCTTAGAATGTCATGCTGGAGCAAAGTGGAGAGGTGTAGGATTGGTGTAACATAAATTGTTCTTAAACGCCACAAAGTATTTAGTGTTGGCACAACATTTCTCTGCCTGCTGCAGTTCTCTCTGTGCTCATCTTAGCTCAGCTATTTGACCTGGTCTTTAATCTTCACTTCTGTGGTAACTGTGGTGAATATAAGAGCTTTTCTGTCAGAACCAGCATGTTTTTTTAAGGAATTACTGTTGAACAGCGTTCCTGCAAATGTTTAACTATCTCACCTAAATTTGGGCATTTTGCTGAAATGATAACTTTTAATGAGAACTGTAGAGAATTAATTTAATAGTAGCATACCGTTTCAGATTTTTGCATAATGACTTTTCAAGATCAGTTGCTAGTTCTGAATTTAAACAAACAACAAGGCTCCAAGTTTGCTTTTCCTTATGTTTCATTTTATTTCATTTTAGTTTTACTAAATTATATTGGGTGTTTTTATATAGCACTTTTAAATATGAAAAAAAAGTTGCTGTTCATTTTGAATCCAAGTATGTGGAAACATATATAGCAAAACAAGTCAAGCTATGAGGTGATGTGAGTGTTAAAGCAGGAGTAAGGAAAAAAAAGAAAGTCTCCTGTGAGTTTGTGGAGCAGGCAGTTGGCAGCAGCAGAAGGTGCCGGCAAAGGAATGCTGCTGAGAGGGTGAGTTCTGGTGTGATCCTGCATCAGCCTCCTCAAGGCGTGTTCAAAGAGGGCTCTGAGGGCACTGCACTGAAATGGCAAGCTGGTCTGCTTGAGCTGGTGTGTGGTTGCAATAATGTTGTTTTCATTGGAGACAGAAAGCTTTTACAGTTTAGCTTGGGTTCTGTCAGTTTTGTTGTTTTGTTTTTGTTTTTTTCCTTTGGAAAGGGCTAAAGAGAGAAAAGGAGCATACATTTATTGCTGTGTTTTAATCATAAGTCTGACAACATGCTCATTTAATAAAAATATTGAGGGAAAACTTCACCTGTTAGCATAAGCAAAGTTATAAACTAGATTCTGCAACTTCACCTCAACCCTTCATACTTTGTTTTCCCTAATTGCAGCCAGCGGCACCAAACTCTTTCTCAGCATGTTTAGTTTTTTCTTGGATCTCCTTCATTGTAGTTTTTAACTCTGTTATGGTTTGTTAGTACTCTTTTTTCATCCTTCTCAGGTACTGAGGCACCTTTAATATTAATTTTCTTAGTAATTGTTGCCAGGTGGATGAAGGGCAAGGACTATATCTGACCTTAGTTCAGTTTGCTTTACTATTAAAACGCCTTCTTCCCAAAACGCATTTGCTTCTTGGGTGTGAATTGTTGTTACGTTGTTGTTTGTCAGACTGTGCAAGGCAAGAGCCTTCCAGAACACCTGAAAGAAGATGAGTAGGTTTGAATGATGGTGGCAGGCGTAGGCAGGCAAGGAGAACATTTTGTGCTTCTTTTGCTGTATTATTTCTCATGGGTTCTCCCTGTTCTTCTGAGCACTCATATGCCATTAAACCCTGTGTTTCCATGGGAGAACATTCTAGCTTTGGCACCTCTTTTGTCTGTTGTGTCTCCAAACATTCAAGTCAGTTTTTGCTGATGTACAGATTTTTATTTTTTTTTTTCCTTTTGGTAATTATAAAGCGAATATATCACCTGATGTTTGATTCTGCAACCAGAGCACACAGAACTAAGTTAAAGCCAGCTTTTAGATCAGCTTTGCAGCCATGAGCTGACTTTAATGGGGTCACTATGAGCAAATGAGGACTATGATAGCAGCATTCTACATGGCCTTTTTGCGCAAGGGGACTGCACGCCTTGTTGGGATCAGTCCCAGCCTGGGGAGGCTGCAGAATTGCAAATGTTAGAGTACCTACAAACTTTTGACTGTGTTGTTCTTTTTAAAATATCTACTCTTGTTTACACTGATGCCTTGTGTTCCTCGACTTGTGAGAGATTAGCATAACTTGTTGGCCCTGCTTAGTCTGTTTTTACTTCACAAAGCCAAATATGCATCTTAGTGAAGTTACAGCAGGTTAGATGAGTGCTGGTCCTGGTTTGTATCGCCTGGGATTTTTACCTTGCAATGCAGTAATGAATGTGCTGAGGAGAAACAGAAAATACTCTCCATCCCTTTCCCCCTCCTTGCATGACTGCACCCATCCACCACTGATGCTTTGTGAATGGGAAATTATAGCTACTAAATTTGACATTGTAGACATAACTTAGGGTTGTGACTGTGGAAATGTCTACTTCTTCTTGTGTGTTTAAGTTTCGGTAAATATTTTGCAATTTGGGAAAATTTAGGAAAGTCCCGAAATGTAAATAGGCAATTTGCAATTGCAAGCAACTGTTTGGAGAATTTTGTTAATGCTTTGCATTTAAAAGAAGTTAGGTGCTGCGAGTCTGTGTGTTTTCTTTAATTATAAAACTCTGTTTAGATTGTTTAATAATCATTCTTAGGTAACTGAAATAGGCTAGTCTGCTTTAGGTAACCTAACCATGTAAAAGGTTTAAAACTGTGCTAGAAAAATACCAAGGTAAAGACCAATGCAAACATAACTGCATTAGGACAGCTTGCCTATGAACATTTTAATTTTAATTATTTTTCTCATGATTATCTCCTAAGATTTCACCAGAGTGGGTGGATCAGGTTTTCTGCTCCTTCTTTCCATTCTCCTGTTCTGAAAATTTTAGCAGGGAATATGATAAACTTCAATCTCAGTAGTTAGTGAAGTGGCTAATTTTTCTGAAAACTGGGTAGATGTGACTAAGGCTCTGATTCTGTCCCCAGTTGGCTCTGGCACTTCCTAGACTCTCTGCTAGCTGGTTTGGTATGCCAAGCCATCAGAAATCTAACCTGACCAAAATCACAGTTTAATCATACCAGCTAGATTGGATGGGGCCATCCTATAACCAAAGCTTGAGCTTGCAGAAGGACAGGTACACAACTGTATGCAAAAAACTGTATACATCTCTGTCAAGCAGTTCAATAAATTCACTTTTTGAAAAGTACCTTTGTGAAATCTAGGGTTTAGTTTCAAGTTAAGTTGTAAGTTATTTCCTTTCTTTAATGTCTTATGGCAGAGCGCTCACAAATTTATGCTGAGTTGATGTAATCCATATATGCTAATTGGAATGGCTATATTGGGTCACACTTCAAGTATCAGTTTGTCCAGTATCTTGTTTCTGACAGTAAATAGTAAATTGATAGCCAGTAGTAAATATGTAGGGAAGGGAACAATAAGAAGGAACATTTAATGATCATTCCTTAAGACCCTTCTAAGTATCTGCACCTTAGAGACTTTTAGAGCCAGATACAACAGCTTTGAGTTTAAAAGTTCTTCATGGAGCTTGCATTTGTCCAATTACTTTCTGAATCTTTAAAATTTTGGAACTCACTCCCACAAGACATTGCAGATCACAAAGTTTAGCTACAGACTATGTGCAAAAATGAATTTTTGTGTGTTTGAACCCTCCTTTAATCATGTCAATTGCTGTTTCCTAATCGTTGCATTTTGAAAATAATTGTGCTTTATTTATCTTCTCTTTGTCACCTGTAATTTTGTACCCATATTTTCTGCTATGTGTGCTCTCTTTTTTCAGGCTGAGCCATCTAAGAAGCGTATTTCTGCTTTTACTCTGTCTTTTTTTGGCAGAGTAAAAGCAGAGGCCTGATGGCATACATTACTACATCTGTGGATGTACTGCACTATGGATTCATACAATAGAATTGTATTTTTGGTTTGGCACTTTTAAGTCTTTCCAAACAGTTATGTTTCATTTGCTTTAAGATAGCTGTCCAGCTAGAGTTACCATTGGACTGCATGACTGTGTGACTGATCTTTCCTAACAGATAGAGCTCCTTTGCTAAGAGTGTTATTTTTGCATTTGCTGGTGTTGAATTTCTGGTAATCTTTTGCTCAATCCCCTCACAAGTAAGAGGGTTCTGCAACTGGTATAGTCATGCCTAGGACCTGGGATGAAATTGGGACTACATTACATGTGATATTATGTAAAAAATGCAGAGTGCTTTGGTTTGCCAAGATGATTTTAATCCAGGGGCAACACAGGGGACAGCTGATGAATACAAAGAATTGCAGCAAAAAATTTATAAGCAAAGCTGCAGTGGTCTCAAAGAAGTTTGCATAGACATTCTGAAAGACTGATAAGGAAGGCTAATAATAAAGTATTATTCTGAGAAATTAGCACTTTTATTGAGTTTAATAAACAGCATCAAAGGAAACATCAACGGCTTGTTCGGCAGTTTTACAAACAGTGAACAGAGACTGCCAGCTGTTAGTGTGATGGGAACAGCAATTAGCTTTTAGTATTAAATATGAGAGGATAGCTAGTGTGAGAATAATCCAGGAGGTGGGGAAGTAAAAGCAAGCAATTTATGATTGATGTCATGGAGCAAGAATCATGAGGGAAGCAGAGAAAGAGGGTGATGTGTTAGCCATACAGGTCAGCATTTGTGTATGTTCAGTAGGATAAGCAAGAGGGAGTTAAATAGAGTGATTTGTACGTGTTCTTCTGTTTGTCCACTGTGGTTTGAGTTGGGTTGGGTTGGTATGCACTGAGGATAATGGGAGCTTCACATCTGTCATTTCCACACTGAATTGGGTATGCAGTGAGTGGAGAATGAATGGAGTCCCAGTGTGACAGGCTACACTGCAGAAACGAATGTTGGGTTTTCTTTCAAGGCTTTGGAATGCCAGGGCAACTCAGACACCAGTCATCTAAAACATCATGAAGACCTTGCTTGACATAATAGTCACAAAATAATTATAAACAAAAGCATGTATTTTTGTTAATTTACTAACTGGCGTCTTAAAAACAAGAAAAAAACCTGACATTTTTATGTACCCTTCTAGTTCTAGGTCCAATGATTAGTTCTGTGACAAGACAGCATGACACTTTGAGTATGACAGAAGTCCTGATGCTGCAGCAGAGGCTGGGAGTATTAATGGCCAAATCTAGGTGAGTGATTTTTAATTCTGCCAGCTCCCTACCTGTTCAATTTCTTCCTCTTAACCTAGGTTCACATCTCCTTTTGAAGCAGCATTTCAGTTCTTGGTTTTCTGAAATATCAATCTTAGAACATACATGAGACAAAATAAAAAGCTTGTATGATTCTTGATTACATACAGTTTCTTTGTTGTTCCTGTTGTACAGAGTCTGTCCTTCAAATACCTTCATATACTACAGGTTTCTTCTTGCAACTCCAGTGATTTTTTTTTTTTTCTCCAAAGTGCTTTGCATTATAAATTCTGGGTTTTTTAATAAGTTTTATTAAAGAAGCAGGCAGTGTCTTCAACAGACTTGATCAGTTATTTCATGCTGAATGCATAGAAAGTCTGATACTAACAGCATGCAACTAAGTAGTTCTGTTTGCACTGCAAAACATAAGTCTGGGCCTTAAGTGCATGCATTTGTGCCTGAAGGCTGCTAGAGGCATATGCAACTGTGTTGTATGGACCAGAGCATTCACTGTTAATCTGCATTGAGGCTGTTGTCACCTGTTGCTCTTCACAGCAGGGGATTCTCAGGCTAAATAGCACAGTGGCAGTAGCCTGACCAGAACAACATCTGAACATTACTGTGGTGATGCACTGAGGGGTGCCAGAGCAGGAAACCAGGAACAGGTGTTATTACCTGTATCTCCCTTTCCAAATAGAAGAGGAACAACTACTAGTACTATGACTACTGCTACTATAAAAATTTCAAAACTTTACAATGAAAAAAAAAATAAATTGTGTGTAGCATAGATTCTCTCTGCAGCAGTAGAAGCAAACAAATAACCCCCAGTTTTGTTTTGAGTTGGGGAAAAAACCTTTGTCAATATAATGCATGTTTTTATGTTATGGTCAGAAATGGCATTAAAGAATCTATGATTTTGGTTAGGTGTCTGGTGTTTTGCCTCTATGACTGGATTAATTGGAGCAGTGTTGTTACCTCTGCAGGGGATTCTTGGTGGCTGATTGATACAATCTCTAGAGTAGGAGTATATCTTTTGAGTGGCTTTTCTTATCAAGAAAAGTGGAAGAGTTAGCTGCTTTTCATTGTATTCTTTGCACCTTATCCCTTAGCAGACTGAAGTGCTACATGGATACTACTGCTGCATGCTGATACAAATGCCTATCTAGAAACCAAGTAATGGTTTTCTTGAGATGACATGGGATTTTTTACCCTCTAGTAAGGAAAACTTATCAAGCCATTCAATCTCCTTTCTTCTTGATTTCTAATGTTGTATCTCTTGTTGACTTAATAGCTCTCTTCCAGGATTTTGCCCCATTTTTCATTTGTGTACTGGAAATTTTACTTCTGATCTAGTATAAATATGATGTAAATAGGTTAAGTTTTCTTTTGTCAGACTTTCTTGTATTTAAGAAATATGAGACTTAACCCCTTTTTCATGGTGATAGAGGGTCAAACAGCAAGTTGCTTGACTTCATTCTGTTAACATTTTATCATACTGCTTTGTGAAAGTTCTTCCATACACACAGAAATCTTTAAATGAAAATACCAAAAATATCAAGGTGTTTATTTTTTGTTTCATTACTTTAGCCATGCTGTTCAGTGTTACTTGAGTATTTAACGATTTTAAAACAAATGTGTAACACAATTTAATCCAAATGGAACTTAATAGAAATAAAAAAATACCCAAGTTTTAAAATATTTGTGTTGAATGTGGGTTTTTTCCTTTCCCTTATCTCTGATTACATAGTTTGATATACACTGCAATATGGGAAGTATACAGAATTGGAAGCACAGAGCCTCACTGCGTGGCTGCCAGCACAGGGCTGCCTGCAGTCCTGGAACGCCTCCACCCTGGAGCTGCCAAAGCCAGGGCAGCCTTTCAGGATTGCCATATGGGCTCTTTGTGTTGCCTGTGCCTGGTAACCTGCTACAGCCCAGGGCTTCTAGGAGCATCTCTAGCGCGGTGCTCCGGAGTCAGGGAGTGCTCATTTAGATGGAACTGGAATCCAGATAGCAGCCTTGTGTAAAAGCCTGGTTTAGGAGGTGAAAATCTCACGCTATAAGTGGTTGGGTTTTGTTTTCCCCCAAGCTGCTACCATGGGAATTAAGGTGACAAATCAAATGAGTCTGTTTGGTAGTAACCTCAAATTCAGTTATTGTTCAGTTATTTTCAGACTTTTCCAGCTCAGTGTTGCCACTTCATACTATCAAATCTAAATTAACTATCATATTTGTAGTATCTACGTTGATTTTTTTATTACATGTGACTGGAAGATTCATCATGGAGAATTGTATGTCAGAGTAATTTGCATTGAGTTGTTTGTTGATGTTACTTCATTTTTACTTCGACTAAATGATCATTTTGTTGGTTGCGTTTTTTTTCCCCTTTAGAGATCAGATGGTCTTCTAAAGAAGTCATGGGTAGCTGTTGTAGCTGTCCAGATAAAGAAACTGTCCCAGATAACCAACGAAACAAGTTTAAGGTATGCAGCTGGTGTGATGTGCTGTGAACTATTTTGGTTTTTTTTCTTACAGATTAGGTCTGTGATTAAAAAAATAAGTAATGAAAATGGAATGTAAATTTCTACACAGCTGAAACATTGCAGAGTTGCAGGTGCCTGTAGCTACAGTTTTCTCTTGCACCTTTGAGAAACACTCTCTTATCAGCGGTGACAGGAATTCTGTAGACAGGGTAGGCATTTTAGGAGAGTTTTGATCTTTAGGAAAGGGAAGAAGTCTTGTGATTTTCATCCACCTCCATTTCAGTTGGTAGAGCCCAAGTAAATATTGTTGCCTATGGAAGGTTACGTTAGGAAAGGAGTCCTTAGCATAAAGGAATAAATAGCTTTTGGGGAAGTGTGATTAAGAACCTGAATGTGGGGTCATGAATAGAAAATTTCAAGACTGCTGATTTTACTTGAAGATCGCTATTGATTATGCATTTTGAAAAGTTTTGTCCTTTATGTGGAGAAATCTTATTTCTAAGTGCCCTTATGTCTCATATATCTCTGGAATTTATAAACTTGCGAACACTTGTTCATGTGCTTGACGTGCTAAGCATGAAGCAGCTGAATTCAGTGACTGTAAGTCAACATACCTTTGCATAGGTCACATAAGTCAGATTTGCTTCTGTGCTCCAAACTGTCCCTGTGAGTTGACTAAGGAATGTAATGCTTCCATAATGAAAATTGATTCACGTGCTGCCTGAGGGCAACAATGAAGTGAGCTTTAAAGCCATGGGAATTTATTGAAATGTTTAATATTATCAGTTAAGAAATCTGAAGAATAAAATATTTTTCTGTTTTCCTGCTCTTTATGCATCACTTTGTGTAACTAGTTCCTATTTTTCTCCTTGTAGATTTCTCTATTGTTTGTTTAGCAGCGGGGCTGGGGAGGTGGGGGAGGGAGAGATGAATGAATGTAATCTACAAAATGAGGAAAATGGGCATAAGCCTCACAGGCAGATGAAGCAATTCTTAATTATTTTCAATTGACTAGATTTCAAGTTGAAAATGTATTTCTAGGGAGTAATTTTAGGGAGTAACATTAATTCTGTGGGGAAATTTTTTTGGTAGCTTTTTTATTGATGAAGAAAGAACTGCACTAAAAGCAGCATTGTAAGGTAAAATAGAGGGGAAATATATACCGTCCAAATTCTATAAAGGATGACCTCAAAACTAGCTTAAAAGCAGAAAGGACAAGAGTTTAGCTTTATATGCATCTTTTCACACAAGATAACTATAAGGTATCTGAATTATTTGTTGACTTTTAAAAGGCAGCAAAATATCTAAAACTGTTGGGTGATTCAGCACAGTGCAGGGCTATACATGTATGCGAAGGAGCCAATCTTCACATCTTGGAGCCACTTACCCTTTTTCATTCCTTTTCCCAACTGTAAGTGGGGTTATATGACAAAGCAAATATTTTTTTTTTTTTAGAAATGGGGCTCTGAAAGATTCCATTATCTGAGGTATGCCATATCCATGTGGGAATACTAGAATATGTACATAAAGCCAGTTTAAAAAAAATATTTAACTTCCAAATCTCTTCTGCTTTAAATTTCTCATCAGATTTTACAGTAATGTTAGGCAGCCTCATTTGTATTGTTTCTAAATAAGTATTATATGATTTTTTAAAATTCTGGGTTAGGGTAGCACAGAAACTAGTTTGCTGAGGTTTTTTTTTTGTTTTTTAAATGTTCACTACAAGCATTGTAACTAATACAGAAGGAGTTTACCAGTCAGGCATTAAGATTATTAAAAGTGGTGTTGTTTCTCAAAAGAGTAATTACCTAACGCTTTTAATTTCTTTTTTATAGGTTATTAATGTGGATGATGATGGTAATGAACTGGGTTCTGGCATAATGGAACTTACAGATACAGAATTAATTTTGTACACCCGTAAAAGGGACTCTGTAAAATGGCACTACCTCTGTCTCCGTCGCTATGGCTATGATTCAAATCTTTTCTCTTTTGAAAGCGGTCGAAGGTGTCAAACTGGACAAGGTATGTGGAAATGTTGCATATAAACATTTTTGGAAGTTTATTTGATGTTGGAAGATATTTGCCAGTCCTTTGGCAAGAGTTATGAAGGCTATAGTGCTGTAAGTGAATGTGGTTTCTGGAAAAAAATTACTTTATGAGGAATGGTCTTCTGGAAGAATGAGGATTTGAGTTGCATATAGGTTTTGGCATTTATAGGTCTGGAGGACTTCAAGCTTCTATGTGAGTATTCTTTTGGTCATCTAAGGAGGTGGTTTTGACAAAGAAATTGTCCTGCCTCAGAAGCTGACTTGACTTCCAGGGGGAGGCAGTAGAATCTGAAACTGTGGAGGAATCTCCTTAGAATTCAAACAATTCTCTGTTTTTAAGATTTTAAAAGCCTGGAGCACTGATATGAACAGGTTGTCCCCACCTTATTATTGTCTTGAGTAACACACCTGTGTTTCATTCTCTTCCTAAAGCAAATATCACTTTCAATAATATCAATGACATAATTCTCAAATTTTGACATTTTTGTATGAGGTGTATATACTTCAGCTATGCTCAGTTATTTTTTGAGTGGCTTTCATTGGAAAGATGGTTACCTTTCCAGTACCCCAGACCATGCCTGCCTGGGCCAAGGTTGGCTTCCTCTGAGAACATTCAGGTGTTTCTCTCTTCCCTGCAGCAGTCCCCAAGGAAACAGCTGTTTCTGTTGAGCTCTCAGCCTCATTTTGCATCCTCCTACTGTGAAACAGCTGTGTGCGGTTGGAAATCATATGCATTCATATTTTGAAATTAAGTTCCAGCATTCTTTAGGATTTTTTGTCATTTACCAGTGCTATTATCAATAATTTTAGTCATTGAGAAATTGCAGGTTTTGTTTTTTAATTTCACTGTTAAAAAGTCAGAACTGGATCATAAATAAACCTAGTCAATATTCATTGTCCAAGCAGAGGTA
Organism: Cyanistes caeruleus; assembly: GCF_971803275.1. Classification (NCBI taxonomy): domain Eukaryota; kingdom Metazoa; phylum Chordata; class Aves; order Passeriformes; family Paridae; genus Cyanistes; species Cyanistes caeruleus. The sequence continues at coordinate 47,520,058 of NC_141704.1, read as the reverse complement.
AAGGAAGACAAGTTTTTTTTTAATGGGAGTCTAAAAGGCACACTCAGCTCATCTCCTAATGAGAAATGGAGATATTTTCAAACATTGAAGTATACTCCATACTAAACTAAATTTTCATAATTCTTAAAGTAATAAACTTTTTTTTTAAAGTTTTGAAGATAATCACTTTAATGGGTTTTGCAGATTTAATTTACTGCTTCTGAACATTGAAAACAGATTATTACTTAATATTACTTAATTCAAAATACTAATTCGAAGGTAGTTCTCTACAGTCTATTAGCAAGTCTGCAAAATCTTACACCAAGTCTAATCAACATCTCTGCTTTCCTTCTAATTTTTCTTTTTTGTTTTTTACAAACAAGATTAAGCAGGCTGTGTAAGCAGCAGCCCTTTCCTCCCTCTTTTGCTTCTTGCCTTCCTTATGTAATATTAAAATACTGTAAATATTGAGGTCAAAGAAATCTGTCAGAAAATGTTCTCTACTGCCCTTTTGCAATGAAACATTGTTTCTGTGACCTACAGTGGGTTTTGTGGGCACAGTTGCAAAACTTCATCTTTACTTCATGGGATGACCAAGAAGTTTTTCATTTGAGAATTCCCTGAGTACTGCCTAGAAACTTCTTACATTAGTCAATATTTTTCTTTCTGTTTTTCCTTTAATATCAAGTTATTTCTGTTGATAAGTTGCGAGAAGCAATGATGGTGAAGCACTGAGTTTGTACTAGGAATTAAAAACCTTGCAGACATGTCTTAGGGGCACATCTAACAGATAATTCAGGATATAAATTGGAAAAGTTGGTATGTCACCATGTTGTGTGACAGATCACATTGTATTTAATATGAATATATTTAAAGGCAGCTGAATTTCTCAGAAACATGCTGAGAGTTTTTTTAAAATTTTTTTTGTCCATTAAGATTTAAATATCCAGCCTAAGTATTCAGAAATATACAAAATATTAAACATGGCTGGATTAAGGGCCAGGGACATGTAATAGTAGAATCTCTATAGCTGTAGTGTTGCTAGTTGTAGTGTATAGTTGTAGTGTTCTGAGCAGCAGCTACTTATTAGTAGCTAAGCATTGTTCCTCATAGCCCATTTGGGGTATTCCCAGCTGGGGTAGTGTGAACTTCTGCCATGTGAAGCATTTCTGGTGGTTCTGATCTATCACAGCTCTGCATCCCTAAATGAATATATGATGATAGTAATTGCCAGTGTATTCACATAACTGCACTTACAGAGTGGTTATATAGGTAGGTAGTTTTCAGTAAAGAGTGTTTTAAGATTGTAGTACTCAGTTTAAAAATTGAGCACCTTCACCCACGTTTAACAAGCGTGTCAACTTTAACTTCATGCTTTCAATGGAAGAATAATCCAAAGCTGCGACTTTGCTGGTGAGGGTAAGTTGGGACACTCCCTGCTGTTCAAAGGCAAAGTGGCACAATACACACACAAAATACATGGTATTGCTGCTAACTTTGTGTTCTGTGTCTATCCTTTAGCCTAAATCAATTAGTTTGTTACTGTCTGTTCCACACAGTTTGTCTTACTAGCTTTTCATTTTAGTTTTCTTAAAAGAAACTAAACTTTTACCCAGTGTTTAAATCCTTTTCTGTTGTGCAGGTATCTTATTTTTATAGTAGTTTAATAGAAATATGATTTAGGAAATACAACTCTGTCACACTGCTGTAGTTTCATTTAATGTTTTTTAAGTATATATTTATTTAACAGGTATCCTTTTTATCAGCTTTAAAAAAAAGAAAAAAGAAAATTATTGGGTTTTTCCCCCTCATTTAGCACTCAAAACCTAGTTTTGCTCCTAGCTGAATCAGTTTTCTGTTCTAATTTAACTTCTGGTGCATGGGAACCTTATTCTTCTATTAGACAACCACTTCAAAGGTTGTCACAGTAATTTTGTGTGTTTTGGTGCAATAAAACTTTTGCTTCTTTAACAGGTATTCATTATGTGGATTCCAGTTCTATTTCTTTAAAGTTATATATATTGTAAGGCATGTTTCTGAGTAACAGGATTTTTTTTTTTTTTTTTTTTTTTTTTTTTTTTGGTGTGTTTATAGGAATCTTTGCCTTTAAGTGTGCCCGGGCAGAAGAGCTGTTTAACATGTTACAAGAGATAATGCAGAATAATAGCATAAATGTGGTAGAAGAACCAGTAGTAGAAAGGAATAATCATCAAACTGATTTGGAAGTACCAAGAACCCCTCGAACACCTACCAGTAAGGATGGTTCTACTGTCAGATGACATACCTGAATGTAATGTGGTACTTAGCTGAAAACGGCATTTGATATGAATTTAATCTTTAAGTAATTAAAAGGAAAGCTAATTTAAAGCTAAGAGGCTAATTACCAGTAGTGCATTCTCTTGAGGTAATTGCTGAGGATTATCTTCAAGAAAAAAGTTTTGGGAACTTAGTTGTTGCATAAGAAGACTTACAAATATGCTTATTGAATTTCATTATGATGTATTACCATGCTTTACCTGTAGCATTTTGGAGAAATGTTAGTTTAGGGCAATGTTTCAAACTTTTTATTAGGGGAAAATAATACTGTTTAAATCACACGTGCAGTTGGTTTGGAATATGTTTCTTTTACTCTGAGTAGATGAATGGGTGAGTGAAGTATTTACCTAAGATTTTATGGTATTTTTGAAATCTCAGGCAGATGACTTGGTATTTGAAACTAGGAATTCCAGTTTATTGATGATTTCAGAGAAATGGAAGCTTATGTAAGGAGTCTCTGTTTGTCAGGGAGAGAGCGAGATGTTAATGGGGGAAAGAGAAGTTGGAGGGAGTTCACTGGGTGTGTAATACACCTAGCTTTCAGTGGTTGCTTCAGAAATGTGTTCTAGTATATACTGGGATGCTGTTCTGTTTTCCATTTCCTTCCTGCAAGCAAATTTGAGCTTTGTGAATATTTAGTATTGTTTTACATATTTTACTTTCACTTTTGAAAATTAGACTTTATATCTAAAGTATCTTATTCATATACAGTAAAATGTTCAATTTTAATATGGTTTTGGTTATTTTCTAATTGAATCAGCTCCTGGGTTCAATGCACAAAGTTTACCCAATGGCTATCCCAGATACCCGTCTTTTGGAGATGCTTCATCACACCCTTCCAGCAGACATCCTTCTGTCGGCAGCGCACGCCTCCCCTCTGTCGGTGAAGAATCAACACATCCTTTACTTGTAGCAGAGGAGCAAGTGGGTGCTTTTTTCCCTTTGTTCAACTTAGCCTCTACATCACTTCAGATTTTTCTGATGACTGTTCTGTAGGCTTTCACTTGCATTTTTCAGCATCAGGTGTAATGTATTCCTACAGTATTTTAACTACCTCAGAAAAGTGTTTGACTAGCCTCTTTAAAATGATACTTCATAGAAAGGCTTGCTGAGGAATTAATATTTAATAAAAAAGTAAAGATACAGAAAGTATGTGTTTGTGTTATACTCTTTTCAAAAATTTCAGTAATTATTTTTAAACATGAGTAATTGTACATTGTAATGAGAGATACTGGTCAAAAAGCTTCTTTATATGTAAGTCTTCTATTTGTCAAATAGAATTAATGGAATAATTTAGGTTAGAAGGGACCTCCAGTCGTCTAGGTCAAAGTTTTAAGTTGGAGACAGCTGCACAGAGCCTTGTCCTGGTCATGTTTTGAATACTACAGGTAAAGGAATTCCACAGAATCTCAGCCATGTGTTCCAGTGTTTAATCACTTTTGCTGTGAAATCATTTTTTAATATGTTATCAGATTTTTGCCTGTTACATCTGGTGTTGGCTGTCGCTTGGCCGTTTGCTGAACATCCCCAAAAAGGGTCTGGCTCTGTCTTTGCTTTATCTGTTAGGTAGTTGAAAACAGCTATTAGGTGGTTCCCTGCCTTGTCTTAAAATGGGACTAAGATGATGTCCTCATTTTCTTCTTGTATGTCATGTGCTCCAGCTCCTCTCTAGTCATGGCCCCCCACTGGACTTACCTCAGTATGGTTCTGTCTGTCTTGTACTCTGGAGCTCAGGTTTAGTCTTGTGAGTCTCCTTTACTTACTGGCTGTGCTATTGCTAACACAGACCAGTGCATGTTTGGTTTTCATTGCTGCAAGAGCAGACTGCTGACTCAAATTCAACTTACCATCCACCTGGACCTCTGAAGTTTTGCTGCAAGGTTGTTTTCAAGCAGTTGGTATCTAGCCTTGGTGTTATTTCATACTAAGCACTGGATTTTGTATTTGCTGTTGCTGAACTTCATAAGGTTTCTATGAGGTCAGTTCTCCAGACTGCTGAGATCCCTCTCCCTGGAAACCCTACTAGTCTGGATAGACTGTAAACTGTTAGGATATGTACTCGCTCATCATTGAGGTTGCTGATGAAAATGACAGTCAAGTTTAAGAATGTCATGTGGTTTAGGAAGACTTTCATGTGTGACAAGAAACAGTGCTGGAAACCAGAGAAGGTAGCCAGAGCAGAGTGCTGTGAGCTGTCTTGTGGGAAAAGATTTTTTAGGAGCCCTCGCAGAAGAGCTCAGGTGTTACTGTTGGAGTTACTGACTAGTAAGTGAGTTTGAAAAATCAGTGGAGGAGTCAAGTGAGCTGGTAAATGACACTTCAGCTTGCAGAGCTTGACAGAAAGGTTGGCAAGCTACATGACTGTGCTGTAAAATACTACTTTTGCTGTTTGGGTATCCAGATATAGAATTAAAATTTAGAGAAGGAATCCAGTCTCTCCCATTCAGCCTTGTATTGATCCATTGTGGAAATTGAAGGGATATAACCTAGAAGTGTATTTCTGCCTTTCTTAGTGACATGTGGTGCCAATTCCTGCTTCTTTTTAAATCTGAGTGCCACACTTCATATGGAATTGTGTACTTTTTTACTTGAGTTCCTGTTCTTAGGAGGCTGTTGGTTCGTGAAAAAAGAATGGATAGCTCTTCCTGTAGGCCCAACCTCTCTTTTTGTTCCTGGAGTAGTGCACAAGGCAAGAGAACAAGGGTTTTCTTATGCCTCTCTGTGGTTTACTTTTTGGTTGGGGTTTTCTTTTTTCCTTGTGTGGACAGTAGATTTCCTTGCACTGTGGAAGTTATGAACATAAACTTAGCCAAAGTAATTGCTGGTCACTGGTAAGGGACAACAAAGTAGAGCTCTCAGTGATCTACCCAGGTGAAGTAACAAGCTAAGTTAGAGCAGCCCAAGGTAGCCTTGATTACAGCCAATCTCTAGAACTAGAGCACAACTGAGATAAAACATCAGATAAAAATAATTATCAGCATAAGATATGAATTCTGTTTTTCTGTTAGAGGAACATTAACATAACTAATAACAAAAATTCAGGGAAAAAAACTAAAGCTGACTACAGTTCAGCAAAATGCAAGAGAGGTGGCTTTTGCTCTTAAACACCTGCCATCACAAGTTTATATTTTGATTAGAAAAGTGGGGAGCTAAGAAGCTAATAAATTTGGAGGGGGGGAGAAGGCATAGTGTTTGAATTTCTTCTTTTTTCTTTCCCTTTTAGGTGCACACTTACGTAAACACTACTGGAGTACAAGAGGAAAGAAAAAATCGATCAAGTGTGCATGTGCCACTGGAATCAAAGCTTTCTAACACTGAAACAACTAAAGTGAAAGAAGAGCAGATGTGTACTGATGACAGAGATGCTCAGGTTCTCCTGGAGCCTGAAGGAGTGAAGTTTGTTTTAGGACCAACACCTGTGCAAAGGCAGTTAATGGAAAGAGAGAAACTGGAACAACTTGGGAGAGATCAAGTTAGTGGCAGCAGCACAAACAACACTGAATGGGACACTGGGTACGACAGTGATGAACGTAGAGAGACACCATCTGGTAACAAATTGGTGTATGAAAATATAAATAGGTTATCAATCCCTAGTGCCTCAGGGGTCAGGAGAGGTCGCTTGACATCAACCAGTACCTCAGACACCCAGAACATTAACAACTCTGCTCAGAGAAGAACTGCGCTGCTGAACTACGAGAACTTGCCATCCTTGCCGCCTGTTTGGGAAGCCCGCAAGCTGAGCAGAGATGAAGATGACAGTTTAGGACCAAAGACCCCGTCTCTGAATGGCTACCACAATAACCTAGATCTGATGCATAACTATGTCAATACAGAGAATGTAACAGTACCAGCAAGTGCTCATAAAGTAGAATTTACACGACGTCGGGACTGTACCCCAACAGTCTTTAACTTTGACATTAGGCGTCCAAGTTTAGAACACAGGCAGCTCAACTATATACAGGTTGACTTGGAAGGTGGTAGTGACTCTGACAACCCTCAGACTCCAAAAACCCCCACCACTCCACTTCCGCAAACTCCAACCAGGCGCACAGAGCTGTATGCTGTGATAGACATTGAAAGAACTGCTGCTATGTCAAGCTTGCAAAAAGCACTGCCCCGAGATGATGGTACTTCTAGGAAAACTAGACATAACAGTACTGATCTGCCTATGTGAGCCTGGGGAGCATTGAATCATTTGCACCTTTTGTGAAGTTTATAAAATTGAAGATGCGAGTACTTTGCATTTCTTAACACTAACGCCTTTTATAGACTAACAGAACTTTTTCTGCATACTTCATGTACTTGTCTTACTAAAGGGAATTAATGTAGAGCAAGTATTCATTTTAGGTAACACTATTTCATTCTACAGTAGAAGTAATTACTGCATAGCAGCATCACCACCTTTCACAGTGCCTCTTTAATTGATTAGAGTCTGAGTGACATGTCAGTTATGAATTTATAAATATTCTGGTCTGGTGCCTATACTCATTAATGGCATTTATAACACTTTTTGAAGCCTCTTGATATGTGCATTATTAGCAGGTAAACCTAATCTTTCAATATACATACCTGACATTCATTCCTCGTTGAAGTGGTTCCTCCAGAATTAAATGTGTGTAATGCATTAATTCACTCAGTTTGACATACACAAGATATATTGGTTCATCTCAAGGAATATAAACACCACACCTTTTTTGTCTGCGGGCAAGAAGGCCTCTAATTCCTGACAGTTTTCTTGACACATTGATGGTTGTTGATCAGAACTATAAACACATCAAAAAACAGCTTTAAGCTCCTTCCGTTAAAATAGAATTCCGAGTGACATATCAAATTCCCTCTGAAATCTGACAAAATTTAAATCTCATCAAAGTTTTGGGGTTTTTTGTGAAGGAATTCACAGGTGGGCTGTTTGAATTAAGGCTCTCTTGTCATTTCTTAGTTCAGTGTGCCTTCTTTTCTTTGCATTTGTGTGTTTCCTTTTTATTTGTTCCATAATGTCTTGTTTTAAAAGTCAAAATAATGTACATAGCTTTAATTGTTCAGGGTCATCTATGTATTTGTCTTACTCTCTGCATTTGACAAAGCAAGACTCTTGAAGGTCAAATGGTTGTCTTCGTCCAGTGTTCTACTTTTTTATGCCTGACAGAAATATTCCAGCTCTCCAGCAGCATGCATTATTGCACAACTGGAAAGGTTTATTATGCAGTTATTGTCTTCCTCTAAAGCATCAAACACAGGTTACACGGGAGGCAGGGTACTGGACTTGATAGTTCTTTATAGAAAGTTGTACGTTCTAGCAATGTGCATCCATAGGTGATAGTGTACTTTAATTTAAAAAGATATGTAGTAAATTATCTGAAGGTAGTATTATCTATGAGCATACTTGTTTTCCTTTTGCAGTTGGTGAATTTGGTTACAGTGATGGCTGCTCAGTGTTACAGGTACATCCAGGTAGAATGTTGTTTGTTGAATATGCCGGAGGCACCCTTAGAAATTGTTGTTTTTCTATTTTGTTTATTAATACTCTGAATAATGTTAGAATTCTGGCAGTATTGCAGGTGCACCTTGGTACTAGCAGCAGAAGAGATTGCTCTTGAGCCTGTGATTGCAAAGGAACTGACACTTGTGTGAACTGGTGTGATGTAAAATAACCCTTGAACTGTGAGGAAAAACATGCAAGAAAAGCCATTTGGAGATCTGAAAAAGCATTAAGGGTCTCCATGCAATATTTGAATTGAAGTTTTATAGAAACCAAACTGCAACTATTTTCTGTCTTTTAAATTGGTGTGTATTTCTGTTCCTACAACTTTTTTCTTTGGTCTTCTCTCATTTAGTAGTGGCAGCAGTAGTAGCACCTGAAATATATGTCTCTTGCTGTACTATTAGGTGGTAGCAGGCCACCTTTTCACTCTGGCTTTCATTATTCTTTACAGACTGTATGGTACTGAAATACCAGATGGACAAAGAACATAATTTGCTGAAGTAAAAAATGGGAGTCATTGAGACCATTGTGAGGAACTTAAAAGAGATATTTAAAAGAAACAAACCTTATTAATTATTTCGTGGTCAGCCTCTGCATACTCTTGGACAGACTCGCTGACTTTTGAGGAGACCTTGGTACTCAAGAAGGCAAAGACTACCTAGAACTAGGCATTTTAAAGGTTACAGCCAGGTGGGAATTGTTCTCTTCTCCCAGTCAGCCAGGAACAGGACAAGAGGACATAGGCTTAAGCTGTGCCAGGTGGATGTTAGCAAGAAATTCTTCACAGAAGGGCTGATTAGACATTGGAATGGGCTGCCCAGGGAGGTGGTAGAGTCTCTGTCCCTGGAGATGTTCAAGGAAAGAATGGACATGGCAGTTGGTGCTGTGGTCTGGTTGACAAGGTGGTGTTCGATCATAGGTTGGCTTCAGTGATCTCAGAGGTCTTTTACAAGTCTCCTGATTCTATGATTCTGTAACTGCTCCCTCACATCTTTGCCGTTGCCTCACCTTATGGACCTCCTGGTCCGTACTGAAGAGAAATTGCCATGTATTGCAAAATACTTACTGGATTAATAATATTGGTGTGATTCTTGTTCTTAACATGTAGCTCACTTAAATTTGTGAGCTGAACTAATGCTTCAGCATGTGTTTTGAGGCAAACCTGTTTTGATCTAGCTAGCTGCTTGGAAATATATGGTCCTCATCTGTATAGTTTGGACTAATTAACTGGACCCGTAAAACACACCTGTGAGGCAGGGAAGTAATAATATTGTTAACTACTAAATAGGGAAGCAGAGGCTTTGGCTAGATCATAAGTGACCTGCTGAAATTTCAACAACCAGCCATATCCCTCCTTAGTTCTGGTACTCTCTTATGGATTTATTCTGAATAGTCTCAGATAAAAAGAATGGTCTGAGAAAATTTTTTTACATTGTTGCAAGTTTCACAATGTTTTCTTAGCTCTGGTCCCCAGAATTGAGAACATACTGAAATTTCAACTGTCTGTAGCCTTAATTATATTAACAAGTCTGATGACATATTTTCCAGGACTACTTTTTTAACCTGTTACATTTTACAAGTGGGATAATGCTTTCTCGTTTTGTGTACGCTACAAACATACTGGGTAGTCCCTGTCAGCCACACTACTCATTTTTAGCATTCCTTATTTTCTACCCCTTGAAGTAGATACAGTTGCAATGCACTTTACCCTTTGAGACTTGGTAAATATTTTTTCAATTCAGTCTCTTTTAAAGGCTGTGATGTTAGATTTAGTGTCTGTAATCTAGGATTCAGTTTTCAGCTGAAATCTCTCCATGGTATTTAGATCATATTTATTTTGGGCCCACAGGTGTATAGACTGAGAAATTAGAAATATGTAACCATTTTCTTTAGTAAATGTGGCATGTTAAGTTTACATAAACTAGGTCCTGTAAAAATGGTAGCATCTCCATCAGTTCTACTTTTCATCCATAATGTGCATAAGTGCAGTCGGTTGCTGCCCTTCAAACACATTTGACAAGGGGAAACCTCTAACTTTAGGTATTCCTTTAGTGCAATGATTTGGGAAAGACATACATTACTGTATTTTTTAAACAAGGAAACTGAGTTGTTCGAGAACACAAAAAAGTGACCAAAAGTACATCATAAAGACTGTGCTAGAAAGTGAGAATTTATTCCATTGTTATATCAGGAAAATAATATTTTCCTCAGAAGGAGGACCAATTGTTTTAACTTTTGTGGTGGTTTTTTTGCTGACTTCCTAAAACAATATTGAAAAAGACCATTCTGAAAACCTTGACACTCATTAGAACATATTTTGTTTCCCCCAGTGTTTTGCATTTGACAGGGGTTGAATCTGATGATGTGCATTGAAGCACTATTCCTATAAAAGTCTTCAGAGCTTTTACAGAAAATAAAAGTGTTGAAGTAGAAATTTCCTTTAATAAATTGATAAAATGTCCTTCCCCCCCTACCCCCTGATGTTTGATTATTTGTCTGTGTTTGCACCTCTGATTATGGCTTGGGTGTAAAAAGAATCATGGAAACGTGTAAACTGTATGAAGTCCAAACCATTGTCGAAACGGGACTGCTTTTTATAGGTGACAAACCAGCAGTTGATTTTGCTGGTTTTATAACACTGTATTGGCTCAAAATCTGGCTGTTCTTGTTTTTGTTTTATATTTAACCACTTCTCAATGAGAGAGATTCAGGAGAGAGCAGATTGTTCTTATTCATTGTCAGTGAAGTAAAAACAAAATACTGATTAATGTCAGTAACTATTTTAAGCATATAATGATATATCTGATTTGGACATCTATTTCTAAGCAGTATTCCTTGCTTCATGTAAAGTGAGATCAATGGTGAAATTCCATTTCTGCACTGTACTAATTTATTTAATGGCTGCAAATAAGATGAAACTAATGGAGTAGGAACTAGTAGTGGACTTCAATCTGAAATTCTCCTATTTCCCCTAAAGGAGTCTGGTCCTTCATTGTGATAGATAGAGTTAGGTATTTTTGGAATTTAATTATATGATCTTTCCCATCTCTTCCTTGAGGTAGCAATTCAGGCATTTATATTTGACAGTATTTACTTAATATAAACCTAAGTTCATTTATTATATCTTTATTTTTACTTCATATACACTCCAAGAAAAAAAAATCCAGAAGAAATTCCACCACAAAAAACTGCGTTAAGATGGAGTCAGGTTTGCTGATGTCCTTCTTACAGAAGATTATGAAAAAGAAAGTCACGTTGAGGTTCTTTCACTATCTTTAGGAATTACTTCCTCTTTCAGACAAGATAAGTGAATCAGAAGAAAAAAATAAAGAGCAACTTAGCATCTGCAACTCTGACCACATATACATTATTTCTTGTGCTGTGCTGTAAGGTATGTGACTAAGTCTGTCAGATGTCTTATGAGGATGTTTTCCTAACACGGTGTTTACTCCAGATTAACGCAGTATTTTGTTTGGAAGAATATGTAGGTGTACAGTTAGAAATAGAATATGAGAAATAAGGTTGATGAAACAAGTGTTGGACATTTCTATATTTTTATACATTATGAAGGGCATTTTTAAAATTTTTCTTGCCGTTTTAGTAATTATTTAGTGTGGTAATATACATATATTGTGACAATGTTTTCTGCTATATCCATTACTTTGGTGTAATTCTATTTTATGTAGCAAATATGTGTATATAGAAAGGAGATTATGTAAAAACAATGATTAAAAAATAGGCTCAAGCCCTTCAGAACAGGGACCATCTTCCTCTGTGTCTGCAAAGTACTAAATGCCTTGGGGTTCCAGCCAGAGCTCCTGTCTGAGACCTGTAGTGACTGAATTGCCAAGTGAGGAGTGTGGGGGAAGCAGCTTCTCTGCTTCCCATGAGAAGTCTTAGTATAAAAGGTGCTGTGAAGCTCACCCTGCCAATCCCCAGTGCTGGGGCTGTGCTATGTACGGCTGCTCCCAGCGCCACCTGCCAAGTGACCCAAAGAGCCCAGAGTCCACGGATCCCTGGCTTGGGTCCTTCCCTTTGGCAGTAGGAAAGGAAGTCTGACAAGGAGCTGTAATGTCATCAGGAAACCTTCCTTGTTAGCAGGGTGACCCTTCCAGAGCTTGTTTGGTGTGCATGCAGTGTCCTTTGAAGCCGAACAAATGATTCCTGTTGACTTCAAGGGCCACTGGATGTGCTCCTCCAAGATCAAGTTCTGCTGATGTAACAGTTCTGTTACACCTGAGGACCTGGTTGGTCAAGTTCTTCAGGAATGGTCTAAAAATATGTAAAAATATAAATATATTTAATTAAATGTACTGAAAACCAAATCCTATTTGTTGTGGTCAGAGTTCAGATAACTATGGGAATTTTGATTTCTTAATCATTACTTGCATATATGTTGCTTTAACTTTTGTGTATGAAAGAGGAAGTGATTCTAAAATGTGTGAAAAGGTCAGGATTACACCTGTATTTTAATGGTCATGTTATATAGGAATGGATGTCAGTGGATTTAACTCCATAATAATGCAGTTTTTTTGCATTGGAATATGTGTGTATATCATACACCCACATTTTATATATAATATATTATATATTTGGTACTAACTTTGTATTTTGAAATTTTGCCAAATCGTGAACACAGATGTTCTCACTCGTAAGACTTTGGTACTTAATAACTGAATGTATAAGAAATGCTCTGGTATGAGAGGAAAGAGTGTTGTATGGTGTCCCACAGTCCAGATGGCTCGACCAGCAGGCACGTTGCCTTTTTCACGTCTCGCTTCATTGCAGCATCACCTTTGGTCTCCTGGAAAGCAGCCTGTGTCCCAGCCAAACCGCAGGCCAGCTGCGCACCGCGCTAGCGTCAAAGCTGACTGGTAGTAGTGATACAGTAGTCACCAGTGTGCCACAAATGCATTTATTGAATGCAGAAATAGACATTTCTACAAAGGCCAAAATCTTGTGTTGTATGTTCCTTTCTTGTCATTACATTGTATCATATTGTAAGATTATTGTATGTCCTAATTTGCATTATAAAATGTTTTTTCCTACTTAAAGGCATAAATATAGCAACTTTGTATAAAGGTAGCTTTCTAGATTTTTATTTCTTTTATATAAAAAGTCTAAACAGTGGGAGTACCATTGCCAAATTGTTTATGAAATTTCAAGTAATTTTCCCTGTTCAATTAATTTGTTTTTACAAACATTCCGTATTTCTTATACTATGCAGAAAGAGTGTATTTTTATGCCATTCCATGTTAATCTTAAAATAATTTCACTTCTTTTAAGCTGTCATTATTGAGAAAGCTTACCAAATGTGCATTTTTTAAAAAAATGTGTTATGTACATTTTTCCCCTTACCAGTGCCAACTTCATTTGGAAAAAAAAAATTGTAGCATGGCAATAAACTATTGATTTTACATTAAAAATTGTCTGTGGGTTACTTCCATAGTTTGCAGTTTTAGTGTCACTGCATTGTGTTTTGTTTGTATAATCTTTTTTGCTTTTCTTTAAATCATTGCTTCACGTACCTCTCTCTGCTCTCCTCCCTGTCTCCATATTCCAGTCATTACTCAGTAGTGAAAAAAACAAACCCAAAACTGGTCATGGTGATCTGAAGTCTGTAAAATCATCTCCAGTATTTTGTTTCATTTCTGCTGGTTTTCTGTCACATCTTTGTCATGAACGTAGATTGGGATTTTTTTTAAATGAGATTTTTAAAATGAGGCATTTTTTTTTCTTCACATACAGCGAGTGCAACTTGAAAAATTGCCCTTGGCACAAAGAGGTGAGGGCACTGCACAGCTGAGAGAAGCAGGAGCTCAGAATCAGCACTGCTGCGGTGTTCTTCCTATTCTGGTGCTTATAGCTTAAAAATGTTCAAAAGCCCCTTAAATCAAATTTACTAATATGCTGTAGTTTTTTTCTGTGAGCATTGGACCTTTCAAAAGCCTTAACTTGGGTAAGTCTGAGGCACTTTAAAGTATTTTTTCTCCTAACTCAACACAGTAGCAGAAAATGTAAATTAAAATGAATTATTATTTCAGTGCAAATCTTTATGAATGCTGTGATTCTGAGAGAAGCTGTTCACCTTGTTTTAGTTGTATTACTTGCCCTACCCAAAACTTAAATAGTTTTCTCCAAAACTATGAGGAAAACTAAAGATATTTAAATTAAATTAGTAGTCTAGTTTTCAGAACGCGGTTGTGGAGGGAAGTGTATCTAACTGTGAAGAAAACAATACAAAAAGCCTAACATACTCAAGAGCTAACACTAAGTAAGTATCAACAAAATTAGCAATACAGGTGAGAGCTGGCAGAGTTTTAGTCATGTTCTCTTTTGCTGTCTCCATTGGGATGGATTTCTGTCTGTGGCTGGTTTGAATCTAGAACAAGCAACTTCCCACATATCCCAAGAGTTTAGTATCTAGCAGCAAGAAGAGGGATACCAGCTGAAATTAATTCTTGAGAATGAGTCATACAAAACAATACAGGTTGGCTTTGGATATTTGTCTTTTTATATGACCAGGTAACAGGCTTTTTGTGTAGAGGAAAAGCAGTGACAAAGCCAGGTTTAAGTTTTGTCTCGCCCTGGCAAAGCTGCCAGGGGCATAGTTACCCGTTTTTCTTTACTGAATTGAGGAGGGTATCGAGTGGGGTTGCGCTGGGCATCTCCTGTTCGCTGCTCGTAACTGGAGACGTGGTCTAAGAACAGCCATCTCGGATGGTCTGCCAAGCGCACTGAAAGGCCACAGGCAGAAACTAAAAATGCTTTTGACCTCCAGGAATATCATCGAACCGGAGAATCATAAAACAGTTGGAGCTGGAAGGGACCTTAACAATCACCTAGCTCCGAACCCCGGCCTGGCAGGGACACCTTCCACTCGACCAGGATGCTCAGAGCCCCATCCAGCCTGGCCTTGGACCCTGCCAGGGATGGGGCACGCAGGCTTTCTTTCTCCAGTGCCTCTCCACCCACCGTAAGGAATTTCTTCCGAACAGATCTCCAGCCCACAGACCCCATCCTGCGGCCGCGCAGCCGCTGAGGGCGCGGGGCCGGACTGCGGCTCCCAGAGGCCCGCGCGCCGCCGGAAGCGGCGGCCGCTGTGACGCCAGTTCCGGAGGAGCTCGTGGGGGCTGCGGCGCGGCGCTGGTTCTCTGCTGAGGGAGGGGGCGGACGGCGGGTCCCGGCGGCACCGGCACCATGGTGAGCGGCGGGGCGATGGCGACGGCCTGGCCCAGGGCAGGGCCGGGGGTGCGGAGAGGCCGGTTGGCGCTGCGTTCCGCGCGAGCGGGCGTGCGCGCGGGGCCTGGAGGCCGCGCCCTTCCTTTCCCCGCGCCGTGCCGGGGGTGGGGGCGGCGCTCGCGACCCCGCGCGCGGGTGGCCCCGAAGGTTCTGGAGCCGGGGCGGGGCGCGGCCCACGCAGGGACACCCCCCATCTCGATCCCGCCCTGGAACACGTGTTGGGGTGTTTGAGCCTTGTTCATTTAAGGCCTTGTGTGCTTCGCAAATGGTGGTCCTTAAAGGCCAGTGTTAGTTACTGCTGTGATTAATTAGCATTGGTATGCAAAAGAAAAAGATTAATAAAGGATGACTTCAGTTCAGGTATCAAAATGCTAAAGCCTCAGTATGGTCAGTAAATAGACTTCTTTTGGTTCCTGCTGGTTGTGGCTGCCCTCGGGCTGTAAGGAAGGGCCGGCGAGTTGGGCAGAGCAGCAGCCGCGAAGGGATGTGTGCACTGCAGTCAGCGAGCAGCTGCACTCGGTCTTGTAAGCCCTTCACAAGACTAAGAGATTTGAAGAGGGATTTTTGAGAACCTTAACTATTTCTTAAATATACCTATTATCACAACAAAATGGGGCATTAAAGAAATTTTATTAATAAAATATTAAGTTGTTAGCGTCAGGGATTTGCTTTTCAAACATGTATTTTTGTTGAAGCTAGAACAGTATTCTTGCATTAACTGTGTTTTAGGCATCCATTTCCCTGGCTCCTGTGAACATTTTCAAGGCAGGTGCAGATGAAGAGAAAGCAGAAACAGCTCGGTTGGTAAGTTTAATTCTCTAAGAAACTGGTGTTACTTAGAGGTAATTAAACTTTCTCTTTTCTACTACTGAAAATACTTACACTATATCATGATATGGAGCTTCTGTCTCTAACTGGCTTTACTTGTTCCATGTCTGTAAACAGAAGGGAGAGAAAAATTAGAGAAATCTTCAGTGCCAAAACTGAAGTGGCTCTATTGGAGCTCAGAAGATTGGTGTTTATTGGGTGGCATTTCTTCTGGCTTTGAGACAGACTTACTGTTTCTGGGAGATTTAAGTATATTTGATCTGGTTATGAAAATTTAGCAGTTAAGAAATTTTCCTTATGCCTCTGTTGAAGGAGGTGGAAGGTTTGGTTAAAATGTCGAAAGCTATGTGATTGTGTAGAATTCCTGTATTACTTTAGAAATAAATTGTTCCCTGAGGCATATTTTTTTTTCATTTCAGTCATCCTTTGTTGGTGCCATTGCCATTGGTGACCTAGTCAAGAGCACCCTGGGGCCTAAAGGCATGGTAAGACAACTGCAGGCTCTCAGTAGTCATACCTGTTAATTTAGCTTTAATAGTTCCAGTGCGCTTTCAAGCAGTATTCTAAATCTCACATCTTGTAGGACAAGATTCTTTTAAGTACTGGGAGAGACAGCTCCGTGACAGTTACTAATGATGGTGCAACTATCCTGAAAGCTATTGGAGTTGACAATCCAGCTGCCAAGGTCTTGGTTGGTGAGTTCTTACAGGCTTGATATTTCTTAATTTGTAACTCTATCACAGAGTTTTTATTTGTTCTTAGAAAATTGTTCTTGAAATTCTGTGAAAAATTGAAGTAAGGGGGACCAGAAATCCTAAAGTAAGAAGGGCAGGGTATTGCAAGAGTTGTGGCATTCTGCAAAAGTTAAATTGTAGTGTATGCTGCTCTTCAGAACTGTTTTTTCATCTTCTTTTGCCTCAACCCTGCTTTGTCCCATGACTCAGAAGGGACTAAAGACAGCTATGTGCCCCTCTTTTTGCAGTATGAAAATTCGGAGCAGAAATCTGTGCAGCAACCAAAGTTCTCTCTGTGTCTCCCAGATTTAAATCTCTGTCACTCAGTGAGTGACAGCTGTACTTCTGTGGAGTTTACTGTTGTGAGCAGCTGTTTTATTGTGCCAGTGATCCACTGCTGGTGACAAGCAGGAGCCTGAACTATTGTTTTCAGGTTTCCTACTGATTTTGTCTTTTCTGCGTCTCAGTTTATCAGCAGTTCATGTAGCAGACCTGGTTATTACAGTTTTTGATCTTGTATCTATGCCTTAGAGCTTCTATCTGGCTGTACTTCCTTTTGATAACCCCTTTTAGAATGGGTAACACAGGGGAGCATCTTGACCATCACCAGGCTGAAACTGGTGTCTAGGTTGCAAATAAAGAGCAAGAATTTGAAGAATGTTGAATTTCATTTGGATCACTTGTTTTTCTGGGGATTTTTTTAGAATTCCTTCTTTACACAAAGAGTAAGACCTGTTTTCCTCGTCCAAACTAATGCATGAGAAAAATAGCATTAATACTGTGTTTTCCTTCTTCAGATATGTCAAAGGTTCAAGATGATGAAGTTGGTGATGGAACTACATCTGTCACGGTGTTGGCAGCTGAATTACTGAGGGTGATGTATTACGTTTTTTCAGATGTTTGTCAGTGTAGTTCTGTGATACCACCAGTAGGAGGTATGTTATCCTATGTTTGTGAAAGGGCTCCCCAAGTATAGAAAGGAATAGCTTGCTCTGTTGCTGTTGAACTTAATAGGGGGAGAAAAACAACCCTTAGGTATTGCATCATCATTTTTTGGGTATTATTATAGACTATTATTTCTTATATAATTTTTATAAACTCTCAAGTGTTTTAAGTTGACTCTTCACAGGTCACTTCCTGGCTATTGCACTGAGCAGCATGCAGCACTGCTTAGTTGTGAGACTCAGTTCTCTGAAATCCATTTCTACAGAAAAAAAAGTCCTGCTAAATTCTGCTCCCTGCTCAACACCTGAATCCATACTTTAAACTCTGGATTTTATGCTTATGGAAAAGTTTACACTGCCAAACTGTAAACCTGAAATTACTAGGGAGTTGAAAAGGATTTGAGAAATGAGTAAATCTTCCTTGCAGAGCTGTGGCAGATGTGCTGATCATCTCAGCTCCAGGAGCTGGGATCAAGAGCATCTTAAGGAGTGATCTATTAGCTTGACAAGTTCCTCAGAAAAATGAAGATAGCTTTTTTCAATTACACTTTAAAGTTGCATCCATAAACGAACATGTCATCTCTAGTTAGTGTAACTGTACTTTTTTAGGGGGGAAGTAATTATTGATTTCATTTAAATAGGAGGCAGAATTACTGATTGCAAGGAAGATTCATCCTCAGACCATCATTGCAGGCTGGAGAGCAGCCACAAAGGCTTCAAGAGAGGCACTTTTGAAAGCAGCCGTGGATCATGGGTTAGTAATGTCCATTTGCTGTAACTCTTCATAAAAAACTACTCAAGATCAAAGCATCAATGCAAATTGCAGTCCATGGGTAATTTTTTCACTCTTGTTAAAGCAGTGTGAAGGCTGAGTTCATGAATTTGAACAGTTGAGAAAAAAATACTGTGTGTTTTTTTTCCAAATGAGCTAAAGAAGCTTTATGATATTCAAGATGTCTGTGATGTGCAGAAATTAAATACAAGCTGTAATTTGTTCCCCAGAACAAAGATCTGAGCTGTTATTTCATATTTCGGACTCGCAATTTAAATACAGCTATTTCCAATGCCCTGCACTTTGAAAGCACAAACTTTCTAAAGCTGAATGCGAAAATTCTCCTGACAAAACTTGGATTTCATATAGAAGGTTGTGTTCTGGGGCAGTGGAGAGATTCTGTGCAGCGTTCCGCAAAAGAGAATTTGGTACATATAGATACAGATTAGAAGAGGTGATGGCTAGACTCATGGTGGTAGTTAGTGGTAGTTAAGGCTTTCAGACTTTCCACCTTAACAGAACTGTCTTTATTTTAGTAATGATGAATTGAAGTTCCGTGAAGACTTGATGAACATTGCAGGAACAACTCTTTCATCCAAATTGCTTACTCACCATAAGGATCACTTTGTCAAGCTGGCTGTAGAAGCTGTTCTTAGGTTGAAAGGTTCTGGTAATTTGGAGGCTATCCATGTCATTAAGAAACTTGGTGGAAGTTTGGCTGATTCCTACTTAGATGAAGGTAAGTCTTTGAGTGTTGACTGTGTATGCACTTGAGAAATAAAGCTGCTAAAGGCTACACATCTATGTAAATTTGTTATGGGAAACACTGTTGTTATTAAATTGAATACGAAAGGTGGGGGATTTTGTAATAACTAGTAATTGTTCTCCTTTTTTAATTTGATGTTTTACAAGACCTTTCTGTTACTACAGGCTTTTTACTTGACAAGAAGATTGGTGTAAATCAACCAAAAAGAATTGAAAATGCAAAGATTCTTATTGCAAATACTGGTATGGATACAGACAAGATTAAGGTATGTGACAGAACTACTGTTGAGAAACTGTGTTTTTGTAAATGGAATTTTGAGACTGAAGTCTGAACTCTATTTTCTTTGATTTAGATTTTTGGCTCTCGTGTTAGAGTGGACTCCACAGCAAAAGTGGCAGAAATAGAACAGGCAGAAAAAGAAAAAATGAAGGAGAAAGTGGATCGTATTCTTAAACATGGAATAAATTGCTTTATTAACAGGTATGTATTTCTTTGGAAAAGGGGAGAGTTACCTTACTCCCGATGTTGTTTTAATTCATTCTGCTAGAACAGGCAGTTAAATGCCAAGCAGGTATGTAGGATCAAAGGACTTGGACCTTAAAGCATATGGCTGCCTGTGCTTAGTGTGATAGTGTTTCTTCAAAGAAAGGGTATTTCAAAAAGCATCATAGTTTGAATTGGGGTTTTTTTTCTTAGCTTTGCACGTTTTCCTGCCTTTGCTTCCGTGTTGTGTAACATTCCATGTGTGGCAGGTGCCTCATACACTGACTGCTTTAGTAGCTTTCAGAAATCTGTCCTGTGTCCATGCTACTGAGAATCTGGTGTCTTTTGTTCCTGTGTTGTTTTGAAAGGTTTGTTCTGTGTGTGATGGTGAGATGTGTTTTAATTTTAGGCA
Source organism: Cyanistes caeruleus (assembly GCF_971803275.1). Classification (NCBI taxonomy): domain Eukaryota; kingdom Metazoa; phylum Chordata; class Aves; order Passeriformes; family Paridae; genus Cyanistes; species Cyanistes caeruleus. The sequence continues at coordinate 47,500,100 of NC_141704.1, read as the reverse complement.
GCTGATCTACAACTACCCTGAACATCTCTTTGGAGCTGCTGGTGTCATGGCTATTGAACATGCAGACTTTGCTGGTGTAGAACGTCTGGCTCTTGTCACAGGTCTGTAGAGTATCTTGATGTATGAAACTTGGAGTGGTACATCATTTGTTTGATCATTAGTAAACATTTAACTTACTTAAACATACTACTTTTTCTCCAGCATCTGTGAATAAATGATCATAATGCAAAACATGGGGTATAATTTAGCAAGTTAGTGCAAGTCAGTAATTTTCTTTCATATTTTAAAAATATTTTCAGTTAAGTTCCTGCTTGATAAGATTCTGAAAGGTTTGTTTTTTAGGGAAAAGATGAAACTTAGCAACAGAAAGAATAACTCCACAAGTTAATACTAACAGTTTTTGATTTAGTGATAGCACTTGGTTCTAAATGTCTGTTGTTTGACTGTAATGATAGAGAAGACTAAAGAGTCATGCTTTGTTAAAAATGTGGGACTGGGTTGTTGACTTGAGGTGGACCTCAAAATGGTATGAACAACCTTGGATGTTTTGAGTAGTGGTCAGCATAAATGTGATTCTAGTAACTAATGAAAATGAAACCTGTGGAATGATACAGATAATTCTCACTGCTGAAGTTAGAGATAGTTAACTTGGACATCATAGTTGATATTGAAAGTGATCAGGAAGGATGATGAATTTGCTTTGCAGGAGAAAGGAAGAGACACTGTCTTGTTTAGTGTCTTAGCATAACTGAAGTAGCAATTGTGTGTAACTGTCAGTAGGCACATTGACACAGGCAAGTGCTAGACTGGGAGGAACATTGCTTTCTGGAAGAAATTCAAAGCAAACTTTCTGTGCAGAGCATATGGGCCTTTTCAGAGCACATTGGCTTGAATAGTATAGCTGAAAAAAGGACAAGTTTTTAATACACACAAACTCTCTGATACAAGTCTTGGTTTTCCTTGTAGTGCTACAACTACGCAGTGGTACGCTACTGTGAGATATTTCAGCATGCACTGGGAATGTATACATGTAAAGAGTTTTCTAATGGGAGGAGGAAAGAAGAATTAAAATGATGTTGTGTTCAAAGATGTTTTTGTCTTCATAATGCTTGTTTTGTTTATGATACGGCAGTTTGCAGATCATGCACAGTATTGCTGCTACAGCATGGAATGAGACTTGCAGGAGTATGGTGGCCACTGGTTCTCAGCCATCATCAGGCAGGCAAAATGAATACTGTCACAAGCTCAAGTTTTAAAGCATAAGAAGCTTCATTTAGTATTTTATAAATACTTAATTAGTAAACACTGTGGAAACTTAAAACATAATGACATTGTAGTGCTAACAAAGATGATTGTTTATTCTGTTACCAGACACAACTCACAAGCATTTTAGTCCTTGTGATACGAAAAAAACCACTGGTGTTTTAAGGATTTATCAGCATTAGTTAAAGGTTTCTGATGCTTACATATTGACATGAGAAAGTCTTGGCTTGAGGCAATTACAAAGATGGTTTTTTTTCACACACAACCCTCCCTTGGTTAGACCTTGCCTGAAGGGATGCTTTCATTGTGAGCTCTGATTTCTTTATGATCTCTTTTCACCACACTTGTAGGTGGTGAAATCGCATCAACTTTTGATCACCCTGAGCTAGTAAAACTAGGAAGCTGCAAGCTTATTGAAGAAGTCATGATTGGAGAAGATAAACTCATTCATTTCTCTGGAGTGGCAATGGGTAAGTGTTTTATCAGTAACATTTGTGTTAACCCTCTGCTAATGCTGTTTAGTTTTCAGCGAGGCATAGGAATTCTGTAATGATTCATGTAACTCCTTTTACTAAAGCCTTGCTTTTCAGTAAAAATCTACAGTTTCATGGTTGAAACTGGATGTTTTGTATTATATGAACGTATATAATAATTTCTAAGGATGGGAACCAAGGTTTCTGCTTTGGAAAATTCAGTTGACAAGAAAAGTAGTAATATGTCATACTTAAAGAGCTTGAGAGCTTGTTCTAGTAAATGCTGATACTCATAATTTTTCAAGGAGTTTTGAGGTGATATTAATTTTCTGTCTTTGAAATGTCATCATGCTTTCTTTTGCTCCCAAACTTAAGTAATAAAAATCTGGATTGCAGTGATAGCAAAACCATTGTAAATACTTTGTTACAGCCCATTTTTGTGTCCTGGTTTCTCTTTTTAATCCTTTTACATTTGTGCTTTCTAGGTGAAGCTTGCACCATAGTTTTGCGTGGAGCCACACAGCAGATTCTAGATGAAGCAGAGAGGTCTTTGCATGATGCTCTCTGTGTCCTGGCTCAGACTGTGAAGGACACAAGAACTGTGTATGGTGGAGGTGAATATCAAATTCTTTGCAAATGTCACACATTTTGTATTACTGAACATCAGATGTGTAACATCTGTGTATCTTCAATGAACAGGTTGTTCGGAGATGCTGATGGCTAATGCTGTTGCAGAACTTGCTGTCAGAACACCTGGCAAAGAGTCTGTTGCTATGGAGTCCTTTGCTAAGGCTTTACGAATGGTAGGTTTATGTAATCAGATTGCTGTATTAAGAGACAAAGTTTCGTGAAGTTTACAAACTTGTGACATCAGATATTTGCTTCACTTTAAGAGTTTTGGTTGTCCAAAGTAAAAAAGTGACGTTTAGCAATACATCTTGGATAAACAAAGGGGGAAATTGTTTTTTTCTCTTAGGAAAAAAGTAGTGGTGTTTTAATAATTCTGCATGTTACAGAATTGTGAATGTTCATATGCTAGCCCTCTAATTGGTTCTTGCTGTCCTTACCTGATAGTTAAAAGTGCTGCAGAAATAGTACATAAAAATCTAATCTTATGTAGTTGACAACTGATTTAGAAAAGAGCAACCCTTCTGTTCCATTGATGCTGTAGTGCTGTTTAGGTGTATCCATACTCTAGTACTATCTACAAGTTTCTAGTCTTGAACTGGAGATTGCATCTTAGTAGGAAATAAGAGTGTCACAAGAAATACTAATACAGTTGTGCTAATAGGCTGTCAATTTGAGAAAAAATTGACTTTCTGCAATTTAAATTTGGGAAAACCTTTCTCCCAAGAAAATTCAAGAGCATAGTAACACTTGGCATCACCTCTTCAGTCAACACGTGCAAGTTTGCACTGCTGTCACAGAAACAGTGAACAGAATGGTCAGGTAGTTAATGCTTCCCAGCAGACCTGTGCTTTTTAAATTAAAAAAATTCTCCAGTTGTAGTCTGAAATTATAAAACACAAGATTATTTTTTTTTTATTCTGTCCGTGTAAAATGAACTGACAAATCTGCTAACATGCTTTTGTCCTCTTAGGTACTTTCTTAAAACAGGGTCTTGAAATTCTTAGAAAGTTAGTTTGGGTTTTTTACTTTCTCCTTATCACATTAACAGATCATCTGCCATGTTTCTGAAGCATCTTCTTGAAGTTCATTTGTAAACTAATAACATCAAAGTATGTTTCATGTTTACTAACAGTCAGTCCCCGTGTTAATTAAAACCAACCTGTGTTTATCCCCTTAGATCCCAACAATAATAGCTGATAATGCTGGCTATGACAGTGCTGATTTGGTTGCTCAGCTCAGAGCTGCTCATAGTGAAGGGAAGACCACTTACGGACTGGGTAAGTGGATGAGTTTTGCTTCTATTTGAATTGCTGTTTGGCAGGTCCATTAAGCTCATTAAAATTGTTCATGTATGTCTGTCACATAGATTCAGTAGGGAGAGCTGAGTATGCTGATTTGTTTGCTTTGCCTAGAGCTTGGGTGTACAGCACTACATTCCTTTTCTGTTCTAACAGCCTTTTGACAGTAGAGTGAAAACCTTTGTTTCTTAAGTGGATGGTTTCCACCTCTAAATGCACTTTCCTTACACTGAGTCTAGTTATAGGAAGCTTAAAAAGAAAAGCATTGTTCTAAAACCAGCAACCAGCTAAAACCCCATAAGAACAGAACATCCTTCCCTTTCCCCCTGCCCTTCCAAAAAAAAACCAAAACAAACCCCAAACCCAACAACCCAACTGAACAACAACCACAGAGTTGTGGAGAAGAATCCTCAAGTTAATATACCTAAGGACATAGTGCTGAGAGTCCTATTGGGATCTTGTGTCCTCATCACAGTGTATAAAATTTTTGCCATTGTTTGTAAGTAATTTTAACATTAGGCTTAAATCAGGAGCCTTGATGTAGAAGATTTTATTTAATACTTCCCCTAACTATCAGTGTAGTTCATTTGAGCAGGTGAATTACTATGATCTCAGCCTCTTGTAATTTCCTTAAGTAAAATGCTGAGTTAAAAAAAAACCAACAAAAAACAAAAAACCATCTCTTAATGTATTTCTTCTTACAGATATGAAAGAGGGTGTCATTGGGGACATGTCAGTTTTGGGAGTAACAGAAAGTTTCCATGTCAAGAGACAAGTTTTGCTGAGTGCAGCTGAAGCAGCAGAAATGATTCTTCGTGTAGATGACATCATTAAAGCAGCACCAAGGTATGATCAGAGTATCTGCGTGGTCAGTCACAGTGGTGTAAACCTCCTTCTGTGGAAGAGTAAGGGTGCAGAGAAGTCTTGATCTAAAAAAGGGAAACTTTTTTAGTTTTGAAAGGGAACCTGGCATGTGACATACAGATGTTCATATTAGATCATTTTATTACATTACCAGTATCATCAGGCCTTTAGTGCCATCAGCAAACTTAAATTGCACTGCCTGAGTAATGCCTAGTTAATCTCAGGTCACCGCTAAACACCTGTACAAGTGGCTGACCAAAATGTAAGGGGTCATGCTTTCTTTTTTCTTTTGGCAAGAATTGTAGTGAAATGTCCAGCTATTTCCAAGATAGAATCTGCAGCTAAAACAGAAACATGTTTGTTACAAGGTTTGAGAAGAATTGCTGCTGATAGGCAGGTGCCTGGGTGCTTGCTACCAGGTAGTTTTCCCTGCTTTTTGAATCACAAGATTTGTTTTTAGCATAGTCATGGGTGGTGTGTTAGCTCTGAGGTGGTTCTGGTTTTTATGTGTTGAGATAAAGCTGTCACTGAACACAAAATACTAGTTAAAGATTAAAAATAAGGGTGGGTGAGGAGTGGCTAGTGGACATCAGTGTGGTGTGATTTTCTGATTCTTTTTCTCCCCAGAAAACGTGTACCAGACCATCGCCCCTGTTAAATTTTCTTCAGTACCCGAGGATGTGTGGACCAGATCTCACCTAGTAATTTTTTTTAATGGTCTAGTTTTTGTGAGGTTATGGAACAGAAGCTTGAGATAAACAGATCTCCATCAATGGCACTGTCTTCAGTTGGTTTTTACTTACTGGAGCTTTTCTGTGTTGTGGGGAAGAATTCACATTCAGGAATGTATAAACCGGGGGTTTTATACAATCCTATTAATTCTGTTCCTTCCAGGTTCCACTTACAATGCACAGAAATAAAAAATTAAAAAAAAAATCAGATTCCCCAAAGTTGTATTTCTTTCTGTAGAACTGGGATGAGCCAGATCCATTAGGACAGCTGTGGTGCACATGCTCGGGCCTCGGCTGCTTCAGGGGGTCACTAAGCTCTCGTGGCTCACTGGTTTGTGTTGACCTGCTGTGTTAGTGTAAGTGGTGTATTCCAGTCCTGGCTGCATAGGTTTTGATTTGGAGTCCTAGAAATAGGCTCTGAAGTTCCATGGTATCTTTTTCTAGTGATACTGGAGGGGTATTTTGTTTGTTTCTGTTTTTGATTTTGATGATGGAATAGAGAGTGGAAGAGGAACCTCAGTCAATGCCCAGAACTACAGCTAAGTGATCTTACAGCTTTTACACCACAAATGTTGCATTCTGCTGAGGGGAAAGAGAGAGGAACATGCAGTTTGGGAGAGAGAGCAGCATTCAGGACCCATATAGTGTTGATCTATAGAGTACTGGGCTGACTTTACAGACGTTTGTAATTGAGGACAATTAGCAGAAAATGTGCCAGGCTCCATAACTTTACTTCCTGCCCTCTGCTCCATCCTTTTCTTGTCTGTTGTGTCCAGTCTTTATATTCATGCTGCAAAGGCAATGTGTTTCTTGACTGAACTGGTTTCTTTGTGCCTAGGTTGGAAGGAAGCCTGTGATGCGTGCAGCAGTCTGCATGCAGATCTGTGGTGACTGTAAGCACAGACAAGCAGGGGCCCGGTCTGTGTGGGGGCCCAGAATGGTGCCTTGCCAGGCCTTGTGACCTCTCTGTCCCTTGCAAGTGTAATGTGTTGTCAGCACCTGGCAAACACCAGGGCAAGTCTGCCAAAGCAGAGAGATTAAGCTGAAATAAGCAAGTGTGTGCAAAGATTTTTCTCCCTTAGATTTCTCAAAATGAAAGGAATTGCTTACAGAATCCTCCTCTTAAATCTTGACAGAGACTCTTCAGCTCTTCAGAAGTGACAGTACTGTGTGGATAGGGCTGAGTGAAACACAAACCACTGATAAGCCAGCGAAAGCACAGTCATCCCCATCCCTTCAGATAAATACAGTACCAGCTCAGTTCTGTGGGATATAAAACACTGACCTTGGACATTAAAATAAAATGCCCCTAATTCATGTCCTGCTTTCCTTTCTGTAGGAAGAAATTGTTGGAACAAGACTAGATAAAGAATTTGCAGTTAATTCCAAAGGATTTTTAACTTGGCAAGATGGTAATATACTTTTATTTAATTTGACTAGTAGCACGCTACATGGGTACTAGCCAGATGCAAATTTGGACTTCATTTAACAAGACAAGTACTAGCAGAGTCTGTGTATTTCCAGGTAATTTTTCAAACATGTAGATGACATTAAGCAGTCACGAACTGGCATGGAATCAAACCTTTTCTGGGAAGTCAACTGCTGCTTCTGTAGGCTCTGCTGGTGAGACAGTTCTGCCCGAAGAGTGTGCTACCAAAGGCTCTGCACCCTTGTTAAAAAAGCTGTCACCTAATTCAACCATGCTACAGAGTCTAAAGTTTAAAATGTCACTTTGAGCCAGATTTCTCTTACTCAAATAAAGCAAAGCTTAAAAAAAGCATGCATTTTTAAGGAGATCTGAAGTGGTCTAAGTTGCAAGCTTGAGAAATACCCAGCTGAAATCAGCTGAGTAAAGTTTGCCTCATCAGATTATGTGCAAGCCTATAGTGACAGCTAACAATTCTGGATTTTACTCATGCCAGTTTACCTTTTCAGCTCTTAGTGGCTTTTCCTTTTTAGTCAGGCTTTGATTTTCTTCTTTGATCCTGCATGAAAACTTGTCCTTAGAGGCAATGTTGCCAGTAACAAAACGCAGCAGCAAAGCCTCCAGCTTTCCTCACCATCATTTAAATGCTGCTTGGCAGTGATGAAGCAGTTGTCACAAATTTTGCAGGAAGAAAGAGGAGAGCCCCCTGTGCATATGTGCTGTTTCCTTGATAGTGCAGCCAGGACTTTGCTACCGTTTCCCACTCGGCAGACAGAAACCTGCAAGGTGTTGCTGTGTTTCAGGTAAGTAATTTGAGACCAATGCTGTGAGTTGCTGTAGAGCTGTGGGCCTCAGCAGTGTTCACCTTGAATGGTAGCTTCCAGCTGAGCTGGGACACCTCAGCAAGGTGGAAGGGAGAAGAGTGAGCCCACGGGTGAGGAGCAGTGAGTCCATATGTGCTCCTTGCAATCCACCCATGGCAAACATCTAAACTGAGTCTTCATCTCTATTGTGAATTGTCCATGGTCCCAGTGTGGGAGGAGTGGGAGAGGGAAGAAGTCTGTTCTAGGGGGAGTGCTGGGTGCTGCACAAAGATGGGTGTCTGTACAAGAGTTTTGCTGTCACACTATCTCCAAGCTGGTGCACGTACTCCTGATGACTGCCCGGTGGTGTGGTGCTCCTGGGACACCAGCAAGCAAGGGAGAGGTAGAAGTTGGGCAGTGGTGGGCATGCGCTGCCACCTTGGCCAAAAGGGGCAGTGGAGCGTCAGCAGGGCTCGGCTTCTGGCTCGGTCTTGGCAGCAGCAGGTAGCAACGGTTTCTCATCGAGCGTGATTTCTATCACCGCTCCGGATCGCTTGCGGGGCTCGGGGGTCTCTTCTGACCATCTGCCCACCCTGCGCACCCCTTTGGCCACTTTGGGTGCATTCCTGCAGGGGTTGTGGTCATAGATCACCAACTTCAGTCCAGGGAGGTGAGCAAGGCTGGGGAAGAACTGGATGGAGTTGCGATCCACGTCGATCACCTCCAGGAAAGGCATGTCCAGGAGCACGGGAGGGAACTCGGACAGCAGGTTTCCTGACAGCCAGATGGTGCGCAGCTCCTGCAGGCACTGCAGCTGGGGAGGGAGGGTGCGCAGGGCGTTGGAGCCGGCGTGCAGGGTCTTGAGCAGGCTGAGCTCACACACCACTTCGGGCAGGTACTGCAGGCAGTTGGACTCGATCCAGAGGGTCTTGAGATTCTGCAGGAGTCGGAGCTCAAGGGGCAGGCTGCAGAGCTTGTTGTTGCCCAGGTAGAGGATGCACAGCTGCTTCAGTGTGCACACAACTAGGGGCAGTGCTTTGAAGTTGTTGAAGTCCAGTGCCAAGATCTGCAGGTTTTGCAGCTGTTCCAGCTCAGGAGGCAGATGGTTCAAGTTGTTGTCACTCAGGTACAGCTTAACCAGTTCCCTAAAAGAGCAAATGTGCACAGGCAGCCGCCTCATCTGCCTGCCACTCAGATCAACCATTTTATCCACGGGCATCTCTTCTAGGTCTTCCAGGAGGTACTTCTGGCACTTGTTAGAGGGCACAAAAGCAAGTATGGTTTTCAGGCTGTTGCCCATCTCAGGATTTTGTTTTGGGATGGCTGGGACTGCGAGGGATAGGAGCCTGCCTCGGTCTCCTGCTGCACACTGGCCTGTTGGTAACTTGTTCTTCCCAATATAAGGCTCTCTTTACATGGCACCAGCCATTAATCTCAAGGGCTCTGAAATGTTTCTGATAACTGAATGAGTGTTTGGTGAAGAGGATTATAGACAGGGTGACTCAGGGCCCAGGTCACCCTCTCTCACCCACACTCCCACTCGCTTGTCCCCCCCGAAAACATTCCTTCTTTCTTTCCTCTTCTTACACACTGTAAATGTTCTCTGATTTTGCCCCAAACAAAATTAGGGTCACACCAATACCCAGTCCCACACCTCTTGCTGCAGCTGTGCTGTCTGTGTAGCCAGTGCAGGCAGCAAGGATGGGCTTGAGAAAGTAAACATCACAGCAGACCAAAATTTTAACCTCAGATGTTTAACTTTCATTAAACTTTCAGCAGAAATGTCAGATATAATCAAATTGTTGTTTAAAATACCTGTCAAGACTTGACTGACTTTCAAGATGAGTGGCACTTTCAGGGATGTATTTTGAAAGGTGCCAAATACTTGGATTTCAGAGTGTAACTTGCCACTCCGTATTTATCTTAAAGCTTTAACACAAATACTTGGCAAACTGCTATCTTGAGCAGTTCTACTGTTTATGTTCCTAATTTAATGGTATTTATTATAGCCTCTGGCACTCTTGACTGTATAGGAGGACCTTTTTCATTATGTTTTACTTCTTGTCAGCAGGGCCTTTTTCATTACATTATGTTTTACTCCTTGTCTGAATCCCAATGTAATGCACTATCACAAATCGCCAAGGTTGTTCTCCATCCTCTTTCCAACTGTGCTACTGCAGTTCCCGTGTCTATACCAAAACCTGTCACGAAACTCCCATGGATTTAATTCCATCAAGATTCTCACTTGTTATGAATGAAGTAAGTCCCATTTTGAAAAGTTATGGCTATTTAGATGCGATGATGTAAAGTGTTCTCTCATCAAGACCCATTTTGCTATTCAGTTCTAATTTCTAGGAGCATTCCTGTGTGTAGGAACCTCTGCATAGTTTGACATGTTGAGCTGCTGCTATTTCAAGCTTTCCTGGGTAGTCATACATGTCCCTACCCAGGCCAGTGGGCAGGTTGGAACTACATGATCTTTAAAATTTCTTCCAACCCAACCCATTCTATGATTGCCCTGCCTGGGTGTTGGCCATGGCTCTACCATGAACCTTGGATGTGAAAGCTGGCAGAGCGTTTTAAGGTAAAATAGCCTTTTCAGCACCTGCCTCTTTGTGTTGATATCTACAACTCATTGCTGTCATTCTCCACACTTACTGTAATTTAGGGAGAATACTTTCTTTGAACAATCTGCAGTTGGTTTCGGGGTATTAGGTGCTGTGCTACCAAAATCTGTGACTGCTGAGAACTACACACTCTTAAAAACTAGAAGGCAGAGCAAACAGAAAATTGATGAAGAGGGACCACTTAAGGTGGCCTTTGGATTTCTGTTCAAATCTAGTTATATAGAGCTCTGTTCCATCACTTGTTTTCAAATGTAAAGCAGCACTTAGCTATCAATTTGGTATAGGCTATAGGCTGTTTATGACCCTTTTTCCCACAAGATGAGTGGCTGTGCCATGCAGCAGTGATGCTATGAAATGTATGGAGGAGTACAATAAAGAGGGCACCTGGGAAACAGTATTGTAGCAGGACAGAGAATTGAGTGGGTGCTGAGACCTGCGTGCCATAGAATAAGTTTTGGATGGAGAAGCTGGGTGGAGTATCAAGCCTGGAGAACAAAGACAGTGTCACAGTCATCTGTGGTGGTGCTGTGGAATAGAGGGCCTGAAAGTGCCCTCTCTGATGGTGGGATGTGCTGAGCATGGTGTCCCAGAAGCAAGAAGCCAGTTTGCACTGCATGAGCATATCCCTTTGGACACTTCTTCACTGCTTTGATACTCTGTGCCCTGTCAGAGGGCCACTGTGGGGAATGTGTCAGCAGGTTGTTGTATTTGTTTTTCATTTCTAAACAGCCGTGGTACCTTCTGAAGGCAAGGGTTCCCTCCCCTTAAGGCACTGTAGGCTATGGGTGTGGAAAACCAAGTGCATTTGGTATAATTAATAATGAATATACATCCACAGCAAAGCCTTGTCTTTTAGACAATTTTTTTCAGATAACCTACTAATCATTACAACATAAGAGCATAGCTAAGAATATATTAATGATGTAGTTTAGGCATATTTTTCTCAACAGTCCATATGTAGACAAATAACTTTGTGAAATACCTTACGTCTTCAGATACAGATATGGGTATTGTTTTTTTTTTTTCTACTTTAATTATTTCTCCTTAATGGAACTTTTAAGCTGCAGATAACTATTTCTTAGGGATCCTTTCCACTGAAGTTTAATCATTATTCCAGCTTATCAAAAAAGGTCACGATGACCTTTTGTTGCTGCATTTTGTACCTCTGTTAGCGAAGTTAATGTCTGCTTGGAACATAGCGTGAGATCAGAGAATTTGGGAAAGAATAACCTTTGTGTGTGGATTAATAAAGGACTACACTTGCAATAAAATGAACAATCATGTTCTTTCTGAGAATCAGCCACTCAGTGAAGGCACTAAGGCAAAGGCAGTCCTCACAGTAGACCCAGGTGGTGTTTTGAAAACCACTTCTAGTCTTCAAAGTTACTGTGGTGCCCTCCAAAAGGAACATTAACGACTTCCCAGAAACATTTGTAGCATTTGAGGAAAAGTTCAAGTGATAAAGGCACTCAGCACAGACATTGTCTTGCTCTTGTCAAAGTGACGCTGCCCTACCCAAGGGCATGACATCTGCTCTGCTGTCCATCAGGTGACAGGAGGGGGCTCCTTGAGGAATGCCCTTGCTTTCTAGAATTTCACAAATGGCTACATCTTTGCTCACCATTCCCATTTGCAGCGCCCAGCTCTTGCAACTCAGTGGCCAGGTGACTCTGGGACAGAGTGGGATCGTTTGCTGTAAGTTGTGTAAAACCTCTGAGTCCAGGAGAAATGGGGACTATTACTCAGAGATACGTAATTGGAAAAGATTATAATAAAATAGAAATCAATATAAAAGATATATTTTTGAGATTCTATTATTTTAAAAACAAGATATTATAATAGAGATGCTGGTGGATTTTCAGATCCAAAGCTCTGCCCACAGCTGTGTGATGACACCAGGCTCAGCCTTTGCTGAGTTTTTTAGCTGTTACAGTTTTGGAGGTACATTGGAAAAAGAAAACTATGTATTTCAAAATCCAGGGTAACTAATAAATAGAGCTCTAAACTTAGCAATTTTAAGGCTCTCTTACCCTCCTCCTCAATCAGTCTGACATAGCAAGGGAAGTGACTTAAAGGAGCAATTTTTGTTTGCTTTGTACTTAATTAGAGTCTGTGACAGACATTTAAACCCCTTCTTGGCTCACAAATGCTGAGTGTTTGGGTTTTTCTGCTGCCTTTTCTTGACATTGCTGCTGGAGCAGAAGATGACAACTCCTGCCTCCTCCATGTTCTTTGACATTCACTCCTTGCTGTGCTGTTGCACATCTGCTCTCTTTTGTGAGAATTACTTAGTTCCAGTTCACCTTTGCATAGTGAGAAGTTTATTTTAAATACATGGTGTGTTGCAAAGAACAAAATGTGGTTGCTTCTTTCCCAGCATCCTACCATAGCCTTTTGAGCAAAAATGGCTGATTATTCAAAGCTGGCTTTAATATATGCTAGGCTGCAGTACGTGGTTGCTTACTGCTCTTTCTTGTGCAGAGGAAAGATTCAAAAAGTCTTGTAAATAAATTGCAGACTCAGTGCTCAGCTTCCTCCTGGGCAGCTGGTGGGTTGAGGGCTGTGCTCTGCCAAATCAGCCTCTCCTTGACACCGCTGTTTCTCTGCAGGCTTGACTTGAACCCAAGTGTCAGGCAGGGGTGGGAGCCACTAACCTCAGGAAACTTGAAGGAAAATAAATCCAAGAGAGGTCTCTCAAATGTCTTGCTGAAATGTGTGAAAACATATTTCTGGTTTTTACTGTATGTTGCAGTATGGTACTGTTGTGTTTTTTACTTTGAAGATCCATTTTATGGGGTGGCAGTCACATTTATGTTTAAACTGGAGCTCTCCCATAAATAGGGAATTAAACTTCAACTCTTAGGGGGTGACTTGTCACGAGCCCACCAAATGTCTGCTCAGCCTTGCTGAAATGTCTCCATGCAATTGGAAAATGGTTTGTCCTCTTTCTCTGCATTGAACACTTCTGAGCAACATCTCGCTTGAAAAGCAGCAAGTCCTTGGACTGCTTCCTCTTTCTCATGCTAACAGGAGCCAAGCTCACCCCATGTATTATATCTATGTAAAAAGCATTAAGGATTGTTAGTTAAATGTCTGTTTGGTCTAGACTGTGCCCTGGTTATCTGTGCCTGAGTAGCTGCACTGGTTACCACTATTTGCACAAACCAGCGGTTAGTCTGAGAAATGAATCAGTTTTCTGCCAAAGCACTGACCTCCTGCGATTGATTGACCTGGCGAGCTGCCCTCAGCTGACAACAGGCCATAAAAAAGGGACTTCTGAGCAAAGGAGTGTCATTAGACTGTGAACTGCTTGGAGCCATGAGGGCGATACTGTTGGCTGTGGTTTACATCCCATTCATCGTGGCTCTGGAACGGTAAGGAAACACATCTGACTTCGCTGGCACACATCTCAGCTGGCTTCATGGGGTGACCTGTACTTGTTGCTACTTGAGGTCTCAAAAAAGAAGCCTTTAAAAAAAAACAACAAATTGAGTATATGACAGTTCTAGAAAGGACAATCAGGTTTTGTTGTGTGTTTATTTTATTTGCATAGAATCCCCTTGATTCGATTCAAATCTATCAAGAAACAGCTGAAGGAAAAGGGAGAATTAGAGGAATTTTGGAGGAATCACCACCCTGATGTTTTTGCCCGGAGGTATCTGCATTGTTTCCCTGCAGATATTGCTTTATCAGTAGGAACTACTTCAGAAAGGCTGTATGATTACATGAATGTAAGTACAGTTTTGGTAATGCAATCATTAGGACTCATCGTTCTACTGAAGGCAGGTTTTTTTCCCCAGCACATTTCACATCTAGTCTGTCAATGAAATTATAGGGCTTGTGGTGTCTTGTTGCTTTAAGCTATAAATATTAGATCATAAAAAACAGGTTGCAATCTGTAAAATAAAACATATCTAGATCTAGGATAGCATGGAACCTGAGTGGAAAGCTGGTGTAGAGCAGCAGTGGTTGTCCTGTGACAAGTTTTATTTTTGTATAGAACTGTATTGGACTCGGTTGGGTCCCCAAAGAAATATGGAAGGTTTACCTATATCAGTCTTGGCAAACTATAGGGTTTTTCATTGCATAAATGATTATTTCATTTAGTCATATTCTGTTTACCAGACACTTGGATGCTTCTGTGTTATAAAACAATCCTCCAAATCTCATTTTTTTATTCAGGTGGAGTCATAAATCAGTGATGACAAGGACTTAAGTAGAGTTTTTTATTTTTCTGCTTTTATATCTGAAGTTTAATATGTATTAAATATTGGAGACTGACCTGGGAGGGTTTACCATCTAAGCTGAAAAAGGAAAAAATATTAATTTCACTGGATCTCAGACAGGCAAGTCAGCAGATCTACGATTTTGTAAGCTGTCTTTCCTAGCTTTTGAATTTTGTCCATTTGGATGGTCTGTGTTTTCTGTTTTATTTGGTTTTTCTGCTATGCTTATCTCAAGGGAAACTAAGCTGCAGAAACATTGCAAAGTCTTCATCTGAACAGGGAATGGAATCGAAGGGAAAGCCAAATTCATTCAGCAAGAACTTACTGACACTTGAGGGCCATAAAGAAATAAGTATGTGAAGAACAAAGGACACTGAAACATTTCAACCTGCTTTAAAATTTATTTCAAAGAGGGATAAATGAAAATCTCAAAACAACAAAGCAAAACCCACTTCCCCAGCATATTCAGGTAGCACCAGGAACAGTTTTATTGCAGTGTATATGTGGGTTTTCTGGTTGTATGTTTTTTGGTGTTTATTTTTTGTTTTTTTTTTTAATGAACATGCCTTTGTTTAATGCAGGCAGAAATAGAATCCTACTGTATAGTTGGATATTCTCTTAAATGGCATGCTTGCTTGCTTTTTCAAGATTATCTCATTCAGACTGTGTATTCTGGGGTCAGAAACATCAGTGTTTTAACTAACAAGTATGCACTTGAAGGTACATATTCAAATACTTGTATTGCTGAAGACAGTTTGGCACTAGCTATTGCTTTTCTATCTGTGGTTGAATTCCAGAAATGCCTTTTCCTAAAAATAGGTCTCTTAATGCTGAAGTGCTCTTCCAGGGCCAGATAGGAGCACTTAGACACTTGTGTACGGGATGTGGATAAGCGCTTGGCTCCAGCATTCACGTGTTCACAGATTATCTCAGTCTCAACTGGTATCCAGGGATGGCCAGCGGTTTCTTCATCTGCTGGATGAACTTTGTCCAGTACATCAGGAACAGTTTGTGCAATACAATACTTTTTGACTTGCTTTAATAGCTGCTAATTACAAAGGAAAAAGGGAAGCCACACTGAGTATTTGTGCCACTGGTCGGAGCCCTCTGAAGCTGGCAGAGGCACGTCGTGCTGACTTTGCAACATTGATGTCTTACTGACATCAGTAAGGAACAGCCTGAAAGTCTGTGTGGTGATGTGAGAGTTTCATCTTGAGGATGACCTTGCCACCTCTGAAGCCAGTGCAAGTGGGTTTGTTGACTCCATAGAGAAACCAACTGAATGTTTGCTTAAAAGGCTTTAAAAATGCCACACCATTGTTCATTCAGCTGGAATAAAACCTGCTGCTTGAAGCCACTCGTGGAACCAAACACTCTTCCTGTGGTGTGCATTTATGTTTAAATGTTTATGCAGAAGCCTCTGAGGGAGCGTTGTGTGGTGCTCCCGGTCAGGCCTCTTCCTCAGGAATATCTGGCTGGAGGCTGCCCGGGGTTGAGCGGGTTGTTCCTCCCGCAGGCGCAGTACTACGGGGTTGTGAGCGTCGGGACACCGCCCCAGAGGTTCACCGTCGTGTTTGACACCGGCTCCTCCAACTTCTGGGTCCCGTCCGCTTATTGCATCAGTGAGGCCTGCAGTAAGAAATGCTATTCTCCCTGATGCTTCTCTTGTCTTGGGTCCAGAGGTCTTGCCCACTTCTCCTTCCCCAAGAAGCTTGCCTGCAGATGGGATCTGCAAAGGGAGGTTTGGAGTGTCCCCTTGGAGCTCTCCTCTCCCCACTTTGCTTCTCTGTCCCTCACGTCACTCTGCAGCCAGGGCAAGCACCAGCTGCAGCTGCCCAGAATCCCTCTGCACCATGAGGTAAAAGGCATGAAAATAGACCTGGAGACCTACCAACAGAGGTGGAAATGCCCATTTTTGTTTTAATTTTTTTCCAAAATGCAAAATTACCTCTCAAGTACTGACAAACAGGGGTGTCTGGAGGGGAACTGAGGTGCCTACAGTACTTCTTCAACACTTTCTCTCTTGAGAGAAACAAAAATCTGGCTCTCCGACATCACATCTCGTTCTGCACTGGGGAGTGAGTGGGTTGCCAGAACCTCCCCTCAGTGTAGAGATGTCATTTTCTTTGTGTAGGGGTGCACCAGAAATTTAAGTCCTTCAAGTCAGATTCATATGAGCACGGAGGGGAAGCCTTCTCCCTGCAGTATGGCTCAGGACAGCTTCTGGGCATTGCTGGCAAAGACACACTGCAGGTGAGTGTCCACCTAAAATGGGTGTCAGCCTCCACATCAGCTGTTTTCAGGGCAGTTCAGATACTGGCCTTGCCCTGGAAAACCTTGCCTGGTTTAAGCAAGGGCAGGGTGAAGTCCCACCAAGCTGAGTGCTTAGAGGTGTGGTAGCTTTGGGCTACCAACACAAATGCCTCAGATTTTATTTTTCATTTCTGATTGTCTTCTTGGATCATCTCCTGGGCTTATGAAGAAGCAGCCACATAATTAAGGCATTCTATGGAATTGGTGCTGCCTACCTGCCTAATGGGCATGTGCTATGTTGATTCAAGTCATACAAAGATAGCCAGGCTTTATAAATTGAATAAATCTACTGATATGGATCAGAAATATTGTTATTAGTGATCTCATTACTTTCAGTTGTGGTTGTTCTTTGTTTGGTTGTTTGCCTTTTTTTTTTTTTTTTTTTTTTTTTTTTTTTACCAAACAGATAAGTAACATCTCCATCAAGGGACAGGACTTTGGTGAATCGGTGTTTGAGCCAGGAACAACTTTTGTCCTTGCCCACTTTGATGGTGTACTGGGCTTAGGCTACCCCTCCTTAGCAGTGGGCAATGCTCTGCCTGTGTTTGACAGCATCATGAACCAACGCCTGGTAGAGGAGCCAGTCTTCTCTTTCTATCTGAAAAGGTCTGCCTTTAAAATTACACTGCTAAAAAAGAAGTAAATCTATTTCAATTGTTGATAGAAACAGCTGTGCATCTGTATAAAGCTTCAACCCTAGAAAGAAATTTCCCCCATTTTTTGATTCTTTGTGGGTTTTTTTTTGTTTGTTTGTTTGTTTTCAATTTGACATTGAGGATTATGGCGTGAAAAGAAAAGATGTCCTGCGAGGACCATGACTTTTTTCACAGAGATCTATTCTTGTTGGAGCTGGTCATAAATAAAAGTTCCCAGCTCAGACTAGCCATGTCTGTTGCCAGAGGTTTCCCTCTGGCCTGTGCAGATGAACAGAAGTGCTGTGCTACACCCAAATAGCCACATTTCAGAAAAGTACTGTTCCCTAATCTAGACCTAGCTGCAACTCCACCTATTTAGTGCTTCTTTGGAGCTGAGCATAGCAACTGGCTCAGCCTGCTCCTGATGCCTACCTTGGTGTCTACAGTAAGTCTTCTCAGAGGTTGTTTGAAGGGTCTGAGTTAGACCATATACAGTGATACTTTAGAAATAATCCCTTTTAGCCACTCATATCTGAATTTAGAAAGGGCTTTAATTTGACTTTTGCTTATTAAGTGTAATCTCATTGGTGCATGCTGGCACACTCCCATTCTGTGCTAAACTGTTTTTTGCTTTCAGAGGAGATGACACTGAGAATGGCGGTGAGTTGATTCTGGGGGGAATAGACCATTCTCGCTACAAAGGTTCAATCCACTGGGTCCCAGTCACTGAGAAAAGCTACTGGCAAATACACATGAACAAGTATGTATGTATGTATGTATGTCTGTACATGTGTTTAAATTCATCCCCCTAGGTGAACCCCCAGAGACAGAAACACCTGGTGACACAGGTGCAGGAGGACTCAGCTGCAGTGTTTTACCCCAGTGCCCTGCAAAGAGGGGTTCACCAGGATGAGATCGGGGTTTGTTGGTTCTCTAAATCTGCTGTGACATGGGCAGCTGGTTTCTTGGAGAGCATGTTAGTTTGTTTTAATATGATGCACCAGTGATCAAGATGAGTCTTGGTGGACTATTCTGTTAAGAGGTTAAGGCACCCAGGAATAGAATCCAGCTCTGTGTCCTGCTTTCATCTGTCCTTCTAATTTTGGTCAAAGTAGCCAGTGTTCCCTTGTCACACCTCTAGCACACTGCCTAAATTGATGAGAACACATACCTGGGGGTGAGGACATATTCATCAGCAGGAAGCACATGATTAAAGTTGTAGGAGTTTCGAGACAGAAAAGTGGGTCCATAGACATTCTTGTCTTTAGCAGAGCTTGGCAGCTAGTTTTAATCATAGAAATACAGAATCATTAGGGATGGAAAAGATCTTTAAGATCATTGAGTACAACTGTCAACCCAGCACCACTACCAAGTGCATCACTAAGCCATATCCCCAAGTGCCACATTCACACATCTTTTGAAGGCTTTCAAGGATGGTCACCCTACCACTTCCCTGGGCACCCTGTTCCAATGTTTTACAATGCTTTTTGTGAGGAAAGTGTTCCTAATATCCAATCTAAATCCACCCTGGTGCAACTTTAGGCCATTTCCTCTTGTCCTGTCCCTTGTTGTCTGGGATTAACTTCAGTCAGTAGTCTGTTACTTCAGCCAGCAGTAATATGGTGTTTCAGTCACAGTGTGTATGCCATTTGCTTAAAGATGCTTTTTTTGTTATTTTTTTTTATTTGCAGTATAAAGATCCAGGGCCGGGTGGCATTTTGCTCCCATGGCTGCGAAGCCATCGTTGACTCGGGCACTTCCCTTATCACCGGCCCCTCTTCACAAATCAGGAGATTGCAAGAATATATTGGGGCAAGTCCATCAAATATTGGAGAGGTAAAAACTGTACAGCCAGGGAACAGCTAGAGAGGAAGAGAAACTGGTATATGATGCAGAGTTGGAAAATAACAGAAATTATTTCTTAGACAGGTGCCAGCAAAAGCCTTGTTTCCAGGACAGCCCTGATCTCTGAGCCAAGCTGCTCTTGACCTATTTGCCTTGCCTCAGCCCTCTTCCCAAATGTTCACTTCATCTTCTGTTGTGGTGTGTAAGGAAATATTGGGGATATCTGTTTGAAGAATTGATCTGTACTCTGCATGAGAGATACTTTTCTTTTGGAAGCTCAGAGGATTTTGGAGGTCTCCATCTCTAGCTGTTGGCTCTCTCAAGGTGGGAGGGATTTGGTCCTGGTGGCCAGCTGTGTCAGCATCAGATGTAAAGGGAATGGTATTTTAATGACAGCCCCACAGTGGTTTCACTGACAGGACCTCTCACTGTCGGCTTGCAGTGGAGCAGTTGGTGTCGTGCCAGAGCTCCTGGGAGGGATGCACATCAGCATCACTCACAATGCTGGCTCCTCACAGACGAGTCACAGGGTACAGGACAAGGCTTCCTGGCTCTTGCTCTTCCTCCTGAACCTTACTCCTCTGACTCTTTGCTAGTTTTCCTTTCTCCCCTGCTGCTGTCTCCTGCATCTCCCTTGCTGACACTCCTCACCAGTCCTTCCTGTCCCTGCCCCCAGGGAAAGAGCAGTTTATTTCTACCGTGCCTATTGCTGGCCCTTGGCTGACTCCCACAGGTCACCAGCACGTTGCCACAGCTCCAGTGCTCAAGAAAAGCTGCTGTGTGTGGCTTTTGTTAATTTTGCATTTCACAGAATATTCTGAATTGGAAGGGACCCACAAGGATCACCAAATCCAACTCAGGCAAATGACATGTACAGGGATCAAACTCACAACTTGGGTGTTATTAGCACCACCACATTCTAACCAACTGAGCTAATCTCAATTTGTCTTGATCCTGACCCAAAACTACTCTTGGAATAAAATTAGGAGTATTGCAAGTGCCCAGTGCACTGGACAAGGAGCAAAGACAAAAGTGGATCCTTAATCCACTTTCATTTGTAAGAGGAGGATTTGCAGTGACCTCTGTGTAACTCCTGAGGCTCCTGATTCTTTCTCAATCAAACCTTTAATCTTGATTTTATTCAAATTTTTAGATACATGCCAAAGAGAATTCTCTGATAACAAGCTGGTTCATGCTAATGAACATAGATAAAATATTAATTTCCAATGTACTTATACTAGCCTAATACAAACAAGGAATGGGTCATTGCTGTGTGGGTTCATATACACCAGTGCTGACCTAAGAACATTCATTGGGCATCCCAGATTTCACAAAAAAGCATTCTGAAAACAAGACTTTCTATGACTGATTTTTAGCAATCACAGACAGACTGCACATATTGGCTCAAATTTATCTCAGTAAAAGTGAGTGTATCCATCCTGGATTTTACCAGGACTTTTATCTCTTTTCAGCAATGATTGATTTGTTCTGGATATACTAATTCTGTAATAGATATGTGAAATAATTATGTCTCCCTTCTAGTATTCTAGAAAAAAGCATTTTACTGGATTTTTGTACCCTTTTCCTCTGTATCCCATAATTTGTTTTGTTTTAATGGTATGACAGTTCCTAAGTGTACAGAAGATGTAGGATTATGCTTTCATAAAATAGATTGAAAAACAACAAAAAGCAGATTCTTCCTTCTAGGAAGCCTCTAAAACAATGACTTAAAACACTACAGTTTACATCAAAGATTCCTCTGGGACTTGGAGCATTCTGCAGTGCCATTTCACTCACCAGTTGTTTCATGAAATAACTAGAAAGGCCAGGAAATTATCTTCTCTGTTAATGTAACTGAATATATTATTTATGGACATTAATGACCATTAATGACCATGCCAGAGTTTATCCCTTCTACTCTTTAAATCCCACTCCAGGGCAAAGTATAAGCATAAAGTGATGTATTCCTCACTATCTTTTTGTTCCCTAGTGTGATGGCATTATGGGAGGACCTGGGGTGAATTGCACCCATCGGTGCTCCCTCTGTGGCTGGAGCACTCCCTCTGCCTGTCAAGGCCAGAGCATTGGAGAACTTCTGCTCAGCAGCCCTTGCTGATGTAGGCTCGCTGGGGCTCACACACTTCGTTTTGCCTTTGAGTTGCACAGGGAAGATATCAGAGTCCATTCACCTCATTTCTTTTTGGACTTGAAAGGATTTTCTCCAGCCCTGGCTCCCTAGGGTGCAGTGGTCTGGGCTGCTGGGCTGGTTTGACTGAGTACAGGAAAGCTGGAGGGCAGTGTTAGGCTGTAAGTCAGCCTGATGCTGTTTCTCTGTAGTAAATTCACTATTACCTACCCCAGAAGCCTTGAATTCCAAGAACAATACTTAAAGAAAAACAAAGCCATCCCATCTCAGTCAGTGCATTGTGTCCAGTTTCTCGTAGACTGCAGAAGACTGTCGAGCTTGCCTCACATAAGCTTCACCATCGGACACCGCGAATACAAGCTGACAGCAGAGCAGTACATCATAAAGGTGTGTATCCACAGCTTCCCTGCTCCTCACCCCCTGAGCTGGGGATGGAGCAGGCTGCTGCAGGGACATCTGCTTTCCCTTCCAGGAGTCTATTGATGACCAAACCTTCTGCATGAGCGGCTTTCAGTCTCTCGACATCCCCACTCGCACTGGCTCGCTCTGGATTTTAGGAGACGTCTTCATGTCTGCATTTTACTGTATTTTTGACCGTGGGAATGACAGAGTGGGATTTGCAAAAGCTGTTCACAGAAAGGATTACTACTGAGCTGTAATAGCATTAAGTCTGTCTTAGCTCAGGTTAATGTAATGATCTTCAACAATGTGAAGAAGAGCTTTTGCTGAAACTCTGGACCTAAATGGGCATTGTGTTGTCCCCATCCAAGTTTTAAGGAATTTGCAGCGATCCTTGTCCCAAATGATATACTGTGATTAAATATCTATATGTTTACAATGGAGAAACAGGTTTTTTCTGAGTAACTATCACATTACAGCTCTCAAATAAAGCAGAAGTGCAGCTCAGCACTCAGATTCGCAAAAGATCAGGAAGAATGAAAATGCTGAACTGTGCCAGGCTGAAAAGATAGCAGCTATGTGTGGGGAAAACCAATCCTAGTCCTGCTTGGTCTGACGATCCCTTTTTTTTCTTGTGCACTAGTTTCCACCTCATTTCTACAGCTTTCCTTTCCATCATTATTTTCCATGGTTTGGGTTTCGTTCAACTTAGTTTCCTGAGTTCCATGGAAATTCTCTTTAAATTAGCTTGCTTCAACCAGCTTATATAAAAGGGAATTTGACAGATGCCTGTGTGGCCACTAACTTCAGCTACTGTTCCTTGCATGATTTCCTGCTCCTTACACCACCTCTCAAGCCTGCTTTTTCCCTGGGATTCATTATCCCTTGATAATTCTCCTTTTTTTGGGTCTGGGCATTTGATGTCCATGCCTTAGGTCAGAGGCTGCTTTTAGTGCCTGTCTCCTCTCCCCTTTGGCAGAGTGAGCAGCTGGAGCAACATCTATTCATGCTAGAAAACCCAGACTACAGTGTTCCTCCACCTCAGATGAGTTATGGGACCCATGCAGCAGCTCTACACATCCACTGCCCCTTGCTCAGCCACTTCTTGTCAGCAGTGGCAGAAGTTTCAGATGAAACAGCCACAGGTAGCTGCACTGATTTGGCAAAAGATTCACCTAAATTCTACCCATTGGAATATTTGTTTGGATTACTGATCCAAAGCTGATACTGCCCCCATACACATGAATTAAACATAACCAAACAAAATCCGCTTTGATCTTAGCACTGGTGTTTCAGTTATATTTTATGTTTGTTTACAGTGGTTCCAGTTCTGGGAGGAAGGAGAGTTGAGGGTGGAACAACAATTGAAAATTCAGGTTGCTCTGTGTCCTGGAGGAAAAAAATGTCATGTGTTGGGGCTGCTGGTATTTTCCTAAAGCAAAAAAATGTCTGCAGTCCCAGCCATGTGTACTGGGCACTTC
The DNA here is from genome assembly GCF_971803275.1 of Cyanistes caeruleus. Taxonomy (NCBI): domain Eukaryota; kingdom Metazoa; phylum Chordata; class Aves; order Passeriformes; family Paridae; genus Cyanistes; species Cyanistes caeruleus. Next base: position 47,476,940 of record NC_141704.1, on the reverse strand, counting down.
CCCAGCAGGGCAGAGCCACGGGGAGATGGACACTGGCCCCATGGTGGCATTGCTGGGACAGAGGCTGGTGGCCCCCAGGCACCTGCTGCTGCTGCTGTCTGGATGTGCCTGGCACAGACCAAAGGCAATGTCCATTGCTGCCTTGGCCGTTTCACAATCACAGCCCTTTAGATTGTAAGTTTTCAGTGGTAAGACTCAGTATTACAAAAACAGGATGGTTTTCCTGTAGGTATCTCTGAAATACTGATCTTGACTTTTCATTATGAAATAATCCTTCTCTCTGGTGCCTGTTTTCATGACTCTCTATTTGCAGCCACATTGTGTTACACATTTGGCATCCAGGCTCTCAACCTCTAGCAAAGAGGGCTCTGCTGCCAGCTGTCTCTTTCTGCAGACAAGACTGAGCTGTGTGAAGTTACTGTGTATTTCAGGCCAGCCTTGCCTTGATCATGCCACTCTTGAAGGACGGATTGACCATGAGTTAACTGATTTGTCTAGAAAATGTCATCTGTTTGGTCATGAACCAAGTCAAACATCTATAAAGCCCCATCCCCCATTTAACAGCAGCAGGGTATTTTTGTTTTCTATGCAGCATACCTAACACTCTGGTACATTTTCATTATATATAAAATATGTATCTGTTTCTCAAATATGAGTTTACAATCAGAGTTAGAGATCTGTTATTTACAGCAGAAGATTTTAAGGGTGTTGGGACATGTCCCCCCAACCAGTCAGTCCCAGCACTGACATCTTGCCTCTATGAATTCCAGCACAGAGTGTGAACACATCTTAGAAACAGGTGGAAAGTCAGGCAGCATGCCCTCTCTTTGTTCTGATATCTCTGATCTTGTGCAAGATTAACACCATCTGATGGAAGCAAACTGCTGCTCTGACCTACTTGTCTATCCTGGCCCTGTTCTATCCTTGTCCAACTTGGCCAGCTTCTGGAAGTACCTTGCTGTTCCTGGTAGACATCAAGTTGATTTGCATGATAGGTCAAGCCCTTGCCAGAAGTGCTTCTTGAGAGTTCAGTACAACCAGGATGATGGTGTTTCTCAAAGTGCCTTTATTCATGCAATAATTCAACATTGCCTATACCTGTGAACATGAATTGTAGATTGTTTTGCTAAAATACTCCATGTACCATGCCAAGGCAAATAGTTTACTGAGAGAAGTGCCTAAGAGAGCACATAATCCCAAATGATAACTTAATGCAAATCAGAGTACACTGATGTTTGCCAAAGTGAGATAAGACTAAATGAGGAGAGGAAATTTTTCTGGTAACTTATCCCAGCACTAGCTTCTTCAGAAGCAATGAACAGAATACTGTAGCTAACCTGGAGCTGGTCCACTGTATGAAATGCTGGCTGTGTATTACAGATGGCACTGTGTGACTTCAGAGCTGTAATTCCTAATTTAGCATGTATCTACATGTGTAATAGACACCTCTGTGCAGCTTAACTGAAGCTCTTGCCTACTTAATGGCTGCTGCGTGGCCACCCTTAGCCTCCATCAAGTAATGAACACAGCTGCAGGGCCAGGGAGTGCTGGCAGAGTGAGTGGGAGAGGTAGCAAAATCATTGCTGATTAGATGTATAATGTCCTGATGGAAAGCAGCAGTGTGCTTCCTAGGCAGCAGCCAACCTGAGAAGAAGATGAGCAGAGCTGGAGAAGCTGGGAAAGCTTTTCCTGCTTAAATGTGCTGGGATGAAACAAGCTGATGTCTGGGTTAGGGACAAAGAGCACTTTGGTCCAGTACCTGAAGCCCTGGTGGAAGCTGTGTGAAGGGTTAGAGGGGGGAGGTATGGTGGAACTGTACTCCCAGTGCAGATTTGTGGTGGACACTTGAGTCATCTTTAATTTCTGGCTTAATTTCTCTCTTGCAGTGGAAAGTACACCCCTCAAGCTTGTCTACTGTGAGGAGAGAGCTAGATAAAGGGCCAGGCTTCCTTCAGAGCTGCTGAAAACCCTTCCTATACATGCATGGCTGGGAGGAGTATGGACAAACTCCCCAAAAACTTGTGTTGCTCTCCTGACTTCCACTAAAGTGCTATAGAGGAGAGCAGCTGTTACTTTTACTTTGCTCCTAGCTGTGTGACTGGAGCTATCTGGCTGTCCTTAAAATGTATTGTTAATACTTAAAATTAGCCCTTTATGTAAGTTAAGCTCATTGGTAAATTAAATTCTTTGACAATTGCAGATGCAATTAGATTGAGAAACATTGAATTGCAAAATGTGGCTTCAGCTACAAGAAGAAAGAGGAAATCAGGAGGAAAAAGGGAATGCTTCCAGAAGTTGCATAAGGCCATTCAGAAAATTGGACTCCTAGGCCAAGGCATTGTTCATTTCTGTACGATTTCACTCCAGAGTTTCTCATTTTTTTTGGTCAAACCTGAATATAGCAACCTGAATTGCCTGAAGACTTGTGGAGTGGCAAGGGTGAGGTTGCACCAGAACGCCTGACTGAGCTGTGATCAAATTTCAATAAGCTGCTGTCAGACTCCAGTGTCACCTCTTCTCATGGTGTGAAGAAGTCCTTCCATAGGTGTTTGACAAATCTGTGCTTGGCTTCCCTGCATATATGGAATTCCCATAATATGAGTTTAAACAGTGCTTCCTTGGGCCATGTGTCCTCTGCTTCCTAAACTGATGGGATACATGTGGTGTTGTCTAGTGTCTTTGGAGAATTTGAGAGCATGGCTCTGCTCAGCCTGGGCCTAATATACAGCAGCAGGAGCTATTTTCCAGACTGAAATAAAGCTGGAAGAAGTACAAGTGGGGAGGGCAGCTGATTTTTTGTTCAAAGCCTACCCAGATGAGATACAGTCCTGTTGTATGTGGTACCAGCTAGAAGGGCTCCTCACTTAAGTTGTTGGCCAAAGGAGCAGGAACAAGCAGGTCTGTTCATTCCCTTCCCAGGATCAGGGAGTCCTAAAGTCTCCCAGGAGCCACTGGTGTTTCCAGTGACCATGGCAGAGAGGCTGGTTTGTTTTTTGAAACGCAACCTTCTGAGCAGGAGAGCTGGGTGGACTCATTGTCCATGCAGTCCATAATGCTTTTTCTGGTTGTTGCAGACTCATAACTTTCAGTCCCCCCATTTCTCTGTTCTTTCAGTCCCTGAGCTACCTTGTCTCTCCCTTGTCTATCTTCTACTTGGATACTCACAGATTGGAGAATGCTGGCAACATGCTCCAGACTGTACTTTTGTAAACGTGGATCAGAGCTAAACCCAAGGAGCTGTGGCTGCTTTCCTGGCCTACTTTGAGACTTCTTGCAGGAGTGATAGCTGAAAGGTCAGGTCACTATCAGCAGGTTTAGGGCGGTGGCTTGGTCATCCCTGGAGTAGCAGGAGCCACCTAATGCTGTCTCAGGTTTGGGTTAATCAAGAATGTGTGTGGTACACCTGGGAAGCATGAGAATGGAGGAGAGGTTTAGGAAGTGGAGAACAGTTTTGGTAGGAGCCATGGACCCCTTTGGTGTCTGCCTGGGATGACTATAGCCTGTGCACTTCCTACTGAAGATCTCCACAAGAGTGGAGCACTAAGCTTAGTTGCACCTGCAACTCCATCACCTCTTGAGAGAGTGCTGCAGCCATGTCATTGCTAGGGAGGCCACCTGGGAATCTCATTTTACAATAAAGTGTCACTGGGTATGTCACATATGTGCTCCATGGCTCAGTCATCCCATGCACAGCTCATCAGCTGTTTTGCACCTTCCATTTTTAAAAATGAAATGAAACATTTAATTATTTTATTTTTTTCTACTCTTTAGTGGCATAGCTTCATCAGGAGTGGGGCAGAATACTGTCCTACACAAATGAGGGGCCTGATTTTTCAAATGTTCCTTCAGGCAGTGAGAGATGGTGGGCTGGATCTCTCCAGGATGAGAAAGGAATTAAGCCCATGTCTTGCCTTTGAGCTACTTGAGTAGAACCCAAAACTTGTTAGATCTTACAGGGATGACATGGACCTCAAGCTGGTGGAGCAGACAAAGGCAGCAGAGTTCAGTGTATATACAAAGTGGACAGAACCATACCCACTCTTCTGATAAGCTTCGTGTTTCCTCTAGTCATGTCTACACAGCTCACTGCCATATACATCCTTAGGCTCCCAGCTCTCCCTGTAAATATATTTCCCACAGGGTCACAGATTTCAAGCCAGCAACCAAGTGGCTTAAAGTATGGCACCACTATGCCTCCTATATAGGTGCCCAAATCCTCTCTTGGATCTTGTTCATGACTTGTCTGAGTATTGAGTCTGCCCTTCTGGACTTTCAGCAAATTTGTGTGAGAACCATGTTCAAGATAAGACAAGAAGTTCAGTCAAACCCAGAGGAAGAATGGTCAAAGTTTTCTTCCACTCTCCTCATTAGAAAATTCTACTATGGCTGTTTCTTTACTGTCCAGGTTTTCCCATAAGTCCTGCATCTCAAATGTTTGTGGAGCAGAAGCTGAAGTAGCATTTTTTCCATCACTGAATGTCCTTTGCTGTGAAGTTGTCCCAGAATCTGTTGAAGGTGGTGCAGCATCAGCATTTGATGCTGTACTAGGACTATGGAAGCTTGGTAAACTCCATCGCTGAAGGTTTCTCTCATGGTCTGTTATGAGACCAGCTATGTTACTAACCTGGGGCTCGTGTTTATGCTCTCCTATCACACTGGGAAGTGACTGATGCACCTCTGAACTTGAGAGGTATGGAGTCATTTCTGGGGAGAAAAGGTGTTTGTTCAGAAGAGCCACATTTGCCTCAGCTAGGATCCTTTGGAGCTTCTCTTCTGGCATGCTTGCAGAGCGCTCTGTTGGCAGGTCTGGTTTGTCCAGCAAATCAGGTTCAATCTCCTGGGCTTCAGAAACGATGACCTCAGGAACTGGCCTGGTTGTCTCAGATGAAGTGTCACTGTCACCAAAGTGCGCCTCATTCCTTGAGGTTTCTGTTATGGGTCCTAGCTCTCGGCTACCATGAAGTTTGTTACTTCTTGTAACTCCTTCATATTTCTTCTTGAAGCTTGAGGTAGTGTGCCTCCCTCTTGTGTGCATTTCCTGCAGCCGTCTGATGTGCCCCTTTTCATCTGCTGGGAAAAACACTGAATTCTCACTCGTCTGCCGACTGTAGCGGTGGTGAGTTGGGTATGAAGGACCTTCATGGACACTGAGAAACCTCTTGACTCTTCTCAAAACGGAATACTGTCTCTGGTGTTTCTCCTCTTCCCAAGGCCACTCTTCCCCATAGAGGAATTCAGTATCAGCCAGCCTGCCAAACAAAGCCAGGTAGTAGATGTCACTTAAATATAGGAAGCATTGGGTCTCTATGCACATTTATCCCTCTGACACAGGAGTCAAGACACAGGAACCAAGGCCCTAGTGTGTCCCTAAAGAGAAGGAAGGAAAGGATGAGGGTGCCAGGAAAGGCATCCAGCCAGGCATCTGGCACCATTTCATATTTGAGCTGCAGTCTTTTGAGGCAACTCCACATGGTTAGGCTTGTGCTAGGTGTGTGCTAGGCTTGTGCTATGCTTGTGAGGGAAAGGAGAGAACGGAACCCTACTCAGTGCTGTAGTTACTTTTTCAGGAAAATCCTTCAGGCAAAAATAGCAACAGTGAAAAAGCTACAGCTGGAAACAGAGCACAACAGTTTCAAAAAATATTGACATTACTCAGATGGCCAAATCTCAGTTACTTCTGGGGCATGACAGTGTGTCTGAAGGTCTCACCTGTACCTGGTACTCTTCTTCTGCACAGCCTTGGTGCTTCATGAGAGCAACTATTGCTGCACGTGCCAGTGAATTCAGTACACATCACTGACTCAGTGCAGTCTGCACAAGCCAAACCAGCCCAGTTACCTGTCCTAAGGACAAGCATGGCAAAGGGGCTTCGGCCAAATCTGAGGCAAGGAGCAGAGGCAGGCAACAGTACCTGGAGGGACAAAGGAACTTCATCCAGCATTTGCGAAGATCATTGAATAGTTTACATTGAAAGGGACCTTTAGAGGCATCTAATCCAACCTCCCTGCCATGAACAGGGACATCTTCAACTAGACCAGGCTGCTCATTGCCCCATCCAACTTGACCTTATTGTTTACAGAAATGGGACATACACCACCTCTTTGGGCAACCTGTTCCAGATGTTAGCTTGAGGTGACTGGAGAAGACTTTGCATTTGGGCTGAAGTATTATATATTTGCTTTGGACTTGGAAGAATTTTTAGAGCTTGTTTTTAAGTTTGCGTAAGGACTATCCATTATTTTTGGAGATACAACCAGAGAAATGGTTCAGATGAGAAGATAATTAATAAAAAGTAAACACATCAGAGCTGTTTGCATTCCACAGGAGCTATCCAAGGCTATGTTTCATTCACTCCTTTCTCCATTTTTTGTGTGAAGTACTTCTTATTAAAAAATTGTTTGCAGACTTAATGATGTTTCTTCTTTGCCACCTTTCCCCCCTAGAAATTACCTTAAAATAAATTATATTCTATTCATTTTTCTTCTTTACTTTTTTACTTTCTTCTTTACTTTTCTTTTTGCCATTTTATAGTTATTTCCAGAAGGAAATAACTTCTGAAAAGGCTGTGTGTGATAAAAAGAGCTCATATAAACCATTGTCCTTTGTAGTAGAATGCATGCAAAAATGAAAAAAGTAAGAAGAACAAAAATGAAAAAATAACAATTTAGAGGCCAAATGAAACAAAAAATTGAAGACATTTTATTCTGATAAAGGTGGGAAATGATGGGAAAATTACAAATATCCTGAGATAATTTTTAAAGATAAAAAAATGGCTTCTGTAAAGCTTTAAAAAAGGTTTTCAGATGTGAACACCTACTTGTCTGGTATTTTTTCAAGCTTGTTGGTATTTACACTTGTTGACCTGTCTATATTACAGCATGTCACAAGTATTTAAACTAACAGCTTCTAAGCTAACTGGCCTGTCACTGGTTTCTCATACAGATCCCAACAACAGATCCCCAACAGGGGACTATCCCATACCCTCTATTCTTTGTAACCATTGTTCTTTGTTGATTTCTGCAAATAAATCCTTTTCATACCTTCACAAAATCTGACTGTTTCAACTTCCATGCCAAGATTATTAGTCAATGAAAAGTCATACAACATTTAAGATGATTTCTTGTTGATCTTCACAGGCATCTGGACTGATTTCAACTGTTGTCTGCTAACTAAATGAACAAAGGAATAGCTGTTTTGCTAATTGGGGATGCATGAAGAAAATGTAGCAAAGCAAGTATTATTAAGAAGAGTCAGTTTGTTCTCAGGTATCACCCTGTTCTCAGAGACTATCAGCACACCCTCCCTGCAAACATGCTCTATTTAATGACTATACAATTTAAGATATTTGTGCACAGCTTGGATGAACACATGGGCCACTGCAGACATCCTCCCACCAGCACCAGCCTGTCCACTCCCTCCTATTTTCCCATTTCCATTTTCCCTGCTTGCAGTATCGTCAGAGCCTGCATCCCTGCCCTGACTGTCTGCCAGTCACTGCAGACTGTTGGGGTGCTGATCTTTCTGATGGCATTAAGAACCCTTAGTGCCACTCACCCCATCTCAATAGTCGATCCAAGAAATGAAGGAATGCAGTAATCAGCAGCTGCTTTTGTGTAGGGTGGCCGGGCAGAGGTATCATTCCAGTAAATATCTTTTTCCATCCTTGGCAAATTCATGTGCATCTCATCCACCGCCAGAAGTGAAACCTTAAATTTTTTTTGCATAAATCATGTCACTTTCAACATAGTGGAGTATATGAAATAGTCTACTTTATACTCTCTGGTTCAACATTTCTTTCAGAAACCCTTTAACATAAGTGTACGATGGCCTGGGCATTAGGAGGAGACTCAGTATCGTAAAGTAAAACCGCTATATCTGCCTAGACTCATGAAAGCACCAATGTTATCATAACTTGAATCTTCTGTACTGTAAAGATATTTGTCCCAGATTGAAGTCCTTCCCACATGTATAATGAGTTAAATGTGATCCTTCATGATCTAGCATGTTAGACATGCTAGAGAAAGTCTGTGTAAAGTATTACACACGTGCTCCTTAAAATGTCCAGAGGTCAAGAATCTTTCTGATAGGCTTTATTGACATTTTAAGACGTTCCAAATCAAGTATGTGAACATCCCTCTAATAAATTTTACACAATGGGTTCTAAGGCACGGTAGCATGAGTATCCTGCTAAGCCAGAGATCATCTTTGTCAATGTGAAGTGCTTTCCCATTCTTGCACATACCTGCATCTGGTTACTTTGCTTAATTTGGTGGTTTATTTGGCCCTTGCTCTCCCTAACTCCTGGGCTCTGCTTTGCTGGAGTGGAGTCTGACAGCACCTCAGCCAGCTCTGTGCCTGGTTCTATGCAAGGGGAGCTGTGGGTGCTGTGGGACCTCCTCATGTCTCTGCTCTCCTTGACAGCACAACAGCCAGGGCTCTTTGGGGTAACTGGAATAAAACTGTACCCCTGTCATCTCATAGCCCCTGTGGCTGGGGACAGTGGCTCCTGTGCTGACCACAGACACTGTCCTGGGTGACAGCATCTGAACATGAATCATGGTACTGGCCCACTTAATAGTTCAGGGCCCTGCTTGGTCTTTTTACTATTTTTGCTGCCTTTCTGTTTAAAGGAAGGTTCATATGCAATATTTTAATCTTGAGACATTCAGATTAACAAAATATGTTATTATCTATGTGGGAATGACTTTTGGATTTTGCAGGATTGACCTACATTATACATTTTTCCAGGAACAGAGTGGTCTTATAATTTAAGGTCAGCTGTTTGCATGGTTAGTCAGGCATTGTAAATGCCAAATAGCAAAATCAGGATGAATTAGCTTGTGAAAACAAGTTCTGTGGATCACAGCCACAGGTAATCCTTCAGGGAAAGAATATGTTTTGCTGGCACTTGTTGTCCTGATTTATTCCTCAGTATAAGACATATTATTAGATGTAATGATAACCTATGGTAGAGAAAAGCTGGAATTAGAAGTAGCAACAGCAACCTGTAAATTTCTATCGATGCACCAGTTAGTTTCAAAATCATCATCATCTTCTCCAAACGGATTAATGAGTTGTTCAGCGACCTGGAAAGCAAACAAGACAGTGAAGACAGGCTGGCATGCCGTGTCAGGACTGCTGCTGCAGAGGAATTAGGATTGGATTTTTCTGTCTCTCCCTGCCTGTCACTTGCAATCATAGCTTGAGCTCCTGTGTGATGGTTCCGCCAGCCTAGCGAAGGAACAGCTTGCTTTCACTATAGATTCATATCTCTGTGCCTCGTGGTGCTGTCAATCATCATCGCCAGCCCTGGCCTACTGGGAGCTGAGACACGTCAGGGCCAAGGTAATTGTCACATCCAATAGTCATTACCTTTCCTTACTGCTGTCTTTGCCTCATTTAAATGAATGGCTTAGCAGCTAGAGGCTCTATTATTGCACTGCTGTCTGCATGGGGTCAGTATTCCCAAGCCTTGCAGCTGGAGTCTACTGGAGGGAATAGAGCTCATCTCTCCACCTCAACCCCTGCTTCTTTATTAGCATTAACCCCAATGGCAACCTTCCAAGGCTTTTGAGGAAACGCAGTCTACAAAAAAACTTGACTCAAGTCGACTCTGTGCATCATGCTAGCCAAATCCCAGAGACAGAATCTGAGTCTGTTCTTTAATTCAACCTGCTGGCTTCTGGTTTCTGTACTTGAAGTGGTTAAAACAGGGCAGGGCAGAAGCTCATGCTGTGGAGGACATAATCAGACTGTGAGCTCAGACACATTTGCAGTGAGGTACATTAGTCTGGAGCTACTCTGGAAAGGGAACCCTCTCTGGCTCCCTATAGCCAGTGAAAAAGTCCCCAGAGACTGCCCTCACCACCCCCCTGATCACTAAAGTACATTGTGTGGAGAGTAAGCTATTGACATAGCTGCTGATGGAGGTAAAAGAAAGATTAAATAGAAAAATGTTTAAAAAATTTTAGGAAATTCAGACTGCTTCTCTATTTCCTAGTTTCTTGGTACACACATTAAATACCCTCTCCCCTCCATTCTTTTCTCCTTCTGTTTATCTTTTCAAGCCCTGGTTTCAAAGCTAAACACATTCTTGATAACCCTTCCAAGCATTCCTTGTGGTCACTAGAGCCATGCACAGGAGCAGCAGTAAGGTCCTTGGTTTAATGTGAGTAAAGAAACTGTATGATTAATCAGTCCTGCTCATTAAACTCACTATGGACAGCTATGATCTAAATAACTTATAGCTGTAAGGCAGTTGCTCCCTGGATATTTTTCCTATGTGCCTCTAGGCTGTACCTGTGGATAAGCACTTGCTGACTCTCCAAGGCCACCACTTCCCAGGCCAGAGCTGGCACACAACAGAAGAACTGCTGAGTAGATTAGCACTACAAAAACACCTGTGAGGTGGGAGCAATGAAAGGAGACAGGGGTCACCTCTGCTCACACTCCTTGACATGGGATTGAATTTTGGGTACAGCTATGAAAGTGCTGCAATAGGGAGGAACCAGAACACAGTCTGTGTTGTGGATCTCCAGGGAAGACCTGGATCAGCTTTGTGTAAACCAGCTGATCACCACCCAAAAATCCATGATAAAACCTATCACATGAGCTTAAAAAAGAGAGGTCTGGGGCAGAGCAGACAGTGGTGGTGGCTGTTCCTTGGCTGACCTGGTACTGGCATGTGAGACATGACTTTATTCTCCAGAAAGGAATGTAGTGCTGGACAACTAAACTCTGTATTTGGACTGTTCATCTGTCCCTGTAATGAAAATGGGGATTTAGAAGAGTCTCATGTAATGGGAAACTTTGGCCCTGTATTAGGTATAACAGATCAGGCTTGAGGCCAAAGAATGAGCTCAGTTTACCCATTATTTCTGAGGAATTGCCAAGTTACTGGAAGTCAATACCTCAGGGCCCTTTTTACTGCCTGGCAGCCAAAGTCCAACACACTCGGCAGGAAACTGGCTGTAACCTTCAAGACAAAAATATCCTGACTTGGGGCACTGAAGGTTTGGACAAACCTCCAGTCTGAGGAAACACTGCTGATATTAAATTAACTTTTAAAAGCTTCTTCTCCTCCCTTTCATTTCCTTATGCAGAAGATTGTTCAGTTACAATGGCATCTCATACCTGCCACAGCCAGGAGCTGTCTAGAAGCTCTGAGCCTCACTGGAAGAGAAGCTATAAACAACCTTGGGTGCTGAAGAAGGAAAACCCATTTCCCCTCATGATCACCAGTAGGGTGGTCAAGAGGAACAGCTTGCAGTTTTTAGCCCTCTAGCATAACTGGAAGATACTGCCTAGAAATAAAACCTCACTTTTCTCCAGGAGAAGTTGCTACCTTCACCATACCAGCCTCCCTTCCCCCTCTCTCCTGCTCCCATCCAGGCTGGTCCCTATGCAGCAAAATCCTTTTCCCCCTCAGTTCCTAGGTCACAGCACTAGAGGAGCTTGTCCTGCATGCACTTTTCCTCACAATCTGCCAGCTCAGTGTGCTGCCTTCTCTACTCTGCCCTTTGGAGCTGGCTGTGGGAAGGTGTCTCTAAAGCTGGCCAACTTTGTTCAATTTATATTCTAGCAGAAAAGTTAGCTCTATGTTTCCACCATGATTAATAAACACAAAAGGAAATCAAATGCACACGGACCCCAAAGAAACTTTTTTCCAGTTAGTCTATTGCAGAGGAGAGAACCACCTTGAGATATGTGGCTTAATTAGTCAGCTATCAGATTGATTGTGTTACGTTAGACCAGCAGTCATCAACAGGCTGCTTGGCAGCATCCAGTTCCTCTATTACTCTTCTTTTTAATGAACATTTTTATGCAGTGGAGTTCTAGCCAATATTGTCTGTCACTCTTTCACAGCCCTCTGGAACTGGGGACCTTTAATTGCCTGCATCTGGTGAGGTTAACAGCAGATACTACCAGATTTGATCATAAGAAGAAAGTATCATTTAGTCCCTTTCAGCTGATGCCAGGTCTTCAGCCATAGTTCCCCATTGGAGAAAGGAGTGGGAGGAAGGATTTTTTTAATCTCTTTTCTGTCACTTTATAGTTCAAGTCCTGAGGTCTTGTGAAAGTAATACTCCCCTGGGGACTTGTGGCTGCTAAAATGGGTTCTTTCAGATTCACAACCACTTCTTACCATATGGACTGTCAGGTGGAATTAAAAATGTACTGCATGATATTTCTATATGACCACAGAACACTTCAGGCTGAATTCACTCTGGTGTGACTTCAGTATTCACTGGTGATTTTACATGTGTGCCTCAGATCTGACAACTTGACCAGCCCCCCAGGGAGGGTCCCCCCATCACCTGGCCAGAAAGCCAATTTACCTTGAGCCATCCTGCGTAGAAGAAGAACTGCAGCAGTGTGAAGATTGGAATGTAAATATCTAAGTCATGTCCCTGATATCCTTGGTCAGTATCCAAAAATTGACGCCCTATCAGGCAGGCAAAGAAAAAGGTATAGACTGCGAGAGTAACAACCTGCAAAGAACAGAACTTCATTGAAATAATGAACTAATACAATCTTATGCACAAGACAACCCACACCCAATGGCCTTTGTCTGCCTTTTGCCATATAATTTTTAAATCTGTAGGAGGTATTGCAAATACAGAGGCCACAGGAAAATTTGTGGCCAGGAAGAACACTTAGGAAAGAGAAAAAAATTTCACTGTTTCCCTCCCCTCTTCCAAATTATGCAAGGTCTTCAAAACATCTCTGCATTAAATACACCTTAAGGAGTTAGCCAGGCCTCCATGATCCTGTGCCAGTGAACCAGTGTTCAGTATCTCAAGAGACTCTGGTTGGGACTATGGATGTTTTATACCACGAATATGGATGTTTTATACCAACCCCCCTTTTATGAAAATTGTATTTTGAATTTTCTACCAGATAATAGCTCAGTACCTGGGTATAGACCAGTGGAATTCCAACCCAATCATAACCAAACAAAAGGCTACACCATGACCGGTACTTATTCATCTCCTAAAAGGGGGAAAAAAAAAAACAACCAAAACCAACCAGCAAGAAACCATAACAAAATAAAATTGCATGGGATACAGTTCTGAATGATAAATATTTTGTTGCAGTTCATTTTTGCACATATAAAAGGACAGGGAGAAAAGAAAGAATAGTATATATAAATTGATAGTATAATGGTAGCCAGCACCCCGTTTGAATGTTGACTTGGTTTATGGAGTTGAAGTGCTTAGTATACTTTGTATTTCTTCATCTTCTGTTTCTATCTTATTAACAGTCTAGTGATACATGAAAGAGAATATATTGTATCATAAAAAGGATATTTTACTACTTAATGAAATGTTCAGAGAGATTATCTTCTCTAAAGCTGATAATAAAATCTTCAAAATGCCAAATTATTCTCATTTCTCATATTTTTAGCAATGGAACAAGTATGAATTTAGACTGATGTTACAATAATGTTTTGCTCATCAATTTTTTGCTTCTTTCAATTCCTTCTTAGTCATATTAAAAAGAATCCCAGTGAATGCTGCTGTGTGTTTAAGTGTACATTATTACACAAAAAAAAGTGGGATAAATCCTGAGTAAGGTCATTTAGATGACGCAGGAGATCTGTGCATACTAAATCAAACCAATTTTGTAAGTCAAAAGCAACATAGCAATTTCAGATTAGTTTTTTGTAGATTTTCTTTTTCTACTTACATTCATCAGTGTCTGCAGATCCACACTGTCTCGAATTCTTCCCTCTTTTCGTGCCTTTGATGCCAAATTTCCGAACCAGACAAATGGGACCCAGTATTTCAGGTGGGGAGACTTAAGGTCATCAAAAAGTTTTCTTTCATGTCTTGTCATAAAACCTGTTTACCAAAACACCAAAACAACCTTCATTTATTCTGTGCTTTCAGTACTACTGATACTGTAAATTCAGAATATATTTCTATCTGTTTATGTAATATTTGCATAGAACTCTGCTAAACACAACTTATACTTCTAATTAGTAATCTCTTCTTTAAAACAAACAAACAAACAATTAAAAAAAAATAAATTCCAGGACAGATCTTGCTTGAAAGAACTTCTTTTTGCACTACCTACCTATGCTAAATTCCTCTTTACCGATATAGGCAATAATTTACTATTACTGTGTTCTCATATCTAACTGCTGATCTATGGTAGGTACATAAAACACTATGAATTGTACAAATTACTCTCTAGTTTCATATTCTACTTTCAGAAAAATAAGGAACTGGATCTATCAGTCAAAACTGAAACAGTTTTCACCAATGATGGCTTTCAGAAGCATTTTGACATACAATATAAGGGCAGTTATATGACCTTCTGATTCTGATTATTTTTTGTTATATCTGCAAAGCAGTGAGCAAGCAACAGAGGATACAAGTGCATGAAACAGAGCCCAACAGAGTGTGTGCCTTCTGCCAGTGAAATACTTCCCTGACAGATTGTTTGATGCTTTACTTGGGGTTATGAAGGCAAGCAAAGAGATGAAGAGGGAATTGTGCACAGAAATCCCGCTGCTAAGGGGACACTGGGCCAGGTGACATGCTGTGGGGCTGCAAGCTGCTCTCTGCCTGGCAATTTGCCTTGCTGGGGTGCTGGGAAGCTATTAGGTTTCCTGAAGAGTTCCCCTGTCTCGTGAAGCCCTGCTTCCCCCTGCTGCAAGCAAGTCCAAGGTCACAAAACCGGGGAGCCAGGGCTGAGTGTGATGAATCCTGCACCAGAGCCAGTCTTTGCCTGGGACTGGCAAGGGAGCAGATGGCTTTTGGAGCAACACCTCTACCCCCTTGGGGAAGAAAGCTCTGCTCTGCTGTCTTCCTTCCACCCAGGCTTTGACAAAAACAATCTCAGAAAAGTCACATTTTCCTCTGTCCAAATCCTGAATTTTCTGATATTGGAGCAATTGTCAAGTTTGGAAGATCTTAGTTTTTGCTCAGGTGCGTGACATCTATCAGGGTGGCTATAAAGTTTATTTTGTTGTATTGACATTAGCTCTGAAATAAGACAAATTTAGTAACATGACAGCCCCAAAATAGGGGGCTCAGCCAACCAGTTACAAGTTTGAATGCTGAAAATTCAGTAAGAGAATTGACTGTAGACTCCAAGAATATGGCTAACATCGCTAAAGATACATGACACAACAAACAAATAAATACATAGAAACTCAGTTGTGTTGCATGGAAATGTGAATTAAATTAAAGGAGATTTGCTAACCACAGTGATTTTAAATATTCTGTTGTTGAGGAAAATATCACTGTTGTACAGTTGGAACAAGCCTACACAGCAGGTATGAAATACTGCATCTACTGAGAAGGAAGGCAAGGACAGGACAGAAAACACTGTGGAAGAGGAAATATTCAGCAGCAAGAGACAGTACTCGTGCAGCATCATAGAATTTCAGAACAGAATGAGATGAAGTTTTTACAAGTTCCCTGGGCATTTTGCAGCTACCTCTCATAAACAACTCCACAGAAATAGTAGGCAACTGGACAAATTGACCTGCTCGTCATGACTTCTGACTCCTAAAAGTCTTTCAGGCTGCCTTTAGTTTCTGTCCAGCCAGCCTGCTTATTACAGGACAGGAAAATATGCTTCTGTCAGGCTGAAATAGACAGAAAAACAAAAAATTGACTCTGGAGTAAACACTGGATTCAAGTCAATGGAGGCTCTGGAATGACACAGCCTGAAGGGGTCACAAAGAACAGCAAGGATCAGTTCAGCTTTCCACTGAAACCGGGCACCTTCTGTTCAGAAAGCTCAACAAAGTCTGTTTCTTTTAATTATAAAGTTCAAACTGGCATTGAAATATTTGTGTTAACATTGATTAAATATTTGATGAATAATAATACCTAGTACTCTTATTGCAGAAAATACTAATTCTGGATTGCTCTTACTGCTGGCATACAGTTCAGAACAGCTCACTGTTATTGCAGTGGTAAAGAAACACTTTCTATTCCATCCAATATAGAGGAGAATATCCAACTTCAGTTCTTAAAATTACATGGTTTCTAAATATGGCCATGATGTTTTTATTTAGGAGTATTCAAAGAATTAACCAAGAAACTCTATAGACAACAATACTGGTTTTGACAAGCACTGGAAGACAGAGCAGCTTCAGAAAATGGGGAATATTTGTCAAATATTGTGCCAAAATCTTGAAAAGGATGGTCTAAGGAATGACAGAGCATTGAATCCTTGTGAAAGTATCAGAAGAGTGACATGGAGTGCGATCAATAAATAATCAAAGGACACTAATGTGAACAGTGTCAGCCAAAGAGATCTTACAGGAAAATTATTGATGAGAACACAAGCCTGGCTAGGAAAAAAATCACACATTCCCTTCCTTAAGTGATTCAAAGAGTATTCAGTTCTGTCAAAACTCAGTAGTTTGAGACAAGACTGATTCAGGTTATTCACATTAAATATTTTTAATACTAGTGGTTAGAGAAGAAGGAACATGGTCAAGTAGATAAAAGCCTCATTTTCTGCTTCTGTGTTATGTGGGAAAGGGTTAATTCAGGTGCTTCCTTCCAGTAGAGAATCTGGGACTGCAGTTTACAGCCATCCATAGGTATTCATGTTGCTGAGCTCACACCTCCTGTTTCTCTTCAGTGTTTCCCATCAGCTCTTTTGGGGTGCTCTCTGCTCAGCTGCTCACCCATTACTCTGTTTTTAAACAGTTGTGTTCTTGAGCATTCAGCTTCCCTCTTGCACCTTGCAGCCAACAGAGTTGACAGCTGCTAGGCATTTGACACTTAAAAGCATGTGTGCCCCAGCAGTCAGCATCAAAAAGGAGTGAATCTCCATGGATCTACTGTCTACAGTTCCATAAAGAGTGTTAAAAGATGAAAAAGAGTCAGGAGGAAGGTACAGCCACTCTAGACTGTATCCTATATGGAGAAACTACAGTTTGTGAAGCTCCTGAGTTTCATTCAAGCCTTTATGCAGTCTGCTAACAGGTAACTATTGAGGGGAAAAGTACATTTTCTTCTAATTAAAAAAAGAAACCCCCAAACCTATTACAGAATCCAGTGAACAGAAGATAACAAGATGTGCAAGTTCAGACTGAGAATAAGATGTCACTCTTCAACAGCAAGTTTACTGTTGCGAATGTCTGTTCTCCTAGGATGCGGTGTAGTCTCCAGTATATCCATCTGAATTTTAAATCTGGGCTGATTATATTCCTAGAAGGTATTACAGCTCAGTCAGAAATTGCAGCATGATAAAGGATGCTGCTAGCAAGCTTTTGTGCCTTGTGTTATGGATGAGTCAGACTAGATTATTGTGGCCCTGTTCTCAAATTTAAAATCTATGAATTTAAGCAGTTAATTTGCTGAAAAAAGAAATGCATTAGCAATAGTTACATCATGGCTGTTCTCAGTGTGACAGCAAAATGCAAAATTGTCATAAGCTGTTTCAGTGATGACTGTGCTGTAAGTATCAGATTTGTGCTGTTCACTTTCATATTAAATGCCTCCCGTGCATGCAGTCTGATATGCAATGCCACAGGGAGCTAGGGAGGGGATTATTACCGAGTATTGTATAAGTCACTGGATGTTAATAGGAGCAAAACATACCCTGAAATGCTCAGTACTGCATCAATAAAAATTCTGCAACACAATATGCATTAAAACCCACAAAATAAGTACTGAAGTCCAGAGCTGACTATGTTATCTATACTCACATGCACAGTTTATAGTAGATTTTTCACTGTTAAAAAACCCAACAATCAAAACTTGCTTTCTGGTCTACAATTTTGGTAGAATGCTGTGACATTCTGTCTCTTTGGAACAGATTGTCTCTAGCAATAGGGAGGCAGAGCTGGATTAGCTGCCTGGAAATGTTGTAATTTTCCAGTGCATAGTGGAAGCAGATTGCTGGGGAGAGTGACAGAAGCTTCCTTGACCTCTCACAGGCTCAGGTAAACAGTTTTGTTGTACAGCACAAGGAAAAGAGCTTTAAAATTCAATGTATCCAACATAAATGGTTTGGGGTTTTATTTCAGTAAGCCTTTTTTTTTTTTTTTTAATATCCAAAGCTTCTCACATATATTTGAAATCTGTATATGTATATACACACTGCATATTTTAACTTGCTACAACTTTGCTTACTAATCTCTGCCAAAGGAATAGTTTTAAGAAATTCGAGATATTCAGTAGAAAACATGACTTCTATTTGGAGCACATCCCCATGTCTTTGCTTTGCTGTTCTACCTCTGACACTGACCATGCCAGTCAGAAGGGACAGTGCCACACTTTGCCTTTAAATACTGAGCAGTTAGTCCTTGAAAGACAATCAAAGACTGACATGATTGAATGCTCCTCACTTCATTTCACTCACTGTGTTATTGAAAGAAACGGAAAACAAAGACATGTTTAATACTTAGTATATTTATCCTTGAAAAACTAAGTCTAAGGTAAGTTTTTCATTAGAAAGAAAAAACCCCTTGGGGCTGAGGGATTTTTTTGAGTAAATCACAACACTTAAAATGTGCAATGTATTTAAACTGCAGTCTGCTTAAATAAAAATTGAGATAAAGCTGTATTGCATGTTTGGGGCAGGCCTATTGCCTCCATGGGGTCTGAAAGCAGATTCACATGAGTGTCAAACTCGTTTGACTTCTATAGTGTTGTTAAAGACTTTAAGAACATTAAAGATGCACTCTTAAGGTTATGTCATTTAAGTCACTAATAAAAAGGTGATTGCTTTGATGTGGGTTGGTATGAGGCACACATGGGGCCACAGGAAAGGAAAAACGAGGTTGGCTCCTTTCCTCCCTGAGCCTTGCCTCTGAGGGAAAGGAAAGCAATTTTGGGGAAGCAAAGCACAGTACCTGCTCCTACCACATGGTCCATGGTGGGGAACCTTTTGTACACAGCTGTGCTGACAGAGCGAAAGATCAGCAGAGATGTTAAATTCACATAACGCATGAGAGTCCTCCTTAACAAGCGCCCATACTCATCTCTGCCCTGGACACAGCTGGAGATGAGCAACATCAGACGATCTGGCCATGGCAAGTTCACAAACTGGTTCCACCAGCGATTCACCACCAAAGTAACATAGAAACCTGAGGGTTAGAAGGGGAAAAAAAGTCCAGTGACTATCAGGGCTTCAGTTATTTTAATTTCAGTTTGCAGAGTGTTGTTCATATCACTAAGCTGCTACCTTTCCCAGAATAAATGCAATAAACCATGTCAAAACCCAGGATGCAATAAATACTAATTATTTAATGGACATTGCAATGTAACAGTACATTCCAGCTGAGTATCTCATACCCACAAATTTCCAAATTTCCTCTGCTGTAGTAAAACTTAGGGTAGATTTAGTTCATTGGAAGATCAGTTACAAGATATCAGTGTTAGTGGGCATGATCTAGATCTAGATCTATGGGAACCTTTTTTGTTAGTATATTAAGGAGATGAGCATAAATGTTGATATGACAAAAGCAACTTGAACTTGAAGAGACCTGGAAGTGGATGATTATTGTGAACCTCTAGCCTCTCACATGCCTGTCAGCTTTGAAATGCTTCCATGCACCAACATTCACAAAATGCCTGAACAGAGCTGGAGAATAATTTCACTTTTAACCGGTACTTACCAAGCACAAAAGTTACTGGGATTTGTTCAGCATATTTGTCACAGTAAATTGATAATTTTTCAAAGAACCGTTTTTGGCTACCTGTAAGAAAAAATCTGCAGCAAAAATAAAATGTATCTGTCCTTCCATAATATTCTGGCTCTATCTACTAAGTGCAAACACGTATAAATAATCAGATATGTGCACTGGGGAGCAACTTTGGCTAATGCCTTCCAGAAAATTCTTAAAGGTAAAGGTCTAAACACTTTTGGCAGGTATTAAAGAAGCTGGAGGAAACAACAGTATTATTCCCTGGTCTTTGTAATTTTCTCAGAACTAATTTGACTGGCACTACTAATGGGATCAATATGTCTGGAGAATCAATTTGCTGTCCCATACATACCAAAGATGGCAGCAAGCTCTAAGTCTGCAAATAGAACTTACTCTCCTTTTTCAGAGGGGTATATATTGGAAATGCTCAGATCTACTTGGATTGCAAAAGGTTACCAGTCAAATTCCTCTGATTTGAAATGTTACATTGTTGCAACAGGTTTTTTATTCTTACTCCCATGAAATTTTCCTTTTCTACAAGATTAAATTATACCTGTATTTATTTTGCAATCAGGAAAATATTCACCCAATGATAGCAAGTGGACCATGGCAGTAGCTTCTGCCCTTGGGAAAAGACATCTGATTAAATACAACAAGCTTCAGTATAATTTTATTTGTATAGGTGAGTATTACAGTTATTCTTTGATTTCTTATAAAAGGAACATACAACAAATATTTGTTGGGTTTTACAATTGTGCAGTAAAAACTGGAGCACATATAGAAAGCTTCCTGTGGTGTATTTACCATGGTCTTCAATTGCCTGACATTTCAATAAAAGAAAGATTAATTTAAATAATAGTGAGACTTTGGTGTTCCTTTACATCTTAATGCTATAATTTTCTTTCTTTGTTTACAGGTATAGATTACTGAATAAAAAAATAGTGATTAATCAGAGAAAAACTGAAGCTCATTTTCTCCTTGCTTCCAGTAAAAAGCAGAGATCTAATTAGAGGTCATGGTAAGAACGGAACCATAATTTTGATACTTCTATGTAATGTACTTCATCAATTAAAAGTTGCACTGTACCAACTGATGCATTGCATCTGTCATATGTTGTTTAATTCACACCTTGGTGGAAAAAGTAGTTCTTCTTCTAACATGTTGCTCCCAGGTGCTGGGAGACACACAGATAATAACCATGTCTGGCTTCCACGCAATTTTCCTTGGTTCTTTGCAAGCTCAAAACTCAAGGCTGCATGCCTTTCTAGCTTGAAGCAAAACTTTGCTTTTCCTGGCTATATAAGTTCACTTTAAAATTATTACCTCTCAATGTTGTTAAATTCCCACCAAGCAACCAAAGACAGAGTTCTGCAGGGAGAGCAAAAGGTCTATACCTATGATCTCAAGCAGGGAGGCATGCTCACGACTGACAGCTCAATGTCAGAATGACAAAAGCTGTATAGCCTAGGCTAGAGCTGAGTTTTTATTCAGTCTAACTTCAGTAGGGTGTTTGCTCAGTGCTAGGCTAAAAGTACAATCAGCTGAATATGATAAACAGTATTGACACTATATACTTTCTCTGGCACCTTACAGGAAACATGGAAAGGTAAGCACATTAGAAAATGTCCAAGGAAAAGACAATAAGTAAATAGTAACCTCCCCCCATCATTCATCAGCCTAACACTTAGGAAGTCTGAAACTTCAGCATAACATTTAATGAGATGTGAATTGGAAAGAGTGTACCTGTATAATACACTTATCGCTGTGTAAAGAGTAGCAAAAACAATAAATTCTCTGTATAGCAATTTGTAGATGCTGCCTTTCCACCTTAGGAGTAATCTGTGAAATCCAAAGAAAGTGGCATTTGCTACTTTGCTGGAATAAGTGACTGTCATCGTCGTGGTAAGCTGGGCCTAGAAACAGTAGAAGAGAAGCAGGACACCAACAATAGTTTAGACAGTGTATCCTAACCTGAATGTACCCTTGTATAGATAGATACATGGATATACTTGTAAATTTAAATATATAATAGTATGTGTACATAAATACATGGTGTTTGTATTCACATATATATATATAGAAAGAGAGGGAAAAATAAAATCTTGCAGTTATAAGCCCTGTTGAGACCTGCAGATTGACTGATGCAAGGCTGTATTTGGGCTTTATGTCAGTGACCACCCAAACTCAGCAGTTAGCAATGAATGTGGCCACCTTTCTGGGTGGCAGTAGCAGGGACATGTTACACCTCTGAAGTCTCTGCTTACTCTCAGTTTGCCCCACTGTAGTGTGGGAAAAGAATAGGAAACAA
Source organism: Cyanistes caeruleus (assembly GCF_971803275.1). Lineage (NCBI taxonomy): Eukaryota > Metazoa > Chordata > Aves > Passeriformes > Paridae > Cyanistes > Cyanistes caeruleus. Next base: position 47,455,005 of record NC_141704.1, on the reverse strand, counting down.
ATTTGCTTGACATTTTTTCAAAACTTTTCAGCTTCTTGGTAAGAGAAGTAAAGCTAAATTCCACAAATGCATGTACATCCCCAGCCAGTATTTTTAGCTGGCTGTGGTAATTATAATCACTGAAAAACCAAATGAGATTTGGAGACTGCCTCTTTCATTAACAGTTACGACAGCAGCTGAGATCAGCTGGGAAATGTTTTTATTTCTCTCCTTGAGACCAGACTTACTCATCAATACTTCAGCATTGCATGGCCATGCAAAACAAGCCATAGGCCTGCTCAGGTAGGTAGTGTGAGACACGGTGTAATTAAAGTACAACTGAAAATACACAGGTAAATACTTGTTGCTGGGTTTGGTACCTGCTTACCCAGTGCAGGGAGATGCTACAGGAACTTTCATATCCTTACAAAACATATCCCAGCTCCAAATGTGAATGAAAGCAGTTTTATACAGCACACAAGAAAGAGTAATTAAGACAAGCCCAAAATCTCAAGAAAGTCACTATGTATCACAAATACGATTCTTGCCTATATTTTCATGATGCCACTGTAGCAAATTTATTTTGGGGGGGGAAGAAAAATCTGAATTCCTAGTAAATAGATGCAAGTATTTTGTGCCTCTTGGCTGTGTATCTGATACAGAGCATAAAGTAAGCCATTAAAAGACACCTGTAAAACTGCCAGTTTTTATTTTAGGCACAAAGGGAATCAGCAGGGAAAAGACACCAGAAGCCTTGTATTGCTGACAGGCTGTCTCTTTTCCTCTGCAGAATGACTGCTCAATATTTGCCAGCATGTGCCTGAAGATTATTTTTTGTGGTGTTTTTGTTTTTGTTTCTGTTTTTTTTTTAAGAAGCATTGGTTTTGGTCTTTAGAATCCAAATTATAGTTTTTCTTCTCCTGAGCCTTGGCACAGACCTTGAAATTTTTTGCTGTCATTGTTGTAGTCCAAGAAGTTCAGTGCAAGCGCCAACTTGTCTGACTGGCATGCATGGAAATGCAGTCCTGTCTGCTAAAAATCTTGTGGTCAGGATGCAATGCTTAAGAAAATGGAGGCACAGATGTCCATTCTCTAGCAAAAGTGGGGCTTTATAAACAATTAAAGAAATCTGTGGCTGGGCTATAGGGGAGGAATGGGGTAAAAAATATGCTTAAAAATATGCTGTGTTTCCTGGAATTGCTGTAGGAGCCTTTAGATCTTGCCCACTGATGCTGTGGAGTACACGTTTAAGCCATATCACCAACAAGTGTGTCTCTATCTCCCCATTAATATCCACTTTTTAATGGAAATCTCCTGTGGGAATGACTGAATGTAGGGACTTAGATATAGAAAAGATGTCTGATAACGGGAGGGCTCATAGCCTGGCAAGAACACAGACCCTCAGCACAACACAATGAGAGGGTGAAGTTGGATAAATGCAGGATGAAACAGAACAGGAATTGCTAACTGTGGAGGCAGCCAAATATCAGAACAGAGGATTGGATAGTCACCCTCTTGTTTAGGATCTTTAAGCTGAGGGCAAATCGTAGAACAGAAGATGACCTTCAGGAAGAATAAATGAGACAGACAGGGTCTGAGGGGTTCTGCTGGTCTCCCCTGGTATCTCGGCATCTGTTAAACTTTCTGTGAGGTCTCTTCTGTTGTGGGTCACAGAGGAAAAAATATTGCTTGCAGCACCTTTGCAGCATCTGCAGCACTGCAGAAAGGCAGCCATTAGTGTCAAAAACATGACTCTCCATTTCTGCATTGGAGGATCAGGAAGGATTTGTTCCTCACAGCTATCAGAAAGTGGAAAGTGCCAGAAACTGGTCAGCAGCTAAGCTGGACAAAGTGGGTCTACCTTCTCTACAGACCTGAAGCAAATCCTGTCTTGCAAGGCCTTGTGGATGGGCTTTGCCCACAAATTACAGAGCTGTAGTGATAATAGGAATCAGGATTAAGAATATTTCCCCATGCAATAGACTGAGAGAAGAGTTTTATCCACTAAATGCAATTTGTCTGCTTGATTCTAGTAACTATACTTCACTTAATCACACTCCAGCCATCTCTTAGCACCTTACTCAATGCTCTTGACTCTGAATAGAGACTCTTGGAAGATACTGGAGGTCCCTGCTTTTTCTTTCTGCCTCTGAAATGGGGCAAAGAAAAGTATGAGTTTTACAGCAATTCTAGGCTTTGGTGCCTTGCTTTCCTTGCCTTTCCTTGCCTGTGGCACACTCTGTTTTATCTTTCTGCTAAGCAAATGCTTTCCTTAACATTTATCATTAGGTTCATATAGGGACTTCAGAATAATCAATGTCTTCAAATAAACATTAGGTCAGATTAGGTGATTACAGAACAGTTTAGACTATACAAAGCTATGAAAGACAGCTATGTGTTTGTCTGGTTAGATTTCTCAATGCAGCAAACACAAATTCAAATCTGCATTTGTGGTTTTTTTTTTCTCTGAGAGCAAATACAACCATTTAGGTACAGCCTCCCCTTGCAACAGGAAGTTTTGGCATAAAGCCTTGTGCTTACTCTGGCTCTTGCACGGTGGTCCCAAGCCCTTGGTTCACATGCAGAATGTTGGCAGAGAGTCCTTCCTACATTACTTATAGCCACAGGAAATTAAAAAGCTAAAACTGAGATAGACAGGAAGAGCAAAGCATAACGATGTCCCCCAGCACATTCCTCTCTGAGCACTCTTTTGGCCAGGGCTGAAGAAGGAGAGTACATTAGATCAGATACCACTGGCACCAGTGTCATGAAAAACATTCCTAATTATCATGTTGCCCTTAAATTCATCAGCAGATATAGGGCTAGACTTTTTGCTGGTAGGGGTTTGTGAGTTTTGAGGACATAATGCAAGTTTATGACCATCTGATGCCTGTAGAGACCTTGACTTGTATCTGTGATGTTGTTTTTTTCTTTTACTTGGTGTTTATTTACTTTCTGAAACTTTCTCAAGCACAGACTGGAATGTGAGTTATATATTGCTCCACTTTTGCTAAGATCTTCAGAAGACTTTAGGCATAAAAAGATAAAAATATAAGTGCATCCTCTCCATTAATATTGAACTCAATTGTAAATGGGAGTTTTGCCTGGCTGAGAATTTCAGGATGCATTATGATTCAGAGGGAAACCACGGTACAAAATAAGAGCCATCAGTATTTCCTAACTGAAAATCTTGTTACAGAATATATAAATAAATAGTACCTCTATGCAGACCTACCCCTTGTCATTGTTCACCTTATTTTTTAGTTTAGAATAGCTTAATAGCTTAATAGCTTCTTAGCATAGAAGAGAAAGTGAGTGAGAGAGATTTGAGTTAAGCCAACTATAAAAACATATTAAGCTTATGCTGTATCCACTGACCTGCTATTTTGATTCAGCAATCCAAGCCCGAAGGCAAATCCTGGACCCTTCCTCTTTCTCAGACGTCCTAAACCAAGTCCCCTTCAGATCTGCAATAATCACCTTGCTCTTCCCTTAACCTGAAGCAAGGGGTTGCTGGTGCTGAGCACTAAGAGGAGTGGACTGACAAGAACAGGGGTTAAAATGTCTTTCCACTTCTGGAAGTCTGTTTTTGCCAAGTACTCTGTCCTGTCAGTTACACAGGGAACAAACGCAAGCAGCAGCAGCAGCAGCAGCTGCTGATCTTGCTCTTTTCTAGTCTATAATTATAACGCCACTTGCCATCGGAAGGACCTCTTTCATTTGAATGAAGAATCTTGCAATGCTTTTGGCTGGTGCATACAGTTGTTTTTTTACATTTTATTTTCTCCAAAATGGGATGGACAAGAAGGGAGCATTTTGTTCTGAGACCTGTCTTGAAAAGTGAAATGTCTCCAACAGGGTCCTGTGAAGACACATCAATGAATAGCAATGATTAACTACATCTAAATAGGAAGACCAGAGACAGCCCCACCAAACCTGAAAATGCGGCCCAGCTGCACCTTGGTCCCACCCTGGAGCACAGCATTTGCTGTATTTCTGCTTTGCTGATTCGATTTGGGAAATCAGGTCTTTGGGGTATGCTGCAGAAATCACTCACCCCTCAAAACAGGCAGTGTTGCTGCTACCAAAAGTCTCAGTGGACCTGTTCACAACTGTATATTTCAGCACGTGAAAACCCTTCTGCAACTGGAGGTTTTACATAGGACTTCTTTCCCTCTTCCCCTTTGTAAAATGAGATGAACTCTGTCTTTTATGACCCATGGCATTAAGAATGAGCTGTAAAAGGTGATAGACTGTGAAAGCCCAGGAGATATCATATAATGTTGCCATAAACTTCAGCAGAGAATGAAATAATGTGACTGTGAAGTAAATAAAAAAAATTCAGGGGGAGAGAATAAGCAAGATTTATAGATTTAATTCGTTTTATGATGAAAGGTTTTCCCCCCTGCCTTAGTCCCATTAAGCTACTTGAGGCCATTTATTTAATTAAAGCTCTCCCAGAAAGAATAGAAGTTTCTGCTATTGTTTGCCTTTCTTCTTGTTGTTAATGGCCGACCGAAGAAAGACACTTTGATGTCAAAGCAGGCAAGATATTAGACTGTGGCATGTGTGTGTCAGGCAGTGGCCTGTGGCGAAAGATGACAAATCATTTTAGCATTCAGTGACTTGGCATGAAGAAACATACTGCCTGATCCTATTACAGAAACTGCCCTGTGCAAGGAAAATTCTCAACAACAGGGATGTTTTAAGGTCACTGGTAAAATAATTACTTAGACCTAAAACATTTTTCTTTGCTGAGCATAATCATTTGCTGGTCTCACTGAGCAGTAAATAATAGCACCTCTGTGTGTCAGTGGGTATCAGGTGGTTTTCCTGGCGGCTCTTCAGTATTCCTGCAGATCGGAGTGGCTGAGATTGCTCTACTGGCTCTGAGCTGTTTTGAAGAAGACATGAGATTTAGAGCTCCTGTGTTTTCAGAGGCAGAAATAAATATGGGTTTCCATCTGTGTAGCTCCACTGGGACTGGTTCTGTAGGAAGTACTCCTTTTTTTATCTCTAAGGTGTCTCTATTTCCTTGTTGGATATTTCCAAAGATAGGCAATGTTTTTACCTGTCTTCCTCTGCTTCCCTCTAGGGAAATGTGGTTTCATCTACAAAAATAGTTTTCCGAAGTTCTTTTCTATATGCAGTTCTACTAATGATCACCAATAATGGTGTATTTTGCCTTCATTTTCTCTTGCTGTATTTTGGACACTTACAAGAGACAAAAACATTTTGGCAATGTGTAACTAGACAGGTTTCTGCTAGTATCATCCATGGGTGTTTAACGAGACAGTTGAGTGCAACAGATAGAAATCCATCAAAGTTATTTAATATATTTATGCTTTTGACTTCTCTTTCCTCTTGATTTTTGAATCCAGTTATATTGGAAGATTTCTGGAAGAGACATGAATACATATCATGTGCTAGTGAAGCTTCAAGCAAGCACTTCAGTAGCTGTAACAACAACACATAATGCCAATATCCAAAGAAATGCCATAAAAAATAGGCTAAAATGTGGTCTGAACAACATGAAAGAATTTTCTTATTGAAAGGAAGTGAATAATTTAAGTGTTGGGAAGAGAGCAGTATTAAAGAACCTGCTGTCAGATTTTCTCAAATGAGAATATATTGAGTTTTGCTATACTTTTCTACTTACTGTCACTTGCTGCTGGAATTCTTGTCTTAAATAAATCAGTAAATTAACATAAAATGTCCTCTGCCCATAGAATGACTGTGTAGAGACTCGCTGTGCTATCTTACAGTCTCTTTCATGAGAGAAATTGCAATAATTAAAAGTTAATCTAGTGGGAGAGATACCACTGTACTTAGCATCACTCAATGCGAGTTATGGAAATATACTTTAAAGCAGGCTCTTTTATCTCTTGAAGTCACATGGTAGAATACTTGAGAGGATTACAAATGAATTTGTCTGCAGGATAAAGCCTGCTGTCCTGACAGATTAATTCTCTGAGTACTGTAAAACTGCAATCAAAAAAATACTATGCTTTGTAACTTCCTTGTAATGAAATAAACATCATTTATTATGCAATAGTGCTGAGTTTGCTATTAGAAATATTATTACCGTGACTCTTATCAGCCTCGACAATCCTTTTATTGGCAAAAGGCGCAGCCATACAATGTCACCATGGGATTTATCAGACAGATGAGATCAACAATGCATCCAGGAATAAGGTGTCCAGGAACTGGATTCAAAAGCCAGTGTCTGGATTGACTGGGAGAGCTTTCTCATGACTTAGGACTTATGTCCCCAAAGTGCTCCATATCATGTTCATCTGAAACAATCTGGGTAGGTTATTTAATATATGCTAGCATAGTTTAAGTGAAAGCTAAATGGTTAAAAGGCAATCACAGAAGGAGACGTGATTGATTTTGCTCTATGGATTGGCTTTTCTGAAGTCAGTGTCATTTTACTTTGCAATATGACCAAGGTTTCAAAACTTCTTACACATTATCAAATGTTAGATATTAGACAATTCCTGTACTTACTTAAAAATGCAGCTGATTGCACATCCATTTGCATAATCATTCTTTTTTTTTTTCCCATGCAGATGCTGCAAAACTGTAATTTCTTTTCTTTTTGATGAAGAAGTTATGTTAACAAAATTTTGTATTGTTCTGGACATTGAAGAATACTGATAGTTGGTAGTCTGTGCTTCATAATATATAGTAATATCTCCTGCATTTCTTAGGGACTTAAATTAGAGAAAGACAAATATTTTCTCCCATTTAAATGTTTATTTTGGACCAGAAATATTCATATAATATATTCATATTAGAGTTAATAATGCCTCTTTGCACAACAGGCATTTTTGTGCTCTCAGTCAAGATTTCTGAGGTATCACTGGGAGCCTCATAAATTCATGCTCTTTATGGCTTAACAGCCTAGGTTTTTAGTGAGGGATGTTACATCTCAGAATAGCAAATGATGACCCATGTGACCTGCATGGAAATATAATAATAACAACAATAAAAATGGTATGTAAAAATGGACAATACACATAACCCTACAACTGAGCCATTGTGTTTCTCCCACTTTATAAGGACAGCTTTGCTTATTTGGAGGAATTTTTCATATGATTATATTTTGGTTTGTGTATATGAAAATCCAGCTACAGGAATGATGATCCAGATCACCATGCAGTGATGAGCAATACAAAACTTTGGAGTAATTCACCCTATGTAACACTGCTAGAGGTGTGATTAAACCATGCAGCAGCTGATGGGAGAAAGTACACCCTTCATTATCTCTATTCAAATTACAGGGGACCTCAGCCCAAAATTTAGAGTCATGGTACCAGCAAATGAAAATGTGATTTGTAGGGATGAAGGATTTTCTTGAGTTGTCTCTTGGGCAGAGAGATTTATTGGAGTATCTGCTTGTATGAGAGACAAAGTGAAGGATAAGACAGAAGAGATTCCAAGAACAGGAAAGCAACTAAGAACAGAAGAGTATTTCCAGAGAAATGTGTCTAGAAAAGGTGAGTTTTTTAGAGTTAGTTATTGTCTGGAAAGAATTTGGAATAGTTGTTGTTGCTGTATCTGTGAGAATAGGATTATTGGTATATGTGCTAAAAAAGGATTTCATCGAGATGGCTAACCATCATTAACTTATTTTTGTAAAGGGAACAACTCACATGGGTTTTCTCTTATTTAACTAGTTTTATTTCATAAATAAAATAAATATAAATAAAATAAAACATTCTGGTATTCAAAGTAGCAGTAATACACACATGAAAAGGATAAAACTGAGGACTTTACTCCATCAGCCAGATGTTAACTGGTTTAATACAGGTCCTGCCAGCCCTGTATTAAAGTTAACTCTGGCTTTCCTCTCTTGCATACTTCAGTGCCATACATTTTCCTCAAAACTTCATTTGTTCACTTTTTAGATTTTGCTTAATAGGGGAAAAAACAGAAAGAAACACAGAAAGAATTTCTGTGGACAACAAGCCTGATCATTTCCACCTGAATTTCAACAAACTCTCATTCTCTGCTATCTACAACTTTTACTTAGAAAAAATGCCTGAACAGCATGTAAAGTCTCATTGTTTGACATAAGATTCAATGAGTTAGCCAAGAGCAGATGAAACAAACCCTCTTGCTGTGCTGCTGCTGAGCCAGTTCATGGCCCAGAACATGCACGCGCATTGAATGGTGCTAGCTGGGGAATTTATCCTTCACTCTCCTCTGGGTAAATCCATGCTTTGACTATTTTAATGAGGTGACAGAAAATGTTTCCTACCACAGTGAGTGTGAGAGAACATTTCCAATGAAGGTAACAGAGATGTATATGATACTGGACACTAGACTTCTGGGAGGCCTGGCAGTTTTAAGGTCACTTTGGAAAGTGTAACAGTAATCCCTTTCTTTTGTGCAATTGAAATTGCTCTGGTTTCAGTACTACTTAAGCATTTTTTACCATCTATGCAACTGAGTAAAGCATTCAGATTATTTTTCAGAAATGCTGCCCTGCTGTACTGAACTTGCAGGGCCTTGGCATCATGAGTATGCTGAGCTTGAGAAGACAGAAGACATGGAGAAGAAAAGGCTGCTCTAAACTGGGAGGCATTCCTATGCCCAGTGGAGCGGTGCCTGTACCAACTAGGTAACTCTAAACAGAAGGTGAATAAAATGGTATTTCTATCACATAGGGAATATGTGATATTTTACAGGTTGGTACCTGTAAATTTTTCACCATAAGGTCAGCTTCACCTCATAGGACAGAGCTCAGCAATAACTGGCAGGCTTGACTGAAGTCTGATTTTGAATCTCTATGTTGTTGAGCAAAAATAAGAAATACCAGCCCATTAAAGCCACATATTCCATTTTCATAGGAACTTCATTCTGAAAGAATGAAGACCTTTGAAAAATTATTTAAAATTTATCACAAGTATGTGTTATGGGGAAGGAAGAAGAAGTTTCATGAATTTCATTTAGAGATGGAAAAATTAAGGCACAGGGAAGGTACCCAGGCTCAAAGCAGGCTTGTGAATAAAACATAGGATTCCTGAATTCTCACCTGATGCCTTTCACTGCTTTTTTCAGTATTCGGTGGAGCTGTTTTTGGAGTCACATCAAGTAAAAGAATTCTTGAGTTATAACAACAGGTTTGTTGGGTCTACAAAGTTTGTTTGGATTATTGGAGAGCTAACTTCCATGTTAAAATGTATTTTGTATTTTTATTTTCTGATTTCTGAGTTCAGGTTTGGTATCTCTGCTGTGCTCCAACTAGGAATGAACATGTTGTACTATTTTTAATCGCACTCTGGATCCGTCCCTGGCTTGCTTCTAAAGATAAACAAAGCCACATGTCAGTCCTTACATAAGTTAGTAAGCCCATTTCAGTTGTTATGTTTCTTCTACTTAGTATTGTTACATTTATAAACACCTTCAAAAAAATCTACAGGCATTAATTATTTCATATTCAACAGAAGAATCTCTCTACTTGGGCAGCTTGTTTGCAGAATCAGTCTTATGGTCAAAGAGGACAAGTGTAATCTAACGTGCTTGAATGGGAAATTTCTTTTTAATCTTCATCATTTTAAGAGTCAATGAAGAATTTATATTCTTTATTAATTTTTATCTTCCCTGGTTAGGCTGTGTTCTGTGTATTCATGAAACAGTGTTTATTCTGTTTTTTTTAATCATAAAGAATGTGCCATTATTTTAATACCGTGTCAGCGAGTTCTGCTGGTTGTTTGTAGATATACGCTGTATATAAAAGGAATTTATTTGCCAAGTTTGTATTTTTTAGCATGCAAGCCTTGACTTTCAATTAATGAATACAGGGCTTTAATGAACATTTCCTTTTTAGACACTATTTAAAGCTCTTGTTTCTGACATTAATTTAGTGCATGGAAAACAGAGGTGATAACATTGATAACAGAGCTGAAGATTATGAAGCAGTTTGAGGTTCTGATGCTGCAAAATATTTGTTACATGATTTGAACAAATCATTTTAAGAAAAATAGGAAAGAATCAATATATGTGATACAGATAGAGTTTACTAAGGCTTTTGAAATTCCCTCCTGTGACATCTCATAAGGAAGGGAGGGGCACATTGTCCAGCATAAACTACTGTAAAAACAATACAAGATAGGTGTATTTTAGAGCCGGTGCTGGTCAGACCTCAGCTGAAGTGCTGTGCCTGGAACTGAGCACTGCCCTGATGAAGACCCACAGGAAGAAACCCAGAGAGAACAATAAAAACAATTGGAGGTCTAAAAAACATCACCTATGAGGAAAGATCAAAATAATTGTTTATCCTTTGACAAAATTGAGGGTACAGATGATGCTATCAAATGCCCTGAAGATTGCTGCTTCCTGTATCCACTGATAGAAGCTCATTCTCTACCTCTTCTACACTGTAGCACAGGAGATGAGGTTAGACTTTGGGAGATATTTGTAAATCCAAGGTTAGTTCAGCACTGGAATGCACTGCTTAGTGGGGATGTTCTGTCTTTCACTATTGGAAGTTTTGAGAAAGAGCTGCAGGAGCAGTTAATATCAATCCTGTTTATTTTCTGTTACTCTGGGCCTTTTTTTAGTGGGTAGATTTGAAAAATAACACAGACTTCACCAGTTTTGACATTCTATTAGTTAGACAGGGAGGGCAGCATAGAGATAAGTTTTTGGGCTCCAATAAGCTGGAAGCTTATTTATGCCAATGTACTGATTGGATTTGCTTTCAAAATGCTTAGCTAAACATTGAAGAAATATGCCTGAGTGGGGAACCATAGTTCCCACTACTGCTAGCACTGGTTCAGCTGAGCTAATAGAAGGAGGGGGGAGGAAATTTCTAAAACAGACAAGACTTACAGTCTCTGTACCTTTTTTTGTATATAATTGATCATTCTTTAGGTTTTCTTTCACTGTACTGGGGGGTTTCAATGCATGTGTGACTACTATTAATAGATTCATCCTTTGGCTTTCTTGAATTTATTGTTTTATAACATCTTGACAGAAAGGGAGGTAATAAGTACAGTTCATTTGATATTAAAAAAAAATAATTAAAAAACAAGTAAGAAGTACCATGGGCAAGAGTAGGTAGTGAGATTTCAAATTTTATTTGCTATATTTATACATGATATTGTTGGGACATCCTCCCCTACTAAACACTTGAACATCTTCTACCATCTCTTTCTTTTATTCCTCTAACCTGTAGGGGGGAAAATTACATTAGCTGGCATTTGTGCTTCTCTGTGGAGATGAGAAACGTTAACTAAATTCCGTCTGTCTTGGATGATCCTTCCTTGGATGAGCCTCAGACCTACACCACAGATGTAGGTCTGCACACAGGTCATACATGTCTTCAGTATTGCCTCCTGCCTCATCCTGATAAGACTTCCTGAATGGATCCTGGACTTGATTTGACATCTCAAACTTGGGTGATGGTCATTGGTGTATGGCAAAGCTCATTGCTATTGCCACCTGGCCCTGTCCTTGGCTGTGCCCTCATTGGTGACCTTGCCTCTCAGTTCATGATGCTTGGAGAAGTAGCTCTGCCCTGCAGCTCAGGAAAGAGCAAAGGGCTGGGTAAAATACTCTTCTAAAATATCTTTTATTTTTCCCCCAACCTCATTCAAAATACTCTTTCTCTTATTTATTACTCTGGATTTAATGAAATTTATTTTAGCTTTCAATATTAACCCTGTAAATTATGCTTTCTGTGGTTTGTTGCTGCCTGACTCTTTAAAGTATTGCACAGAGCAAAATACTGGAGTACTTTGACAGCATAAATCTGTTGGTGATTAATTTTAGCAGTCAAATGTCTTTGGAATTTATTGCTTTTATTTCTTGAACTGCAAGATGTCTAATCTGGTTAAGACAGCAAATTGTCATGCCAAGCACAGTCATTGTACAGGATTAAGAACTATTGGATTACAGATCCTAATTATAGACTCTTGTTGGTTTACTATGTCTTAATAGGTTGTTTTCAACTTCTGATTCCACTTGTCATCTCTTTTGCAATCATGTTTTTAATAAACTTTCTGATGCATCTTCTAATTTGTCAAACCTGTATTCTGATAGCACTGCCTGGATTCTATTTCATGTCAATATTAGCAAAGTAAATAACTTAAAGTTCAAGGTCTCTATACTGAACATCTCTGCTCTTTTGGGTTTTTTACATCAAACTTCAAGTTATACTGGTGTTTGAATATTTGAATATTCTACTTTTTGCACTTTGGTTTTTAGTTTTCGGATTGCTTCCAGAAAAGCTATAGATGATGACTTTCTGTAGCAGCTTTTTCTGCCTGAGCCCCATTGTAGTCAGTGTAGATTTACATACTGGAAAGTAAATTAGAAGATATATGTACTTATAGGTACTGTATTTACTTTATGATACATTTGACCTTTGATATAATCTTAGTCACATTATTTTGCTCTCAATGAACTTCCTGCTTGGTGGATGCCATGGGGAATGTGCCACCAGAACATTACTTGCCTGTGGCTATGCCTGCAGGACTGGCCGAACAGGATTCTTTCACATTCAGTGGAAAGCTGTCAAGATAATTAGAGTTTCAATTACTGACTGGAATGCGGCCTAAATTCCTTAACTGATGAATGGGACAAGGTCTTATTTACCTTAGTTTTTTGCTCAAGTTCCTCACCATGCAGCACACGGCTCAGTTCAGCTGCATTAACAGCAAGGGAAGTACATGGTCCAGCTAATATTGCTGTCCTTTGAAGCATAGTCTTTGGCACTGTAATCAGACCAGTGGTGAAACGGAGTCCTATTTATAGCAGCTTTATAACATTTTGCCTATCACCTTTAGAGACAGGACACACAGAACAGGACAGACCACGACTTCAAGGGCGCCAAGTACCATGCTCCTGTCAGGGTGGCAGTGGGGATGGCTTAGGCCAAGCCCAGACGAGACATACTAGTAATCGCTCTTTATCAAACTACTGGAGCTGGAAAAACACCTCTCCTTAGCAAATGAGTCCTTTTATAGCTCTAAATGTGGTCTCATTTCAGAAACTGGATGTGTACAGTTCAGTCTTTAATTAAGACATACATTAGGCAGGCTGGGAAACTGCTTTGGAGCAGTGCATGCCCCGTGAATGAAAATTGCTGGATAACCACCTGGTATTTCTTTCATTTTCCCATTTTTATTTGCTCGATCCCGTGCCTTTGTTACTGCATACCATTAAACACAGAACGGATGAACTTGTGTTTTTCACGGCAACAAAACACTCAGGGTTTAACAGCCCTGTCCTGGCCTGCTCCCGAACAGGAAAGTGTTCAGTGTTGTAACCAAAGTTTCGGTGTTGTAAGCCTCCGGCGCAGGTGACGAGCGCAGGCCCCGCGGGCCCGGCTTATTCTCTCGCCCCCGCCCCGCTGCCCTCACGGAGATCACCCCCGCCCCGCCGCTAGGGGGCGGCAGGAGCCGCGCACACCTGCCCCCCCCGCCCCGCTGCGGGCGCTGAGCTGCGCCGCGCATGCGCGGCCCGGCCCCGCAAGTCGGCTGAGGGGACGCGGCGACGACGGCGGCCGCTCCTCTCTCGAGGCTCGGCAGGTACGTGCGGCGGGGGCTGCGCGGCCCCGGTCCCGGCTCCGGCTCCGCCAGCGGGAGCGAGGGGTGGCTGCCCGGGCTGTGACTCTCCGCTAGTGCTGCTGCACCTGCCCGCCGACGCGTCTCCGGCAGCCTGTGCCCAGGCGGGCGGAGCCGGCGCCGGCGGGAAGCGCTGCCCCTAGCCGGGGCGCCGTGACCGGGCGCGGGCTGGCTGCGGCGGCTGTGGGTCCCTGCCCGGATGAACGTGGGAGCGTGGGGCCGTGCCGCTGTGCCTGTCTGCGGCGGGAGGGCGTACCTCGATCCGTCGGGGCTTGCGTGCGCACGGAAGGGTCTGTCGGCGGCAGGGATGCGTTTGTTCCCGAGTGCAGCCGCGGTCGAAGGGAAAACTGGGCAAAAGTAGTTCTCAAGGATGAGCCCGGGAAGTGCCGGGGGCACCTGGTCCGGGGAAAGCAGCGGCGGCGGACAAAGAGCTATCGCATCCCCGGGGCCGGCGGGTCGGAGCAGCTGCCGTGCTCCCCACGTAGTGCCTGTGCGGCGTCCGAGGGGAAGGGCGGCCCGGCGGCGGTGACCGAGTCCAGGTGAGGAGGGATGCGAGAGGAAGCTGAGCTAGTACTGAACGCTTCGCCTCCGCTCACAGAGCTGTCGGCAGGTGCGGATCAGGGGAGAGTGCCGAAAGGGGCAGAGAGAGAAGCGGGGAGAGGGCCGGGCAGGGCCCCTCGTGGGCTTCGCGGGTTTTACTCCCTTCGAGGGGCGCCAGAACAGCGTGGGCAGGGACCGGAGTGGCGTTCTGCGCCGTGGGACAGTGGGGCTGCACTCGCCTGTAGCGTTTGTGGTTGCTTTATGGTCTGTCGAGCAATATTGAGGGTCATACTTAGTCGCCGATAAGTGGTCTTGTTAGCTGAAGTAGTTAAGTAGCATATTTGACTTAGCCTTAATTTCTAATGTGGTTATGTTGGACAGTAAGGTTCAGAAAGTAAATTTTGGTTGCAAGTTAATTTCAAGCGATGAGCTATGTAGAAATTTGTGCTGCCAGAGTGCTGACATTTCTGCTGCTCCGCTGATTCCCCGGGAGTCACAGGGCTTTGAAAGCAGGAGAACACAGAGTGACCAAAGCTTTAATGATACCGTCAGAGTTTGTCTTGCTGACAAAAAGCTACAGTGTTTTCATGAGTTTAAAAGTGTTGTCTGTTTCGTTTGCAGATAGTGTATTGAGTTTTATGCTGCTTGGTTTGTTTGCTGTGTTCATTTTAAAGCATGTTCTTAGGAAGTCTCAAAAATAGTTATCTTGATAGATAAAATAATTAATGTTCTACAGACTTGCTGTAACTGAAATTATCAGCTTCTCTTTTGAAGCAGATGTAAGGTCATTCAGACTAGAAGTATGTATTGGCAGCTACCATCTGTTCAAATATTTGCATTTGTCGCTATAGGGCAAAACCTGAAATCTTGTTGCTTTAATAATTTTATTGTTGTTTCTATTATAGATCTGTTTAATGAGTTTTTGTAAGGGTTAAAGTTTGGCCTTCTGTATTTGTCTCTTGGCAGTCATTCGTCTGTTGTGCTTGGTTAATGTTACCTAGTGAGCAAAGAAGGATAAATAATTTACTGTTCTCATTATGCTTTTAATAAATAACAAATGGGAGGGCACCTCACAGCTGCGACTGGAATATCCATCTTGATATGCTATATTTAAAAGGGGAATTTCTTTTTTATGTAGGAGAACAGAACAGTCACAAGAAGCATTTTGATTATAGACTGATGCTATCTTCACAGCTTTTATTGACATGGTTTAAAAATTCATGTAAAATACCAAATGGGATGGTCACTCACTGTTCCACTTAGGTTTATGGATTTTCTCAGAAAAGCGATGTGTACTTTGGATTTTTATTTTTGACACCCTTTTTAATATGGTATGTAAAATACTGTCTTACTGTAACCTGTCAAGACTTGTATTAGAGACTATTAGCACTAATATGCTAACCATTTTTTAATAAATTAAGAAAATACTTCCTTAAATGCATTTGCAGTTATAATGTCAGGAAATTCATTGTAATTTTACTGAAGTTTTAAGTTTACTTACTGAATATTTTCAGTGTTAACTGAAAACGAGAGGGTCGTTAGGTCCAAGTCTTGGCAAGAATGACACTACAGTCATTGTGATCAGGTTTAAACCTGAGATGGGCTTGTGAAATTGTTTCCAAGATAAGGCAGAACAATGCTCTGCTTTAAAAAGAACAGCAACCGCAAAGAGAATCATATTTTCAGTTTAATTAACTTGGTTTGAGAGTCTTTGTGAACAGAACAGCGTTCTTTGAATGTTTGTTTACAATGAAAGTTTGTAGTATTCTTTGTATTTGCGAAGCACTGACTTTTCACTCTAGTAAGGGGTGTACTATCTACTAGACTCTAAGCCATGTTTATTTATAAGTTTCACAAGCACTTCATAAATATAGGTCATTGAATCTCGTGTGCTGCTTGTTTCTGTAAGAGAGACACTTGCTGTTGGTGCCTATATTTTTCTAGCTGAAGATACATCTATTATAAAGTTTTCAAAAGAGATTTTTTTCATCCTCAGTTCATCAAAACAAAAATCCTTTTAACTTCATAAAATCCTGCTATGAATTAGACTGTGTTTCTTTTAATACAGTGCAAAATAGTGTTTTCAATGCATAGAGTGAGAGTAAAAATAGAAGACCCACATCATAGTGTTATATGACAACACTAGAGGGAATGCAGTAGAAAAATACTCTCACATTAAACCAAGTGTGTTTCTGCTAGCTGTTAAATTCTGTAGACTTGTCAAACTTACAGTTTACCTCCCCTTTACTTGCCTAATTTATCATCTGTTGGTAAATACATGGTGTGAGGTCAGTTAAAAATAAAAGTAGAATATGTAAAGACTGGAGTAGTCCAGTGCTTTCTTACTGTCTCAAAAAAAAATTTTTTTTTAAAAATAGTTTTGGGCTCCTGGAGCAGATATTTCTATCATAATTGCTGAATTTTAGAAGTGGAAATTATTTTTTGCAAATCTTAAAGAAATTCCTATGCCAAATCTTGAATTGTGTTCATGCAATCAGCTGGCATTGGATAATGGTGTTTAAACTTGCTTGAAATCTCTGGCTAAGATTAAATATAAGATAATTTAGGAAGAAAATCTGCCAAACTTTGTCCTGCCTACATCTCATGAATATCTTATACTGGATAGATGTAATTGAATTAGTTTTGAACTT
Source organism: Cyanistes caeruleus (assembly GCF_971803275.1). NCBI lineage: Eukaryota > Metazoa > Chordata > Aves > Passeriformes > Paridae > Cyanistes > Cyanistes caeruleus. Next base: position 47,438,255 of record NC_141704.1, on the reverse strand, counting down.
GAAAATAATGCCTGTATATGCATTACAACAATTGAAAATTTAAACTGCCTGTTTGCATCTGATAGGTCTGAAGTAGCTATATTCTACTACTTCATTGAACTGTTTCTTTAAAAGGTATTCATTAGTCCACTGTTCTTAATTCTCTACTGAGTTCTTTAGATTTTAAAACATATTACATTCCAGGCTCTATAATGCCAAATATTTAAAAAAAACCCATTTTTCCCTAAACTGACTGAGAAGAATGCAGGTCCAGTGGTGGACTAGTGGCAGTCATTTTGAGGAAAAATTCACTTTCCAGACTCCTCCCAAATCAGCTGAAACAGATGTTGGTGTCTAATGAAGTCTTTGAGACTGAGTTACATATTAAAAGGCTTGCTGCACGGAGGTTAAACCACAATGGCTAATAGGCATGTTCTTTTGATAAATACTAACTAGAATTTCCTCTTGCTAAAAATGTTTAGAAGTGTTAACTTTCTTCTTAGGGGATTTTTTTTTTTCTTCCTACTCAAGCAGGTAGCCATTCTGTTAAAATTGTACTCTTTTACTATTAAAGCTAAAAATGAGATTACCGATGTGTGCAGTGTTTGGTGTTGGCATTGCTTTAAATGGACTATAAAAATTAGGAGGTTGTTCAGAGTTATCTTCAAAGTGTCTGGTATTTAAAAGCAATCTGTGAAAGACAAACTCCAGAGTTTGTAGTAGGTGGTTTTCAACATTTTTTTTTTCCCAAAAGGAAACAAACCACAATAAATTACTGCCTTTCTGGGAGTCTTTTAGTATTTAGTTATTGAGTTCTTTGATTCAGAAAAGTAGCTAAACCCCTCTTAGAGTTATAACAGAAAAATCAGGTTAAGCATTTTGATTTTACTGTTATTAAAAATTTCAATTTCTGTTAGAAGCTTTAGGAAGTGTTAAACCAACTGTTGTTAAACTGATTTCTTTGTAGTACATTTTAGTTTATTATTAGAGAAAATAGTAGATTTGAGCACAGTTTCCTCATGAAGTTGTGGTAATTCAGCAGTGCAGGTGTGGCAGCAAAGAGGTAATAAAAAATGACATTTTGTCAGCTCCATCCAAATTTGCATTATTTCCAGATGAAAGCATAAGGAAATGAATTATTTTGTTGTTTCATCCTGATTTATTACAGTACTTGACATTTTTTATGTGATTCTAATTGCATAGTATCAACTAAGACAAAAATAACGATGTTGGGTAGGCACTAATGCGATTCTAAGCTTTCACCTTACATTAAGGTGGTAGAAAAAGTACTAAGAAAATGAATTATTTTATTTAACATGTGTGCTGCCCTGAAATGTCAGAATATCAGCTTTTGTTCACAGTAGCAGAACTACTACTAAAGAGTGCTGTGCCAGCAGAGTGTGGTTCTTTGCACGCAGTCAGCTTGGCTCCTAGTGAAGCCCTCCGATTACCATTTGCTCCATGTTCCTTCACAGCAAGGCTCTTGATCGCTGCCTTAGTCAATAATGTGAATGCTTCCTGCAAGCCTTAAGGAAGCCTCTAATCTGTAATGACACTGAAATTTAATGTGCATTTTTAAACCTCCTTTTGGTTACCATTACTTTGAGGAGTTCTTTCCTAAAAGAGAGCTTTTAATTTTACAACCACCTCGCTTTTTGCATGTATGTTTTGGTTTATTTATGTGTCTTCATAATGGTGTTGGTGAATCTTGAAACTGAGATACTTAATATGGGTTTCTTTGTCTTGTCTGGGTGGTGTACCCAGCTTCTGCCTGCTCACTGCCTAGTGAGAAGTAATCTTAGGAAAGAAGAAATTGTGAATGGAAAGTGTTTTACACAGATGGTTTGCTTATGAGTGCCCATTTGACAGGCTATGGGAAAAATATAGCTGAGGGACTTTATTTTTGGCTCTTCCAGGAATAACTTGTATAACTTTTTAAACTTTTTTCCTTCCTGTATCAGATGGAGCTTATTTTTTGATAGCTGAGAAGTTATGCATGAATTTATTTACTGTTTAGGCTGAGGTCAATATTTAATGTATAAGCAGAGTGATAGTCTTGTAACTATCCTAATCTTTTTGGTTTGAACTTTTTTTTTTTTTTTTTTTTTACTGTTAAAAATACTGCAGGATGTAGGCAGGTTAGGTGGAAAAGCTGTAGAAAAGTTAAGTAGAACATTTCTCAAAGGAGTGGGACCATGTAGTTACGATAGATTCCTCCCATCCATACTCTGAAGATACTCCAGGGTGAGTTGATGTGATGGTTCAGAGGGACAGCTAGAAATGCATTTGAGCATTTGAAAGATAATAAGTAGACTTTCAATTGTTTTTTATCTATTTGAGTCAGCATAGCCTTCTGGACTTTAGAGTGTACCCAAATTTGTGTCTGTTATCATAAATACATGGCATGGTGCATCTTTTAACCTGTTGCTTACTCTGTGTACTTAAAGTATTTTCTCCAAACAGAGCCCTAAGATTTGTACAGAAATAGTAAAATAAATTAAAAAAACAACAAATAAACTTTGCCTGAGCCTTTTTTATTCTTGGAAAAGGCTAAGTAGTTTTTTTTTTTTTAAAAAAAACAGTTTTTTTAAAAAACCCTTGCATAGCAAAGTTCAGCCCAATGGGGTGTGCAGCTTCAAGCAGTCAGTACCGGTGATAGGAAGTTCCATTATATCTCTACTAAATATCAGGGCAGACTGTGAGTTTTAAGAGTGACTAGGAATGCAGCTTTCAAACTTGAAATAGAAGCTAATCAACAGCAGAGTGTATGTGGCAGAATTCTGTTCCTCTTTTGGTCTCAGGTAGGTCTTAATTTCTGCTTCTGTTGTGTGGATTTGGGTGCACTTTCCTAGGTGCTACAGAAAAGGCAAGGCATCTAGGCAGCCCTTCTGCATCCATGTTTAGAGCCTGTGTCTTTTGTCAGTATTGAAGACTGGAATCCCAAGAATTAGGAAGTGTAAGTGACAGGTTGATGTTGTCAGTTTAGTTGTGTAGAGTATGGCTGGCTTGGTGGTGAAAAGAGAGTGGTGGGAACAAAGGAAGGGAAAGTGTGTTTGTGGATGTGACCTTGACTTTGAGATCTGTAACGTGGATATTTTCCAACTGGGGTGATGAACTATAAAGATGGCAGTATTTTAGCTTATTAAAGGTATAGCAATTATGTAATAATTGCACTGTAAACATTCATTTTTATTTGTCTACTTAACAAGCTTTATCATCATGTAGAGCATGTAATTATAAGGCTTCTAATAGTTAAGAAGAACTATAGGGAAAACAAACAGCAATATTTGCCAAAGTTACTTAAACTCAAAAATAAGCTTTTCATCTCCATTATAGGAAAGCTTCAAAGCCTAAAACTGTCAGTGTTTTTTCTGGGTGAATCATATTTGTACAACTGCTCTTGTGAGTTCAAAATAAAACAAATTTCTGCATAAAATTTTCTGCAGAAAAGGAATATGAAACAAAAACGTTCCTTTTAATTTATGTAAGGTCATTCTTGTCCCTAAGTCTGGGCAGTTTCTTAGAGGGAGGTGAGGTTTTTTTTACCTTTTTTTTTGTTTGTTGGTTTGGTTTTTTTAGCAATTAACATATTCTTGCTGTCTGAATGGTTGAATTTCTCTCACGCGTACCTGCTGATTTGGCAAAGCTCCTTGTTTCACACTGGTATGTATACACGCTGCAATCCTTGAGATGCAGAAGAGTTTTGAATAGTGTTCTTTGAGATTAAAGTGACCAGAAAGTCTTAAATTAACTAAAACATCACTTCATATGTAATTTTGGGATTCCGTTCTTGATGTCTTCCTGTGTGTTTTGTGAAGTAGCTAATGAAGTTGATGGCATCCTCTAGTCATGGTTGTGACTGTCATCTTTATAGATCTTCTCCCTGCCTTGTCTTTTCAAGTGTAGGATGCAAGCAACTTTCTCTGTAAAATACAATGTACTGTTTTGTTTAGATTTTTTTTTGAGCATTAAGTATCTTTTTGAGCCTTTTCTCTCTTCTGTATTTATGTAACATGGAATAGGTGGGAATTTTTTTGCAGTGAATAATCAGTGCTAAGTAATTCCTTCACAAATTTCTTCATAATACTTGCAACACACAGTTTTGAATTATGCAGAGATTTTTGTCATCTCTGATATACTGCTAGAAAGTTGGACTTGTAAAAATCATGTGTTGTCTGTGTTTTCTGTTGATCTTACGAAAAGCATATGTAATTAAAAAACAGACTGAAATATTGTCAGTTAAATTGCCAATTCATAGTACTTTCTACCTATAATATATTTCTGTTCACAATTCACTTATTTGCAATTGTCACATTCACTGATTTCTGTCCTAGATTATTTGCTTCATTGAGATAAAAAGTGGAAGTTTTAGGTTTAGAGTTTTTTTTCTTAGCTGATTCCCTGGTCTACCCCTCTTTCATGAATGAAATATATTTGTTTTGATATGAAACAGCTTTAGATTATATTAAAAATTACATTGTTTTGTGATGTTGAGTATGTTACTGATTTTATCATCCCATTTAGATGCAGAGTCTGCTGTTAGATCTTCTGGACTCAACAGTCCAATGGGTGTAAAAAACATTTTTGGTGGTTGAAGTTTGTACTTTTGCAGGAGTAGTCCGCAGTTTGCATTCTATCACAAAGTACTTTGAACATATTTGAGTGCTTTTTAAATTCAGGAAGCTGTCAGATATTTTTATTTCCTGTTTTCTTTCTGATAATGTGATTATTTCATTTAGGGATTCATATAATGAGGCTTTTATTATGGCCAGTGACCCCTTGGAAGGCTTTCATGAAGTGAACCTCGCTTCGCCTACTACACCAGATCTTCTTGGAGTAAATGAGCCAGGGACTCAGGAACAAACTACCTCACCCAGTGTAATCTACCGACCACATCCTTCTGTTGTGTCCACACCAATCCAACCCAACGCATTAAATGTTTCTGACCTTCCTACACAACCTGTTTATTCATCTCCCAGACAACTGAATTGTGGAGAAGTATCAGGTGTCAGGTAAATGCCATGTGTCTTTTTACTTAAATTGTTGATGTTTGTTGCATATAAACTATTTGCTTCATATAAGATACAATTTTAATAGTATTTACAGTGTTGTAATATTAAATTGTGTCCTTAATTCTATATTCAACTTCACTGCTTTCCTTTCTAAAAGACTTACTCTTAATGCATTATATAAATAAAAATTATATTGTTTTCTTTACAGCATCAATGTTACCGACGCAGTACTTTGTTCTACCTCTGGACCCCAGAGTGGGTCACTCAATCACAGTAATGCCAGGAAGGAGAGCAATAACGTAGAGAGAGAGCTTTTGCAGGGTACTACAGTAGCAGATGTTGCTGAAGGAAATGAAGATATTTTTGGGTTGAGTACAGACAGTTTATCTCACTTACGGAGCCCATCTGTACTGGAAGTAAGAGAAAAGGGCTATGAACGATTGAAGGAAGAACTTGCAAAAGCTCAGAGGGTAAGGTTCATTGTCTTGTTTTCTCCCTCTTTTTCTCTCTTTGAAGTGTTTCTAATACTGCAGAATGATAGATGGGCCAGAAGGTGCATTTGGAGTCTGCTTATTTCTTATGGATTTATTACGATGTAATTATGTAATGTAAAATTTTCTAAGTGCAGTGCTGATGTCTTAGAATTATTCTTTGATAATGTTTTTTTTTCTAGTGCTGCTGCTGCTACTTAGCTGTGGAAACTTTTGCTGCAATATCTGGTTAAACATTCTCTTTTTGAAATGTAGGCTTTCCTTCATTCTGAAATTTGAGAATAGGAGTAATTTTCTGTCTTTCTGTTGTTACTGAATAAGTATTTATAGACACTACCTTTCGAGTCTTTCCTCTAGAGCTTAGAAGTGTAGCATGTGTCATGGAATTTATAAATGCTTTAGAAACAGGAGTGTTTCATAGGGGAATGCCTGCATAGGAAACAACCTGTAAAAATGTCTCTAGTGTTCTTTAGAGTTCTGTTACAACACACTTCAAATTGAATATGGATACCTTTGAAGACACTGTGTCTCAAGTCATTAATATTTGTAAAGCGCTTTGTCTTGTTTGGATGGATGGTGCTATATAAATGCAAAGCCATTATTTATCATTTTAACATTTCTCTGTGCCTAAGTTTTTGAGTATATTTTGTGCTATTTGTATCTGTGCCCTTTCTTCTCCTCTAGGTGATTCCATTCTTGTTCAGGTTTAAGCTCATCTTGTGTTTGAACTTCCTGCCCTCTGTTTTGTTATCTTTTCTTGTTGGATGCAGTCATCATTACTGTCCCAGTAAACCTTAACTATGGATTCATACATTGCTTTTTCTGTTGATTTACTGCTGAGTGGTGGCTAATGTGTGTGTTTGCTTAGCTTTTGACCACTGAAAGGAAACATTAACACGAGCTAAACTTGAGGACCTTGCATGTGGATATATAATCCAAGCAGTTAAACTTGGAACCCTAGAAAGTAAGGGCTAATTAACATCCAAACTTTAGAAAAGCTCTTTTTTACAGTATACCAAATTATAGCTCATGTACTTGAAAATTACAATTTGGATCTGGTACTATAGCTTGGAATGATCTAAAAATCTTATTGCAATGTATACCACTTTGTCTCTTAAAGATTGAAATATTTCCTGTTTCACTCTGAAATTTTTTTAGGGCTGTTCTTAAGGAAATGCCATGAAGGCTGCTAGGACATACTTAACTGCATGTTATGTGTACTCAAACTCTTTGTGTGGTCTTAACAAAAGCAATTCAGCACTAACTTGAGACAGATGTCAGCATTCTTGCTAATTCTCAACTCTTCATGTGATTCTTACCAGTGTTATACTGCAGAGGTAACTTGCTTTGCTTGTCTTTCTAAACTTGCACTGTTTCAGGGTTGCTTAGTCACATCAGAGGGGTCTGTACTGTGCAACATTAAACCCTATTCCTTCCATTATACCCACTTTCTTCCTGCATGAGGACTATTTTTTTCCTATCCCTAACTCATTTCTAGTATCTTTCTTCCAAAACTCATGGCTGTTGACATAGTGCTGTATCCTGTCTGCGATATTCATATGTCATGCAATCTTTAAACTTCTGTTTCCAAGCATATACACTTCTGTTGACGAGTATTCAGTTCAAACCCTGTAGGGATGTAATGAATAGGGGGTATCTTTGTGTAACTGGTTGTCTTTTGTGTAATGGCTTTAAGTTCTCTGTAATTCTCTGTGCTGTTTACTAGTGAGAAAAAAGAGATTTATAATTTGCACTTGAATTTGGTGAGCTTATTGAGCCTGGAAACTTTACAAGCTATGGAGAATGAACAAATTAAATGCAAATTTGCTATTTTGCATTTTTCATTTGTTCCAAATTTCCTGCTCAAACTGTGTGCTATTGTACTGTACATTAAAGATTGATTTGAATTTGTTGCAGTTGTGATCACAAAGGGAACTAGAAAGAAAAAGGAAATTTTAAAGTTTAGGGATCCACTGATTTTTTTTTCGCTTTGCTTGGAGTGCAACTCTTTTCTTAAAGTGCTGTCACGTTTGTTTTTTTTTTATATTAGATAATGTATGTATGCCATGTAATTGTTAGACATTTCAATATTGTTTCTGAATAAATTATTCAGTAATAGAATAAGTATTTTTTTTCCTGCTTTGTGTGTGCCTTGGATTTCTTAAGACTACAGACTTCCTAAAATGAATGGCATTGCTGGCAAGATTGTTAAAAAAGTCTTTCAAAAATTCGTGTCTTGACAAGAGAAAAATACACTTTCTACTTCAATCTAAATCAGTTGCAGGATCAAATCATATCATAAGATAGGGAGGAAGGTTTAGTCAGAGGTTAAAAGCAGTGCTGAACTCTGTACTAATGGTGCATATACAGTTTTACATACTTTTGCCTTAAAATGCTCCCTGAATTAAAATTACAGTTTTTTTTCAATCTCTGAGACCATTCAGATAATTTTTTTGCTGATTTTTTCATAAAGTAGTAATTTCTGGCTATATTCTAAAAGTGGAGATGGGTAGTGTTTGCTTTAGACCATCTGAACCCTTCTTGTTTCACTGATCTTCTAAAGCAGCATCAGGGGAAGTGAGGTGGTGTTAAAAGACTTAGTGATGGTAATGCCTGGAACCTTATGTCCTCATGTCTCTATGCATTTGTATTTTCTCTGCCATGTTTGGATTGAGCTCTGTCACTGTGGTTATTGACCATAGGTCAACCACATGTAGATAGCTCTCCCAGAGAACAGTGATGGTAGTTTGATACATAGTATTTCTTGATATACAAATTTCGCGGCGTCCTCCTGAGGGAGTACCTTTTGCTTTTCATCTGAGTTAATCAGCATCCTGCATATGTTTTGGATAGCTTACCTGTTGTTTCTGAGCTTTAGCATTTGATAGTCACGTTTTTCTTGAATTTTTGTGTGATTTGACCCAAAGTTGTTTCCTTCTCAAACAAACGGATATTTTAGCCATCTTTGATGAAGAAAGAGCAGTCTGCCAGAGATTGTAACATGTTTGGTTTCCATGATTCCTATGGTCTTTTAGAGTAAGACCTGTACAGTTGTTAGTAACAAGTAAAGCCTTGTTTGCCTTTCTGTAGTAAAATGTGAATGAATTATATTTTCCTAGTAAAATTGGTTTGTTTCCCCCCAATACTCTTGTGAAAGAGGTGATAGTATAGAATGTACTGTCAATTTTAACATAATTTGAGAGCCTGATTCTCAGATTTAGAATTTTCTTTCAAAGGCTTCAATTTCTGTATACGTTTTTCATTTCAGAAACAAACTGAATGTTACAATTTGATCTCATGTCTTCAGATCTGCTGTCAAACATGATATTTTAAAACTTCGCATGGATTAATCAATGAATGGGTTCACAATAACTACCCAGGATTTCCAGTGGTACTATACAGTACTTTACAACATTTTTAAATTTCTGTTATTTCTTATAAGTTAACAATAAAATGAGGTGCGTTAGAACTGTACTGAAGCGTATGCTTTCAGTCTTTCCTAAAATCAAATTGCAGTTGAACTGTAAGGCCACAGGATTGTGATGGTTAAAGATGCATTGGTTCTCTGAAGGTGTTTTAGCAGTTCCTGGCTGTCTTTCATCAAAGTTTCCACACCACTTACACTGTTACAGTGCATTGTAGGCAGAGGAATTTTCTCCAGCAAGCAGAGAGAAGGCTACATGAAAGCAAAATAGAAACATCTTCACCCACACCATAATTCAATAGTTTGTGAAATGCTGCTAACTTTGGAAGGAGATTCTGGATCTTCAGATCACTTCCGTGTGGATCTGAATGCAAAAGACTGATTTTTATGTAGCTTGTTCAACTTGTGTGCTGGGTGAAGACCAGTCAAATAGGACTGCATTTAACATAATTACTTTGACAACATCAGAATTCAGCAGTATCCCACAGTTCAGAATTTAGGTGATATCTGTAGCAAATGTTCTTTCCTTGGTATTATGCATCTAGTTCTGACTTTAAATTGCTGAGCTAGATGTAGGATGATTTTCTTCCTAGAATGTAAAGTGTGAATGGTTTTGAAGCAGTAATTTGCAATTCTTATCTCATGGTTCTTTTAAAATACCCACCCTGTTGTCTGAGAAGATCAAAGAGAAATAAACAACAATATGAGCTTTTGATACAGACTTTTTTTTAACTGTAAGTTTTTTTTTTCTTCCAAGCATGTTAATTTTTTTTCTTGCCTTCTGTAAGTATGTTCGTAGTGTGCTTTATAATGGTTCCTCATCTTCCTGTAGTTACTTTTTCAGAACAGTAATGTGTAAAGGACTGCAGCATGAATGGTTAGCACACACAGTTGTCTTTTCTGCTTCTTTATTGGCTATGGCTGGGAAGTCTTTAGTAATGCCTTTAAGCCACAGGCACTAGTAATGCTTCTAATAACTTCTAAGCTTTTTGCTTTGGGCATTTTTCATTTCTTCCCTGCCTAAAAAAACTGAGCTTAAATTTACTTGACAAAAATAATGTCTTACATTATGCTTCTCCTGAATCATGTCATGGAAACTTGCCTAGTGTTTGACAAATCCAGCTAAGCAGCCATGCGTAGTAGACTGCCTGGTGTTGTCTTTTTGTTTTCATTAAGAAACTTTACTCATTCGCCTAAATTTTAATCTCTCCTAATCTTTCCAGTTGCAGGCAAAATGTAAGTGCTTTATGTAAGTAGTGTATTGGTAGTGGTAGGTGAACCTGGGGTAGTTTTACTTGCATTGTTAGTTTGACAGCTCTTGACCTGAGTATTGATACAACCTGCTTTTAAGATTTATCGATGTATATGTAGCATTGTGCTTACAAATCAGGGAAATAAGCCAAAGGAAATGTTGACGTTTCCTCTGCATTTACAGGAAAAGTTTCAACTCATTTTTGAGATTTAAGAATTTTGCATCAGAATCTTATATTTCCTGATTAAGAACCATACTTTATATGGGAAATACTTTAAACCAACACAGAATAATTATATATTTTCCCCTTTCTTTTTCTTTATCCTTTTTATGTCTCCATCTGTAGCTGTTTTTCTGCTGCCTTTTTGGATTTTTTTTTTTGAGAAAGAGGTTACTGTGTGCAGAATAGTAGCTAGCAAGTAAGATTTGAATTGAATTTGAGAAATACTGTGTTTGGAAAAATCACCATCATTTAAGTGGTACCTCACGAACTAGTTGCATATAGAAAGCAAAAAAATCCAAATGACAAATAAACTAAATGAAAAATCAATCAAAATGTTCAAAGTTAAAACCAAATGAAAGGATAGAATAATGCCTTAGATACTAAACGATTCTAGAAGGGTCCCTAAACTCTTGTCCAGTCTCCAAGCTGAAGTCAAACAGGACCCTTCACCTTGCAGAAAAATCTATTGCCAATTTCACTGCTGAAATTGAGAGCAAGACCTAGTACCCAGCATGTTATAAGGCAAGATGCAGTTTCCCACATAGTTGTATGCAACATTACTTCAGTCACGAAGTCTTTGGAAGAAGTACTAACCACCTTCCAAAAACTCAAGTGAAGCTGCCATTTGGACCTTTTTTTATGATTCTCTTGTGACTGGCCTCCTGCAGTTTTGTGAAGGCAGTTATTTTTTACTGGCTTGTGGAGGTTTTCAGAACAAATCGTTGCTAGATTGTATTTGAAGTCTTTAACCTACTAGTGACAGTCTTTGGCCTTGTATTTCAGGAATGATGGTAGTGTAATAGCTTTCTTGGCAGGGGGAAGAGGAAAAAGAGGAGATGGATGGGGATGAGAAGGGAGCTAGGGCCAAAAAAAGTTTGAAAGGTCAGAATTGGCTACTTTTCTTTCTTCTACTTTATTTCTACATCCTTCTCTTTGTGCAAGGGATTCCAGGGTTTAATGGATGTGGAAGGGGACAAGAACTTTCTTTCAAATTTCTTGTCAGCCTTTTTCTACTTCTCTGCAAAGTACCCCACTTTATCCTTAGTACGGATGAGATTGGGCATACGTAACCCTTATACTGCCAAATCTGTGTTAAAATCTTACTGCAAAACTGGTTATGGTCAGACTTTCACTCAAATTTTGGTGAGGTGGACACTAACATTTTGAATTTCATTAAGTTGCTTTACTTTTATTTATAAATCTGCATAAACAAGGGCAAGGATATAATTAACATATGATTTCAGAAACACTGTAAGGAGATATTTGGAAGACAGTATTTATAGTAAGATATGTTTTAAGATTCGTTTAGAACTGCAGATTGTCCCGAGTCAGTGCTTTTTGATTTTTTTAATAAATTTTTAAATTTTTTAAAAAAGGATTACTTTAAGCATGTTTAAAGGATTGGGTAGATGAACTGGTGTTCTGTCTGCCCCAATGATTAATTTGATCTATATTTTATGCGAATACAGCCTTTTATACTTCCAGGGGCAAAAAAGGTTTTTTTACTTCAGCGTATTTTGGAAATGTTGGTCTTTAGCTTAGGTATGCATTAGATTGGCCTGGTATAATTCTGCACAGCAGGAAGAAACAGCTGTATATGCATAGCATTAATTTAATTGTTTTTAGTGTTGAGATGACTGTTTTGAAAGGCTTTGTTTAGCAAAGGTTTTATGCTCCTCTGATTATTTGCTTTTTTTTTGCCCCCCCTCTCATGTGGTATTAGCTTTAAAAGGCCAAATTACTACTCTAAGTCAGAATAAATAACTTTCAATTTTCCATAGGAGCTGAAGTTAAAAGATGAAGAATGTGAAAGGCTTTCTAAAGTGCGAGATCAACTTGGACAGGAATTGGAAGAACTTACAGCTAGTCTGTTTGAGGTTTGTTGGAGTCTTCGATGTGATATACTTAAGAGAAGCTGAGCCAGATGTTTTATGTAGAACCAGTATATTGTATGCTGAATTTTTCTTCAATAAGCGCATAAAGGGATTTGTGTCCTGGAGGCTTGGGTGTGTTGAAGTAAAAGCTTAAGAGAATGCAGCAGGCTTTTTTCTTAGATGCGAGACACCTTATTGAGCTTGTCAATCTGCCTAGACACAAAATGAAGAAAATAAGGGAAATATATCAGCTTATTTTTTGGCATAACTATTTTTGAGACAGCTTCTCTGTCTGACAACAAGGCTATCTAGATAAGAGCTAAATTTGGTGTTGCCATGGTGACTAAATAAAAAAATAACGTAGTTCCAGATGAATGGAGGTAGCAAGTACATAACTTAACCATACTTTCAGCTTCTGAATTTTGGCTCTGGTAGCATGCTACACCCACAGACTTCAAAAGAAACATTAATGCTGAGTGATGCACCAGGGTGAAACCTGATTACCAAGTGAGAAGCCTGAACTTTCAGTGGAACCTTTGTATTTGAAGAAGAGGCAGTAGTACCAGCAAAGATTGTGAGATGTATTACACAGAAATAAAATGCTAAATCCATAACCTCATTTTTTCTTAGGAATATATATAGGAATGCTTTGAGCCTAAATTGTAGTATCTTTAACTGTCAAAATAAATTTCATAATCCATGGATGCCTTATACATTTACTAAATTGTAAGTATAGATTTTCAGCATATGCATAAAGATACAACATTAGGTATGTTTTAGAAGCAGTGTTTTAAATCTATGATATTGTATAAAAGTGCTATTAAAACACTTGAAAATACTGACATTCAAAAATCAAATTACAAACTACATCCCGACAGAGCAAGGTTACTTAAAATATTAAGCAGTTCCTTTGTGTAAAAACGTAAGAGTGGAAGGGTGTTTTATATTATAATTATTTGCGTGTGCTGGGGGGAGAAAAATTTCAGGCAGGTATTTTAACTGTGGAGGAATAAAAGGAAAATTATCAGTGAATTTTTTTTATTTATGACATTGCATTACTTAGAACAGTGTGTCAGTTTATTAAAAATATATTTGAAATACAGTTTATTAGTAATAATAGTTTGAGTTGTCCAGACTGTTATAGGCATATTACCCTAAGTTTTCTTTTGTAGTTTGATTTCTCTTAGAGGCTCTAACAAGACACAGTGGTGAGGTTTATTGATTTTTTGCACTGAGATCTGCAGCCCTTGAATTCGTGTTTAATTTTGAATCCAACTAATTTCAGCAGCCATATAAAGGGATATGCTAGGGCTTCTGTTATTGCATCCCAGAGGAAGATTGAGACTTGTTTTGCACAGCTGGGTGCATATATTACATTATTACTCTGTAATAGCACAGTAACATGCTTTGCTTTTAAATATGCATCACAAAGCAGAAACTGCATGGTCAATGTTAAATGTATTTGTACACATTGTATAAATGTGTATGTTCTCATTCCTGCATGCGTCTTGTTACTTACCAGAATTTTACAAACCCATACTATACAGCTGTGTTGTATGCTAGTGGGAACCAGATCTTTCGGTATGACAATGTATGAACTTTTTTGTTCTATTTATATAGTGTCCAGATGTGCTAGGCGCTTTACAGATATGAAAAGGATCCTATCCCAAGTAGTTTGGTTGGTGGCTCTGATATTCTGATTTTTATTGCCTTCACTAAGTACCATGTGAGAAGAATAATTTGATCATAGGCACAAATTGCTGGATCAGAGCCTAAACAAATACATTATACAGACAAAAGGCTTAGGTAAAAGGATGAGGTAAAAGGATGTTGGAAAAACCCTCAGTCCTTTTATGCTTCCTTCTTTATTGGCTTAGCCTTGTTTCTTTACTTGGGTTGTTTTATTAGTGTTTTTTCCATTCTACTTGAAAAATGTTTATTAAATGATCAAGTGTTTTTAAGCTGTTGTTTTGTCTGTTTTATTGATGGCAAGAATTTAGACTTCGTAGTTTGACTGGTTCCTTCATGCCGAAATTTACAGTTATCTAAAACTGGTTATTCTGGCTACAAGAAGGGAGAAGTTCTTTTGAATGTGCTACTGTGCCTATGTTGCTTTTGTTGCTACTGGTTCAGTCTTTCTCTTGGGGGTCAAGGAACTTGTCAGACACTGAAGCGTGACTGGAGGCTGGTGTTCATGACAGGTATTGTTCCTGCTGGAGTGGGGTGGGTGGAGTTGCTGAATTTCTGAATCTGGGCTCAGAACCAAGGAGAGCCTTAGTTGGCCAGTGATGAATCAAAGTCATAGATTTGTAGGGATTTTTTTTTTTAAATGTAGCTATTTAATTTCAGACTATTGCACATCTTAATTGTCACACGTAGTCTTCATGAAGCAAAAGAATGTCATTAGTTGTTGGATTTTTCATAAATTTGTGTGAAGCATTTACACTAGCTAAACATCTTTTGTAGGAAGCGCACAAAATGGTTAAAGAAGCAAATGTCAAACAAGCTGCTGCAGAGAAACAGTTAAAAGAAGCACAAGGCAAGGTCAGTTTTTTCCCAACTTGTTTGCTTTGTATTTTCACATGGTTTTAAATCTGAAGTGTGAATCATAAAGATGTAGAGCATTACCAGTATACATTTTTAGGATATATACTCAGTTGTTTTGTGTTGTGTGACATATTCTTAGTGAACACCCGTGGACATGGTGTTTCAGCATCATGTCATCCAGCAAGCTGCATATGAAGCCAATGCTACTACTATGTGCAATTGCTTAGGTAGCTGTGTGTTAGTACTGTTAGAAGTTGAAGTTTTGATTTGCATCAAGATAGCTGGAGATGTTAAATGATTTAATATATTTATAAACAAATATTTTTTTTGTTTCTTAATGACTTTATTCCCCCTGGCACCTGAAGATTGATGTCCTCCAGGCTGAAGTAGCAGCATTGAAAACACTAGTACTGTCTACTTCACCAACATCTCCAACTAAGGAGTTCCAATCTGGTGGAAGAACTCCTTTTAAGAAAGGCCATGCAAGAAACAAGAGTACAAGCAGTGCTATGGGTGGCAGTCATCAGGACCTTACCATGATGCAGCCAATTGTAAAAGACTGTAAAGAGGTAATTTACAAGGATCATTCTCTTTTTGCTGATAAACTGGCGTTATTGTTTTGTTTTACAATAAATAGAGCATATCTTAAATCTTCATTTAATGCTGACTTAGAGATAGTTTTCATTAATGAAAGAGCTTTCCTTACATACCAACAAGTAGTGATTTTTCCAAGTCTTATTTACCTTTAAGTCATTAAGGGAAGATAAGATAAGATTTCAAATATTGGAATTGCAAGTGGTGATTAAAAAATCCCAAACAGTATAACTGAATGGTAAATCCTGGTGGCTTTTTTATGAAGTCCATCACTGAAAGTTCATAAACTTTCATAAACATTGTATAAGCTGTCATAAAAATGAGGAAGAGTCATTGTTTAGATCAGTAGTGGGTGAAAGATGTCAGGGAAAGATGAAATCAGTAATTAGAGAACAGGTGATGAGTCCCTGGAATCCTCGGGGTTGTATGTGTGGGTCTTTTATGTGGGTTGGGCTTTTTTTGTTTGTTTGGGTTTTTTACTGGTTTGCTTGTTTGTTAAATCTGCTCGAGTCACTGAAAATGGGGAAATAAGGAGCAAGGTGTTGGTACTTGAGTCCTTGGAATGGTAGTAGCAAAAATTGACCGAAGTGTTGAGAAGGAGCTTACTTTACTGGATGTTTAGTAGAACAGGAGATGAAATCCAAAAATCAATAAATGAGACACAGGGCATTTAGGGAAAAAAATGCAGGTAGCACGCTTGAAGTTGTGGACTTGGAAAGAGGTGTGTTGTACTGGGAAAAAAATCTAGTGTCCTTGTTGATCACTGTCTGAAAACCCCATCTCAGTGTTCAGTGATGGTCAAAGACCTACAGAGATTTAGGAGTTCTTAGGAAAGGAATAAATAACAAAAGAAGTAGTATTATACTGCTGTATCAACATGTAGTAAGAGTGTTTCTGTACATGCAGCTGTGATGTATTCATCTCAGAAAGGACACTGGAAATAGCAGGAAGTGTGACAAAAATGGTCAAACCTAATGGAAGGACTTCTTAGTAGAGATAGCTGAGGTAGAAGAAAAATTGCTGCAATCTCAGTTGACATGGGAAGATCAATGAGGAACAATTATTAATGAATTAATGAAAATTCTGCAAGTTAAAAGGAGAATTTTTAGTCAGTATGTAATGAAACATTGTCACAAGGAAGCAAGATTAAAAATATGTTCAAAATAAAGTCATGCAAAGTGACAAAAGAAAAGCCTCTCAAGATATATAGAAGATAGATATGACATTTGGCTTAGAAAGCTTCTTTAGCTATAGACTGCTAGGAGTTTTGAGGCTGTAAAAGAGTACGCATCACTGCCCTTTCCTTCAGATGTCTCTTCAGCCAGCTCTATGGCTGCTGGCTATTGTCAGAGGGGTAATATGCTGACTAGATCTTTATACTTTCTTTTGCCTGTCACCATTAACTGCATTTGTACTAGACATCATTTTACAATAAACATAGAAAATTACAGCATCTTCCAGTTTGTGTTTCATACAGGGGAAAAAAAAAAAAGATGTTTTTGCGTGTTGGGCAAAAGTGAGAGACCAGAGAAATCTGTTTTGCCTCAGTTTCTCGTGGAGAGAAGGTGGTGTTCATGGAGATCATACTGAAGAAGAACCAGTCTGCCTGGCACTTTTCTTTAGTTAATTCATCTTTTTGTTGGCTGCATAAGGAGACACTTCAAGGCTGCTCAAACTGGTGACTTTTTCTTCCAGTCATGGCCTAGGGAATCACCTAGAAACACATAGGTTTTCCACCCACTGGGACTTGAGTATTTTTATTTCTCTTCTTTATTTCTCTTCTCTCTATTACACTTCTGAGTATTTAATGGAATGTAGAATGGGGTGAAAAAAGCAAGAGTGCTTTTGGCATGGTAGCTAGGACATTGTTTTAAGCAGGGGATACGTACCTTCCCAGCTGCTCCTGTTCTCCAGTGCTGTGTCATTTTGTTTACTGGTTTTATTTATAGCTGCTCTAAGGTACATCTTTTGCATTTCTGGGAGCTTGGGTCTGAAACCCTGGTTCAGTCCCCTTCTTGCTGGTTATTCCTGCCAGTGAGTTGTTATTCAGTGGATCTTTTTCTTCTAATTTTGAGTGACTTGACTTCTAAAGAGGGTCAGGAGTACCCTTGCTCAGGGGTGTGTATTGGCCCTGAGCCAATAGTTTTGGACCCTTTTGCAGAGTCTACCCACCTAGGGCTTTGTGTTGTGGGATGGAGCTGGGTGCAAATACAGGTTGGCTCTCAGATTTCTTTGTGGAATGTAGACAGAGTCACAAGTGTCTGGCTGTCCACCCTAAATTGCAGTGGAGCTAAAAAGCTGCCAACATCCCAGAGAAATACTTCCTAGCGTGTGGTAGTAACCTCTAGGATAAATAGACATGTCTGATGAATTTAGATATTAAATAGATTGAGATAAGCTGAATAGCTGCCCAGATCTTAAGCAGACAGGTAGCATTCCCTCACCAGAAATGTTGATAAGTGCATTAGTGTTATTCAAAGAGCTGATGTCATATTTACTGTAATGAAAGCATTTAAAATTTAACTGGAATTATTGCTACATTTATATAGTATATTTAATTTCAGGTAATCAGAACTGGGATCTAATGAAAGCATAAGTGAAGACAGGGAGGAGATACACATGTATCACACATTTTAGATTGAAAATGAAGATTGTCAAGCTATGGTCACTGAACAATTTTTTTCAAGTTAGCTTCTTTATAAACTGTAGGTTTGGGTAAAATTGGGTAAATCTAGTAAATAACAAAGTTAATAAAAAATGTGTCTTAATTTTTAGAATTCTAGAGTACAAATAAAAATGGATATTTTTCTTCTGGTATCTCTTGACTGTATTAATTTTAAAGCCAGACCCAAGATGGGTTAAGTTATGGGAAATGTTCCTGTAGAGAGCCAGTTACACCTATTGAATTCCACTTGTACAATGAAGTTGGTGGCTTAGCAACCAGAACACTTATGGATTAGCTTAATTAAGATAGTTGTTCCTGATTGTACCTGAGTGTAATGCAAGTGGCTCTAATGAAAAACAAAATTTGCAGTCTAATTTTTGTAGGTTACTTTGCAAGGAAAAAAAAAAAGAAGATACAAAGAATTAAGTTTAACCAAAAATCCCTGAAAATGGTGAAAGAACTCCCCAAAGCATTTATGTAAAAGAATGGCTGAGAACTCGGAAGGGGTGATGCATAGGGAGTAAAAAAGAGGTTGGTTCAAAGCAGCATTACTGATCTTTTAAATAGGATTAAGAATAAATTTTTAATATATACTATTTCCTCATTTCATTATCTTATCTATATTATTATTTTAATTATACAAAATTTTAAATTCACATCCTGGCCTATCTTTCTCCTGCATATAGTTTTAGGAGTACAGGTCTGCTCTAGTTCCAGGAACGGATTTAAACAGGACAAAAGGTGCTGAAGCAGAAAGTCAAAACCAGTCTGATGATAGTGTTGCACCTGGGGAGCAGGATGGTGTTGTATATCCCTTTAGGACTGGAGTTAGTTTTATATGTTGGATTAGGAGCATGTGTCAGAAGCACTCGCCTCCACTCTGCTTGGCTTGTGTCCTGCAGCAGTGTTGGAGCCTGTGAAAGGTCCTTCTCAAGTAACCCTAAAGCAGATGATGTGCTCTGGGAGCACCTCAGTGTGCTCTAGCTGTTGGTAGGTAGCAAGCCTGTGGGACAGACTGCCCCATAACACAAATAGATTTTTAATAACCACCTAGTACCCATCTCTGGACCACCACACTGGGTAGGTGGCATCCTACTGCTAACTGGTCTCGGTTTGGAGATGACAAAACAAAGTGTTTTCAAAACAGGTACAATTGTCTTTTCCTAACACAGAACACAGTTCATCTGAGCATGATTTAATAGATAATTTTAGCATTTCTTCTTTGACTAGTGGAGCTGTGGTGGGAGCAGGCTCACAAATCATTCCTAGTGAACAACCTTGCCTTTCTGTTGTAGGGAGATGTAGGAGAGAGTTTTGGCATAAATACAAAAAATGAAGAATAACGGGGTACTTTTAACTGAGTTGTACATTGAATTCCTGCTTTGTTTTCTTAGTATGTTCAGTGTGTTAGTCTGTTTTCTTTTTGTGTTTGGATGTTGGGAATCAGATGCAGCATGAACATGTGAATTGTCTAGGATTGCAGTTGTTTTCTTTGAATTTCTCTGCTTTTCTTAACTCACATAAATGGAGGTGAGCTCCATAATGTAATGAAGATGCCTGAAGATGGAAACTGTTTTCTGGCTCTTCCTAAGTTTTTCAAAGCTATCTGTAAGCTTGGGAAATGGGGGAAGGGTAATTAGCTAGTCCCTGGTGTAGTGGTAACCAGTAGATGCATTATCTCTGTGTATTGAAAATCATATGTTTTGATTTGCTTGAATTATCAGGCTTAGAAAAGTGGATTTAAGAAGAGATTCGTAGCTGAACCATGATAGCTTTCTTTCAATTTGCACACTACATTCTTTCAATTTTTACATTACAGTAGAAAGCATTTCAATGCTGATTATCTACCTGTGGATATTTGCAAATGATAGACACTAGTATGATAATTACATTACTAAAATATGTGAATTTTTGTGTGTTTTAGGCTGACCTGTCTCTGTACAATGACTTCAGATCTTGGAAGGATGAGCCTACTATGGACAGAACATGTCCTTTCTTGGACAAAATTTATCGGGAAGATATTTTTCCATGTTTAACATTCTCCAAAAGTGAGGTAATGGAAATGGTCTAAATGCACTCACTGATGTCTTCCCCTTAAATATGTTACATGGAGCCAAAAGACTATTATATTGTTTTCAATATGAAGTTTTGCCATTTTTGTTTCAGTGTGTGAGAATTTACAGTGAAATTCTAAAGTTTGGTCTGGAGTATTGAAATGACCATTTTTTTATTCACTATTCCATTCAATTCATGCTCTTCTAGATATGGCTTTTTTATGTCTACTTCTTCATATGTTACTCCTGTCTGTTAGAATCTGATCTTTGTAGGAATGGATGGAAGTTTTCTTCCTGATACTTCAGATACAGTGTAAAAGTTGTGTTCTGTCTCTTGTTTATATAGGGGGCAGTAGAGACCAATGTATTTAATTTTGTGGACTGATTTTCTCTATTAGTCAAAGCAGACTGCAAGCATAGTCTGGGCCTTTTCTTGAAGAGAAGTTTGAGTTATGAGAATTAGACTTTAGGATTTAAGATTCAACAGGGGCAGCTGGTAAATACGGTTTGAGAGGAATCAAGTTACGAGACTTTGTTCCTTGTGTTATTTCCACACATTCTCCCATACACAGGAAAGACTGGAGTTTTACCTGTCCTGGGAATAACATGGAACTGATCACAGATCCAGCTGCTTTGCTTAGTTTTTGTTCTTAAGCACAATTTACAGGCTGTACTTACAGTATTGGTCAGTAGGTAAAAGGGAGTATACTCTTAGATCTTTATTAAAATAAGAACAAGAAATTTTAAAGGCCTAAGTACTGATATTCTTTCCCAGTAAAATTAAACAGGTCACACAGAAAATCCTACATTTTGTTCATAATTTTTATCTGTTGTTTTCAGGAGGTGTTATGTTCTTTTTCCATGCTTTTCATCTGCTGTTACTTGGTGGCCACAAGCGCATGCATTCTTTTAGTTAATTGTGTACCGGTTTTTTATGGCTGGTGTACAGCATCATATGAACCTCTCCCACTAAAGAGTTTACTTGGTTACTATGGGAATTAAATTGCTTCTGCAGTAAGTAGGCCATCCTGTTGTCTTTTGCAGCAACTTAATTTTGGATTTTGTTCTTCATTGGTAATATAATTACTGTAGATTTATATTGCCTTTTAAGGGAAGAATGAGGCTTCTAGCACTTGTCAGTTACACCATTTATTGTTTCCAGATGCTATGTGTAGTGACCAGCTTCTGTTTTACTTGTCTATTGATAGGCTAGTGTGCAGTTAAACCAAACAATAAATTACACATCTATTGTGTTTTTGAGTAATTGAAAGTGCAATTATGTGAATGGTTGAAGTATTACATTAACTTTCCATAGCCTTTGGTGTATATGGGTAGGGTTCTGCTTTTGGGAGATGGCAGAGAGAGTATTTCATATGAACTACTTTAATAGTAATGTCCTGGTCTTAAAATAATTAAAGCACAATAGAAAAAAATATTTTTATTACTTAGTAGAAGGAACTTTGGAACAAAATTATTTCATTAGTAATATAAGTTGCACCTTTTTTAAAACCAGGTAATGGCTTCTATTTGAAACAGGGGTCTTGGGCAAATGTTCACTCCAATCAAGCAAAGTCACATTTCCAGTGTCTTATGATTGTTTATAAGGAGTGAGCATGAAAAACTTTAAAAAGTTTAAAAGTTAAACTTTAAGTGGACCAGTGTTTGAAAGTTGCAGCTGGCTTTTCTATATATAGTTCAGTCTTGTTTGAACAGCTTGCTAGAGCAATGTTTAGCTGACAAACAGTGACATACTATTTACTTGTTGTATTCAAGATAAAAATGTATGCAGCATAATTATGTATTTTTCATAAAACACAATACAATTTTTTAAAATAAAGTTTGTGCCATATTGTCTCTGACAAGAGCACAGCATGTACAAATACATGTGCTATTTGGGTGTATGAGGAAAGGCTGAAAATAGTGTTTTAAACATGCTTAACTACATTCCTGGCTGTAGGAACAGGAAAGGAAGTTAGGTTGCCTCAGGGAAAGCAGGGTTATTTGTAGGGCAGAATTTGCACAAGGGCTTGGAAATGGGACCTCTTGCTTGTGATAAAAGTGAAATCTTATTTGTAATATAATTTTTGTTTGGTGGGTTGATGTTTTTTTTCTTTCCCCCCCTGTGTTCTTAACTTTCCAGAAGAAATATGTCACTGCTTTGAGGCAATGGATGAAGTAGAGCTGTTTTTAACTGCTTTCTAAATTTCTCTTGCAGTTGGCCTCAGCTGTTCTGGAAGCTGTTGAAAACAACACTCTGAGCATTGAACCTGTTGGCTTGCAACCTGTTCGATTTGTGAAAGCTTCTGCAGTTGAATGTGGGGGACCAAAGTATGTTGAGCTAACACATAGGGGGATAATCTTGACTCATTTGAGATCTCTTGGCTTGAGAAAACTGCTATCCTCAGACAGAGAAAACTGTTTACCTCAATCAGATTTGTGTGTCTTTAATTTCCTAAAATCTAAGACTTCAAGATTGTTGTTACAAATTTTATGGGAAAGTAAACATCTAATAAATGAAACTTCAAAATAACCCCTAATATAGAACAAACCTTATAATTTGGGGAGAGCTTGACTTTTGCTTGTCTTGATGCATTGACCCTGAAAGTAACATTCACCTCTTTGGAGAAGACCATTCTGATACTTTAACCAGATGGTTTTTGAACTGGAGGCTCTCAGGTGGAAAGCATAATGAAAGAAATAGGTATTGAAATAGTACAGGCTGGATTTATGACATCTGGAGTACTTGTGGCATAAAAGGACATATGTAGGATGCTGACAGAGTATTTAAGAAATATAGTTAATCCTCTGAATTTGAGCAGGAGGAATGCAAGTGGGAATGAAGACAAATGACAGTTTGCACCTAAAGTAAGAAGTATGTTTAAAAGACAGGAGGGAAGGTTATTTTATAAATTCTGGAATGGTCCTAGAGAAGTGTGAAGGAAGATTTGTTATCAGGTACTGATACAAACATTGAAATTGGGTGGGAGTGACTTGCCTGAGGCACTGGGGCTTTGATGATGTGGAGAAGGAAAGGGATTGTAGGATGCCTTAGTGGATGTCTGAGTAAGAAAGCAAAGTCAGTCTGGATATTAATCTGAATCCTTCCAAATCTTGAGAAAGACTTGACCTTTCTCTTGGAGGTATTTTGGACAAGTTAACAATTTACTCTATAATATTTGATTTGAGAGAGCTCAATTTTACAACAGAAAACTTCCATCAAAGTTTTCTTTGATGTTTTCATCTGACTCCCAAGATGTTTTTTCTTTCTCATTGCCATTGTTTTTAAATCCTTGTTTTTCCTCTGTTGTGTGGAAGAGAAACTACAACTGACACATCTCAAAATTCTTTATTTTCTCTTTAAAGAAACTGTATAAAGTGAAAACTTGTTTTCTGTGTTTTATGACTTAGTCTTTGCTCCCTTCTAGCCTGTGAAGTTCAAGCATTCAAATACTTTTCAACTTCCTCCTGTCACTAGAACACACTTTTTGAGCTGCAGCAGCCTCTCATCAAGAGGGGCCCACACCAGTAGTGGAGCTACTCAAGGGATAGTGAATCCCTGTCCAAAATCTGCCACTGTAAACTGTGTTCCATGAAAACAGCAGAGGATCTGGACAGTCAGAAACCAATGAAACAAGCCACGTGTCATTAAAGAACAACTAGCAAATGTATTTAAAGTCATTGTGGTTCAAGTATCTTTGCTACATCTTGATGTGATGAAATACGTAGCCAGACAGGAGACTCAACTGCATCATTCAGATATTTCTGGATATTTTTAACCCTTTTTATTCAGTATAGGATAACTTTTAAATCAGAATTTAGAAAATCCTTAAATATTTGGCAAGATAGAAATTGATGTTTTGAGATGACAATGCACAAGTTGTAATTTAGTTATTTTAGCTATACCAAAAGGTCAGGGAAATTACTTTCTCATTTTCCAACTCTTCTGTAAAAACAAACTTTTGTGGAGCTGCTTGTAGATAAGTAATAGGTAAGGAATCTGCAGTATTTAAGTGTAATTTGACAGCAGTTGTGCTTTGCCTTATATATTATTATTTGCACTGGATGGGAAACAGGTGTTGCGGTTTTCACTGGATCAGCATAGCAGTTTCAGGTTTTTATTTTCATACAGTGCAAAATGCTTTTTTTCATTGAAACTGTCTTCTTAAGTGGGTACCTTAATATAGACAAATGGATAATAAACAATAACAAAAGCTAGAGTAATGCTTTTAAGGAAGTAATTTTGTTGTACATTTGCATTTTGTTGTACATTCATGTAGGGGAATGGATGCATAAAATACTGGGTAAGAGCCTAGCATAATGAGGGGTGGAGGACAGAGAGCTATGATAGTAGTACATAAAGGTTCTGAATATACAGAAGTTACTGAATGGTAACTGTGATGGTGTGTAGTGAGTGCTGCCTTAACAGATGACAGCTGGGTTTCCCCAGAAGATTCACATAATTGTCCCCATGGGGAACAAAGCACTGAGCTGAGTGTGCTGCACAGCACGAAACTGAGTCACCAGCAGGAGCCCTCAGGATTTAACTGGTGTGATGGAGGACAACATAGAGGAGGCAATTATGTAACCAGAGGAATACAAGGGTTTTATTTTCCTAGGGTTGAAAGTTTGTCTTGTGACAAAATTGTGATCCAGCTTGCTTCAGCTACTTTAGGATTTCTTGTTTTAATGAACTGCTGTCAGTCCTCATAAATTGCTATGGAAAACCATAAAATACACACATCAATTTTCTCCTGTTTTACATGGTTCTGTGGACCAGCTGCAGGCAATTTAAAAGGGCCTGTGAGCCACTGTTCAGACTCACAGGAGCTTAGTCGTTTTTGTTTCACTTTTGAAAGGCTGCTTGTTCTTAGACTCCCTAATTTCATGAGGTAGAAATGGGAGAAAGAAGAACCAGCAGCTTTTAAAATTAATGAAACAGTGGTTGCCATACCAACCCAGTTCATCTGAGATGCTCTAATACAGACATTCCGAATAAATCAAATTGTTCTTATCTTTAAAAATCCATTGTTTTCCTAAATTGTTCTTTTTTTGGGAACAGTTTGTGGTGATAATGACCTTTCCTGAATATTGCATAGTTGCAATACACCAGAAGTAAATTTGATTATTTTACTCTCACTTTTTGGAATCGTAACAGAAAGAATTACTGCCAGACAGGCCATTTTCCTTTGTCCCAAAAGATTTTATACTCTGAATGTAAAATGTGATTTCAATTTGGGCATAAATGCAAAACTGGATTTAAAATGCATCTCAGAGAATTGACTGCTCTTCTGTGGGGCTGATTTTTTTTTAGGATGAGGTATAATATCAATAATATGAATAATATCAAGTGGAACTTGAAAAAAATCTGTTTAAATGTTGGCATCAAGATTTAATCAACATCAAATTTTAAAATGTTTATTTGACATATTAAGAGTTAATTAAAGAAATCCCACTGTGCCAGAGTTGTCAAGCCAATTTAAATTAGTGAATATGGAAGTGCATTCCCAGACCTGAAGAAAGTTTTAAAATTCAAAAAAAGCATCATAATGCACCAGTATTGAAATTAAATTAGGCCTTGTGGAACTCAAATAGTTGACAACATAATGTAATAATTGCAGCTGGCAAAATGGAACGTAGAGACTCATCAGTCTTTGCCAATATGAATCAGTTACATTCACACCATAAATGCATGTGTTTAGACGTTAATGTCAGATTTGTTTATTGAATCATGTGACCTTTATATTTGTAGGAAATGTGCTCTCAGTGGACAAAGTAAGTCATGCAAGCATAGAATCAAATTAGGAGATTCAAGCAGTTACTACTACATTTCTCCTTTCTGTCGTTACAGGGTAAGTAGATTTACTATGACTTAATTTTGTGTAATAGCTATTTAGCTATTTTTTCCACACTTGTATACAAAATTACATTAACCTCCATTATTTTTATATGAGTTTAGATCACTTCGGTGTGTAACTTCTTTACATATATTCGATACATCCAGCAAGGACTGTTGAAGCAGCAAGATGGTAAGTATAAAAAATTGTATTTGACCTACATAAAGAGACATTTACATATTGCCTCCTAAAAGTTGCTCTCTGTGCAACAAAGTTTCTAGCTGTGACCTGACATTACAGGTTATCAGGTTATTGTCATAGTTGTAATCTTCAGAATATTGTGGTATTTCACTCTCCAATAAAGTTATTTTTTAAAACAAAAAATTATAATGCATTGATTCTTTAGTCCATTTTAAAACCCATTATACAGTAAGAAATGTTAAAGCAAAATCTAACTAGGGGAGTTAGTCACAGTTTTTCCACACAGCAATCAAAAATAAAATATCTGTCACAGAATGTGGAGGCATTTTGGATACAAAAAACTTCAGTTTGGTTTCATCTGGGCCATTTTTTCTTTAGCTTGGTATTTTGGCACATCTCATTTTGTGCAATGGCAATTGAGATAACTGTTCTTGTCAGACTGTTTTTTCAGGGGGAACTGGCAAGAAAGACAATATTTTGGGTAAAATTGCAAAATGTAAACAAGTAACCTTTTATGTATACAGAAAACCTGTAATCATTCATCTGAGTGCAGGTGAGAAATGAGATCATTGCAGTGGCATCACCAAATCTTGACTGGGGCTCGGGTTATAAATGTAAAGCTTGATTACCCTCCACCCCAAAAGAGAAAAGTGTTTTTTACTGCCATTGCTTCAGGCTGTGACTTGGGAGGGGTTCCCTACTTTTGTTACCCAGTTGGTTTGGTCATGTCAGAATATCATATCCAACAAGTGCCTATTTGAGCTGTGTATGCACAGTATTTCAGGAATTTGCTTACCTGTGCTATGTGGTTCCAGTATGTCCATATAAAATATGCTTGTGAAAACATATTCACGGTACACCTAGTTACTTAATTCTGGAATTTAAAAATATATCACGTGTTGGAGGCATAGTTTTGTCTTCATTTTCAAGACCACTTTACCTGTTTATCACTATAAAAGGGAAAGAAGGTGGTTTTACTGCGTTTAAATTGCACACAGTTGATTTAACTGTCAAAGAATATTGCCAAACAGCTTTCAGTCCAAATTTTTTTTTTGAAACAGGTCGTATCACTCAGGCTCCCAGAAATACTGAGCACAGATAGTGGAAAAAGTGTCATTAGCCCTGTGCCAATAGTAAATTAGAATATTTGTTTTCACTGTGAAAATGTAAGTTTTTTTTAGTTCAGTTGCATCTTTGAAAGTAAAACAGTTAAACATTGTAATATTTATGGATGTCTGTGCATTTCATTATTCCAGTTTTCAAGTCTCTGTGGATTTGCTTCATCAAGAATTTGGCTAGAATTAGCCCTGCTTTGCTACCTCACCTATAGTCATCTCTTCCTGATGTTTCCAAATTTCGAGAGCTCAGGATTTTAGCTACACCCAAATATTTCAAACCTGAAGTACTCCTGAGGTGATAGATAGACTTACTTACAAAAAATAATGCTGTTAATTTTCAATGTTAAAGGGTCACGGAATTTGCTGGAAATTCAGCTATTTCCTATACTTAATTATGTTTAATAAAACCTTCAGATATTGGTAATTTTTACTGACTGACTAGAATCACTGAAGATCTTGAAAATATGTTAAGTTTTAATATGGTTTGTAGTTATAAGGCTTTTACTTTCACCAAAAGGACCTGTGAAGTTTCAACTAAAAATTGTTTACTTTGCTATTGAGATTAAAAAAACACTCAATTAATGGTTTTTTTACATCATGTTATGAAATATTTTCAGCATTATCAGATTGATTTATTCCTCCCAAGAAGTTTGTAAAAAAAAAAAAAAAAGAAAAAAAAAAGAGTTTGGTGTTTTAGCTCAGTTGTCATCTTTACTATTAGAACATAGAATTTGCATTCCTTGTTTTATATAAGGATTTCAACAGTACATTCACAGGAATGTAGGCACTCATCGTAATTGTCTGTATAATGTTCTGCATGCATTTCTACTAGCATGCCATAGAATTTTTCAGACAGAGGTCACTTTTACAAAAGTGCTTTTTGAACTATGGTAGGGAAAACCTTGTATTTGTTCAGGTTAATGATACTTGTAGACATTCTACATCAGGATCTTGACTACATGGAAATTTTGTCTGGAATAATTATATGCACCATGATTTTGATTGGTATTGCTGTGATGTCTAGAAGCTTAAGCCAATGCGTTAGGTTTATCATGTTTAGGAAGATATAGATGAAATTAGAAAAAAGGGTCTGTCTTACCCAGGTTATTGTTGCTAGCAGATTACTGTAGAAAAAAAAGGAGCAAGAAAGATTATAAATGGCAAAATTTAACAAAATTACAGATTCTTTGGTGAAACAATTCTTATTCAACAAGCTCTACTTTTTTCTTTTTGTAGTCATTTAGTTTCACAGAATGAGTCTAGGGGCAGGGAAACTTAAATAAGAAATTGTAATTAATTGAAGCTGACAAGGAGCACTGATACAGTTCTCCTTTTTTAAAGAAATCTAAAATCTGATGAATTTTTTATAGGACTCTCATTTAGAATATTCAGAATGTACTTGAACAAATTTTGTCATAACCAAGTACGATTAGCTCTTACTCATGCTGATTTTACCAGATGTTTGTTATAAAGTTCCCCAAAACTTATGTAGAATAAGGCAGCCTGAATACATCAGTTGAAATAAAATGTGAATTTGATATATTTAATGTTATTTCTGTCTTTTTTAGTGGATCAGATGTTCTGGGAAGTTATGCAGCTGAGACGAGAGATGTCACTAGCAAAACTTGGCTATTACAAAGAAGAGCTCTAAAACTTTTTACTCTTGCGCGTGCATGAACTTCATTGAATATACATAACTAAAGTTACTGAACCTTTTTTGTCACTTGATATTTATTTCCACAAAGTGGGTCCAAGATCTTTCTCCATTTGCAGATGGCACTAAGAAGTACTGTGATTGTTTTAAACTGACCTATGCTGTATATGCGTACATATAATACTTAGTTGAACAAATGTGGTAAGCACTTGCAGGTGTATCAGTGATTGTAATTTACATTTAAAAACAAAACTTCTGATTAAAGTGTTAATCTGAAGCAGTCTGTCTTCTGTTCTTTGTGATGCAGAATGATGTGAACCTCCCCAGCAGGACACTCCAAAATGTAGAACTGATTTTATGAAGAGCGAATAAATAAATGCCTGGTATTTTCTTTATTGTAGCGTTTAGGTACACTTATGCAGCTCTCTATGGATGTATGCCAGAACAGTTAACATACATTTGGGGGAGCTTGGAATTGTTTCAAGTGCTGTTTTCTTATACTTGTAATTTTAAACAATATGTATGTAGGAAGAGAAACACATATAGTGAAGTGTCACAGCACAATAAACCTGAGTTTATTTATCTTCTCTTTAAGGAAGGGTGCTTGTCAAATATGAAGGATGGATAAAATTATCTTGTTTGCACTTTGGTTAGAAATCTATGCTGACCCCTATATGACTGCTAAAAACTTTCTCTTTCCTTATTCTTTCACTAAAATTTTTTCATTCATTTAAATTAGTTTTTTTTCTTCCACTCTTCTGGAATTTCCAGTTTTCAATGTCTTATACATAATTTTCCCTGTGTTTGTTCTTGAAACATGGAAATTTCCATTGTGTGATTTCTTTAACATGCTGATGATAATTTCCATATAATGCTACAATTTTTGTATGTGAAAATTTGTGTGTATGAAAAAAATGGTGTCAGAGAACCCCGAGAAAGGATCCTGGCCTCTTAAGAGGTGCTTTTTGTGTTGGAAGTGTTTCTTTGGCACTTGAAGTTCAAGCAGTCATTTTTTTCTCGGGTGTTGTCTCAGCTGAAGGTGGAGAATTGATGATGTTACAAGGAACATGGTTGTGGGTATGTACTAGACTTGCCTTTTTGGAAGAACATGGGATCTCAGTCCTGACAACTGTTAATCAGCTACACACAGGATTAAAACTTTGACAGGTAAACTGACTAGAAGGTGAACTTACTTTCACTAGAGGCATCTCAGTGGATGCAGACCTCTTTGATGCTGAGCAAAACCAACACTATTCATAATCACTGTCTTGCTGCAATGTTCTCTGTTTTCATAGAAGTCAATATAGAATGAGCTGTGAAATCTAGTATCATCTTTATGTTGCTTGTATATACGTGAAAACACTTTGCAAATCTTGGCTTTGACTGGATATTTCAATGTTAAAGTAAAAACAAACAACTGAACCTAGATATTATTAGTAATGGTGTATGTATGTCCAACCTGGGCTGTTTTAGTACTGAGGGAATATTTTTCTTAATCTCCCCTTACTGGGTACTACTTGCTGTTGTGGAAACCTGGAATAATTCTGTCAGCAGTTGTTAAAGGATTGTTTATCCATTCAATAATGCCAAGGAAGTCTGGCTTTACTCACTCTTAGAAAACAAGCTGTGTTTATTGGTATTAATATGTTATGTTAAGCTCATAAATGCTTCCTAAATGCTTGTTAATCCTTAGTTTAGATAATGAGCTAGAACTGTTTCCATGATTAGCTATGGCTCATGTCATAGCATTTGCCCATGACAGTAGGCAAATGGTTGCCAGTAGTTGGTGCGATTTTGGCTTAATATCCTTTACAACTGCAAAATCCTGTCGTGCCTTCAAGCAGAGAGAAGGGTCCTTTCTGTACATGGTAGTATCCAAAATGTATTATGCTGAGGTGATTTTCTTGTACAAAGGTGTACCCCATGTAGTGCATCTCAATAGTAATGACTGTTTGGCTCAATTACATCAACATGTTGTAAATGTTGTGAAGACCTCTGTCTTCATGTTCCTACTCCAAAATTCTTTTCTGTTTTTCATATGAGCTTTTTATCATGAGAAACCTGTGTCACTGTGAGTACCTGGGGCTTGTAAAAACTGGACAACTACTTTTCTGGTGGGTATAATTACTTCCAAAAATGTCCTAATTCCAGACTCCATCAGAGCTTTAGTTCATAACTATGCAACAAATGCCTTTTTTAGATACCTATTCAAAACATTTGAATATTTTTCTCCTGTTTGCTTAGTGGTGACAGAATGGGCAGTTTTCAGTGTTTAAAGATGAACTAAGAGAAAGTAGAGTTTGCTGCTAGCCTTAAAAGAGCTTTGTTCCCATATTCTGCTTTCTCATATGTTTTCCAGTGTTACCTTAGACAAAAAGGCTAATGTGTGATTTAGTTTTAATAATAGTAACAACATAGAAGTTCTACTTCCCTGCCAGTGATGGCTTTGCTCTTGCATTTTTGATTATTACTGCTTTCATTGGTAGTACTAATTACATGACCTGTGTGAAAGTACAAAGACAAGATAAGTAATTTTTATTGCTGCATTTTTTGCGCATGTGTAATTAGTACTGGGAACAAAGGTCCTTAAAACAAGAACATTAGACTTACTGACTGGCTAGAACCCACATCATCTTGCCCCAAAAGCCTTGTTAGAGTCTCCTTTATGTGTACCTTTACATAAAGCCTAATTATAACCCTGACTCTAGTTATGGAGGAATGAAATCAGCTGCAACCAAGTCGTTGAAACCTCTGATAAAAACATGATATGTTCCTTGGCATGTTCATAATCATCTGGAAGAGAGTGCATTTGTCCCAGTGGGAGCTCTTCAAGTAGTACCAAAGCAAAACACTTCTACTGGCTTTTCATGGATGTCGTGGGAGAAAATGAGGCCTTGCAGAAGTTCTTTGAAGGTAGGACTAATTTCAAGAGAATCCTTAACAATTTTTGATGGCAGCAAAACCAGAAATTGTTTGGAGGTAATTGAGGAAGAAAGGAGAAAGAAAAAAATGCTCTGAAACCCAAAGCTGTATTTACAGTAAGTTATTGTGGAAGACAGTACCAGAATGAATTATTACAAATGGTACAGATGTGCTGCAGTGCCTTTTTCTTTGTGCTCTGGCCAGAATACCAAAGGGAAGGCAGACCCAGCAAAGACAGCAGTACAGGTGAGGTAATTGCCTTGAAGAAAAACTGGGAAGTGACTGAAGACTCATTGCAGTGTAACATTTCTGAAATCTTAGTGATTTTCTTGTGGTTAGAGATCTCACTTCCTTGTCAGTTTTAGCATGTTAGGTAAAGAAGTTTTCTTTCCACTAATGTTCTTGTGAAATAGCCTGATTGTAATTGTTAAAATGGTAATTGTGTTGGTATCCTCAGGACCCTTTGGAGGAGTTAGACTTGGATTTTTTTTGTCTTTTCTCTGGAATAACCTGTTCTCCCTTTTCTCCAAGACATTTTCTATTCAAGCTGGTCCAATTAGTTTAATAACTTTCTCTTATTTCACAATTCAGTTCCCAATAGATTCCGTAATAAAACTGCATTTTTTAGACTCTCTGATAATGTGTTCAAAGGCTTTTTACTTTTATATTTTTTTTGCTAAGTATTTTTTTCCCTTCCTCCACTTTGCACTTTGCTTTTTGTTTTTAATATGTTACCTGTTCTAGTCTAAGCTGCCTTTGTTGTATTTGTTTTCCATCTATTACCTATGCAGATATTCACTGATCTCAAAGTAACCTGAGAAACTACTTTTTCTGTTGTGATTTTCTTTCTGTGTTTTTTTCCCCTTCCCCTCTGTTGGCCTGAGTGAGAGGTGGCAACTGAAACTTTTGAATTTTAATTTCAAGCTAGGACAATTAAAAATTTGACCAAGGAAATACATTTAAGCCAAGAAATTTAATTTGGTGAGCTACAATCTAGAGCTGCTAGCCAGCAAATGTGTTTTTTATAGATGGTAGGAAGTTCATACAATGTTCCTTAAATTTAGTTTATGTCATGGAACTGAAAGGCTAACAAACTTTTTTTGGCTTTGCTTTTAGCAGCATAATTCTTGTTTTTATCAGGATTTAAAAAAAAATTTTTATAATTTTTACTTCAGCTCTTTTTGGAAAGTCTTTTGCCAGTGTGAGGGGGAGAAGTCCTGTTGATTCCTTTTAATTACAGGAAAAGTGAAACATCTTGGGATGTCATGTCCCTTCTGTAATGTGTGGCTCTGCTGTGTTCCCTTAGAATGTGACAAAGGTCTGCTAAGGCCATACAGTGTGCTGTGATGCTGTTAGATGGCTGAATTTCATTATCTGGACACAGATATGTGTCAAGGCTGCAAGAGCTAATCATTCAGCATGGAGTCAGCTCTCTTGCTGCTATAAACCATGGGTAAGTCTGAGAAGGGAGCAAGCTGAAGTTCAGAGATGGTTAGCCCTCTTTTCAAGCAGGGGTTGTGTTTACTGAACACAAAAGCAGTTTTAAGTAGTGGCATCTCTACAACTTGGCACTTCAGCTTGTGGGCTGGCTTTGTAACACTTCAATGAGGCAAAACCTCATGAAGAGTCATAAATTGCTAGTGTTGATTTGATGGTCTCTGATTAGTCATAGCAGTATTAGAACATTGTTTTTCGAGGCTGTGAAAAAACTGGATCTTGCAATATCAAGTGGAGAATGGTGCTATTGAGTGGTTCCTCAGTGGTTCAGGTTTGGCTTATAAATGCATGAGCTGGCAGTTAATGAATCTATAGATCTGCTTTGTAAGATGATTTGAAATTCATGAGCAAAGAGTCCCCTCTGCCCTGTGCTTTAGTTCCTTAGTGTGTATTTGTTGTGACACTCACTAGTAAGACAGAGTTGCATCTGCAGTATTGAAAGGGGACAGTCTGAAGCAGGATTTTTTTTTTTTCAAGGAAGTTGAGATAATGTTTGTTTTCCTGGCAATCACTTCTTTGAATAGTTAGATAGTTAGATATTAGTTAGACCTTTTAGATGAGATATTACTCTGGGATTTGACCTTGGCTTTTTCTCATTGAAGTAAATGGCTTTTGTCTTGTGTGGCTGGGAAGTTCTCATTTTTTTCTGTTTCATTTCACTTGCACATTAGAGAGAACATCTTCAATGCAGATTTTTTGGCCTATTTTGAAGAAATAGCATTTATTGAGTATTTATAATTAATAAAATAGTATTTATAATTAAAACATTTTGCATTTTAGAGTCAGTAAGTTCCTATTTGTCAAGGGAAAGGGAAGGTCAAAGCTCCTGGCTAGCTCTTTCGTCTGTGTGTGGCAGAACAACCTGTTCTTGCTGATGTTATCAATAGTTTGAGAGACCTGGTAGAAGGCCAGCCTAGTTATGCTATTGAACTTGGTCTTTCCTGTTGTAAGGTACTTTGACATGTCTGAAATGCATGTGCTTTGACTGTGCTGGCTGTCACCTAAAGAAATCTCTTCCTTACTGCAGTCATCTCTATATACTCAAGCTTCTGCATGGGTGACATGGAATATTGATTAGAATTTGTGGTAAATAATGAAGCCACTGAAGAAACATTAAAATAATACCCTTAAAAATATAACACTTAAACCCCAGAGGTGCTACATACCATTTTAAGGATGAGAGTTTGAAACAGGAATAAAAAATGAAGTGAAAAATATAAAATATTGATGGTAAGATTTGTTTCTATAGAAAATGTTACTTTGGGGGGAAAAAAAAAGTATATTTTAACACAAACTCGCTCCTTACAATTTGGAGTAACAGATCTTCCTGAAGTTGAGTAACCTAGGCTGCAATACCTCCTGGCTGGCTGCAGCTCATTTATACTTAGAACCCTGTAACTCTGCAGCTTGTGTCAATGACAACAGGTCTGTTCCAGTCGAAATGAGTTGGACTTTTGTGCACAATTTAAATGGCAACCAGTTCTTGGAGTCCTTTATCATGAAATAAGGGCCTGTAAGTAATAACTTACATCAGTGTCAGTCAATGAGGTGCAGCTGGACTTCCCATTGAGCGTATATGGTGGAGCTCATAAAGTGCTGAAGTGTCTGTAGATGGAAACCAGTTATTAGTTCTGAAGCAGAAACATATCCCTCAAGTTGCAAGGCTTTGTAGCAAACATGTATTTGTGTGTTCAGCAAGCGTTACTGAACCCTGACCCTGTTCTCTGTGCTGTTTTTACGTCTTGAGCTGTATAGAAGGATTGTTTCCTGTGTAAAGTAACATATTTTAACACTGATCTTACTACAGATGGCTGGACTTTGCTGGAAGCTTCCTGGCATCCTCTTCTAATGTCAGGAAATTATTAGTTTAGTATTTATTTTTAGTCAATACTATTTCACTGTCCCCCATTCTTCACTCTCCATTTAGATATCACTGAAAACGAGGCAGCCAATTTAAATGCAGATATACATAAGGCTACATGAAAATGTTGGGAGAATTGATCAAGGTAGGTTTTTCAGGGATTGAGATGTGGTCACAACACCATAGAGTCAAGCTGAGGAGCCAGGTGACGAGAGCCTCATGTCTGGAGGAAAGAAGGGGATTTCTGCCAAAGAGTACATGCCAAACTAAGAGGCTGGAGTTCATACTTCTCCTTGGGGGCCTGCGTCTGGGTATTAGGGACAGGCTAGGCGAGAACTGACAGGGGAAACAGAAGACAGTGGAAGAACTGACAGGTTTTAGACTTGGAGATCAAGCAACAGAAGTATCAAGCTGACAAAGAAATGAGAAAAATACATAGTTATTTGCAGCCTGTGCCTACAGTGTGTGTTCTGCAAACATCTGTGTGTGAGCCCCCTGCCATGGCACTGCCTTGTTCTTTCACCTTCTTTGCATTTGTTGAGTAGTCCACTGCACAGTGACACCGAAGTTGAATGTGTCACTCAGTGCAGACTCTCCCAGAGATGTCTGGGCACACTGCAGCGTGAACTGCAAGCTGAGTGCAAGCTGATGACTGAGGCTGCTGACTCCACATACCCTCCAGCAGCTCTTGGCCAGGCACATGGTTCTGTGCAGGAAGCTGTGTCCACAGAGGCCACACCGCAGGGCTTGTCCTGCCACATAGCCTCAGGAAAAGCACGTTACATCCAGGTGAGGGACTGTCATGCATACTGCCCATATCTGTTAAGTACTTACTGTGATCAAATGCCTGTGAAATGGATGCCACCATTTAAAAAAAATTTATGTATGATCCAACAAGTCCTCCTCTGCTGAAACAGGTGCCAGTGCAAGCATGTGATTGATACCACTGGCTTGGCAAGTACATTAAGAAAGCTCTACAGGGCAGCAAAATGTACCCACTGTTCCATGTACCTGCGTCACAGACACTCATTAGTGGTGCCCTGTCTTCCTGGTGTGCTTCCTTCCTCTCCCAGCTCTGCTTATTCTTTCATTCTCCTCCTC
This sequence comes from Cyanistes caeruleus, assembly GCF_971803275.1. Classification (NCBI taxonomy): domain Eukaryota; kingdom Metazoa; phylum Chordata; class Aves; order Passeriformes; family Paridae; genus Cyanistes; species Cyanistes caeruleus. The sequence continues at coordinate 47,401,952 of NC_141704.1, read as the reverse complement.
TCCATTTAGCTGTTCATGCAAAGTTGAGACATTAAGAAGAAATGATAGCTATTTCTGTTATCATTACTTAGCAACAGAGCTGATCTCTGGACTGTGGGATGTCCATTTGAAAGGCCTTGTCCATGTTTGATTTAGAGCTGTATTCTTTGATTCAAAAGAGCCTGTCTCTGATCTTGGTCAAAATAAAGAATTTTTGCTTGTGTGGTACAGGACAAACATTTTGAATTTGACTTCTGGCCTCAAGTTAGCAATGAAATTATATCAATCTACATGAGGGTTTGGTGGTTTGAACAGGAAGAACAGGTGGGGTAAAAGAAGGTGATTGAATAATTTTCCTGTGGACTAAATTAGTAAAAGGAGAAGGGTTTGTAATTCAAGGTAGGGGGACCCTACATTCAGACATGAAGAATGAAAATATGAGAATCCGACACGTTTGAGGAAGGTTGCTAAGGAAAGCCAGGCCCTTTTACAGTCTCTAGCTGGTTTTGCAAAGTAATCTGTTCTGCTTCCACAATTTGTGTGTTCCAATTCTGCTGAGATAAGCTAGTGGGCTGCACCTATTGAATCTGTTCTCTGGTGTGCATGGGACAGGTTTGGATACAACATCAATACGTTGAGGTGCGAGGATCTATCAGTAGCACACCTCCAAATTGCTATCCCCCAGTGAAAGGCAGTCAAAATTAAACCTGCAGCACCAACAAGTAAACAATACCTAGATTAATCTATGATGACAAAGCAATTTGGCAAATGTTTATTAGCAATATGGATTTATGTGGATTAAGACAGACAAATGAGCAAATCCTGTGCAAGGTGGTGGATTTTTAGATTCTGCTTGCATGAATGTCCTTTCTAAACACTGGATCAAGAGGGAACAGTATCATACAAAGGCATCAGAAAAGGAACTGAAGCTGTATTAGGGTAAGTGTCCTATGCACGGTAGTACAGTGAGAAGACAGCAAATGCACCAAAGGCAGTGACTGCTCCTCGGTTCAGCGGAAGCAATTAACCTTTTGTGTTCTCACGTGCTGCTGTCAAACTGAGGGGACATGGTTGGTGTCAGACTCTAGGACTGAGCCTCACAGCTCTTGATGTGTAGGCTTGTCTATTTTATCATGTGTCAAGTGGGACAGAGGCACTTGCAGCTTGAGCATGAATGTCAAGGTCCTTATCTTGTTTGCATTCTGACTGGCCACACCTGTATTTATGGAAGGCTTGCTGCAGAGGTGGGGAGCCTGCAGAGCAGGGCTGCTTGGCTGGGTTTTTTAATGAGTGCCCGTTGACAGTCTGCAAAAGTTGTCATGAATTCCGGAAACTTTATCATCATAAAATCTGTTTGTAGCCTTCAGTTACTAAGCAACAAAGGACAAAGTACATTTAACATATTAGTGGGCTGGTTTTTTAGGCAGAATAAAAGGAAGGCACAAATCAAACATTTTTAAAGCTTTATTTGGGCTTTATTTAAACTCAGACAGTGGATTTTTAAATGGAGTTTTAAATCAGAAACTCACTTGCAGTACTTGTGAGTAGTAATGCACCAAGTGGATCTATGTAACACAATGTCTGAGCTTCAACTCAACAAACTGTTTAGACCTCAGTGTAAAAGAGTTGGAAATTATCTTCAGAACCCTTTTTCTCAGTTGTAGACTAGGGTACTTGTTCCTCCTGCTGGAGTAATTCCCTGAAGCCTTAATGCCATGCATTCAGTGGTGTTTGTCCAGTGCTGCACTGTCATCTGCAATGCCCCTGCACGTTGTTAAGTACTCTGCATTCCTCATCATCCTTTTTCCCAGACTGACTAAACCAGAAGCATAATGCTTTTGTTTCACATGAGACAGGACAGATTTGGTTTTCCTTTGTGCAGGACCATTGGCAGCATCACTTATTCAGAAACACTGACAATTCCCTCTGAATTTCTGTCTTTTTTTACTTTTAACCTTAGGGCAAGATGTCCATGGAGCCTTGGAAAACCCCATGGTGGATACAAGCCTGTTGGAAGAATTCATTGGTAGTGACATAGAGTTTGGAACTTTGTAAGTATTATAGCAACATGTACTTCCTGTCCTTAGCCACAGCTCTTCAATTGTTTTAATTAGTGCCGTGATAAAATCTGAGTTTCAAGAGGATTGTGGCTCACTTGGCATTGTTTCTTGAAGCTGCACAGGAAGACTTAGAAAAAATGGACTAAGTGATTTCAGTAATGGAAACACGGTTGTCTTCTTGCTCTACAGAATGAATGATAATGAAGTCTGTGTTGATTCACTGCTGTTGAGCTAATTGTGACATTAAATGCAGAGCTGTTACTTTAACGTTCCTGTAAGTGCTAATTTACTGTTTGTATACAGAGTAAGTGATAAAACTGAGACTGCTGTATAATAAATTGAGAAGACAATGGAAGTTTTCCATTTGAAGGTAGTAGAGCTAATACTTGGTTCAGAGCAGAAACTGTCCATCAGTCTCTTTTGAGATTAGCTTTAAAACTATCAAAGGATAGATAGTGCAAAGGCTTATGGTCAAGGGTGGAAAATTATGTAGTATCGATCTATTGAAGACCTAACCCCCAAATCTTTCATCTAGACAACTGTCAGATGATTGCTTCAAGGCAAAATACTATTAATAGGCACTTGCCAAGAAGCATGGCAAGAAGGGATGTTTTAAAAATAATTAAACATGGAAGTTTTCATTCTAGACAGACTCAACAGCACATGTTTACTTAAAGTGGGCCAAACAGGCTCCTTCCTGCTCTAAATCATGAATAATGAATTGATTCTCTTTGCCCACACTATAAAAATAAAGAAGAATGAAGAAGAGGTTGTATATAAATATCCTTTATTTTTAGAGTGATTAAATGTGTTTTAGGTTAACATTATTGAACTCCCGTATGACAACTTTAAAATGTTATTACTTTGCTTTTATACACAAAATATAGCAAAAATGTAAATGTGAATATATATGCTATTATTTAGCTTAAGTATGTTAGATATTATAGTTACAGTGCTACAAAGTACTTACATGCAAGAAAACCATCTGTAAAACTGTTATGGATTTGGAGGCTGAACAGGATTTTGCACTAATACTACAGTCCTATTTCATTATTTATAGAATTAAGAATATTTAAGAATCATTAGATCTATACAGGTCACATTATTAACCATTTGTCTGTAGTGCAGAAAATGTGTGCATAAATAGAATAAAATCTCATAAAAGAACATGTCAAAATATGTCAAAGGAGAAAACTATTAAAAGCCTCCATATATACATAAAAAATGCAGAATCCCATAATGTCATCTGCAATGAGAAGGGTGCTGCTGCCACCAAGGTCTTGGGTGTACCTTGAAATTTCCATTAAAGATCATCATCATTGCATCAGAAAGGCCATCAGCATTGCATTTATTCTTCTCTTACATCACAAGTGAAGCACCATGTGATTGCCTCATCTTTTCTCACAATAATATCTTCCATGTTATTAGTGAAAGGAGAAAAGGGGTTGCCATGTCCTTTGCTAAGTAGGCATTTCATTGATATACTATGTTTGTAGTGTAGAATAATTTAAACTACAGATTATTTTCCTTCAAAAAGCACAGTATCAGTTTCAGTAAAGAGATATATATGGAATATACCCCTACTACCTCTTCATAAATACTTTCTCCTAGAAAGTGTGTCTCTATTTTACTGAAATAATCTATGTTAAAGCAGAAATCAAGTACCCAAGGCAACATTTGAAGCCAGAATATGAACTGATTGTGCTGAAGGGAAGGTTTAGACTTTTATGTATGTATCTTTTCAAATTTTACAAAGCTCAATTGGAATTCAGTATATATGGATCATGTATCCCACTGGGAAAAAAAAATAAATATTTCCTAACTATTCAAAGTTGAAAACAAGGCTTAGAGTGTAGTCATGGTATTTAAAAGCATCAGAGAAGGAAAGCATCTATTTTGAAGGAAATTAAAGAATATTCTAATGTGGAGTTTTTAAATTAATTTTTAAAGAGGAGCTGTGTGGTTGAAGCTAACCCAAAATGCAGGGTTGTGGATGTTAGAAGACCAAGAAGCAATACAATTAAGAAATGCAGAAGCACATGTCAAAAGTAATAGTCTGTAACCAAAAATGAAACTGCTGTCTTTACACTATCCAAACTCAGAAGTACAAAATCTGAAGGGGAAACAATAGAGAAAATTTTACCATTGATGCTTGAAAATATTTGCACTGTGTGTGTGAACGTGTCTTTATTATGATTATGTGTCTCTTTAAGGAATTTTATTTTATTAGGCTTCTGTTAGAAAACTCAGCTTTGGTAAAGGAGGTGTGTCTCATTAGATTTCTGTCATCCTTCCTCTGCTGCAGCATTTTTAGCATAACATGCATCTTGAGACTTGTGCTTCAGATTAGGCTTCAGAGCAGTGTTTGAGCTGACAATTCATAGAAATACCTGAAAGGACTGATATACCTATTTCTTGAACCTCCACCTATTCCAAATGTAACAGAAGAACCCTCTGTAGCTGCCATAAATGGCAGCAAGATGGCATAGGATTTTCTCTTCCTTAAGAGACATGAAGATGCCAAAAATTTTTAACCTTTAGTCTAGAGAGAATGGGGCTTAAATCCTTTGTGAGCACTATATGTTGAGAGTCACTGGTGTGACTGGAGGTAACTGAAGAACCAGTCATGAGAAGGAGTATGAAAGTCAGCAGGTTGTGAAGGGAGAATTTGGGTGACAAGGGATGGGGGATCAGGCTTTCCTGCCTGGCAGAAAGCACAGGACCACAAGAGATGGGCTGATGAAGTGTAGATGACATTGCTCCTGTGAGAAGGGCAGCAAACATGTTGAGCAATGCTTCCTGAAGACCCTTGTCAGTAGCCTGGTGGTCCCCCCTTCACTTGCTTTCAGCATTAGTTGTTGTTGTCCTCCATGTCTTGTTGCAGTAGAAATTAAAATCTCTTTTTCATCCCTAGGCAAAGCCAATTGCCAGACTCCCCGCCAGACTCTGGATCAGAACCATGTTCCCCACCACAGCTACAAAGTAGGTGACATGAATTTGGCCTCTCCCAAGCTTGTAGGAAGATCTTCAGCTCCTCTTCCTTGTTCTTACTTTCTTATCTGTTTATTTCCTCCAGCCCCACGGTATGGTGCCGTGTGGCCCAGTGGGCTTCAGCCTCCGCTCCCCTGCCCATCTGTTGGGGCACCCAGCAAGCTTCCCTGCAGGTTCATGGAGACTTACTCTGACCACAGTGCCATGGGCTATCCTTGCAGCTTCTCCCAAGGCTGCTGCCTGAAGACAGAAAATGCTGTGACTCCATGGAATCATTCTACATCCCCCAGCTGTTTGGGTTTTAATTATTCATACTTCCAGCCTAATGCAACTCAGATTTCTGGGTAAATGATAAAGCTTTTATGCAAAGGGTGGGACATGCCAAAAACGGTAGAACTGATTTAAGACTGGTTGTAAATCCCTGTGGGTGTCGAATTTTCCACAGGATGGCAGTGTTTAGACATTTTTGAGGTTTCTTTGAAACATCTTGATTAGGGTTTAGATTTGAAGTAGGAATGCATTTCAATTTTAAAATCAACAGAAGAAATCAACAGATTTTTCATAACTCGATTATAAAAATATTGAGGTGTTTTGCAATACCTGTTGTAGAAATTTGTGCATGAGGATCTTGTAAGTGTTCTAGCAAATGACACAAGAGAAAATAAGTTGTCATATCTATGTAAGCAAGTGAAGCAGTAATCATATACTATCTGACATATTAACCCACCAAGTGTTCTGGATGCTCTATTATTTAAAATGTTGTGGTATTTTAATATTAACTGGGAAAAAGTAAAATTATTCAAGATAAAAGCTGTGATTTTAATGCCAATGTCAGGAAACTAAACACCTGCCACTTATGCACTGTGGAAATTTTTTAATGACATCAACTTCTTTATTCATGAAATTAAAAAGAAAAAAAAAGTTTTGGAAGAAAAAAATTGGATAATTCAGTTTTAAATACCCACCAGCAGTCTCCTTCCTCAGCAAATCATAATTTGGATGACAGTGCAGTTAAAATTAGATGAGAGGTACCTGTGTGTTCTTTTGTTATGATTCTGTAGTATCTAGATTTAAACTTATAAATGACTAATGCAACATGTGTTTTTATAAAAGTATTTCTGCAGCATCAAGCAAAAAAAGGAAGCTCTCCCAATTACTAGGAGATGGGATTGATTCTCCAGTGCAGTCTCAGGATTCCAGACAAGGTGAGCAAATGTGTGAAGAGGAAATTTAATATTTTACACCATAAACAAGTGAATACTTGAGGAGCACAGCTCCTTCTGGCTCAGAAAAGGTAATTGTATTTATTAATATCTGTTCTCCACTACCTGGTTTGGAGGAATTCACCTTTTTTGAATACCAGGATTTATTTATCTTTGGCAAAGAGAGAAGAGCTCTTCTTAGAGGTTCATGTTTCCGAAGGCTTTTCTGGATAGAATATTCTGCCCTTTTTCATATGTGAACCTCTGCTATAGAGATGATAATGTTTTGCTTACTTTGCTTGGCACTAACTTGACTGGGCAAAGAAACCATTTTGGGTCAGCTGAACAGGGAATTAATGGTGTGGATGAACAAAGAGATTGCCAATTTCCATTATCTCCTCCACTCTGTTTTTTTTCTACAAAGTGTATGCATAAGCAAGCTTGGTAAAAACGGTATGTTTTTTCTCGCCCCTTCCCCATATTGGTTTGGTTCATTATTTATCAAGAAAAGAAAATAAGCTTATATCAATTAACACAAAAACCTTATCAGGCATGTACAGAAATGAATCAGCATCTGTGAAGTGTGAGGCTTTCTCTGAATGAACAGTTTGTAACAACCAATTTACTTGAGGAATTTTACCCATGTCTGTTAGTGAAAAATCCAAGTTGCTTGTTATTTCTTCGGAGTAAGTTATTTGTCAGCATCAAATCAATCTTTTTAGAACACTTTTAATGAGTAGCAACTCAATTTAGTAGGTTGCTTTTCCTTTGATATCTTTTGTTTAATCAGTGTTTTATTGATTGTGGCTAGTCCTCTGAGTCAACCACTGCTGAAAAGACAAGACAAGCAGACACTTCCGTATCTAAAATTGCTATTGCTGTTTTTAGTACTGAAAGATACAGCTTTGAAACAAGCTCTCTTTGGGTGTCATTCTTAATAAAATCTCACTGGCTCCTGCATTGGAAAAAGAACAGAGACATGGGTGAAAATGGCATGGGGGTAATTTAGAAGTGAGGTGTGAATTTCTTTACTGTGGTGTTTTTATATCTATCTAATCTATCTATCTTTACTCTGCTGTAGGTAAGAACTGAGGGGTCTTGCAAATGAAGCTTGGGCCTGAAGTGATTCTGAAGGCTCTGCCTTACTGTGCTGCCACTGGCTGTGGATTGATCTTAGTTACATGCTCAATGACATATTTTCTCCTGTCCTTCCTGCACTCTGTCTCTCTTATCACATTCTCCTCTGTCTTCATAAAATGTATAATATCTCAGAGAGCTGGGGTTGGCCCTGTCTGTCAAAGAATTCTCTAATGTATAGGCAGAAAGCAGCAAGGAGATCAGCCAGACGTAGTGGTGAATGTGCTTGCTATTGGAAAACTGTGCCCCCTGTAGTATATCCTTCAATTCAAATCTGTAGTAGAGGGAATGGGAAACAAATGTAATTATTTTGCTCAATTGCTTCTTGCAGTATTGCAGATGTACAGTTCAATTCTTAGCTTTCCTTCTTCTCCCCCTCCACCCCCACAAAAGGAAACTATTCATCCTTTTGGAGAGAATAAAAAATAGGAAGTGCTACTTGTGTACTATTTTGCAAATCAAGAAAGCTGAAAATTTTATTTTCTAGAGCAAGAGAATATAACACAGTCTTGTGGAATAACTGCAAAGGATAATCTAAATATATATGCAGTGCATTTGTGATTTACATGTATGTGCATTTATGTAAATATATTTATAAAAATGTCTATGCAGGATTTTTGGCTAGTCCCAAAAGAAATAACTGAATTATCACTATCTCTCTACAGCAACACTAAAGGACTGTGCTGCTGATGTGCAAGAATATGACAGTGATGGACAAAATGCAGCTTTGGAAAAATGCTGTCAAGCTCTTACATGGCAGCCGTATCAAATTTCTCAGTGGAACAGCTTATTTGACTCTAATTACGAAAAACTGTAAGAACTGATGTTTGCACTTGAAAAAAGATTGTTTTCTTCTGGGTTTTTTTTCCCCCCCCCTTTTTTATCTGTTGTTGTAGTTTTGTAGGAATAAATGATACATTTGGCGTCCCTTGTCCTTCTTGGAAATAAGAACAGACAAGGAAGTATAAAAAGTATGATGAAATATGAACTTGCAGGTGTATCAGATAAGCTGAACTAGAAACGCTGGTTAAAATTAATGTCAGGTTTTCTGATTTCCCTTCAGGGATTTAGGGGCAAAAGAAAAGCAAGATACCTGGTAACTTTTGTTTATTTTGTCAAATGCATTGGGGCAAGTAATTACTAAGCATATGGCACCTTTACCTTTAGTGGTATAAAGCATTACAGGAGAACATTAGAAGTTACCAGTATTACTTCTGGGCTCATGCAACTTAATTCTTAATAATTATAGATGTGTGTGTGATGTGCAACTGTTTAGTCAAAGATTTAGAGTTTTCCTGTGTTAATCAAACTGTAAATAATTTTTTTTGGCCACATGATCTGGAAAAGATCATTCCAAGTTCACTTTACATCCCTGATTTTCTCCATTCTAATATTTAGCATATGAACCCTTTTAACAAATTCACCCTTTTCTAAAACATCTGCCTAGTTTTTCAGGATTGGTGCAAAAAATTTGTCACTGCCTATACAGGACTAACACAGCACAGTAAATTTTAATGCTCCTCTCGCCCAACCTGCCAAAATATCTCATGGGAGCTGGGTACATCCCAGTGTCATCCCTGGACACTGATGTTCCCTGTTTGCACCCGGGGGGTAGGGGCATTACACATCTTACTATGTCCCACACAACCCTTCTCCTCAGGTATTGATTGACACAGCAAGAGAGCAGACCTTTACACTCCTTGGGAGCTGGATGGGCCCAGAAACCTCCAGCTGAGTTTGTGATATGATTATTCACTCTAAATGGAAGTGGCTTCCAGTTCCTGTTGCACTTTTAGTCAATGACTACATGAAGGCTGTGTGCTGATGGCAGGAGATGGCTCTCCTGCCACTACCCAGCTACTTGTTGCTTCCCATACACCTAAAATTGAGGTTCCAGATGCATTTCTTTGTGAACAGAGTCTATGTGATGCTGAACAATAAAGCATCCCAATACACGCTCTGTTGCCATTACTGTGGGAGGGGATTGAGGTGTTATTTACAGAGGAAGTCAGTATTGCTTTTAAGTGAGGTCAATGGCAGTGCTGTTGTTCCAGGATGCACTGTAATTACAGCACATTGCACAGATTTTCTGAGGAGTGATCCTGTATTCTGTCGGCCTCAAAACACTCACATGCTTCTCATTGCTTAGTGTAGATGGATTGATCCCATGCCTTCAAATCACTGCCCCATTTGAGGGGTATTTCTCAGGTTAATTATTATTTTCCATTTTTTTCATACAGTACTTGAATGTCTTAGTTATTTCATTTTCACAACAAAAATGCTGTTAGCTGAGGTAGATTCATTAGAAAAGGTTACCTTTAATTCTGCCCTTCATTGTGTCTGCTCAGCACATTCTTGGCCCTTGTGGTGGGACTCTGTCCCAAAGATGTCTGAAGACTTAAATTTTGAATAGAAAGAGGAATTTGAAGCATATTTCTACTAGGGATGCTTGTGTGACAGGGATATCTGTTGCTGCCTAAAAGATATTCCAAATTTGGCTGTACTGCTTGGTAAGACTCATCATTCTTTTTGCACTGAGAACGAAATATATGTTTACTCCTATTTACTATAAATTACATACTCAGAAAATTATAATATGAAATTGCTCTTTGAGAGCCATTGTTCCAAACACTGCAGCTTGGAGATCTGGACATTTGTAATTTTGCTTCTCAAGCTGCTTGCCTGTGTGTAGGCAAATAGTCTGAAATTGCATTAAGAATATCAGCTAATGAACTTGCTGACACCTAAATATGAAAAACTACTTCATTCCCTACTATGAAATATATTCATTTCATATATAAATAAAAAAGAATTACCCATTTTAGAAAAAAAATGAGGAAGTTTTACTTCTTTTATAATGAGGGTTTGAGATGGTAGAACCTTCATTATAATTTTGAATATGAAGTAACACACGATTTAGTAATTTTGAAGTAGTTACAAAGTAATTTTCTCTTTATTCCCCATCCCAGGTAATCAATAGTTGTTTGAAAGGGGGCTTCTGTTCATAATTCATAAAATAATAATAAAGTCTGTATATTTCTTATGAAATCTGTACATTTTGATTTTTCCAACTATTACTGGAAGAGTAATGAAATCCATATTCAGTAATTGTGTTAATGAGAGGTTCTCAGTAGCATCATACAAGATTATCATTATCAAACTTCCATTAACAAGAAAAGTCAATGTCTATATAAGAGAACCTTGCTACGTAGTTCTGTTATTTCAGAATTATCCACTGCTTAAATCAGGGGACTGGAAACATTGTTGGGATGGTGAATTCACTGTCTCTAATAGAAAGATCTTTTGGTACCTTCCCTTGTTTACTGTGAATTACAGAGACAGAATACTCTTGCTCTTTGGGTGACGAATTGCCCTTTGAAGAAATAAAATACAGCTGCTTTAGCCAGAATAGGATGGACAACTTATACTCAGGCCAGAGGGTTGATACCGATAGCTTTTCTTTTAGCTTAAGTAAAGCCCTATTGGAATCCCAGCAGCTTCTGCAGAAGCACTTGCTGTGGGAACTTGTGAACAAAGTGGGGAGTCTTGTTGGCTCATTAGCTCGTTGTCTGCAGACTGCTGTTTGTAGCAGTGTTATAATGAATGACTGAATACATTAAAAGGTTGATTTGTGGTCCTAGGTGCACACAGTTCCTTTATATCTGATTTGTAAGTGATGGTTATGTAAGCCTCTCAGCCTCTGGTTTCCAAATATTTTGTGTTCAGACTAAAATTAGAGGACATTTTATATGTGTTTTTATTTTTACAGCTTTGACAGTCTAAGAAGAAAATCCTGGTAGAACTGGTGATTATAACAATGTCTTTTAGTCCAGTTTTGTCACTAAAAATCAGATGGATTTTGGACCACATTAAAAAAAAAGGAGCTCAAGATGTCACTCAAGTATGTTGGTACTTAAAGTTGCTATTCCTTCTCCTTGTTTTTGTAGACCTGCTGTAGGATATCACATTGTCACAGACAAAGGATTTAACTTTTCAACAGCAGATGATGCCTTTGTGTGCCAAAAGAAGAATCATTTCCAAATCACAGTTCATATTAGAATCATTGGACATCCAAAATATGTCAAAAGTCAGCAGGGGAGGAAACCAATAGAAACGTTTTACTTGAAAGCTTATGGAATTAAGGCAAGTGTGTCTTCTCTTTGAGATTATTACTTTTAATTGTCCATGTAATGAGGTAAATAATTGAAGTGAACTCTTTTCTTAGTAATTTTTGACCAAGAACATGTAGCTATCTTATGTAGGTTCTGTTCTCATGTTGAATTCTGTTCTCATCTGCATTTATGCTTGGGCACGGAATGAGTCAATAACAGTCTGGATTCAAAAAGCATTTTTTTCTTTTGTAAATTAATGCACTTTGTTTTGTTTTTTTTCTCTCTCAAATTACATCTGCAGAAGGACTTGGGTCTTCAGATTAGATGTCAATTATCAATTGATCAGGAGTCAGTTCCTCTATTAATTTCTATGTCATTCCACTATAAATGAGTGCATTTTCACTGTATTAGGAACAATTTGCCTATTAATGTCTATTTCAATTTTTATGAGTTCTAAAATTTAATATTCTTGTAATTTTTGAAGATTATTTTTGTTTTATAGGTGGAAGCTCCAAATCAAACAATTCTTATTGAACAATCTCAATCAGATCGAAGCAAAAAACCTTTTCATCCTGTTAAGTAAGATTTCTGAGAAAATTATTCCATCTTGTTCCAATATGTATGATTTGTTTGAAATATGAAGCAGTTGTTGGAACCTCACAGTAGCTCTGAACCAGTTTTCTGATTTTTATCCAGATTTCATTGAGGTTGCACAGATAGAATCACAGTAGTAATAAATACCTGATCACACTTCAATAAGGAAAATTTTCAACAGCTTTTCAGATGTGTTAAGTATGTATGTTCAAAATATTTAGATTCAACTAGAAACACTCTTTTACACTTCTTAGAGCTGTATGGCAGATGCATTTCCAATCTTAAAAAATGTCAGAATGTTCCTGTCCTATGTAGGCATGAGATACATTTACAGTGCTTTTTAAGGGGGAGTGACTCTGCTAGAAACACAGGTGCAGCATCTATCTGGAGCTCTGCCATTCCTGAGCATTTAACTCACTGGCAGAATCAATGTTTATTCTTCTGGCATAAGTTTCTTATGTTGGAGCTGCTCTGTTCTCTATAAATAATTAAATGAACTTTATAATACAAAGAGAGAAGACAGTGTCAAGTTAGGGCAGTGCTGGGATAATGGCTGCACTATATTATCACCGAAACTGAACTTTGAGCTTGGAAGAAGAGCTTGATTTTCATTAAATTACCTCTCTCATGACATTTTTCTTCCTTTTGTGTACTAACAAATAGATTTTCTGTATATGTAAATTATTTTTTGTGTGACTGTTTGGTGAACCGTAATTTTATCTATACAGACCCTTCATTTGTATTATTTATCCCTTACTAGATGACTACCACTATGTATTTGAGACATAGGTGTCTACTGTGTGCTTCCAGACATGTCAATTAGGTGCAGATGAAAAGGACAAGCAGTAAGATCTCTTAGTTTTACTGTGGAAATTCAGGCCCAATAATAAGCAAGCAGTTATTAATCCTGTCAAGAAGCAAATAGCCATCCGATTGAACACATACAGTTTTATTATATTCAGGACTGAGTACAAACAGACCAAGAAACATAAGACTCTTATTACTAAGAACAGTTTCCTACTGCTGGTGTTTTATCCTGTTTATCTCCTTGATGCAGTCACTGTTGTTAATACATTTTTAGAAACCAGGGTTACTGCATTTTTACTGGGGTTCCTCTGTTTTATCCATTTGTCAGTTTTTCTCAGAACTGTTTTAATGAGTTTGCAGAGACCTGGTTTGAGCAGATAGCTCTCCAAATACTTACTTCCCTGATCTTGTTTCCTTTTCTGTTTTAGAGTTGATCTGCCAGGGGACCAGATAACTAAAGTAACGCTGGCACGGCTGCATTTCAGTGAAACAACAGCAAATAATATGAGAAAAAAGGGGAAACCTAATCCTGATCAGAGGTATTGCTACAGCTAGCTGGCCTGTAGAAGCAGAAAAGAGAGTGTCTACTTTAGAATGGAGCCAATGTTTGTTAAAAATCACTGCTACCAAATCTGTGGGTTTTTTTTCAAATTCTGTCATGCTTTTAAGCACTTGGTGTGTGCTTAAAAGCTTCTTTTGCTGCAGTCACAGCATGATATGAGAATAAAACTCAAACTTCATCCTCATAGTTAGAGATAGTTTCAGGAAGTCATAGCCAGAATAATGGCTGACAAAATTGGGAAGCTAAAAAAAACCAAAAAATGATAATTTTCTTCTGAAGCAGGAAAGGTTTTCATCTTTGAGGCTTCATTATTTAAATTAACAAAAAATACTGTATTGTTTTCTAATTTGCAGTGATTATGGGGTTTGTAAAAGCATATTTCTTAAGAGTTAAGGAAATACTTTTTCTTTCGTATTGTAAGAAATACATTTAACAAACATTGTCTATTGTTTTATGTATCAATAATAACAGCTGTATTTAAAACTCTTTGTTTCTGTGAGAAAGAATTACTTTAATTATTGTCTTGATTAAATCAATTTCAAATTAGATACTTCATGCTGGTAGTTGGACTGTATGCTGTCTCTCAGGACCAGTTCTACTTACTATCTGCAAATGTCTCTGAAAAGATCATTGTGAGGGTAGGTATAAATTTGTATTACTTTCATGTAAAAGTATTTACTGTTTTGATATTCACAGGAGATTGAGGGGTCATGATTCTTGGGGATAAAAATTACCACTGAGTCAAAAAGATTGAGGAAAAAACCTACAGTTGCACATTATATGAGTATGTTATCTTTTAATTACCAGAAATTAAAAAATAAGTAAAGCTATGGAAGAGCTTTAAAAGAAAGCTTGTTATGAGTTCCAATACAAAAATATACTTATCTTTCCAGACTATTTTTTTATTTGTGGTGAAACAATTTACTTCACTGGCCAGGAATTTTGTAAAATCTTTCATTAGCTAGAGTCTGTGTTTTCCAAGGAGGATGAGAAGGAAAAAAAAGTAAGGAGAGAAGGTCAAGTAGCTCAAGGAAGTTTAAGACCCATAGCTTTGCTTTTCCTGTGTGTTTCCAGAGTGCCCCACCTCTCAATTTGATGAGATTAGCTCATGAGATAATCTCTGATGAGATTATATAAGTAATACAGGTTTCAAATTAACAAAAGGAAGAATAATCTCTTTTCCTCTTAACTGTTATTTTTCAGTTGCCTGGTTCACAGAATGTTTTTCTTTTAGTACTCAGCTTTAGCCTGCAGTTAGACTCAGAAAAGAGGAAAAACCCAGATCTGTAGTGTAACCAGAGCTATGCAGAATTAGGGTTAGGAGAGAGAGAAAACACAGAGCCCCAGAATGAGTGGGATTGCAAGGAGACTGCCAAAGGAAGGTGAGGGCTGCTGAAAGTTTTCAGTCCTGGGCCCTTTTTCTTGTGGTGGGTGGGTGGTTGCTGATGTTTGAACTGGGCATAGTCTGGAGTTACAGTTATTTCTAGGGTGAATACTATGTATAGGGCTTAGAAAGATAGGAGTATGTAAGGTGGGAAATATGTGGCAGGGCTGCAAAAGATGGAGAGGGTGTCTGGTAGACTGCAGTCCACTGAACTTTTTCATGTGGATCAGTTGAAGAGCTGCTTTGTGTTTGCATGGACTCTTTCTAGCCCTTGGTTTATGGAGAGGAATAGGCTTAGCATTTTGGCTTGGAGTCAAGCAAGACCAAAAGTTCTGGTGCATTAAGTGGAGCTGGGAGGAGGCTACTCAAAAAAGTTGAGGACTGTCAAAGCTTTTAGTCCTGGCATTGTTTTTTTGCAGGCTGTTTCTTGCATCCTTTTTGGCAGCCCATCATTTGCCTAGGCTTTACAGCTATGGTCTGGTTTGGCATTTGGGTTTGGAGAGAGCAAAAGAGCAAATCTCCAGCCTGTGGGGTGTTGCTCAGGGGTTTCCAAAGGAAGATGGGGGCTTTCAGATGGTTTCAGTCCTGCCTCCTTTTTCATCTGAGCATCCTCTTGTGCCATAAACCCTCTTTCTGTACTTAAAGATAGGTTTCTGGGGGGCATTTTGGCCCAGAGCTCATTTCTGGGTGGAGCTGTGAAAAGGCTTTGAAAGAAATGTGTGGAGTTCAGCAGTTTTCTGCCCTGCTGAGAAGTTTTATCATCCTGGCTGCTGCTGTGTTTTTTTTTGCTTCAGAATGCTGAAGCAGTGTTTGCATCATTCCTACATACATTTTATAGTTATTTTCCTTTATTTGTCCATTAATTTCCATAATCTTGTCTTCATCTGAATTTCTCTTTCTGGATCTGACAGTGTTACAGATATTACATTTTGGGGAATCTGTTGAATTTTCACATTTGTCTCATACTTGTTACTTTACAGGATACATATATTTTTATGAAAGATTTAAAAATTTACATTTCCCCACTATTTTTAATATTAGATTCTTTTGAAATTTCAAGGGAAGAGGGCTCCTTCAAAGTATGTGAGACAGTTTTTGAACAGGAATTCACGGAATGAGATTTTTCAAGCCTAGCAACTGTTTCAGACAAAGGAAAAAGAAGGCAGTAAGGCAGAAAGATCAAGAGGCTCTGAAGTGGTGAAAATATCAACAGGAGAGATAGAAGGGGAAAAAAAAAGTCATTTTCTAGCTGTCTAACAGGGCTTCAGTGGCAGAGAGAGTCAGCCTCTGGCTACCTTAAAGTGGCAAAGCCATGCAAATGCACTGCGAGAAAAAGCAGCTCATCTTCGGGCCCTTTATACACTCCAACACAACAAAGCTACCAGCTGAGCTGTGCTTGTCAGACATATCAGATCATGCTCCAATTGTGACAAACAGTGGTGAGTACACAGTGCCAGGCCTTGTAGCTGGCAAAGCCTTGTGAAAGCCTGGCTTCTTTTTATCGTGATTCTGCTTTGGCCTGAATTCAAAGTTAAAACAAAAAACAAAAAACACCCCAAAACAATAAACAACCCAAAATTATCTATTGAAATCAAATGTCTTTTCTTGTTTTACACATTCTGTTGTTTTATTGGTGTTCTTTAAAAGACCCTGTTTCCTTGACATGAAATTTTTAGTATGAGTTAATTTAAAACATAACAGAGGATTTTATGAATCACGTGTGTTTAATCTCTGCCTTGCTTTCTCTTTTCTGATTTCCAGTCTCAGCTAAAATTTAGTGGTAGGTAAAGAATGGTTATGTGGTATAATGTCAAAATTTGGAAAGCTTTGGACATTGTCAATTTAGCTTAAGGTGCTAATAAAGTAGAATTCAAGGGAAAAAAGCATGAAGCCAGTGCTCTGTGAGCAGAAACACTTAGAAGTAACTCCACTCTGTTTTTTTCTGTTAGTGTGTTAAAATACTCTTGAATACAATTTCAATATTTAAGATTTGGCTTTTCATTATCTCCACATTTCTAATAGAATAAACAACAGTGTATCTATGCTATACTGTATCTTTAAGCAAAAAATTTTGTTCCAGGCATCTAACCCAGGGCAGTTTGAGAATGACAGTGATGTACTGTGGCAGCGAGGACACATTCCAGAGACAATAGCCTATCATGGTCGAGTAGGAATTAACACAGATGCACCAGATGAAGCGCTGGTTGTCTGCGGAAACGCCAAAGTTATGGGCAGAGTCATGCACCCATCTGACAGCCGAGCAAAACAGAATATCCGGGAGGTGAGGGCCTTGCAGTGTTTGGGGCACTTCTGTTTGCACCACAGCACGTGTGGATCATTGTTCTGGCACGGGAAGCAGCTCCTATATCTTGGCTGTGCTGAAATGCTGGCTTAAAGAAACCATGGGCATATACCATTGTGCCCTGTAGAACCATCAGCTAGACTTTGGAGAAGGCTCTCTGCAGAAGCTGGGAGTTGTCAAACAGAAGGGGAGCTGGCACTAAAATTACAAATAGCATTCTGGTGGTGGGGAATGGGAAGGTTGTCTGTATTTTTCAATGTGATGATTGGCCAAATAACTGTGTCAGGCTAGTTGCTCTCTCAGTGGTGCCCTAGATGCCGTAGTCATAGATTGCTTAGTGCTTCAACATGTAAATCTTGGTGTTTTTCCAACTAGGTCGATACAAATGAGCAGTTAAGAAGAATAACACAAATGAGGCTGGTGGAATATGACTACAAGCCTGAATTTGCATCTGTTATGGGAATAAAAGATACCCATGAAACAGGTATAAAGTCAGTTCTGTTCCCATTTTTCATTAACATCTACTGATATTTATTGTGCCATAGTGTCTTTTAATATCCTGCTATTTCATCCTCATTTTTTAGATTACCGTAATCGCACACTTTGCTGTGTACCTCTTGCGGTATAAGAATGCAAAAATTAGGTATTGCTTGTAATTTTACAGCCTCTGTTTCAATTTTTAAAGATGGAAAATTTATTTTCCAGAAGTTTAATGAGAATGAAGTATGTGCTTACAAACAACTTTGTTCTTTCTGCAGAGAAATGAGAATTCTAAAGGTTTCTGGGTTTTTTTTGTGTAATGGAGAAAAAAAAACCCACTGAAATTCTGTATTTTCCTACCACTGAGAAATTCTAGATAATTTTTTTTGCTTTGCCTGTAGTTTTTAGAATGGTCAGCAGGTATGCCAGTGTGTTTCCTGACATTTTTGTTACTTCCTGAACAGGAATAATAGCTCAGGAAGTGAAGAGGCTTTTACCTGAAGCGGTTAGAGAAGTTGGAGATGTTGCTTGTAATGATGGAGAAAAGATAGAAAACTTCCTCATGGTTGACAAGGTATGGTCTTGAGGGAGAAAGCGGGGATGTGTGTTTAGACTGTTCTTTCATGTGGGGAGCTATGAGCACATGCTGTGCCCCATAAAAAGCTGTAGCCCCCACGTGTGTTACAGAAATGGTGTTCAGCAAATTGAGAAAAACTGAACTGCCAGCTGTTAGTAAAGGGCTGAATCTTTTAACAACAAGAGGTGGCTATATTAAAACTGATTACAGTACTATATAAACGTACAGTTAATAAGAAAAAACCCTATCTTTTCTGAATAAAAGTGGATAGTGATTTCATAGCATTGGTTCAACAAGTCGTACTTTAAAGCATTCTTTTGTGTTTAAGTGTTTCAGTTAACTAAGTGATTCCACAAGTGAATTGAGCGGTGATGGCCTTCAATTTGTTAAATAAAAACTTCCTTACTTTAATCCTGGTATTACCTCTACATACCAAATCCAAGTGCTAGCTCTGTGTGTATGGAGTTTTGTTTTTGGCAATCCAAAATGCATTTTATAGGTTCAAAATCATCTGCTCTGAAATGGCACACAGAGGTTGGGAACACTCCTGAGATATTACCCTGTGTTCTCTTCTCCTCCTTTTCCTGTAGAAATACAGGTGCCAGGGACTGTCAGTCACAGAGTCCAGTCACACAAGGCTGCACACATCACTTGTCTCAAAGCAGCCCCTCTGCTGAGTGCTGGTTCACTGCATGCCAAAGACCACTTCCCAGCTTTTTCCCACTTGCAGCTGATAATGAAAAGAGGGAGGTTTTAGAGAAAGGGGACCTTATCTTGTCTGGGTGATGTCATGAACACAATCCTGCATTCATTATCATAATGCATTCTTTCATTATTCTATAGAAAACACAAGGTTACAGCACCAAACTTGGAGAAAATGTCTATAAAAATATTTTATTTCACTTGTCATCTTTTGATAGGCTATAAATAATTTATAATTCATAGGTTAAATCTTCTAGGTTGTATTCTATATAAAAGAAGTATGAATTAAATACCTCAAATAAAGCTATGGAAGGAGCACTTCTGGAGATACTGTTGAAAAGGTGACTTTTAGAAAATTTGCTGTATTTGGTCAGTGTTCCAGCCTGTAGCTGATTTCTAGATGCTAGTAGAAGAGCAGTAGTGGTAGGTGACTCCAGGTTAGTTTTGCCCTTTGGGCCTTCCTATTATATAGTACGACAGCTGTAGCATCATTTGCATTTCTGAATGCCTCCAAAATTTCTTTGGCATAGTTCAGTTTTTTGTCTGGCAGAAGTTTAGGTTGGAGAATTGAGCTTTTTATTCATATGTTTTCCTTGCTGAAATATCACACAAAATGCCATCTCTGACAGTGCCTCACAGCACTGCTGTTTGGGCCCATCATGTTCCCTTTCTTCTCTGTACCTTGGGTCCCTGGAGGGTGCTTGCCAGGATGTCTTCCAGGGATGTAACATACAAATGGAGAATGCCTTCCTTCTACTCATCCCTGCAGGGTGTGATTCTGCTGTGTATGTGGCCCAAGCAGGAATGGGCTGTCACAGCAATGGCTTTTTTGCTGCTTAGCGTTTTCTTGACTACTTGTCTAGACCTGGATCTGGGATTACTTCACAGGCACTTTGGTGTTTTAATATAGTCAGATAAATCTGTGCTTTGTCCTCTTTCTCCTAACGCTTGTGACAGAGCATACGAATGTCAATTCCACGACCTTTGGGGTGACAGGATCAGGAGAGATCTGTGTCTAACAGTTTAAGATGTATGTTGAATTCAGAGATTTGGAACATGTCTTATTCAGGTGGAACATCTGCTTTAAGTTTCTGGAGCTCCCAGCTCCAGAATAGCTCAGCAGCTTGAATAGTAAAAGGCCAGTAAATTTTTTTCATTCAGTTTAGCAAGTGACGAGACCTTGAACTTTGTTACCTCATATTCCAAGTTTATTTCCAGATAAGCAGGGTGTTGGCTGGTGCTGTGTCTCTGTCAGTTTGGAGCTGTTGAATTAATTGATTGCATTACACGTTTGAACTTGGCTCTGATACTTTCTAGAGAAATGTCTCAGCTATGTGCAATTTGTTTGAGTTAGAATCTTCTTCTCAGTCACACTGTGTTCAGTACTTTGTCACTAGAGGGGCAGTAAAACTCTGATCAATTTTCTTCCCCTCAAATAGAGTATTCCTTCATTTTGTGAGAAGAGCAATTTTGTCAGCTAGTTGAAGCCACCTAGAAGCAATTCATGCTTGATTTTAAGACAATGGAAAGGGAAGCTGCTACATGTCATTCATGTGACAAGTGTCCATGTAAGTGATTTCACAGTTCTAGGTACGAGAGAGCATTTTGAAGTCACTTTTTATTTAAATGGGCTGTTGGTATTCTGGCAGTAGGGAAGCTTGTGACTTGCCACTGAAACTGTGCTCTGATTCTGATTCCATTAAATGCTGTCTGGTTTTGTGGAATGCAGTCGCCTTTAAAAGAAAGGTATGCATGGCTTTTACATGATGAAAGACAAAACTGCTTTTACCTTACTTCTGGTAACTTGACTAGACTGGAACACTTAGCAACATTAACTGCAGTAATAGCTTCATCCAATGACATCAGTCTGTACATTAGTATGAGAAAGCCATTCTTTCAAACATAGCAAACAAAGTACTCTTCCACTGTGTTCCTCCAGTGGATCAGTAACTATTTTTTACTCAGAAATGGATAAAATACTGCCTGGATGGTTATACTGAGGGCTTTTCCAGCAGCAGACTGATACATAGATGATAAGCAGGGGTAGGAGAATAGGAGGCTTTTCCTGGGTAAAATATCCAGAAGGAGTAAATGGAGGGTGTCTGAACTATTTTAGATGCAGAGGTGATCATATTATTAGAACCTACAAGAATCCTGTAAGAGACTGGAGAGGCTGAAGAGGAGAGCAAAATATTATGCAATCACAGCTTGATATCTGGTTTGGTTTTTAATCTGTCTCACTTATCTCTGTGTGATTAACTTTGTGTACAACAGGGATAGAATCTCTGGTTTGTCTGAGCCTATCTAATGCCTCTAGGGAGATGGTTGGATGTACATTTTGCTAAGGGATTCTAAAATGTTCAGCTGCAGCATTAAAAATCAAGTAGTAGAGGCCTGTTGAAACAGTGTTAAGGTTTCAAAACAGTATGAAGGTAAAATACAGTTTAAATTCTTGGTGCAAAAAGCCTTTTAGCTTCTTCAAATTTTTCTGCAAGTCCTCATTTTCAATTTACTGAAAATTAATGTCTAGCAAAAGGGTTTTATGGTCATACATGAATGACATATATCTACAGTGAGATAACTTGTGTTTATATAGGTGAATTCTGCACTTACTTCTGCTTGTTACATCTGCTTGATCGATGTACTGTGTGTATAATTTTGTCATTGTTTTCTTCTCAGGATCAGATCTTTATGGAGAATGTTGGTGCTGTAAAGCAGCTTTGTAAACTAACTAACAATCTTGAAGTCAGAATAGAAGAATTGGAACAGTGGAATAGGAAACTGGCCAGGCTGAAACGGATGAACAGTTTAAAGTCAACAGTCAGTGAAGAGAGCAAAGTCAGGTACCTCTGGCTGGGATGTTCTCTAATAGTTGCCCCACAAATTGTTAAAGTGACCTCTGTGATAGAAGTGAAAATTGATTTTGCTTGACAATATTGACAACCTATTTTCCAGTATTTAAGTTGTGCAAAAGACCCCAAATTTCTCATATTTTTTTTTAGTCACTGACAAAATTAATGTTTGAAATGGCTGATAAATTATAGTGATTTTTGTAATTGCTTCTATGGCATAAAGTAAATGGTAGATTATGTTCTGTTACAGCTCTGGGACTTGGAAATTGCTTCTAAGGCAAATCTGCAGAGCTTCTTCTGCAAGAAAGAATCTTTACTAGTGCTTCAGTGAAGTGATGAGCGTTTCCCGTTTCTAAGCAATTTCCCCAAGTTTTCTTCAAAATAAAATGTAGCATTTAAGAACATTCTCCTGAATGAGTTTACTGGAGACCTTTGTCCTTGAAATGAATCTGACACTTCTGCCTTTCCTTTTGTAAATGTTAAAATTGCTAAAGCAAGTGGCATTAAAAATGTCTTTTCTTCATTAATTAGTTGCTGAAGCATTTGAATGCTAAAGAAACCTTGTCTCTTACAGCAGGTATAGTCAAGCTAATAGTCTCTTGCCATCAATAAAATCAGTCTCACAAAAATCCAGGAAGGTGAGTGAAATTAAATCCTTGTCTGAGTCCTTCACTGTGATTTGCTTTCACTTTCTCTGGCCTGTATTGTGGTTTAGGAAGTGGATACCCCTTTTCAAAGGGGATCATATGAGTGAGGAAATGCATATATTGACCTTTTTCAAGACTGTCTTCCTAGGCTGCCAAGCTCTGTTCTTTAAGATGAACCAATGCTCATTTGCCTACCTTGCTTTTGCCAGTGCCAAAGAGCAAGAGAAAATAATAGGTCAAATGTACTTTGTACCATAATGACAGTCAAATTGCTCCATCATCTAAGATTATCTTACTTGTTTGGAAAGTGCCTTTCTTCTGTATTTATAGCAGTCCTGCTTTAACATGGTCTGTGCACATACTGAAAGCTGCTGAGCATTTAGTTCTGGACACTTACTGAGTTTTTAATTTGATTTTGAAATACTTCAAAAGTATGAAAAAACAGCAGGAAGAAAGGACAAGGAACTGTTATTTTTATCTATCCTTTCTTCTTCTGTAATGTTGGTGCCCCCACGCTATCAACAATGCACAGTGCACTCACAGTCTTAGGGACCTTTTAATTACTGAAGTTTTAATGTGTAGATGTTGGCCCCTATATAAGGGTGACTATGAACGAAACAAAGGTGAGGTAAAGTCAACCTACTGTAGTATTTCTTAATCTACTAGTAGTTGCTTAGATATGTGACACTTGAACCAACCTTGAACTAACTAACAAACTTTTTTTTTACCCTAGGTGTGTTTGTCAAAGACCAAAGACTCTTGCTCTGTGAAGATTTTCTGGGTGACTATAATAGCTTTGATTGCTATTATGGCACTATGGTAACAATTAACAACAATTTGACTTCTCCCTTCCCCTTTCTACTTATCTGAAAGAATATAGCACTTTTTCTTCTTCTTTTCCCTTCCTACATGAAGAACCCAATGTATTAAAATGAACAATTAATATTCCTGGCAATGTTGTAAAGTTGAAACCATTGTATAAAAGTAAGGTACTCTTGTGATGGACACACAGCTGATCTCTCTCCATGTCACAACATAGGGTGCACCTTAGTGCACTACAGGTGCAAAACTAGATTCTGCATGTTTTATCCAATCATTCTGTGTCTAAGACAATTTCCAATGTACAGGGTGATTCTGTTGTGTGAAATGAAGCTGAAGTTGTTCCCACTTGGTGGGCAATTATGTGACTAAAAGTTTAACTTGTGACATTAGATTTGTGGAAAGTATGCTCTGGACTTCTGAGATTGCCATTTTCTGTCTCCAAAAACCTGTGGCTTACAATCTCTTTGTGTCCTGAGTACTTTGAACTGGTGGTGTGATTCTATTTAGGTTGGAAACTGGCTGTATTTTGTGTTGAATACAAGTATATGAACACAACACTGTATATATATATATGTGTATATATATATATATATATATATATATATATATATATCTGATCTTAACCCCATTAAATTCAACTGAAATTTTTACCACTAAAGGGAAAAGTGATCAGATAGTTAACACTTGCATGACTGCATTTCAACACAACACTGTCAAGGTATTATTCATATTGTGTTGCACAAAAGATGGATGTAAATATACAGAACAATTCTCTTTCTACAGTGCTTTGACAATATGGAGCCTGTATTTACTTAACATTCATGAGAGCCATTTTGAAAAACATCCAGTTTACAGGCAAGTAGTTAAAGTACCATTAGTGAATTCAAATTGGTAGAATCAGTAATAGACTGTGGATCAATTTGTTTTGGTCCTCAACTCTAATGTCCATTTCTTAATGAATTGTTTTTCTTCATCAGCAGTACCACAAGTTCTGTTCTAGTCTCTCCCTCTACCACCACAGCAGGTACTGTGTCTCTGCTGGTCTGCATACACATTATATGTGTATATAATATGGCTATTATAAAATGCCAGTACATAGCATTTTTAAGAATTTTTTTTTTTTCTTTAGCACTGCAGAGGGAAAGCACAGTTTCTCAGAGCACACAGCCCATCAGCAGGATCCCTGAAGTGAATTTCTGTGACATTTTGCCTTGTGACAAGGTCTATTGTTGCCCAATTCATCAGCCAAAAGTCAAATCTCTAAGTTATGAAAGAAACAATGTAAAGGAAAAACGTAAGTTGAAAATTAAATTATTTATAATTTGAGCACAGATTGTATGGAAAGTGTGGGGGAAGGGACAAGAATCTTTAAAGGCAGTTAGCTTTCTACAAAAGGCCTTAGTCCAGAGGATTTAAAAAATCTTGATATAACTAATCCTCACTACAGTCAATATGTTTTTGAAAAATCCGGCCTGGTTACCCTTAAGAATTTAGGGCCCTAAGATGTTTTGTGTGGTGTCACTTTTCTTCCTGGCCATTATTGGTAAATTATTTGATGTGGATTTGGAAAGTCACTAATCACTTTAATTAACTTTTGGCTACAGTTGAATGGGAGTTGATTAGGGGTAGTAGAGAATGAATTAAAAGATGTAAAAAACCCCAAAAAACTGAATTGTGTCACAATGTGGTGGTACTGTATCTTCTCCATAGGCAGAGACAGAATAGCAACTGCCTGAAAACATAAAACTTACACTTAAATCTCTGATTTAAGAGTACTTTTTTTCTTCAAGGGGGTTTGAGTAGTATTATTTGAAGACATAAAATAAAATATTTTAACTGGAATGAATTCCTGACATTGTCTGCCAGATGTTATATGTGTAGTGTATGAGAAGATGCATTGTTTACAAATTTTATAATATTTGTAAGAAAGGGTTAATGCTTAAAGGTATGCATAAGTTGTGGGAATCTGTATTCCTCTTTGCCAGTCCTTAACACTTGCAGTGTCTGGAAGTAAATATTAAGGTTACTAAACCAGCATTCACACTCTTCCTATCTTGGCCTTGGGAACAATTCTCGCAGCACAATTGACAGAGTGAAGTGAAACTGGGGATGGATCCAGTTCAGCCTCTGAAGTACAAATGTCTGCCAGGGCAGGCATTACCAATTGCTGTGACACTCTCAGCACGAACTGTTTCAGTGGGACTCACCCACTGGCCATTCTTTACCCTGCAGACAAGCTGTATGTGAGTGTTCCTCGTGATTCTTGTGATCAGCGCTGCAGTAAGCCCTGTGGCAGATAGAGCTCAGTAGAAGTCATACCTGAGTAATTTGTACTGCTCTGAAGCCTGAAAGAGTGTTGATTAATTAAGAAGACATGAATCTCATTTATAAAGGAAGGAATTGTAGATGGGTAAAAATGAAACGTGAAAACCTTCTATCCTCAGCTGGCTGCTTCTGATATTAGGTGGAAAAAGAAGATAAGAATAAACACAAAGCATTACCTTCTCTAGGTCTTATGCCCCAAATAGCATTAAGAGTGGATCCAAGAGTGAAAAATCAGCACAGTACACAAGCTACTGATAGATTTCAGTTCTGCACAAGTTTAATGAACCTGAATATAATGAATACCCAGATGGAAGGTAACAATGTCAATATGAAATCCAAACAGGAGAAAAACCAACAAGCTGTTTACTGTAGCTGTAGCCAAGATAAATGAAAAGGAAAATGTTTTCAGAACAAAAAGCTTAAACATGAAGAATTATCAAGATAAAAAGTGGATTAGAATCAGCTGGTTAGTCTGATTCATGGCGAGGTAGAACTGTTTAAAATTGCAGTTAAATTAAATACTAATTTAGGAGTTGTTACAGACCTTTTTCTGCTCCATAATGTGATACCTGAATTCAGTGGGTGCAGACTACTACAGAGTGCATTCATTGTAGCTCCTAATCCTTTGCATCCCAGATTTATTCATGAAAAGGCTGTGCAGAAACTTCAAGTAGAAACACAAGCATTCATAAGCAAGAGAAAATTTTTTAAACAAAGATTCAACATATCTTTTTATCATCTAGCTTAATGTGACTTTTTTTCCTCACACTTCCTTTTAACTGATTTCTCTAGAGGATTTAGGCTTTTGAAATTCCACTGATTTCTGTGGAATTGAGGAATGTGAATACCCTTCAGCATTTGGGTCTTTTCTTCTCCCTGCTTCCATGGCTTTATTGCTCATTGCATTTTCTCACTAATAAGAAAGATGTGGCTTTATGTTCAGGTTTGTGCTGAAGTGCCTGGCTGCATATTTACTTTCAGCTTGGCTCTCTGTTATAGAAATTGGTGATGTTCTCTGTGTGTGATGAAGTCTTTTCTATTAGGCTACGTTTTGGGAATGTTTTCGATATTCTGTAGATTTCAAACACTTGTTTCTTGTTATCTGCAAACTTATTTTAACTATGTATATCTTTTTCTGAATGGAGGTGCTTTGTATTTTAAAGCTATTTCTCATGGTTATGCATGTCTTTATTCAAGAGATAATTAACAAAATATCTTCTTGTTTTGTATTCATACTTTGCTGTTACAATTGTGCAAGGCTAATTTAGGCGATGTTTGTGCATTCATCCTTTCACAGGAAACAAAAGTGACATGTTACCCAAACGAGATCTAGTCAAAAAACCTGGTGGAAGACCTGATCTTGGAAATGACTGTAAGTACTATATTTAAATGAAAAAAAAAAAAAAATTAAAAAAAATTTTACTTGTATAGCTTTCAAGTTCTACTTTCAGGCTTGGAATTCTGCTTCTGGAATTTAGAGATGTTTCACTTATAATACATCACTATTGAGAATTAGCACATGTGAGTCTAATTCCTGTGGACCACAAGAAACCTGTGATTCACTATAATTTTCAGTTTATTCTTACATCTTCATTAGCTTTTTATAGACATTCTCACTGCCCTCTCTAGAGAGTCTTTAGCCTTGGCTTCAGATACAATAAAATGACAAGTGGTATTTTCCTTGACAGGGGCTAAAATCTTGTGCTTAAGGATATGAGTGTGATATTTCTGTGCAGGAAACTCATGATATAGTGTGAAGGATGTGTTTGGGGTTTACCTCATCTCACCTAAGGGATTAAAATGTCAGCTTCTCAAAGGGGCCATCTTTACCTTTAGATCCTGACCCTTCAGAGGTGAAATGAAGTTCCTTGACACAGGAAGTTTTGCTTGATTTTGGGTTCCCCTTTTAGTGACTGTGCACTGCTGTCAGAGCCAGCCTGGGCTACAAATATTGATTCTTTTATGTAAAAATGAGTATCTGCTGACTACATATGTTATAGCAGCATGCTCTGGCATTCATTCAGTATGAGCAGGATTATGCCTTGTTTTCAGTTTATGTGGATCCTCTGTTTTAAGGCTTGTTTTTTTAAAAATAAATATTTGATTAAAGACTAGACAATATGTGGATGATAGAACATCTAGACTTAGACATCTAGACTGTGCACTTAAAGCAGGTGAGGAGTAGAACACAGGTTGCCTGGATCTGCCCCAGTGGGATGAGCTGGGAAAAAAGATCATTCACCTTCTGACTTTTTTTGCAAGGGTGCACACATCTCAGACAAGATCCTGTGAGGCATCACTATGTTACATGTTGCAATGAGTTGCTGCGTCATAGGGGAATGTTCTCCTGTGCTACTTCTCTGAGTGGAACATGCTCAATTTCCTTCTGTCTCTTGTAGATATTTATGTCCTGAAAATTAAGCATATGCTACCACACAGAGATTTCATACTCAGAGAACGGGTCACCCTATGCTCACCAACCGCAGAGCAGGAAATGGTTGCTGTAGACCAGAGGAACAGAAACACAAACCCAATGTGCACAGATGTGAGGGGCTTGGGCTTGCTGAACCAAGTCCTCCTTTTGCTTTCTGCACCACGTTGTAAGACCAGGTGAAGGGTCTGCAGAGGGAGCTGTATGAGGAGCAGCTGAGATCTCTTGGTTTGTTCAGCCTAGAGAAGAGGACGCTGAGGGGAGACCTCCTGGTGGCCCACAGCTTCCTCGTGAGGGGAGCAAAGGGGCAGCACTGAACTCTTTGCTCTGGTGATCAATGACAGGACCAAGGGAACAGCATGAAGTTGTGTCAGGGGAG
This sequence comes from Cyanistes caeruleus, assembly GCF_971803275.1. Classification (NCBI taxonomy): domain Eukaryota; kingdom Metazoa; phylum Chordata; class Aves; order Passeriformes; family Paridae; genus Cyanistes; species Cyanistes caeruleus. The sequence continues at coordinate 47,373,607 of NC_141704.1, read as the reverse complement.
GTTTAGGCTGGATATGAGGAAAAGATTCTGCATCCTGAGGTTGGTCAGGCACTGGAACAGGCTCCCCAGAGAAGCGGTCATGACACCAAGGCTGCCAGAGTTCAGGAAGGATTTGGACAGTGCTCTCAGACACGTGGTACTGCCTAAGGGAAAAGTGATGTTATCATGGCTATAGTCATCATCTATCTGTAGATTACCGAACTCTTGCAAAAACGAAAGTTCTTGGAAGTTCAAGGCAACATTGTAAGAAGAAATTTTAATTTTCATTTAAGTTGGGTAGTTTTCTTCCACAGAGAATTTGAAACAAGTTTTGTTGTATTCCGTGTTATTCCTTTCAACAAAGGAAAGGTTTTTCAAGTTAGTGGTTACTTGAATGAAAATGGCTTCTAATATATTAAAATGAGTATTGACACATTTGAGTTTTACTTGAGCTGCCATCAAAGTAGCCTTCAATGTTTGTGCAAAAGAAAATGGTGCAATGTTAGGTTCCTAGGATATTTGTTCTTGCAAACTGAACAAAGATCTTATCTCCAATGGCAGACTGAAGGTAATCAACCAGAGGCTTCTTTTAAATGAGTGCTGATTTAGACCTGCAGCAAGTCCTGTAGTGGCAATCAAGGCAGTAGACTAACTGCAGTTTTATTATGCTCGTATCTAAAATTTCTGAAATAATCAAGAATAAACCATTATTCTTAATATTCTTAGGGATCGATACAACAATCAATTCCATACAGATTTTGGAAACTCAGCAAAGGATTGACAATCGCTATTGTAGTAAAAATCTGCAGTGCAGGTAGGTGAATTGTTTTATTATGCTATGGTGGAATAAAACACCATTTATGTGGCCTGGCTGCCTGACTGGCTCCTGCTCACAGTTGTTTCCTCTAGCATGCAGTAGTCTTTGATACCTTTTTATATTTTCTTCTGTTTAAATTTAAATGCAATTTCCATGTTTTGGTGAAGATACTGTCTGTCTCAAAATGCCATGTGTATTAATGCAACCTTTTTCAGCTCTGGAAACTACAGCTACGTTATTCCTCTTAACAAATATATGCCCACGGATGTAGAAATCTCACTGGAAATGAAGTAAGTACAATTAAAATGAATACAAATACATACAAAAGACAGCCGTGGTTCTTTATTTGATAATTCTTGGCTGATGTCTATTGTTACACAAATTTGTCCTATTCAGAGGAGTGGGAAAAAAATTATGCACAACTAAATTGTTAATGTAAACCTTTTGGGTAGATTCTTTGCTGTTGCGTGGGCCCAATACCATTCTCAGCTCAAGGACAGTTTCACCCAATGTTGCAGGTATTGAAATCCAGAAGCCTTAAGCTTCTATCCTAAGAATCATTTGAGCAGACATGTATGTGTGTGTCGGCAGGATTGTGGTCTCTGGCCTAGGGATCTGATTTTTCTTTCGTTGTAGAGGAACATAATTAGGAACATAACATGGGTGACTACAGAGAGTACCTTCTTTGGGCCTGTTGTGCCAAGCCCTGTAAAAGGGGGATTCTTGTGCAGAAACTACTGGTATTACATAAAATTGTGACTTACAGCAGGGAAAAGCAGCAGACTTATTCCTTTCAGCAAGTATTTTCTCCTCAAAAGCTCACCTCTACCATGTCCTTTTCTTTTGGAGTTTTATTCTGAGAAAGGCCAGCAATAACCAGAACAGCTGCCAAATGATCTTCTTGACAACAGTTTATGACTCCTGTCTCTGCAAAAAAGGACTCATCCAGTCTTTTGAGCTTCAGTGTTATCCCTGTAAACATCTGCCTTTTTCAGATAAGATGAAATACAACAGTACTCCTGAAGTGTCTGCTTGTTTTCTACAGCCACTGAAAATTTGTCTTTTAAATGTATGCCATTATAATCCAATAGTACAGCCCTCACATGCAGGAATTAATACGTCATATTCAGAGTTTCACTGAGTATGACTTTATTTTGAATATTGGTTTGTGGTTTGGGAGCAACTGATTTTATTTTTAATAAAGTCATTTCTCCTTATTTTTCTCTGTTTCTTGAAGCACCACAGAACCATTAATTATATTTCTCTGCAAAGTTGCATTTGGAAATTATTGCCCTCATTATTCTTCAAGCCCAAATGGTAGAAAGGATTTCCAAGAAACTACACAGGTAAGTTTAGCACTTCTGTAGCACTTTTGTAGCAGTACCCTGGCTTTTGGGAATCGTTTGTATAAAACTAATGGCCGCAAAATTCTGATCTTTCCTGAAGTGCTAGAAATCCTGATGCTGGTACTTTGAGTCTGTCAATGGCTGGTCATGGCTGGCTTTGGCATGACCATAATGAGATGCAATCTTTTTGTTGGAGTCAGCTTTCTGCTGACTTTTATAAAAATCTATTCAGTGATTCTCTGCAAGGACAGTTTTGATTCTGCTTCAGCCGAAGTCCCCATTACAATTCATTATAACCCCAGAGATAAGAAATGGGAATAACTTATCACTCAGAGCTTTAGGAGAGTCCTCCAAACTCTCCTCTACTCTATGGTTTCCATTATTATCTTATGAGTAATGAATTCCAGTTTCAAAGTCTAGAGTTTGCTGGTAACAATGGTAGTATTCTGCTTTATTTCTGTGTAAACAGGAGTTTACTAATAAATCCCTTTAGGGAAAATTCTTCATTTTAAAAGCAAAAGTTGTATGTGTGTCATTCTCTGGATTGCCTCAATCAGGATAAAAGCTGGTAAAACACATTAGCTTTTCCCAATAAAAAAATATTTAGTGACCAAGTCTTGCAAATCTTTAAACACCTCCAGTAAACTGATGAAGGTTTTAAACTCTCTTAAAGTTTGCTGGGCATACAGAACTCCTTTGAGGCCCCCATTTGTCAATGATTGATTGGAAATATTTGTTCTGGCTAGAACAGTAGGAAAGGCAGAAGTAATGATAATAGCATTTCTGAACACATTGTAGGAGAAACATCCCTGAATTTGGAAATAATTTCAGAGTCTTCTTCAGAATTCTGATCTATACTCCCATACATAACATGGTGGGGTTTTTTTGGGGGGGGGGGGGAGGGGTTGGTTTTTTTGTTTTTGGTTTTGTTGTTCTTAGTCAAATTACAGCACTTGAGATACCTTCAGTCTTTAAGCTGACTTTTTATTCAACGTTTCAAATGTCTTTGCAAAAGTTTCAGGCTTCACTGTAACAGTGGTAAAGTCCTCTGAAAGCCCAAATTTTCCAAGTTTTGACCTGTCTGTAATTTCAGCGGAATTGAAATTAAGTCAGACATAGGGAGTTTCACAATGCGGAATTGTCCTTGAAGCTTACTGACAAAACTGGTCAAATAGATTTCCTGTGTCAACCTGAAATCCACATCAAAAGACTAAAGCTAACTAGCCTCCAGCAGCAGTGAGCTTTCAGATTTGATGTGACTCAGAATAGACATGCTGCCTAGCTGAAGAGATTTCTTTCAAGAGGAATTTTCTAGGGATGGAAAAGTTTATTCCTACCAAAAGGCAGAACCGCAATCATTTGGAGTCACCAGTCCCACCTAGGTTTTGTCATGTGAGCATATCGTCTCCAGAAGAGAGGATGTGTTAGAAAGTGAAGTGAGGAGAGAAAGATGGAGTTGAGATGCTAGAAATGAAAGTTACTGTGGATCATTAGGTAAAAGAGAGGTGAGGATTGAATTTTGTTTTATTCATTGTAGCATAAACATTTCAGGTACAAAATATGTTGTTTCACTTTTGCACGGTGGAACACTATAATAAAAAAATAACATGAAATCTTGCAGGTATCTGTTTTTGAAATACTGATTGAAAACACTACCCATACTTTTAGAATAGATGGAGGAAATTTTCTGTCTTCTGAGAACAACTAAACTTGCTGTCCCAAATTCAGCAGAGCTGCCATTTGCTAGTATTACAAATTAAAGCTCTCAGGCCACCTGCCACATCAGGAACAATCCCTATTTATTGGGGGATTTGCTTAGAAAAGGAGTGAGGGAATCCAGTTATTCAGAACCAGCTGAGTGTCACTGGGAGTCAGATGCCTGCCAGTTCCCATGTGGAGATGATCAGAGTAAACCCACATTTGCAGGGTTTAAAGTCAGCACTTGGTCTTTAAATACTTTGACTGTAGCTATCAAGGCTTGGTATCCTAATTACCTTGCACTGCATTTGTCAATTAAATATTTCCAGAGTCTATCCTTCTCTCCAGTTTCCCATGAAATGAGGTTATCTAACCTGTCTCTCATTTATCACCTAGGGACGCCAGCACATTTGGGCTCTCCCCGTGGCTAAGTTGTATGACAGCGCGTACTCGTTCCGCGTAGCTGTGCCGGTAAGCCTTTTCAAATGACAGCATGGCAAAAGACAGTTAGCATTTGAACTGAAAGAAGTTCCTATATGAATCTCCTTTTATTCTTCTTTTGCAGGGTTTTGCTAGCTGCTCAACAGACCGTTACTTTGCTGGAATATTCTTTACTGATTACTACTTCTACTTTTATCGGCAGTGTAACTAAAGTGTTGCCAAATATTCTGTTCTTTACGGAAAAGATGAGAAAACACTTAATATGAAAAAGAGACTTGCAAATAACCCTGGATATTTTTTAAACCTCTTTCTGGGTTGTATGGGACTTTCTTGGTTTTTTTCACTTTTGAATTAAAAAAAAAGTAGAAAAATAAAGTGTTTGACAAAAAACATAGCTCTGCATTTCCAGGAACTGTTTCTAAAACGACATGAGGTAATGGAGTATATGATGTTGTTATGGGTGGAGTGGGAGCCTCAAAGTTTATTAGAGAAACCTTCCTATTTTGAGTCACAAGGTGCAGAACGACCTCTGGCTTTCTAAACTCCTCAGAGAGGAGTCTAGGTGTGGTTGGATTTACCACAAGCCGAGGGGATAGCCCTAGACTTGGTCAATGGTTTAAGTCTAAGGAATTATACACGTGTGACTGAACCTTTGTACAATTTTATCATGCAGAATTAAGGCTGGCAAGCCAAATACATGAAAATGAATGATTTATTATGATAAATGGTTAGATAAAAAGATCTTAGTCAGAATTACTTACTACGTGGTATAGAAGCTAACACAGCTAGTATAGTATATGATAATGTACTATATCAAAGCAATGATATTAAAGATATCAAAAAGAAACAATTATTGAGTAAAGATCAGTGTTACACACCCATACCAATTGTTGTGAGCAAACATCTTTAGTTCACCTTAAGAGGCGTCCCCACCCAAGGGAGGAATCTCCACACATGCTCCAAGAAGGAGTACACTAGAAATCCCTGCCATTTGAAAGTGGCACTTTTATAGTATATATATATTTATATATAAAGTGGTACTTCTGTGGTATAAAGTGGTTCACTGTCAGTCATATGTCTCCAGGTCAGCTGCATCAGCTCAGCATCTTTAGATGAGGATACTTTACAGTATCTGCCACACCTTCACCTCACTCTCAGGATGTTTAATTTTGGGGTTGAAGAGTCAGGTTTGGTTTTCCATAATTCAACACCAGAAAAGCAGCATGACACCTCCTCTCAGTTCACCAGTGATAGCTTTGCAAAATTTGCATTGCTCAAGTTTTTACTGCATGCCAGACAGAGCATCCTGCTACAGATATGTAAATAAGATGATGGTATGGGTCATTGTCGAGTTATACGATATTGTATGTATAGCAGACAAGAGCAAACGGGTAGGAGCACTGCTGAGCTGGGATACCCTTTAGTTTTCAGAAAATGGGAAGATGATTAAATGTTGTTTGCAATAAGGAGACCTGCTTCTTTACTACAGGCGTATGCCTTCTTTTAGTATCTGCTGCCCTTTTTTAGATATAAACCCATCTATTTTTTTTTTTGCTAACAGAACCCAAACCAACCAAAACTCTAAAAGAAATGTAGCACTCTGCAAATGCCCTCTAAAATAAGTGTAAATTAGGGAACAACAGGTCAATTCAGTTGTCTCTATGTTTTCCTTTTCAGAAAGCAGTCCCATCACTGCCACCACCACAGCTGCATGATTTAACAACGCTACTGCTATTTCAACGAGTTATATTTTAGTTACCTTTTTTTTCCCTCTGAAACTGTACACCAGGAATGAACTATATACTCCTAAATTCAGGTTATATTTTTTCTTGGTGTTTGTGATTTGTGTTAGTATGATAAAAGAATAGAAATATCAAGAAGAAGAAGGTCTTGCCTTTATGGCTTTCTAAGTTGCATATGGATACATACCTGCATGGGAAAATTCTCTCTGTTTATATTTAGGAAATACATTTTTAAGGAAAAGCTATTCAAATGAAATTTTACATTAATTGGTCAGAAAGAAATCAAATATAATAGTAAATTAAAGTGTAAATGGTGTTGTAGGGTATGTCTAGATCAATCCTTTTTTTGTGTAGAGAGGAGAAAGTAAATATAATAGAGAGACTGTAGGCCTTTAAAGATTTATGATGTGAAGGCTACATTTGAACAACTGTCCACTGAATGAAATTATTTAGCAGTGGAAGGGAAACATTAGGAAGAAAAATGAATGTCTAAGAAGACCTTGCCACTGTCTTTGTAAACACCACTGTGCCTTAATTGTATATTTATTGCCTGACAGTGTGATGGGAGAGTTTAATTTGTTTCTGTGCCTTGATTTGGCATTTCTTTTGTCATTATTTTGGGATTTCCTTTAAGGATCTCCTTCTCACTGATTTTTTTTATTTTTCTTTTTTTTTTGATGCATGTGCTTTGTTGGGGTCAGTTTCAATGTCTGGCTTTTTTCCATTTGACTCATTTGTTTGACCTTATGTGTTTAAGTGTTTTTTTTAGTCGTGTGGAGTTTTTTTTCCTGGGAGGTATTTGTGGTACAAACCACTTTTCTATAATATTCCAGAGACTACTGGTGTCAGAAAGTTGGATACAAATTAATCAGAAATTTGTGCCTTTCATTTTCTGTAGTCTGTACTTGAGGGTAAACCAGTCACAGATGGTAACGCATCTTTTGATTTTGAACAAAAATTCTACCTTTTTCGCCCCAGCTGGTTTTCACCATGCTGTTCTGGATTGTAACACCCTTCCCAGTAGCACAGAGCACTGCAGCAGAAGAATAAACTCTCTTTCCTGTCATCAAAAGGCTTTATGTAATTAGAGTCTAGGGTGAGGTGCACATGGGATAGCAACCATTTTCTTTCTTAAAATGCTTGTGCTGATTTCATTACACATCAGTTTTCCCATTTAAGAATTTTCAACTGGTTCTCTAGTCCTGTCATATGTTTGAAGCAAGATACTGTTGAAGATTTCATCCAGGTTTAAGGTGACATGTGGCTGTATGAAGGCTGTGTTCTACCATGTCTGAGATAACAAATATCAGTCTTGGCAAAAGCTAGGGAAGACCTAGCAGAAATTAAATATTGATGTTAGAAGAACACTGGGTCATGTTTAGCTGCTTTCTGAGGTAAACTGTGACACCAGAAACCAGCCCCATCAGAAACCCAGTGAGTGACTAACCTACATGACCAGATTTTGATCCATTTTGGACTGGAAACACTGCAGCTCTAGGAATTATTCTCCCTAACAGCCAAGCCTTCACTTTGCTATGTCTGGGGACGTGGAACTCATCTTGACAGCACTGGACTGGTGACATTCTTGGCCTCCTGCTGTCCTTCTCCCTTGTATGGCATTGAATTAGAATTACCAGAGAAGAATACCACAGGGAAAACATGGCAAGCAGCATTTTCCATCCTGTACAGCCAAAGGAAGTATGGAGTGACCTTTCCAAATGAAAAGGTTAGAAAAATTTTAAGCATGTCCGTTTTTTTTGTTGTTGTGGTGGTTTTTTTTTTGGTTTTATTTTTTTTTTCCATTTCTGTGTCCTCAGTAATGAAGTTACAACATTTTTTAGTAGTGGTCATTCTAAGCTGAAAGAATTTTTGTGAATACTGAATAATGAATTATTAATGGTTTACGTAAATTCCACTTGGAACAGGAAATCCTCTTTCCCTTATCTATTTTTACCACAATGTGGTTGTAAGAGACCTTTAGACATCCATCACTGGAGTATTTCTGCCTAATTTAAGAGGGAGCTGAGGCAAAGCAAACTGCCAGGCTGTGTGAAAGTCACAGCTAAAAGTTGCAGAAGGCAAATGAAGGGCTAGAATGGGGTGATCTTGTACCATCTGATCTGGGTTTCAAGCCATGCTGTGCATACCAAGAACATGACGTGGAAATTCATGTTTTTACTTGACTGTAACACAAATTACTTCACTGTGCTTTCACTAAGTCTGATCTAGCAGTGTCAGCAGCATTTGAAATAAGAGCCAGTGATCACTTCAAAGCCCAGTGCACTAAGCCAAGAGGCTGTAAAGGCTGAAAATCTTGCATGGCCACTTTATGGAAACCAAGGATGAAGCAGAAGAGCAGAATGAGCGTTTCTGAGGTGTGAGTCTGCAGCTGGAATTGCTGATAGCCCTTGGCACAGCTCTAGACAGCTGTGAGCAGAAAGGCATTTTGGTCTCTTGCTACAGCTCAGTTCAAGTGACTCTCTAGTTCAGAAGATGCTTGGTAGATAGTGAGGAGGCTGTCTTGGTGGCATGATGTGAGCCTATCCTGAGAAGTTAGCAATCCTAAAACAGAGTTTGTAGTCCTGCATAGCACAGGTCTGAAGGGAGACCTGAGGGTGAGCTTTAGATTAAATCCTGATTATCTACATTTTTCTAGAATTTTTGCTTGCTTTATAAAGTCAGGAAAATACTTCCATTAAGATTTTCTATTGGGTTAAATTCTGTTCACAGTACAAGGAGTTCCTCAATCAGGAATCACTGACTTTTTAAACTACAAATCTGTTGCATAGAACCTGAGCCAATCCATCTGCAAAATGGAAACCTGATTTATATCATGTTTACTCTTTCAATTGATCTGAGTGCTACAGTGTCTTTCAAATAAGTCAGTTCATTTTAGGTACAGAAACTACCTTCAAAATAGACAGAAAAATAATCATAATTTTTTAATTGCAGTGCTGTAAGGCTTTTATTTGACATGTTGCTCTATATGAAGACATGGCTTTTATATGTGATATTATAGTACACTTGGAAACATTGAACTACTGATGGAAACTTATGAGGAGGAATCATTTACTGATCTTGCCTTCATCTTGGACTGGCTTTGATCTGAGCTTTTCTCATATCGATGGGGTATAACTGGCTGCTCCCTCACACAGGGATTTCTTACTTGCCTTTGGAAATATTAAATTGTTCCTATCTGTTTATTTCTGTGGGCAAAAGTTTCGTATTTTTCAACTTCCTGGCTTCAGATTTTCTTGCATGTTGAAAAAACATAATTTGGTTGAACCTCCATTGAATTTGATTGTAATTGGTCAACACCTTAAAATTATTTGTAAGCAGAACAGTGAAGCTGGCTTGTGGATTTGATGTTGGGTTAAAAGCCAGGACTTTAGTTCATTCCAGACAAAAGAATAGTGAGTAATGTTTCTCAGGTTTCTTAAGGGAGATGCTTCTTTTTGAAACAGGATATTTGGGAAGTTTTAGTTTGTAACTAAAATCTTTGGATAACATCTGTGACACAAGGAGGCTGGGATGCAGTCCCGCTCCTCTGTAGACCTGGGACCACTGATGAAGCCTTCATGCCTCCATTGCTCACTAATAAAACTTTGCTAATTGTGTTTTTACTTCGTGGAGGGGAAGAGGATTTGGAAGTGGGTCAGTGTTTTAAGGGTAAATGAATTAGACACACTGAGATGCTCAGATGTATCAGGATTATATATGTCTGGGACTAATCAGGTCCTGTTCTAGTAAAACAGTGTGCTCAGCACTTTAGAAAAATCCGGCCCAGTGAGGAGCATACTAGGTCTAGATATAGATTTTGATTCTGACATGTTAACTCAATATCCTTCTCAAGCTACAGAAATATTTCTCCAGAAAAAGTATGAATTTTTTTTCTGTACAGTGGGGATTGAGTAATTGGAAGAAACTCTTCTCACTGTTACACTTCCACACACCCTCACTTATGCATGCATAGTATTTGTTGAATTCTTCTAGTATGGACAGAGTAATTTTAATTAACATCTGCAAACCATCACATAATACCTGAGTGGCAGTTGTTGGCTATGAGTCATGCATTTAGCTGAAAGAACTGTGCTTTCTCAGGAAAGGCCAAGGCATAAGTGCTTCCCAGTCCTGTATTTGTCCAGTGGCTACCTCAGGGAGATTCAAGATGTGTAATGGCACTTTAGTTAGTCCTAGTGTGTCTTGTCCAGGTACAATGCCAGTAAAAAAATTAAAATTCATGCACTCACAGCACTTTGGGCACTGCTTTCCTCAGAAGCATAGTTTCCTGTCCCCTCTTCAGCTTCACTGAACAGCATGTTTTCTGTCAAAACAGCACATGAACCAGCATTTTCAGTGCAAACCCTATATTCAAAATAACAGGTTTTGCACTGGCAATCCTGACCCAATTTTAACTCTAGTTGCTATGGTGTTCTGTGGGCTGGGTGGCTGGCGGGGCAGGACAATGTGGGGATGGCACACAAGCCTTTTGTTGCTCCTTGGCCAGGGTCCAGCCAGCTTGTTTCCCCTCTTCTCTCTCTAGCCCACAGCAGCTGGCAGCAGCCTACATCTGCTGGTCAGGAGCTGGTCAGACTGCAGTGTCTGATGCCTCTCTGAATCTGTGTCCTGGAGGAGGCACCTTCTCCCAGGCACCCAAAGCTGTTCCTCTGCACACCAGAAGTCCCATCCTTCCCATCCTTTGGCTGCATGCCCCTCTATTGGATAAGCCTGCATCTTCCTGCTCCTGGGTTTAAAGCAGGCTTCCTCTCCTCATCCCTCACTATTTTTTTTCCAGCCATCCTATGTCCTGCTTTACTCCCTCCAGAAAATGAACTTATCACATTACTTTTAAAGGATGAGATCTAAAATAGGTCATCTTCTTAGTAACGGGTGGAAAGTGACTTCTCTGAACAGGATTTGAAACGAAACTCATTATTTTAAAGGCAGCTTTAAAAATTTCTAGTTGATGTTAAATATATCACAATTGCCTACATGCAGTAATATAAGCACAGGATTTGCAAATTTGAGTTTAATGTTAATTTAGCTGGTAGATAGTCTGCAGGGTAATCAGTGCTTTGCATTTTTCATTCAATCTTGATGTTACACTTTGCCTTCCACAATATAATCCAAACCACAGACCAGCTGGCTGTGTTGATTAAAATCCTTTTTCTGCTTTTTATTAGTCTTCATGGTTTTGCCCTAGAATTATGAAGTGGTCATGGTCTATCAGGAAGGAAATCTGCTGGGCCAGAATGCAGTATTTACAAGTTGAGATTTCTGCCTAAAGCATATTGCTGATTGCTAAAATAAGTTGTGTCCTGACTACTTTGTTATATCTTCAGAGCTTGACATGAATTTGGAACAAAGCTCTTTGGGTTAAATTACTTACAAATAATTCATTATGCATTTGGACAACACATTTCCTCACTGAAAACCTAGATTAAGAGAATATCATTAGGCGGTGAAGGTGACAGAGGACTTTTGTAGTGCATAGGCTTAATCCTGCATTTTGGAGGCACAGAGTCATGCAAACTCTTCCTGTGGACCCTCATGACCTTTACCTTGATGGTAGAGGGAGAATGGTTAGACTCAGGGTAGTGCTGCAAGGGGGGACATCAGAGACTCCTCAAGATGCACAGCAAAGAGACAGGAATAATTCTCAAACTGGAGGAGATGGAGCAGCAGGGAGGATACTCTGATTCCCAAAATTAGCCCAAAAGCTGCTGGGACACAGTTTTGATCTTCTTCCTCTGTAGAATTCCTTGTACAAAGGGTGTTTGCTCAGACTTGGTGAGATAGACCCCAAACAAGTAATATGCTCTGTGTGTTGTTACTTTTTTGTAAATAACTGTTTGATCACAGTGAATTGAATTTTTAACAAATTTGATGTGATGATTAGGCAATCACTTTAGCATGTATTTTTTCAATTATCTCTTGTTAACCAAATGAGGCAGTAGCTAAGCATGATGTATATTTTCTGACTTCTCACAGTGTTAATTAGAGACTGTGAGTATTCTTGCCAATGTGTCTGGATATCTTTACATCTAGTGGTGGTTTTAATGGCTATGTCCTGTAGTTATGCACCCATACATGGGCCAAGACCCTGCACTTAGGGATGATACTCTGGAAATGTTGCACAGGGAGACAGATCTGCTTACAGGGCTTTGCTGCACTCTTCCCACCCCTGCTCTGTGTTACTGTTGGGGACTGTGCCAGTGCATTCCTTTGGGGCAGAAAGAACACAATATGATGATGCTTATAAACAGTGCCTACTAATACCTTGGGGTTTTGCTGCAGGGAGTTTGGTTTTGTGTAAGGCTTTACTCTTTTATTTCCATAGTTACATTTAACTACAAACACCCATTTTTACTACTCAGAGTAAATTTCCTTTTGGATTTCATTCTGAGCTATCTGCTTTGAGCTTTAGCAAGAGGATGTGAGGTGTGCAGGTTGAAGAGTCAAGGCCCCAAATGTTTCTAGAAGGTTTTCTTTCACTCTGAGGAATTATATGCTTCAGCTCAGCATGCCTCTCAGCAGTGCAGGGGTATGCATCCCACACTAGAGCAGGACAGAGAAGAGCCAGGAAGACACAGAATACCTGCAGCATTAAACCCATGGCCTTCCATGGTACCAGGAAGAATAAAGTTTCCTCTCAGGCAGATCTGCTGTGACTTGAGCAGCTGAGCACAAGCTCTGACTATCTGTGAATGGAGTTGTTCTCTAAATAATTTTGGGTGTTGTAAGCCTTTATTGGGCATCCCTTCTGCAAACTCATGATTCTGTTTCTATGCTGCTTGGGAGTCTGCTGCAACCTTATGATTTTGCAATTTTGAACTTCAGGAAGCAATTTCTTCTTCTTCCTTTGGAGGGTCTTGGCTGCAAAAAAAGTGGCTTCCTCTCTTCCCAATTTACTTTTGTCATTTTTTTAGGCATTGACAATAGTTTTCTGATTTCTTCAGGCAAAGAAACTTGAACTAGCAACATGTTGAGGTAACCTCTTTGCTGGTAAGGTGCTGATGAGCATTACTTGGCTGGCTGCTGAAGGCTCATGGGCACTGCTTAAAAAAACAAACTATGAAAGCGTGGGACAGGTTAATTGCCTTGTTTTTACCCTCATGACTGTACAGTTCTTACTGTCTCTGACATTTGTCATCTCAGGTATCCTATTTACTAAAGTGCACATAACAGCTGGGCTCTGGCTGCTGAAGTGACTGTAGTGGTATTCAGTTCCTTCTCTCCCTCTGTAGCCTCCTGTATTCCCATTTAGTTCCCCCTACAGCATCATGGCTGAATCAGTACCAATTATCTTCTTGTCAGTTGTCTTACCACTTTCCTGTGTGATCTACTTGCTCTAAGGATCTGACTATTGCCTTGTCTCTTGGTAAATTAAAATCCTTACCTTAATCTTCCAGAAATGTTTGATGGGCTCGGGATCTCTCTGCTGGCTTTTGTGTTTTTTCTTCCTTCTGGGTCATCACTTTTGTGATGTTTGTGAAAGTTTGATAAACTTTCTCATGTAAATCCCTCTTTCACTGTTTCCTACAAATACTAACCTAAGTCATCAAATGCTCAGCCGTGCTACTAAATACATGCTTTGGGAACTTTCATACCACAGTTTTGTTTCTTCAACATCTTCTGTGTTTGTGATGATCTTAGTGACTTCAGCTCCAGGCAGCGCTGATGAGCCTCTGGGCACATATAGCAGAGCTCCAGGTGCTTTATCTTCACGTGCTCCTGGGCTCAGAGCACAAGCTGGATGCTTCACAAGCAGAAAATAAAAAAAAAACACCACCCAAAACCAAAAAGAATAGGAGTGCTTAACGAAAATAATGGAAACTCTGTGTTTCTGGTTCACTTTACTGTCCCTTAAAGATTTATTTTTGCATTAAGTCATGTGGATATATGTGTTTTTCAAGACAACAAAGAGGGACATGAAGGATCTCATTTAATCCATCTGTCTTGGCAAGGTTTAGTTTCAGTGCTTCTGTTCAGACAGCTACCAAGAACCATATCCCTAGTGTTTACTTATTTAAACTGAATTAGGTATGATGGTTACAAAATCAAAACAAAAATGGTCTGGGTATACAAGAAGCAACAATGTTCTGTTTCTGGAATAAGATATATATAGAATTTTTTTTTTTTTTATTTTTTCAATGTAGAAATAAACAAATAAATCTGAATCTGTCAAAGTCAAGCATATTAAAGCAGATGGCTGAAAGAAGACTCATATGCTGTACATAGCATACAATTTTCTTTCTCTTCCATGTCTGCCCTCTGAGAGATGAAAAACTACAAGGGCTGAAACTGGAAGCATCATTAAATGTTAATCTGCCGGGGCTTCCTTAGTGCTAGCGAGGTCAAGCTCTGCTGCAGAGCGCGGTGACAGATGGAGCATCCTCTGTGAGATGACTCTGTGCTGCCAAGCGCCGCGGAGAGACGCGCTCTGTGGCTGTGCCCGTGCTCTGGCTGCCCAGCCGGCAGCTCCCGGGGCTGGGAGAGCTCCAGGGACCCGGCCCCTTGTGCAGGAGAACGGTGGCACAGGCATGTCGTGCGGACACCGAGGCGGGGAGGATGGCCTTTAGATTAGGGCTGGTAATGAGCTTTCTGCCTCTGTGAGCATATTGTAACCTGCAGGCAGGAAAATGCGGTTTTTGAAAATGGTTTGCCCTGGTGTAATGCTGAGCTGGGGATCTCTAAATCCCTCTGAAGGGCAATGTCCCTGCTGAGCCTGGTTCCTGTGTTTTTCACTGCCTTCTATTAGAAAGGCTCAAGTCTTGGAGACTTATCATGTTTGCAAAATTAAGTTGAAAGCTCCTGACTGACAGCCTTAAGGGCTTTTCACATAAGCGCACAAAGCTTATTTTCACAAAGCTATGCTGTGGCTTTGGCAGAAGAATGTGGTTTTGCTTGGTCTCCAGATACACCTGCTTGTGACCAGACTCCCTGCACTGCTGCACTTTCGGCATCACCACTTTGTAACTCACTAGCTAATTTAGTCATGAAGCTGCTGATGGGAAAACAGACCAGCTGAGTTCCTCCCTAAAGCTTTACCTCAGCAAAAATGGGAACAATACCCAAATCAATGCCTGCCCCAGCTGCTTTTTGCCAAAGTCCTTCACAGTAGAGGAGCTGAGGCTGCTCCCCAGGGCTGCCAGAGCAGACACTGTGCATTAGGACCTGTCTGCTCTTGCTCAGCAGGGAGATGACATGAGCACTAGTTCAATGTGACCTGCCCCAGTGGCACTGCTCACAGTTGTCACCAAGCCTCATCCTCTGCTATGCTCTGCTGCAGTGTAAACCTGTGCCATAAGAGTGAGTTCAGCTACGTGGTGCTTTCCAAGCTGGCAAGCCAGCTAGGAGACCACCCCAAAAATATGAGCTAGGTCTCCACAGATATTGCTGATGAGCCCTGCAGCAGTGTAACAAGAGAGCCCTCACAACTTGTGTAGAAACTCTCCTGACACTTCCATCAAGGATTAGGGAAGAAATGCTCTCTTGACTCCTTAGGAGAAGTCTTCTGATATCTGTTGCAGGGTAATGGTGGTCCTTATCACTATTTCCATAAGTATGAATTTCATTTAGAGAATCTGGGCAGGACAATTTATGTCAGCTCAAGTATTGAATGGAATCATGTATAATTTTCTGGGTGATCCAAGTTAAACATCTCTTCCCACACCACTAAGTGGTTCATTCAAGGTTTTCCTCTCACTTGCATTGCCTGCATTTGTGCCAGAGAGTGCATCAAGGTGACTTCTGTGGGGCACAGGGACCACTGGGAGCCACCTCAATCCTCCATGAGCAAAGTCATTCCCAATATGACCATTAGCTTTGTCTGTGATGAACAGCAACTCTTCTGTTTTCTATATTGTTGGTGCTTTTTCCTTTGCTAATAAGAATTGGTCTTGTGTTACTTTGACCCATCCTTAGTTGTTTTTCTTAATGAGTTCCTCAAAGGAACCTTGTTTAAGCAAACAAAATTTGAAGTGTAAACTTTAGAAATATCTAACGCTATGTATTTTTGGCAGGACTCAAGCACAGAAAGGAGGGAACAGATAAACTGACAGATGGAAAAGCATACAGCTGAATTGACCCATGAAGGAGCCCCTTTAACATGTGAGGCTGCTTTGTACTCACTACCTTTGCTTTCATTTGGATTGTAATGTCAAAATAACTAAAATAACTGAAGTCCAGACAGTCATACTTGAAGGAAATGACACATTTATGACAAATTAATGATTTCCCTATTTGAGGAGAAAGTACCTTAGGCACAAGCTAGATGGTGCTAGAGCATATGCCTAGGATGATGTTCATCTAACAGCTGTGTGAAATTAAAATATGATGATCAAAACAGACTCTACTAGGAGAACCTCTGCAGTGTTAGAGGGTTTTTAACACCTGGTTTTGTTTGCTGCTTTTGTTCCCACTATATAAAAGTTGTTTCTACATCCCCAAGCCCTCTCAAAATGGCCCGTCAAATGTATCAACTTATGGAAACTGCTCTTTGATATTCTGATTTTACACCGCTCTTTGATATTCTTATTTTGAACTGATTAATACAGGCAACCCTGCTCTGTGATTTGAAGTGAGGTCAGTTTTGTCTCTCTCTTTCACTTCTCTATTTGCATTACATCAGGAGAGCAGTCAGACCTTCCCCATTGCCAAAGGGCAGTGCTGCTCGGCATGGAGCTTGCGAAGAAAGATGTGCATTGTGGAGTAAGTGTTCAAAAGCACTCGTGGGACTGAAGGGCATAATTCCCATTGAAAACCAGTGGGACCTGTATTTAGGAGTTTCCTATGCTGCAGAGCTTCCCCCAGCATGCTTATGTCTGTACTTCCCCTGTTCAAACTTTGGGAAAAAAAACACCCATGGCTGTGATTTAAATGATTAAGCGATTTTTAGAAGTTTTGACGTGCTTAAAATATGAATTAGTTTGACCTGAGGAATGAAAGAATGTCACTCCTTCAGCTGTTACTACAGTCAAAAATTTGTGACTATAAATATAGCCAGAGGATCTAACAATGCCTCTGGGGCCTGTGCTGCTGCTGTGCATTTTGATAGAACTTCAGGGTGATTTACCCCATGCAACAGAGCCCAGAATGCCATTGATTGGGAGCACGCATTTGTTTCAGAGAGAAAGGAGAGGAAATAGTACCATGCAAGTTGAACAATTCTTTTTTATTATTTTTTATTTTTATTTATACGGATTTTGAAAGGCAAGATCATTTTACTTCTTAAAGCATGGCCTATGAAGGCTCTAAGGTGCATATAACTTCATCCATGTAAGAAGTTGAACAGAAAACAAAGAGACCGTTCACTTAGGTAAAAATCCCACATGCTTCAGTATTTCATACTTAGTACCTTTGTACTTGTACAACTTTATCAGCATGTGGCTGATGAATGTCCCTACACTGAAATGTGATGTGATGCACTGAGCACTGTTTAGTGAGTCAGGAGGTGTTTCTCCAGGCGCTTCCCTTGACTCGCCATATGACATTCTGCAGGACTTAGTCTCTGCAATTCTTCACTTACAAAATGTTATAAAAATGTTTTCCTAGCCACATAGAGTGCTGTGACATGTATGGGTCACTGAGTGTAGCAAAAGGAGCAAAACTGGAAAAGCTGAGTATGTTCAATGCATGCAAATACGCCTGGAGGTTAATAATTTAATTGGCAGAGTGCCCTATTTTTCTGGCTAATGGGCCTGTTTAGTGAGCTCCTGCAGTGCCTGACATACTGGCCCACTGCTGTTCAGACACAGTTGTACATCTGGTGAACTGAGCTGTGCTGCTCCATCTCTCAAACTCCTTTGGTGAGTGTGTCAGAGCTGAGGCAATGCCTAAATTCTCAGCCAAAGAGCTGTGCTTTTGTCTGAGGTTTGAGGTCATACTGGAAGTTGTCCCTTTTGCAGTGTGCAAGGTGATGGGGTGGGCACAGAGGGAAACTGCTGTCATGTGTGGAAGAAATGGCTTGCAGAGCACTGGTGCTGCTCTGGGAGGTGTACACGTGGGAATATAGGTCAGTGAAACATCCAGAGGGGCTGCACAGCTGCAAAGGGCATATTTACACGTGCAGGGTGCAGATGGCAGGCTTGAGCTAGACAAGCTGCTGCTGAACAGCCTGGTGTGTGCCTGGGGAGGGGCTGCCAAGACTCACTGTCCCAGCCTGGGCCTCACAAATAGTTACAGAGCTTTGGTCCAGAGCAGCCCTCAGGCTGGCAGGGCTATTTGTCTCTGGAGTGGGGTGTCATCTGTGAGGCAGGACTGTGGGGCACTAGGATTGCCCAGGTCCCATGACTCCCCTGCAAGTCCTGGCAGGGCTATGTGCCAGGTTCTTGGAACTTCACTGGGCTTCGTCACAGTGAATGTGAGCAAGGTGAGGCTTGGGGTTAGAGCAGGTATTGTCTGTGCTTTCCAGCTGTATCAACTGATCTAACAGATATGGGCTTGGACCCACAAGCCTTTTTTCATGTCTGAAGCACTGGCAGTCGGTTTTACTCTTATGCAAGCCAAAACAGCTTCACTTGCATCAGCTGGTGAGGTATTTATAGGTTTGTACAATGAGGTGTCCCAAGTCTCATGGTCCTTTCCTGCTTACATGTGTGTGCAGCTTCTTGTAAAATTTCTCTATTCTTTGTTGACTGTGTTTATTTGGCTGCCACGATTACCCTGGTACCAATACCAGCTGATGGATGAAGGGATTGAGAGCAGCCCTGTGGAGAAGGACGTGGGGGCCTGGTGGATGAGATGCAGGATATGTGGCAACAAAGTGTGCTTGAAGCCCCAAAAGCCAAATGTATCCTGGGTTACATCCAAAGCAGAGCAAGGCAGGGGATTCTGCCCCTCTGCTCTGGTGAGACCTCACCTGGAACAAACACTGCATCCAGCTCTGGGGACCCAGCACAGAAAATACATGGACCTGTTAGAGGAAGTCCAGACTACATTCACAAAAATGATCGGAGCACCTCCAGTGTGAGGAAAAGATGAGAGAGTTGGGGTTGCTCATCTGGGACAAAAGGAGGTTTCAAACTCTAGAGAGACTTTATCACAGCTCTGCAACACCTATAAAGGGCTTATAACAAAAATGGGGACAAAGTGTTTGGTAGGACCTGCAGTGATAGGACAAGGTGTAATTTTAAACTAAAGAGGGGAGCTTCAGATTAGATATAAGGAAGAGGGTCTTTATGATGAGGGTGAAGCACTGGAACAGTGTCCCTGTTGCCCAAGTTTGGAAGGCACATGAAGCTCAACAGGGAGTCTCTCTGTCTCTTAACACTGTCGAAAGCTTTTGGTTTGAATGTTATGTGATGCTAGCCAAGCAGATGTTTAGCTGACAAACTTGCTTTTCTCTGTTGTTCTGTCCTCTGCTAAAACATGGAAAACACAGTACCTTGTGTCTTTCTGGAGGAGAAATTGAGGCTGTGGGGAGAAGAGTTTGCTGATCATGGAAGCCAGATGTTCCCATTTGGCTTCAATGTGTCTCCTGTCTGTTTGAGAGTGAAGCTGCAAGGTTGGGTTCGGTGGCAGCCCTTCGGAGTTTGTTGCCTGTCCCGGTTTATGAAATAAGCTAAATAAAACCTATTTCGTATGTTTATTTTACCAGGAAACCTATTTGTTTGTGATACCACAACTGAGCATGTTCATGGATATTTAATCCCTTCCAGGATAAGGCAAAGATTTGCTCTACAAGAAAATGTAAGTCTAATGTTAGTTCTGCCTTAGCCTGGATTATGCAAGCACTGACAAAAATTAATTTGGTGGTTTATTCCTGCAGTGAACAACTCAGGGTTTTCCTTTAGGGATTCTAAGATTGTTCATACTTTGTAATTAAATCTTAATCATGGTTTTGCCAAAAGCAGTATATTTGGCTTGCAAGGGGGGAGATCTCTCTGTCTGTCCTTCCTCCTCCTCCTCCCAGTCATGTCTGCCTTGTCAGTTTTTCAATCTCTGACTCTGCAAACTGATACCTGGGGTCCACTGTGCTCGAACAATCCCTGTTCCGCATCCTGCCAGGAGGAAATTCGCTTGGTTCCCCTGGCATCCAGAGGAGGTTTTCCTTCCTGGGAATGACACGCTTTCTCTGCCAGGAGCCACGGACACACAGTGAGACTGGCGCAGGGCCACCATGTGCAGTCCCTGCCTGTGCCAAGCTGGGACATGCGGCTGAGATCAAAGGGCTCCAGGCAGGAGGCCCTGGAGAGCTCCTGCTTTTCATCCATCCCTAGGGATTTCCTGGCAGAGTTACCTTGGGTAAATTACTTCTGTCCTTGTAATAGCCAGCCTGGAAAACTCTATGTGTGTGACAGACAGGGAAACTCGTTAGATTTAGAAAAAAGATTGTATGTAATGCAGTGCGCAAATGCATTTGTGTGTATTGTCCTGTTGTGTAATTAATCCCATATGTATCCTACTCTGGATTCTGTTATCATATTTGTCTTTCCAGGACTTGAATCCTTTCTTTGTTCTCCCCAAACCCACAGAATCACAGAATCAATGAGGTTAGAAAAGAGCTCTGAGATCATCAAGTCCAACCTGTGACATAACATCACCTTGTCAACCAGACCACGGCACTGAGTGCCACATCCAGTCTTTCATTAAAAACCTCCAGGGATGATGATTCCACCACCTCCCTGGGCAGCACATTCCAATGCCCAGTCACCCTTTCTGTGAAGAATTTATTCCTGATGTCCAATCTAAACATCCCCTGGTGCAGCTTAAGACTGTGTCCTCTTGTCCTGTTGCTGGTTGCCTGGGAGAAGAGATCAATTCTCACTTGGCTACAACTTCCTGTCAGGTGGTTGTAGAGAGTGATAAGGTCTGAACCTGAACCTCATCTTCTTCAGGCTAAACAGCCCCAGCTTCCTCAGAGGACATATACTACAGACTTTTCACCAGCCTTTTTGTCCTTCCTTGGACATGCTCCAGCATCTCAGCATGGCTTAAAAGTCCTTTAGTGTTCTTCTGAAAGAATTCTGCATTCTTCTTGAATGATTCTTGAATGATTCTACTGTTATTATTTTGTATCTAGAAATGCTCATAGAAGCTGTGTGTTCTTTCAGGAAGCAGAATGGTTATCTTACTGGTTTCCAACATCATTACCATCATCAAAACAGTGCTCTGTGTTACTGGCTGTGTCAGGATAATCTTCAAAAGCACAAAATCAGTAAGTTCTACAAAACCTTTCATGCAAAGAATTAAGTTTGTAGATGAATTAACTACCATGAAAAAAGCAACACCAGAAAAAGTAAGAAAATCTGATTACCTTTCCTATCTCTTGCTCAGACTACCACATATATATGTCCTAATGACAAATCTTTAAAATTAGGCATGGATTTTCTTTTAGCTAAGGACATCTGTGACAATACAATCTATTGGAATGGAGTTTTCTTTCAACTGTTTTCATTCTGGAACCATATTCTGGACTATGGTCTATTTTTGGACTATTTTCCAATTTAATGTACAAATCTTTATTTTTCCCAGTCAAGGGTCGAACAGGTATGTGTATGTTTGAATGCTCATTTCTGTAACCATTTCTTGATTTTTACTTTTGGGAGTACACATAAATGTTGCTAGATGTGAAACATTTAGAGTGTGTAGGGCTGAAACATGGGGTTACATCACCTAGCTTTGTCACAGCTTTGTCCTTTGCATGACTCAAGGACTTTGCTATGAAAATTACATGCATATTCTTGGAGAAACCTTTTATTTTCCTTTCTTTGTTTCGTTTGCTTTTGCAGACATACTCTACATGATGGTGATAAAAGTTAAGCCACTGTAGAGTTTTGCCAGGAAGAATATTGGGATACTTTCCCATTCTTCTCTTGTTTGTCTTAGACGACTTGGGGGAGCTTTGGCTTGGTTCTGGTTGCCAGTGACATGTGCATTACAGATGCCAGAAAGATCTTCAGGAGACTCAGACGCTGTCATGCAGGAGCTACCAGTAGTGACAACTGCATGTGATTTAAGGATGGTATTCGGTAATTCCTCCTGTTCTTCTCGCATGAGTTTGTGAAAATGGACTAAAATGGTGGTTTCCACTGCTCAAACCAGTGACCAATGTAAAGAGTAAAGCTTTTTTTTGTCAGTCAAACCATCTGCAGTGCATTCCAGTGTTCAGAGTTGTGGCACCGCAGCCAGATCACTTCATGGCGTCACGTATGGAGCGTGTGGCAAGGAGAAGCTTCTGTCATCCATTCTGAAAGATCAAAAGCCTCCAAGATATGCATGTGTTTTACAGTCAGCAGTAATTGGTTTAATGTCAAGCCTCGGGATGAGATTGGGTTTGGATTTTGTGTATCTGAAGTAACACAGCAGTTAAGATTTACCTAGCTTATAGTGTTAAGAATTGCATTCAAAGTAATTTACTGAATGACTAGTACCAGAATTAGTTTCCTTCAGGGGCTCTTGTTGGGAAAATGCACTGAAAAATGAGATGCTGCCTTCACTTCACCAGTGGTAGGATCCATGTCCTATTCTCTAGCTTGGATAAACTTCCTTATATTGTGTAGGGCATTCAACTTCTTTGCCTTTAAAAGTTGAAGTATTGTGACAATATTATGTGACACCTCAAGGTGTGTCAGAGTTTCCTCTGGATTTTCACTCTGAGCAACATGCTTTCCTCCCCTCCCACCCAGAGACCATCAAAGCTTTCTTCAGTCCTCCTCTTCCTACATTTCCCTGGCTCCCAAAAACCATCTCTGGGTGCCACTCTCCCAGTACCTTGCCAGTACCAGAAGCCAAGTAAGCTGCAGCTGGTTTGACTCAATGCTTTTGTCCCATTTTGTGTCCTCCAGGTTGCACTCAGCTCAGCCACTTCTGCTTTGCCCCTAATACAGCACTGACTGCCCTGCACTCTGTTCAGCAGGAGAATTAGTAGCATTTAAGAGAGTATGGTCATCTTTCTGGTGATTAAAGAGACAGAAGTTGAAGGCTGGCGAGTAAGATCCCCACCAGTCAGTGCAAATACTCCAGTGAGAACCCTGACAATTACATCCTTGATGGATTCCCTTTCAGTCAGCCATGAATGCATAAGGATAAAGCCGGGGTTAGGCTCCCCATTCAGTCCAGCTCTAGAAATCCAGATGAAGGCTTTTTTTGTGGGGGATGGGTGTTGGATCCAAGCACCAGCAAGTCTTGAAACCACAAAGGCACTCAGTCTTGCCGGTGCCTTCTGTGCATTTGTGAAAATCAGGCTCCTCTGGTGGAAATGGAAGGTATTTTGAGGGTTAATGTGAGGAGTATGCGAGCTCCTGGAGGGACAATTGCCTGCTTATGCACGTGGACTGCTTTCACTGCCTCCAGTTTTCATCTGTGCTGTACTTGGATGAGGATGAGGAGAAGCAAAGAAGGAGAAGGCAAAGTCAAGGCTCTCCATGTTGATTAGGCAGCGGATTGCTCCAGTATTACTGGTGTGGTGGGGCAGTGGCAGCAGGAGGGATGGAGGTTAACTGCTCCTGCCCGGTTTTCTGCCTCTTAGGATAAACCTACAGCTTACATTTTTTTCTGCAGCCCTCATCACGCTGACGCTGATGTCAGTCTGTGCTGACTTGTTTTTCACCACAAACACAAACAGCGCTTGATGTGCATATTGTCATTTTCACAGCCCATATGGCCTTCTCAGGTTCCTCAGGTGCTTGGCAGAAAGGGATTATTCAGCAGCAGCTTTAATTCATGGCACCTTGGGGAGTCAGGGATGGTCCTCAACGAGGGCAAGCAGCTAATCCCAAGCCTAGTTCTAACCTCTGTCTAGGATGGTCTGGTCATTGGCAATGTGGAGCATGAGACTAATTTAAGAAAAAAAATGAACCTCCCTGAGAAAGGAGCAATTCCTGGAGTTACTGTCAAACTGTACATCTATAAGGGAGCCCAGCTGGATCTTTGGGGCTGTAGACTTTTACCCACTTAAACATGAA
Organism: Cyanistes caeruleus; assembly: GCF_971803275.1. Taxonomy (NCBI): domain Eukaryota; kingdom Metazoa; phylum Chordata; class Aves; order Passeriformes; family Paridae; genus Cyanistes; species Cyanistes caeruleus. Next base: position 47,349,675 of record NC_141704.1, on the reverse strand, counting down.
GGTGGAGCTGGTTGTCCAGAGGAAAAGGCAATGAAGTGCAAAAGCTTCAAAGGCTTCAGCTATTGTTTTTTTCTACCTGGGGTCAACTCCCTTAGAAGTGAGACTTTGTGGATAAATGAGCCTAGGAGACACGGGGATTTCTGCCAGTACAGAGAGGCTGGGTAATCAGTCACATTAATTTGGGCTAAGTGAAGCATGAATGAGGCCTTTACTATTCATTCAATGTTAATCATATTGTTAGCTAGAATAACAAAACTGACTCTGTAGAAATCCAGTCTAATTTCCTTTTGTTGTAAAGTTAATCCAACCATGTTGTTATTGCATAGAAGTTCTGTCTTCCTAAAAGATCTTTGACATTGCCTTAACATCTCTTTCATAAGCTTAATTCTCCCAACTGAATGTTGTTTTGATATTTAGCAGAGAAAATCACTCCACATACTTTGTGAAAATAAACTTTTAATCCTCTGTATACCCTTGAAAAGGGAGACTACCAAACATGCTTCCAGGCAGAGTATGATAACTCTGAAATAAGGAATAATCAGGTGAGAAATCATAATATATATAGTGACACAGACATTGTCCAAAAGGTAAAATCACCTAAGAAATATTAAGTATATCTCCCCCCAGAGATGAGACAGACACACCTATGAGTGTTTATACGCATTTCAGGGGTAAGAGAAAACAAGGCTTGGAAAAGACATCTTTATCAATGTAATTTAATCTCTATTTTGACTCAAAGAATAATTACATCATATGTATTGTCTAAAGTTTGGCTAATGGTGAGTTTTTCTTAATATGTCCTTAAAACACAGTACCACACAGAAGAAAAGGTTTAGGTCAGTTAATCAAAACAATCCCAACCTTGACTTTTGATGATGATATAATCAAATAAGTTGAAAAATACAATAAAATCCTATTTCAAGTCTGACTTTTGAGCGTGCCTTGTGCCCTCTTCCTCTGGATATCCTTGCATATTTTATACACAAAAGCACAAAAATATGTATACACAGACACAAACTAAAATTCACAGGCAGCCAATGCATCTAACTTCCATCCAACTGCACTTGTATGGCACTTGCTCTTAGTGATTTAGTGTATTTCCTTTGTTTCAAATTCATATAATGTTAAGTTTTCATCACAGAAGCAATGAGGTCATATTCAACTGCTTGCTCAGATCAATGTCGAGAGTGCTAGTGTCAGTATAACCATCTTCTCCAATAATCATCTTGACCAAGTCTACTTTGAGGTGCTTAAGCTGAGATGAGTGCAGGGGGATGCTGGGTCTGCTGCTGCCTCAGATGAGGCGTAGCGACCCGGTTCGTGAGTGACACGACGGCTAAACGTACAGGCCTGTCGGGCTAATCGCACGCGAACACCAACGTGGTGGACGGTGAAGAGCGTTTATTTCCGGTCAGCACGGCTTTATATGACCGAGTTATGATTATGTCATCACCACATTATTATGGGTTAGAGAACTTTGGAGAGAAGGGGCCCGATCTTCCCGTACATCGCCAGATCTTCCGATCGGCTTTTCCCTATCTAACCACATCAGTCTGCCCTTTCCACCTCGCGCTCCCCTCTGTGTGGGTGTCAGTAGCTGCACTAGGGTGGCTCTGAGCAGTACATTGGATGCAGGCTGAGAACACACTGATACATCCAGTGACTGAGCTGAGGTTAGTGCCTGCTCAGACCCAAAAGCTGATCTGACACCCTGTGTGGCAGCAGCAGCCCCAGCCCTGCCCAACAGTGACCATGGGAACATGACATGGGCATGACTGAGGTGCCAAGTCCACACTGAAAGGAGATGGTGTTTTTCTCTTAGGTGGAAAGGAGCACCAAGACAGTACACCCCAAATTCCATCACCTTTGAAAACTAGGGAGGTTGTACTAAATTTTAACTCACAGTAGTCCTGAAGACTCATTACCTGGAGGTTCTGATTGCTTTCAGTGCTAAGTGGTTGTCTCTGCCTGCAGATACCAAGGTGGTGCCATAAATTGCCACTGGGGAAGCAGTGTCCCTGGTATTTTTTCTGTCTTGGCTTTGTGTGTCATAAAATAATTAACAGATGTCTGAGAGACTCTCAGTAGTGGGCTGTTGTCACTGTTTTGTGGTTGTAGGAACTGCCTTCCAGGATAATCCCAGGTCCACACCTAGGTCAGTGTCCTGTGTTCCATACTGGTTGATATTGCTGGGAAAAATGCCCATAAATGCTGTAATAACATGTTGTCCATGTGTTCTCCCTGACCTATGTGTGATGCCTGAGTACCAATAAAGCTGTTACCTTTTTCTCCAGTGGGTTGAGGAAAATGAGAACATTTTTATGGGTTGCATTTTAGGGAAAGTGTCCTGAGGACTGTCTAATGCTCCCGAGGTTTCTGAATCTACAAAATTATGACATAATTCTAAGCACATTTCAGTTGTAATGCTAATCTGTAATGTAATGAGGCTGACATCCAGCATTTTGTTAGGGAAGACTTTCAATCCTACAGTGCTTTTTAAGGTTGTTTTCCTGTATACATCCCTTACTAGGCTTATTGCCTGCTACTAATAGTCCCCAGTACTGAGATTTTCATGTGTGGGTGAGGGGCAGTTTCTGTCTGGGTGGACAGGGGGTCTCTGCATCCTCATCTTCAGGTGCTCCTGGTGAGACTGCAGCTCCAGCTGGTGAATGGGAGGGTGTGAGGTGAGCCATGATGGAGATCTCCAGCCCAGCAGCTCAGTCATAAGTTCCCCAACCACCTCTACTTCTCCATCAGGTGCTTTAGCAGGTAAAGGTAAGAATGAGGTCAGATGGTTTCCAGATCTTGTCTGTTGGAATTATGGCTCAGGTGTTGCATTTTTGATTGTTAGCTGGTATTACATTTGCCTGCTCGTGTTCCAGAAATATTTTAATTTGCTACTGCAAAGTCCCTTAAGTGACACAGTTTTAGCTGCCACATCCTTTTCATGGTCATGACTTCTTATTTCTCCTCTTCTCTTTGACTTCAGATTTATTTTTTTTTTAAATGGAGCTTTTTGGCTTTGCACCTCAATGCACAGAGTACAATGGTCCATTGGGAATTATTTTTCTGCAGCAGAGGCTGGGAGATCATTGCTCATCTCTGGAGAGGTCGTGGCTGGGTGAAGGCCAGTGACAGCATCTTTTCACACTATCCTGGGGGAATTTCATGTGACAGAGACCTCCTTTGTCCCTCAGGATAAATCTGGCTTCTTCCAAATCATTCTCTTTTTGTGAGAATCTGGGGACAGAAACTGTCCTCAAGAAATTTTGTTATGAAAATGTAGTTGGGGCTTTGGCTATTTTGTTTAATAGAATTGTTAATAGATAGACTCAAATGTTTCAAGTTCTTTTAGTTTTGACCGAATGGTATAAGGTTAATTAATTGCCTATTGATTTTTGCAAACCACATTGAAGAACAGGAATTAAGAAACATAAAATGAGTTGCAAAGTTATCAATCTTCAAAATGATTTGTTTTAATCATGTGTCATTTAATTAATCTATAATTGTTGCTTTGTATTTAAACTTGTATTGTGGTTGTTAAATTCTAGTTAAAGAACAATATATTGTTTAAAACAGAAGAAGGGAAAACAATCTGCTCTGATAATGTCTTGCTTCAAGTATAGGTTTCTGCACCCCTGCCAGAGCTAGCCCCATCTGACATCAGTAATATTTTCTGTAATGTTTCTGCTTCTCACTAAGATGTAATTAAGCAGTAAATTAGCGCTGGTCACGTGAACGATGAAAACTCTGGAGCTCTTTGCTGGTGTGTGCAGTGACACCACCCCAGGCTGAGGGCAGAGGGTGTGCAGAGCTCCAGCAGCCCTGCCTGGGGCAGATCCCTGGGGTATGAGTGTGAGATGGGGAGCCCTCCTGTGCTCACAGTGCCAGCGTGCCCTGCTCTCCTCCCAGGCTTCCAGCGTGTGCTTCAACACTGAGGAGCATGGCAAACCCATGGCTGATCTGATGGGGATGGAAATGCAGTGGAATTGGATGCTGTAGCCCACTGGTTCATGGTATGTGTCTTTTGACATGTCTTCTTGGCAAGTTAGCTTTTAGGTTTTCACTGGTCCAGAAGAATATGAGAGGCATAGTGGCTGATACATTGCAAACAGGATCAGAGAAATTAGTTGTATCATTAAGGAAGGTGACAGGTGATACAGGGATGTCCAGCACACAGCATTTTGGAGAGGCAGAGCATGAGAGGGCTGTGAATGAACCATTCTCTGCACAGGTTAGAAGCAAAGATTGCTGCCCCTTGCTAGTTTTCACCCACAGCTGTCACAATGGGACATGGTATCATGGGTGTTATTCTGTGTTACTTAACCACAGTCAAGGAGGCCTCTTGCAAAAGCTGGTACTGTAGAAGCACTCTGCTGCTCCCTATTTCGGCAGAGAGATCAGGGATGAGAAAAGAGATTTTTTTCATGCCCTGAAAGCCACAGCCTTTCCCATAAGACATGGAAACATGAAGATGAGTCGGTTTGCAGGAGCTGATGCTGCACTTGTGTCCCTGTAAGGTGTCTCTGAATAAAGGAGCACAGATTCCAGCACTGTTGTTTCAGCACTTTGCCTACTTCAAACACAATGACAGGTGTTGTTTGGAATTAGTGGCAAAGTAGTCATCATCAGAATTACTTAAAGTATGATAGGCTTTAGCATTTACCAAGAGCTATGTATCTTTGGCATGTTTATCAGTATTTAATCTGGAAGACTGGATTGCCTCAGCAGAAAAGTTGACAATGAACTGCTTTCTGGATTCTCTCAAACACAATAAAACACAATTTTCTCTACTCAAGCACTCAGCAGATAAACTAGCAAATGGATTATTCTCAAACATTATCCTTACAATCTTGTAAAAGCACTGAAATAACACCTGTAACCTAAAAATCCCAGTGACAACAATTTTTCTTATTTTGCATAGTTACTTGAGGCCAAGTCTATATGTTGTTTAGTTGAGCTTCACCTCAGTGGTATTCAGATTGAAAACAAAAAAATTGACCAGAGTGGTTTTGCTGTCAGTTTTGAACTTGGCCAGCCTGGCAGGATTATTTTTCCCATGAGGATGCTGAAGGTCTGTCACACAGAACCAACACTCTGAGGCTTGAAGCGAGTCCAATCTCTCAGTGGTCACCTTGTCTCCACACTTCCAAGGGGAAGAGCTCCTCAGGAGCTGTGGCTGTGTCCCTTCTGTGAACTCAGAGGGAAGGGTTTCCATTAAACTGAGCAGCTCTGATGCCATGAATGGATTGTGGAAACAACTTGCCTGAAATAAAGGAGATAGGCAATAGGCAAAGCAAACAGATTTTGCCACCTTTTTCTTGTAATCAAAAGAGAAAGGAAATAGTTTGTTTTGAAATTGACACTGTTCCACAGGCCAGCACTTACACCTTCTGTAGGTGAGCCATGGAGTTATTTGCTCAGAGTATAAATCATCTCAAAAGGACAATAGATCCATAGTTGGCAAATGATATCAAACATTTAACATGGGGGGGAAAAAAAAGAAAATATGCAAATACTTAATTTATTATTCATTAGCACCAACTATTTCCCCTTAGAGGAGGCAGATTGGGAAGAACAATTAACTAAAGTCTATTTTTTGGTGTGTGTTGTGGGGAGCACAACCTTTTTAGGTTACAGCATGCAGTGGAGTCAAAAAGTACTTCTGTCCCTCTTGGATGATGATCCTATCTCTTGCTGAGAGACAAAATTTGCTGTATCTTTGTGCCATGGGGTGGCCTGGCCCTCGCTGTGGGACAGGACTCAGCCTGGCGTGGCACTGAGCAGCTGTGTCCCAGCTGAGGTGACGAGGTCTGGGATCAGTGTTTGCACTGGTGAGCCAGCCAAGACCTTCACAAGCTGCTGACAGGAATGATTTGAACAATGAATTTACCCCAGGGGATGCTCGATTAATTTGCAGATGGGATGGAGGGAAAAGGCTAGATGTGACTGATGACAGAGCACAGAAAACCCCCAGCTGATGTAGTTAGTGATTTAAAAAAAACAGCTCAAGTGCCAGACTGTGTAAGAGACAGAGTGGAAACAAAAAAATTACATGGGGTTATTATATTTCCCTTTCGAGGAATTTGCTGTCCACTTTACTAGGAATATGACTTCTGTTCTGTTAGCCTGTTGTTTAGCAGAACAGAGAGTGGTCCAGATCAGGCAATAAAAATTAATGAGAGCAGGAAAAGATCTCTGGGAAATACAACAGAATAAATAGGTTTTTTTCAGCTAGAGTGGAGATGAATGCAGGGACATGTGGAAGGATGTGCATTAATAAACAGTACAGAGAAAGCGAATTGGCCCAAGTGACTTTTCTTCTAGTACTAGCATAAGAGGGGATTTTGTAAAATGAACCCATTAATGTAAAATGAAAGACTTAAAAAAAAGTGTTAGCAATCTTAGAGAAAGGAACAAGCCCAGTGAATTTCAAAAGCCCTGCATATCCTAAATCATCCAATTATACAGCCTTTGCAGCAATCGTATCACTATCACACAGTATTACCATTTTACAAAATATCACATTGAAATATGGCTTTTCTTTTTGTGTGATGACAGGTTTCAGTAAAGAGTAGGGTGGATTTATAATTGGAATAGCCTTAATGTTCCCCGTCTCCACTCCAAATATGTAATTGTGCATTTGTTTGATAGCTAGGGGCAAACACTGCAGAATTTTTTGTCCTGCCTGCTAAGAGAAAAGAAATAAAACATGTCAGAGAGCTTTTGGGTTGAGATGCTGGTGAAATGCAACACTCAGCTCTCGAGAAACAAAGGGGCTTTTGGTGAGGGTCCATGGGGTACATGGCTGATCTGCCAGGGCAGTGCCATGGGGCAGGGATATGTGTGTCTGTGGGCAATAAACAGTGGTTCTTTCTTCTTGATGTTCACTGGAGAAATCATTTGGACCTTTGCAGTGATGTGGAAATGTCAAATCCTGTTTCAGAGGAGCTGAGGAGCACTTTGGCATCATCAGAAGAATGGATTAAACCAGAGGTTTCTCACTCCTTGGTTTTAGTCTCAAGCCTTTCACTGTGCCCCCCTCGGTTACTGGGGGGTTTCCAGCGCCTTTCAGAGCCATCCAGCAAAGTCCATCTCCAAACTATTTTGGTTTTTTCCTGGATGACTGATGAATATGAGGCAGTGCACACTGTGTGACACAGGTCCTCCCTCCTGCTAAATGGAGAGGTCTGCAGAGCTGAGCCTCCCCCTGTTTCAAATCAAACCTGTCCAGTGACGTTTTTGCATAAAAGTAAGCAAATCCATCCACTTTTTTCTCTGCTCAGTACTTTCATAGGTATTTCTCTAGAATTGCTCCACTGGTCATCTTAGAAGTGTTTTTATTGTTGTCATAGTGTAATGAGATTTCCTTTTGGGATGTTTTTATGTACCTTTCAAAGTAGAACCAAACCATCTATAGTTGGTTTCTTATGAGACTGAAATTGTACAGGCTGCAGAGATTATTTTTTCCTCCTCTCTTTCATTTAAAATTGGTTTCTGATCTCCCATTTTATATAAAACTGCTTACCTGGAATAGTAATTTTTTGAGTGCCACACATTCTACAATTTCCATTTTAATTTTGGTGGGTTTCCCCCCCTGAAATATGGGAGTAATTCCTAGTAATTAGTGAAACAGTTTGTGCCAAAGCTAGTAAATTAAAGGCTCGAGCTAAAGAATGAGGTCATTTCTCTATTTTTATTCATCTCTCTATTTTTATTCATCTCTCTATTTTTATTCATCTAGTAGTAAGTACAGATATCAAAAGTACTCTTCTAGTTCCTGCTCCATGCTCAGAGCAGGCAGAGAGGCACCCACAGAAGGCTATTTAACCTGCCAATCTGAAACCCTTAAGAAAGTGCTCTGCCATTTGGAGATGCTCTCTTTTCCCCTTGCCAGAGGAGGAAGCCTCCATGATTAGACTAATTTAGCCTACAGCCTAGGTAAAAAAACATGCCATCCCAATTTACCAATTTATTGACACACTTACAAAAGTCTTTAGACCACAGGATTGTGCAATATCCCACTGGCCAGAGTTGAGAATTGAGAATTCTCAGAGTAATAATGGTTTGATACCTGGACTGGAATGCAAAATTTATTTCAGGGAAAAGCCATCTCCTAACAAGGTTAAACAAAAAAAGCTGCCTTAAATAGTACTAAGTACTATGTTTAAATTTAATTACAATGTCTCATTTTCATAAGCAATTGTTTCATTTTTTTTCCCTGCCTTCATCCCTCTTATATCTGTCATTTATTCAAAGAACAAATTAAGGAGATTCAACAAATATTCTTCAATAGAAATTGAATTTAGCCAAGAATAGAAATGACAGATCCAAAGACAACCTCAGTTGTTAAAACCCCAGTCCCTTCTATCAAGCAAAGATAAATAGCATTGCTGGATGAGGCTCTATTTAGTATAAAAGTAAGATTTTGAAAGTCTGAGGTCAAGCTCTTCTTGCCTTGTCCTCTGGTACTTTCTGTAGACTTCACTTCACCTTCTCTTTTTTGATGGAACGACCCTGAGATTAAGAAACTCCAGGGTTTCATAGCATGAGAAAGCCATTTTCCAGCCAGAGTTAATCTCAAGTACCCTTTGGGGAATTGATAAGGTGAAGAGAGCTTTATTTAAAAAAAAATAAAAGCATGTTAATTTTGCTACTACTTTTTCTATCTAAATATTCATAGGCCACAGCAAGACACCCCAGCAAAAGCCATTAGAAAGACACTAGAAAGTTTTAATCCTTCTTCTCTTTTTTTCCTTTTCTTCTGGTTGTTTAGCAGCTGCTTCAGGTCAGAGTCTCCAGCTAAGATGTCCCTTGATTTTCTCCTTATTTGCAATCCTCACCATATGAAATACACTGCCATGGCTGGCCCCAGTGGGTCACAGCTAAACCTCTTCTCTCAAATAGCAATGCAAGGTTCACCATTTTGATTTTGTTTTTGGCAAGAAGTGATTTATCCACAGTTTGGCAACACATTACAAATCCTAGAGTGGGGTCATTGCAAAGTGGACTTTGGTATTTCTCATTCATTTTGTACCTCCATTGCTTTTACATGTGTTTGTCTGGAGTGCTTTTAAAATATTAGTCAAAATGACCCCATTCCTTATTTGGGCTCAGAAATCCCTGGATGAAGGACTGCCCTGTCGGTGAGGCAGCAGGGACTTGTTCTCTCAGCCCCTTTTTCTGTGATTTCTGATGCTGCACAAGGAAACTGCCTGTGTCCTGGTCTGATTTAGATTATTATGGGGTCTAAGGGAATGACATTCAGATCAAATATATCTTAAAAAAATCCCATATGCCATGAATTCCGAACAAAGCTGAAGTTTGCCTGGGATGTAATGACACCAGCCTGTTGTGCTCTTCTGCAGCAGCCTGTAATTACATCTCTCCTCAAACTGTGCATACATCATTGAGGAGGCTGATGTATAACTAAAAAGGCTGCATTAATTTCAAGCTACATTAGGAATGCAGGAATAAAAATAACCTGATAGAAAAAAGGGCAAAATTAGAATAAACTTGACTGTGAGGTTTCTAGGGAAATACAGAGCAACGAAGAAAAAAAATATCAGAAAGCAAAAAAGTTTGATATTGCTGCAGGATTATGTACAGCATGTGGGCTCTGTGGCCACTTGCAAGTGTTACTCTTGCAGAATCACAGAATAGTTTAGGTTGGAAAAGACCTTTAAGATCATAATGTCCAACAATAAACCCCAGCACTGCCAAGTTCACCACTAAATGATGTCACTTGAGTGCCACCTCCACACATCTTCAAATACCTCCAGGGATAGGGAGTCAGCCCCTTCCCTGGGCAGCCGGTTCCAATGCTTGACAACCCTTTCAGTAGATTTTTGCTAGTATACAATCTAAACCTTCCCTGGTTTGATCATTACAGGCTGGGAAAAGGCAGGGCTGCAAAGGCATAGTGAAACCCCTGGTTTTTCATCTTGTCTTCTTTGAGGTCATGAAGGAAATATGAGGGAAACATGAAGCCCAGTGTGATTTTCTAAATTGCACAGGGTCTGCAAGGTGAACACATTTCACAAAAATGTGTAGCTGGAGCTGGCAGAGGCTATCAGGGAGGTGATGGATACTCTTGCTTTCCCTCTGCTATTTTGAAGTCTGCACTTCAAAAGCTTTTGTGTGCCTGAGTACCAGCTATTCAAAACAGAGGATTATATTGGGACTGAAATTCCACATGAAGCTTGGATTTCATATGATAGGTCAAGGTCTCTTCCCATCCTCCCCATCTCACAGCTGGTCAGTTTATCTCTTGCATCTAAACACAGATATCCTCCATGTGCTCCCAGGGGGCGCTGGTTTGGGTTTTTAAACAAGCTCTTTCTGGTTAAGGGACATATTTTCATCATTTTTATTTTTCCATGTCTGCTGCGTATAACCAGGAAGGAGGTGACTGTATTTTTCAAACCAGCATGTTACAAGTTAAGCTTTTAAAACCATGATTAGTTACACAAATAAGACTGATTCAGTTCCTGAAAGAGCTGAGCGTTCACATATTCTGCTGAAATCCCAAGGGTGACCATTTTGGCTAGGAGAGATTGTATGCTATATACAGAGCTTTTAAAACAAACCAAATCAATTCTCATCTTACATGTTTAGAAATCAAGGGCCTTGTTAGGAGCACCAGTTACCTGTGAGTTACCTGCCTGGTGTGCAGACATGTCCTTCTCAGAGAGCATGCTGACATCTGTCCCAGGGGTGGTCAGCAGCTGGCCTTGTTGCTTTATTTTTATTGAGCTCATACACCAGATCTAATTTTCTGGCTAAGAACCAAATGGGATTCTCATCAGCATCACCCTCCTGGAAATCCCCCTCCAGATCTCTGGCAGGGGCTTTTCCTGGTGCTCCTGGCCCTAGAAAGAGAGCTGGTGCCTAGAGCCAAGAGGGAGGACAAGGCTGATGTGGGTCCCACAGAGCACTGCTGTGAGTGGGGGGCAGCGCCAGCAGGGGAGTCAGGAAGGGCTGACACTGGTGGGGCAGTGAATGCTTCAGATGAGCAGGAGAGGTGAGACCTGGCCTCAAATCCCCATCCTGCCTCATGCAGGGGAGCACTCTGTGGGGCAACAGTGCTCTGACCACCCCAGAGTCCCACAAAAGTGTGAGCTGGTGGTTGTTTAGTGTTTGGGGGTTTTCCTGTGCCTTTTCTGAATGTGCAAGGCATTCCTTGTAATTTGATTCCAAATCTGACTGGAATTCAAGGTTTTCTTTTCTCTCTTACATACTTCAGTATTTGGGAAAGAGAAGTGAATTAAACAGAAATGAATTTCTGTTTAGTTTTTAATGGACTGTGGAATTACTCTGTTTTCCGCATGACGTAGTAACGCTTAATCAGTTACCAAGGGCAAGCAATGAGCAACCAAGTTTTTTTTTATGCAAGGTGTTTTACAGAAATCCATTAAACCCTGAGTATTGATAGATCATACTTTCCACTAAAGGTTAAGATTACATTGCTGCTACTTATGCTATGACTGGTGTTGCAGTCTATATTCAATTATGGGTGTTCTACAGCAGGTTTTACTAGACTGTATATCCAAGTTAATTTCTGTAGCTTGATTGAATGGCACCAGTGAAAAACCTGACTCATGCCACACAAGCTAACCACTTGCTCCCCTATAAATATTTGAGAATTGACTTTTTCTTGAGTGCCTGCAGGAGCCAACCCAAATAAATTCTTCTGGCAAAGGTTGCTGAAGGACATGGAAAGTTTTCCTCTGGAGTAAGTGCATTTGACTGCAGAAATACTGAAGTTACAAGTGATTGTTTGGGAAAATGTGTCAATTTTTTTCCTCCTTTCTTTCTTTTCTCATCATTGTCTGTTGCTTCCCCTTTTGCACATCAGTCTCTTTAAAGAGGGAGCTGTTCCAGCTGCATCAAAATAATTTTCTTTTAAGGGTGCATGTTTTTCTTTTGTTGATCAAAAGCAATTAGAGCGAGAAGAGCTGACAGTTTCACTGAACTGTCAATGAAAATACCGTAATGAACAGCTCATTTTGAAATAACCAGTTCTCCCATTAAATTATCTGTAGCCCTGGAGGGAGAAGAACTGCATGAGGACAAGAAGTATTGTTTGTTGTAGCATTTATATGTTAATATTTTGATATTTTCTAGGAACACAGTGGTATCAGTAACTTCACAGGAATGTTGGGAAGAGTGAAAGAGGCCGCACAATACCAGGATCTGACCTCACACTGGTGACCACAAGAAGTTTCCTTCTCATCTCAGGAACATTTGGGTGTTTTGTCTCTGTCAGAGCTTTGCTAGAAAGACAGACCTCTGTGAAACTCTATTAAAAAAAGGGAGGAGTATGCCAAGCCTAGCTTGTTTTAAATAATATTATCTGTTAATTGCTTCATAACTACTACTTCATAACCCAGCTATATGGGTGATTAATAAACCTTTTGTTTTTTTAATGTGAACATAAATGGTTTGAAGCACAGTCCTCTTACCCTGGGAAGGGTAGAACACCACGTCTTGACGTGTGCTGTTAGGTATGCACATATACAGATCTTTACCTCATTTCATAGGCATCCAAAAAGCATCAGCAGGTGTTACTGCAGCACATCTCTGCACCAGGCATGGCCCACCTGGGAGACCCCAGTGGCTCTTGGTGATCGTGGTCTCATGTGAGCTTTGCCTGCCCTGCCCAGAAGAGAACTGAACAGACCAAGGAACTGTTCATGAGGAGACACAGGCACAAAACCAGATGCTAGAAAGATGCTACTTCCTTGGTGGAGCACCAGAGGAGTTTGCTATGTGCTCAACATGTTTTAGATATACCTTGCTTAACCTAAAATCCTAAATTAAAGAAAATGTACATGGTGGTAATAGGCTGTTTCAGGAATAAAACTTGGTTTGTGCTCTTAAGTGCTCTTTCTCTCTGGGCTTCCCCACAACCACTCATGCCCCGGCTTTTCCTGCTTTCTACTCTCCTTTTCATGACCTTCCACATTTTATACCTCTATGGCTTTTTCCCTATTCCTAGAAAAGTTCATCTCTGGCCCTTCCAGCCCCATCCTCCTTCTCCTGTTCTTTCCCCAAACAGCCTCTCCCGAGGCTGAGCCTGATCCTTGGGTTTATGAAAGCACGAAGGAGAAGAATAAATAGTTTTCTTCAGCTAGAGTGGAGATGCTTTCTGCTCTTTGCTGTCTGGTCCCCTGTTGTGCTTGACCTACTTCCAGGCCACGAGCCACCACAGCTGAGAGGCTGCTGCCCCTCTCTGCAGCTCACAGACACAACCTGCTTTACAACCACAGTGAAAAGACAGACCAACCACTTCCCTCTTGATCTGCTGTCTTTTTCACCTCCCTAACAAAGCAGGGAGAAGATCTCATGCTTGGCATTGCAAGACCCGTCTAGAAATTTATTGAAACACATCTGTAGCTAACCTGTCTCAGAAATGATAGAGCTAACAGTTTTCCCTAAGTGTTCTCTCCATAGCCTGGAATTTGAAGGATTTCTGCACTTTGTTCCCAGTCCAGGGCCAGGGATGTGCTTACCATGACCTTCCCATAGTGTATTGAATGTTGAAGGGCTTCTCCCTGATACAGCCTACTGAAGCTCTTGGTCTCTGTGGAACACTCAGGATGGCACCATTTATTTGGGACACATTTTCTTGCATGGGGCCACACAAGAGGTACCACAGTGCTCAGCTTTACACAGCTGCTGTGACCACCCCCTCTTCCCACTTTGTGTCTCTGAAGGTAAGTGTGCTGAAAACCCCAGAGGAACACGTGGTCTGCAGCAGGTACGTGCAGAACTCAGCTGGCATGAGTGGAAAGCTTGGCAGTCCGAAGCTTTTCCCTGCAAGGTCTCATTTCCATGTCTGCTTGTTACTCATTAGACCAAATTTATGTCTTGTAGCACAAATATCAGAAATGGCTGTACACTGGAATGACTAACTGGCATCCATCACAAAGGAAGTCAGGCCAAACACACAGTAATCCCATTATGACCCTCTTTCCTGATCCTTGCCTCTTGGCACTGCTTTTATGAACATGTGTCACGGCTGCAGCTCAGTCACTGATGATCTAATTCAGTTAGACATCTGCTTGAAGTACCAGAATTTCCAAAACTATGGAAGAAAAACTGCCTTCCTCAAGTATCTTGTGGTCTAGTGTATGACAGCCAGTGCTTAGACACCTGGCTGCATTTCACAATGGGCTTCTTTAAGGGTATAATAACTAGCCAATGTAAATAGCAACAGCTCAGAAATAGCAGTGAATGTAATAAAAAATGGATGATCAAACTGGTATCTTGTCTCCCAAAGATCTGGAAAAGTGAAGTTTTTCTTTCCTACCAGACTAGCCAAATTCCCCAGATGTTACAGCAACCCTCAGACTGCTGCTTCACATTCCCACTCCAAAGTGTTTAGCTGAGAATTTAGAACTCATCACCTATTTTTCTGGCTATGCCTATTTCCTTAGAACAATTTCTTTTACATACTCTTTAGGACATGGATTTTATATTAATTCCTGTGGTGATAAGAATCTGTGAAAAGTCTTTTCAGGAGGGAAAAATGGATCCCAAATTAATATCTCTGCTTAGTTATTGCATCTTTTCCCAATTATTTTTTCCAAGTAAAACTTGTCAGTTTATGCCTTCTGACCCAGATGTAATTATAGCTTGGCTGCCTAATAAGAGATGTTTTAGTGCCAGAACTGGGAAGCCTCCTGTGTAGAGACATAAGGATACCATTACTTGCAGCTTCTCTTACAGGGTTTGGGTGCTGTTTAAATAACGAGAAAACAGCTGTCTGTCTCCAGGAGAAGTCTATGAATGGCTGCCTGATGTGGTTTGGGGTGGGATAGGCTTAATTTTCCTTCAGTAACTGGTAGAGTGCTGTGTTTAGGATATAAGATGGGAATAATGTTGATTACACACCGATGCTCCTAGCTATTGCCAAGCAGTGCTTACACTACACCAAGCACTTTTCAGCTTTTTTGCCCTGCCCGAGAGAAGGCTGCAGAGGCACACAAAAGTGGGAGGAGACACACCTAGAACAGCTGGCCAAAGGGATATTCCAGTCCATGAGACATCATGCTTAATATATTAACTGGAGGTAAAGTGGGCCAGGGGCTACTGTGTGGGGGCTGGCTGGGCATCAGTCAGCAGGTGATGAGCAATTGTTTTATATAGTCATATAATTTGATTATTATTACAATTATTATTATTTTCTTCCTTTTCTGTCCTGTTAAACTCTCTTATCTCAAACAATGATTTTTCTAACTTTTACTCTTTGCTCCCCCATTCCCCTGGAGAGGATTGAGTGAGGGCTGGGTGACAAACCGTGACACAGCCTTTGAGTGAAAGGTTTGGTGCTGGTTTGGATGCTTTTTTTGCAGCAGCATGCTGCTTCAGTAGCCTGATACAACCTCTGATGTCTCCAAGCTGGAGATGAGAAGCAGCAAATGTAACAATTTTACTGGGCTCTTTGTTAGGATTTTCTATGGAGTTTTCCAGTGCTCACGGGAGGTCCCAACTCTGTGAGCCACAGGAGTGACTTCCTGCTACTCTTCCTGAGGCTGGAGCTTCCCTCCTGCTCAAAGACATGCCAGACAAAGTTTCCAGGTGTCTGCTGATGCTGGAGCCATCCCAAGCCTTATTTCTTTGTACTGAGCACCGTCAGAAAAATGGTGCAGGGTAGAGTTGGAAATCACCACCTGATCATTGTGTGCAGTTGGGTTGTGTGCAAGCTTCCAAGAAGTGAAAGGGCTGTCACTCCATCTATTCCACATCCTCTGGGATGGTCTCCCTGACTCTGCTTTGCTTGGTGGCACAAAGCTTGTTGGTATTATCCCTGCCTCTGGAGCTCAGCAGCAATCCTGAGTTTAGTGTGTATAACACACCTGTGCCTTCCACTTGCCAGAAAGTGTTAGCAACATTAACTAGCAACATTTAATAGTAGTCTCTGTGGTTAAATCAAACAGCCATCAAAAATAGTAACTTTCCCTGCAGCTTTTATACCACTTCAGGGGCTGGGCTCTTCACTCCCTGTGAAGGTAAGGTGTTGGCAGTCATGGGAGCAGTGCTGAGTTTGGCACCTTGGGCTCTGGATGTTCTGGAGTGATCAGATACAGGTAAGAAATAGCCTTGGCCTGTTACCAGTATTGGTGCAACCTGTCAAAAAGAAGCACCTCACAAAGCAATGCAGTGCTGGGCAATTACACAGTGACAGGTTGGTCACCCACACTCAAGGGCTGAGGCATCTCCCACCTGCCTTGCCCCAGGGATCCCAGGCCGCTTCCTGCCCACCCTGGCTATCTCCTTGCTGGCCCAGCTGCACATCAGCCTGTCCTCCTGACAGATCCAGCAGCACTCCTGCTGTTGAACAAACCAGATGTACCTCCTGCATGGCCTGTGTGTGCTGGGACCACAAGGCACCCTGGAAACACCACAGCCTCTGTGCTGATCCCCCACGCTGGGCACAGCAAGCTGCCAGGTCTCTGATGCTTTGAGCTTACGAGGAAGGCTGCCATGGATGGATGCTGGGGCATGATAGATGCATTTGGGTGGAATGCATCCAGGAAAGAATGCATCCAGGGGTGACCTCGTACTGCAGCCACCTGGTCAAGTCTCTTGGCTAAACTGGGGCTGGGAGCTGGGCTGTGATGCAAAGCTCCCAGCAGTGCACTGGCAGTGTTGTACAAAATAGCACAGCCTACAACAGTTCAGCACAATCAAGTAATTAGCAGCTCATAAAGGACCTGTAAACCCATAAAACTGTTGGACTAATAATGCAGACATTTGTGGCCTAAAGGAACCAAGTGATGGTAAATGAGGTGAGGTATTATGCTCCAGTCTATTGTTACCCTAGTTTATTAACTTGTAGGCACCAAGCCCGATACCAGTAAAAATGAAGTTGCCTGAATTTGAGAGGCTGGACTTTAATTTTCAGCAGAAGTACAAAACCCATAAATGCAGTAGAACCAACTGGCAATTAAGAACATTTTTCTGAACATCTAGATTTACTCACAGCAGTAGAAAATTAAGTGCCCATCACTGTGATTTTGGCACTCTGCACTGGATAAGTGCCTGATGCTAAGGAGCAAGGATATTTTACAGCACCACAGTTCCATCATCTACATCAGGTTAGTGAAATTACCCCAAACTAGAAAAGGTGCCTTTGCAAAGAAGGAGGTTGAGAGCACTGCAAGAGTCCCTGCTTGCAAAGTCATAGAATGTGTGTGACTGAAGGTCATGCCTATTCCATATATAATCTTATGTGAATAATATATAAATTCCATATATAATCTAATGTGAATAATAGAATAAAGGAAATATTAGTCCTCAGGCTATGGTTTTCTTGATACATTAAGCTTGCTTAAACTGCCTATTTCCTGGGTAGTGTCTGATGACAAATATTTACGTGCCAGAGATTCAGTTGCCACTAATAGAATAGTTTCGTGTCACTGAAGTTTCATTTTACAGCAGGTACACCTACCTTGATGTCATGGGGACCTGATTGTGTGGACACAGGAGGGTGGCTTCAAGTGCTGAATTTATTGTCAATGCATTTGTTGTCATTAGTTGTCATACATGTAAATGTGCTTTCTTTTTTCTGCTGTGACAAAAACAACAAACCCCTAGATCTTGCTCTGAGCATGAGTGATGCAGAGTGGGAGGTGCTCAGCACACAAACCTGGCCCACTGCATCACCTGCTTTTTTTCTCTCCACTGATAACTGGGATATCTCTGCATGAGCCATGTTTCGCAGCCACCACCCTGACCTCCAACTTGGATTGCAGGAAGAGAATCAGCTCTAGATGACTTTCCTTAGTCTGGTTGTAGGCTGTCTCCTGTGTTAGGTATCTTCTTTTGTTCTCAGTCCCAATGTCTGGAGAAACTCCTTGCACATGGGATTTTGATGGTCTGCTAAGAAAGGTGCTATTAACCCCTGCCATTCTTCTGCTGCTTCTCCTGGACTACCCCATCCATTCTTCATTCAGACTTAGCATTTCTGTCAAATGGGAATAAATTGCAATTATGGCATCTCTGAAAAGATGTCTGGAGATATTTGAGATGTCAAGAACTGGCCAAACCAACATCTGGCAGAAGTGATTTAGGGAGCACAGAATCCAGCCATCAGAGCCAAGGGTCAGCTACATAATCCTTGACATCTCTTTCAGCCCTAGCTCTATGGTCCATGTTTATATTACTGTATGCAGATTTCTTCCCTGCTAGCAAAAAAAGCCCTCAAAGCCTGAGTTGAGATTAACCAAAACCTTCAAACTAGAACGTAACCAATTAATTTTGTCAATAATGTAATTAATTCTAATGGAGTGTCCTGATATTTTTATGCCTAGGATAATTTTCTGAATTCTTAAAATTAGCAGTTTTAAGTGTAGATATGTCATACAGGGTTCCACAATAGCAGTAAATAGATACAGGCCTGCCTTTGCATCTAGAGTCCCCTTGATGTGCTAATCATGTTCATTCCACACCTGCACCCCTAAGGGCATGAAGGCAGTTCCCATTTATTCCATTTTTTTCTTAACATTTAACAGCAACCAAAGCTAATGCAGGTAAATATTACAGTGGGATATGAAGTCATAATTGAAGTTTTGTGTTATTAGACCCTTTGGTAAGTAGTCCTTTGACAGATGGTCATTGGTCTCAACAAACCTAGCAAGAGTCTCCCTGCAGTGATGCTCTCCTTCCCGAAGAAATCAGGGTGAAAAGCTTAAATTAGTGTCATTTTTTTGCCTGAATGCAGCAGTCAGGTCCACACAACCACACTGCAGGTCCACACTACAGATGCCTTAAATGAGTAGATTCCATGCAAATCCAAGCACAGCTTGTCCACATTGATAGCTTTGGCTGAAGTCATACCTTTGCTCACCAGTTCACTAAATAGCCTGTATATTGTGGAGGAAACTCAAGTAATCTGTCTTAACTTAGCACTCTGAGTTCCTTTATTGTAAGTGAAGAGAAAGGGGCCCAAGGAAATGCAAGGAGAGGTGTTATGTCTTACGGCCATTCCGTCTTCCTCCTTGGGCCAACAATTACTGGTCTGTAATGCCAATTGCTTCCAAGATCTGTTCCCCAGTGGTATTTTAAGGCTTAACCTTTTATAGCAAAAGGTGTTTTTTAATGCAGAAGGTCCAGGAAGTTTCCTGAAGTTACTCTGGGAATTAATCCAAAGAGCAGGACAAATCCTGGCGAAAGGCCAGCCCTCCCTTTGAGCCACCTGGCTTGGGGCTGTTCTCAGGCAAGCACTCTTAGTAAAGGTTTTCTCCTCAAATGGTGCTTTCCCTGCATGTAGCTATTTCAGACTATGGTCAAAGCTAAATTGGAAAGTTATGCTCTGAGAAGGTTGGCTCCACTCTAATTACATATCTAGTTACACGTCATCAGAATATTAGAAATATGTTTAAAAGTGGAACAACAGCCTGCATTTTATGTGAAGTGTGGTAGCTCCTACCTCAGACACTATTTATCTCTGTGAGCACATGAAACACTTCTGAAGCCCAGAGGAAGCTTCTCCCAGACAAACCCAGCAAGAAGTGAGGTCCTTTACCCTAAATTCTTGCTAAAGAAATTCAGCAATGTGGCTGCCAGTGGGCATAAGGATTTGGGTCACTGCAACACAGGTGACTGAGCAATCTCCTTATTGTGACCTTTCCTGTGAATATGTGAGAAGGTTTGAAAATGGGTAGAAAATACCCTTGTGAACTGGAGGATGGCTTAATGAGATTCTCTGTGTACAACAGTAAACCTGCCTGAGCTTTTGCACAGTTTTTGTCCTGATGACTGCAGCTGGACGGAAATACAAAACAAGATTCAGTCTTTTTGTACAGAAAGTGGATTTTTTGGTAGGCTCTATTCTATCCACCATGATGATATGGTTGCTGTTTTTATGTAAAATGGATGTAAACTGTATGTTACAGGCTAACAGGAAGCACATGTTGTCCAGAAAAAAATTCCAGGTGCACATAGCCTGCAATACTGGGCTTCCTGCTGCTGTGCCAGGGCTGCCACATCTGCATGGAGCAGGGCACCCTCAGTCACAGGGCAGGAAAGAAAAGGGTTCTGTGTTACCTTGTCTTTTACTAGTCTGAGAATTTTCAAGACCAGGCACTTGCACACCTTGATCAAAGCTGTTTTGCTTCACATACATGAGAGCATTTTCAGAGAAGACAGCAGGGTCACAGCTGGGAGCTGGCTCAGGTTCTGACCTTGTAACTGCAGGTTTCCAGGGCCCTCCATTCCCTCCATCAACCTCCACAGCTGAATGGGGTTCAGCTGGGAAACCAAAAGGCTTTACTTGCATTAAATACAACTTTGTGTGCAACAAACATCTTGGTTAAAAAAAAAAATTAACAGATTTTAGAACATTCTTTGGCTACAGATCCCTAATGGGTGATTAGGTCCTGTGGCCAGTGTAAGGAAATGCAGGTTTTTTCTCTCTAGAAAACTACACTCAGACTCTTTGCAGGTCACCAGGTGTGCCTGTCTCCTCATGAGGACAGGATAGAGGCTACACCAAACACTCAAACCTTTGTTTCCCAGTGAAGCCAGATCAGTATTTAATGGGGCAAGCATTTTTTATTAGCAAAATATGATACATTTCTTTTCTATGCACCTGCCCATTTTCTGGTAGACTAAAAATGCCTCAATGTGTTTAGGTGTACTGTCCCTCACTGAGACATCCTGCCCAGTGTGCGCTGCTGGTGTGCGCTCTGTTCTGATAGTGCATGCTGTTTTTCAGCACCCTCTGACAGCTGGCCCACAGGAACCCTGAAAAAGGTGGGAGGTTCTCTTTATGAGACTACTTCTGGTGCAGAATAAAACCACAGCATTGTATATCTATTTATTTTCTTACTTATGTAATAAGTAGAGGGAACTCTGCACAGCAGAACCTTGCTTTATTTCTGTAACTCAATGGGGTCTCCATAGATTGGCACTGAAATTGATTAGCCACTGTAATCTGGCATCATAATGGCATCACCAGGAGGTCCTTCTGTGCATATGCAAGGCCCATTACCCAAACACCCACCTCCTTCTGCTATGGCGGTTCTACCTAATAATGACTTTTTAATGAGTTTTTCCAGAGATCAGGGTTTTTCTTTTAAATCCAAATCCATTTTAATGATGTTTTTTATGGCATAATTGGACGGTCTTCTCTGTTTGACTGTTTGCAGTATTACAGTGCCTAATTGTCGATCTCACTAGCAGAGAAGAAGTGCTTTCCCTTACCTGGCTGTAGAGCTTAGAAACCCCACAGAAGATGAAGGCAGGGGTGTGCAAGGGAGAGCACAAAAAATAAGGCAATACCTGCCCAGTGCAGAGAGCTTCACCCCCGTAGCAGAGAGAACCCTGGCAGATGAGGGCAGGCAGGCAACAAAGGTCTCTGTGCAGTGCCCAGCCTGTGGCTCTGAGTGCAGCATCCAGGCCAGGATGGCAGACATCTCCATTACACAGGAGGATTTTGAGTGGATGAACTGCCAGACTGTCCTAAGCTGTCACCAGCTGCCACTATCGTGTTTTATAACTTACTTAATTTCCTTTTTCCCCCCACCTCAAAATTGCTTTCATTTTAGAGTGAGGATTAGCAAGTTGCCCACTTTTTTATTTGTGAATGTGATTTTAATCATAACCCTTTTTATATGAATGACAAATGCTTCTGCAGAGAGGGAGAACTGGTTTTAAATCCTTGTTTTATACAACATTCTGTGCTAAATTAATCTTTGCCAGTTTTTCTTCATCTGTCCCACCCAAATCCCTCTGCTCAGAGGGAGACCTCAGGTCCCATTTTTGATCCTGTTTTCAGACACTGCAGGCTACTGGTGCCTTGCTGTGCTAGCCCAGATTTGCAGGGGAACGCTGAGCAGCCAGGCTGAAGCTCTGGTGGTTGGTGGGGCAGACAAATGTTTAGAAACAACATCTTCTACCCTGAGAGGGTAAAGGGGCCTCTCAGCCCTATCCTGGCCATTTGGCCTGGGGCATCCCTGTGCTGCTGGGTGCAGGGCACCTGCTGGCAGCACTCCTGTTCTCCTCTGCCTCTCAGGCCCATTGAGAGGTCCTCAGGTGAATGTGCAGCAAACCTTTCCGTTCTAGCGCCCGGCTTTCCTTTGTGCGTCAGTAGCATTGCCTTACTGTGTTTAATTTTTTGTCTTTCCTAAGTCCAATTTGTTTCTTTAACACAAGGCTCTGTGGCTGGCTCAGCACAGAAAACGTTCAGGGTTTTGCTATGAATTTGCTGGTCTAGTTATTTTATTTGCTGTTGAATCTGCTTCTGCTGCTTCCTTTGCTCAGCAGCCCTGCCTCGGCTGCTCTCTGCCTGGGTTAAACAGGAGCTCTGCCACCTCCAGCCCTGTGCAACAGCATTTGAAACCCTCTCTGAGCAGAGATTAACATCCATTTGCTTGATGTGATGGTTCATAGCTCTGACAGGCTCTTTGCACAGCCATGGCACTCTGGCCTGGGGCACGTACGACACAACCTTTACAGGTCCCAGAGACTTTGTCCCCCAGAGAGCCATGCAGAGGATGGGATGTGCAGCCCAGCACATGCTCCTACACCCTGCTCCCTGGATGAGGCTCTTGCAGGCTCAGCACCGACTATTTGCAGCACAGGGGGGCTCTGTGGCGGTGCCTTTGCATTGGCTCCTCTTTGTACACAGGGATGGCTGTGCTGCTTTCCTTCTGGCCTTTGTTTACTCTCAGGACACAGTGCTCTGGTCATGCTTCCTAAAGAGGAGTGTCTCTCTACCAGCTTCCCCCAGGCACTGGGCTGTGGGAGGGACAGGGATATCTGCTGGGGACTCTGGAAGGCTGAGCTGGAGAAGGCATCTGGACAATGCCTTTTTTGTCCATGGGCTCTGCCATTTGGCATGAGCTCCCCAAATATTTTTTTTTCACAGGGGGAAAAAAGTTTCGGTGGGGTAAATGGTGAGAGCAGGAAAGCTTTCTGGTAGCAGACAAGGTGCTGTGGAGTTCAGCTGAGAAGATCAGAGTTTGGGGTTAAGGTGCCACATCCCCCCTCAGGCAGCAGGATCTTCTTTACTATCTGTCCCAACATCCCAGCATGGGTTTGGCCCTTCTCATTTGTGGCTTAAGTGCAGCTTTCCCTGGTGTTTCAGTACTGGTCTTACTTTCCTTAATATGGCCAAATTGAACCACTCTTTATAAACTACATTTCCATTTTTGAAAAATACACAAAGATAAGAGATTTGCTTTGGCCATTGTGTCTGAAAGCTCTCACAGCTCAGCTCAGTAAAAGGAGGACTGTTTGAGCTAGAACTGCCCAAAACGTGCTTTTCCATCTCTATTGAAGAGAATATTTCTAATAAAGCCTTTCTTTTGTCTTGACATCTGCTCAGCTCCCAGCTTTAATCGTAAGTGAGAACAGGAGTGCTCATGAAAAAAAAAGCAGACCTTCATTTTTAAACTGATCTTCAGACAGGTTTTTTCAGGAGCCAGCTGGTCCCCTTGGAAGGCAGGACAGTTTTAGTGCAGTGAGGCCATCAAGTGATGGTGGCTTTTCAGGCTGAGTTAACAGTGTCATCTGGGGGTTGTCCTCACTGCAGGAGCAGGATCACAGGCTATACACAGCTGTTAATCCCTGTCCTTTCACATCCCTCTGCTCCTGCTCCTTGTCACTTTTCTCCTGCGTACAAAAGGGTGTTTTCTGTGCCCTGACCCCCTGTGCAAAAGCTCTTTTCTCCCGTTTACCCTCCTGTCCTCCAGCTGCTGACTGCCAGTGCCTTCACCCACTTGTTTCCTTGTCACAGTGCTCCCCACTCCCCACTGCCCCTCCTGGCTCCCCCTGCAGCCCCTCTGCTCTCCAGGGGAATGTGGCTGAGTATGTCATGGTTTTGAGGAGAATAATTTCAGGACAGGAATGTATGTGGATGGATCTGCACTGGAATCATCTGCAGCAATGACAGCACCTTTTGTTTCTCCCATGTGCACATTAACTTTATCAGTCGTTAGACCTTGAAATTGCATTCTACCCTTAAATATACTGTTGGGAAATGAATTCAGCTGAGTAAACTGCAGCTCTCTTCTAATGCATATAGGCTCGGGCCAGCTGGTGTTTAAATTTCTTTTTAGTGTACACATTCTTCTGGGCCACAAAGCGTGTGTGTGCAGCTCAGAAAGTGAAAAAAAAAAGGACTCTGCTGCAAGGAGATCATTTGCAAATATTGAGCGAGTGCATATGAATTTTGCAGTGTAATTAGTATGATGAAGTTGGTGTTTACTCAAGGAAGTTCGTTTGGCAAATGTGTGTCTGAGAGATGTGTCTGTAGGAATTGTATTGAAAGACCTGGCTTACGTCTGTTTTCTGAAATGAATCCTCTGCCCCATCCATCCTGATGAACAACCCTGAGGTGCAGAACTCCTTGCAGTACAAAGTAATTAATTTTTTAATATTACCTTCCTGGGTGCATATATTCAGACCCTATAACCCATGCCACAAATGTGTAGTAAAATCCACCAAGACCATCTTCAAAGAAGATAAATCTGAAAGACTTGGCAAAATTGTCACACATAAAAAGCACAAAAAAAAAGAAGGGGACACAGCTTAAACGGGAGAAAGAGAGGACAGCATCTTTTCCCCCAAAGTGCAAGGTTTTCCTTCTCACTCATGTTGTCCCATTTAAAACAATGATATAAATCAGCATTAGAGAATTAGAAATACGGTTGCACGTAGGTCTCCATGACCACACGGATAATAACTCACGGTCCCACGCTGAGCAGATCTTAGATTCACACCCTCCTGCTGTGCCTGTTACATGAAGTGAGGAACTTTGATTCTAAATAATTTGATTAGTAAAAATCAGGGCAAATTTTAAGAAACTCATTAGAAGAGTTTAAACAGATTTTTGTATTAGGTAATAGGTATGTAACTGAAGTCAGGTTTGTATCTGATTAAATATAAAAGGTGTGAATATTAGAAAAAAAATCATATATTCGTATGTTATTGGTTTCTGGGCTGGGTCTGTGGAAATCACTGTGGTTTTGGATATCAATGAAGTGTACAGCAGCATGGAACATTACACATTAATGCTGATTAAATGCTCATAAAAGTTCATTAAATAGTGATAGAAACTACTGTGCTGAGTAGTACAAACAGGATATGTGTGTGTGTTTATAAAATCTCTGCAATGCTTTCTTCAATACTGATCTCAAGAAAAAACTTAGAAAGGATTTGAATTTCTATTGAAAGAATAACAAAATTAAACAATTTAAAGAAGAGGATACAAAACCATGGAATGGTTATCTTGGGGAGAAAGACAATGCAGTGAGAACTTGATTGATTATGATGGGTATAGCACAACATATGGGTAAAGATCAATCAGTCCTTTTAACTGTATTTTTTAATTAAGGAACAGAATGATGCTTATGTGAAAGGACAGTAAAATTGTAAGCAATAAGAAGATTCCCACAGGAAATTTGTAGTGGACAGTGCTGGAAGAGGTCACCTGAACAGGCATTGGGGCAGGATTTGAATAAAATGTGCATCACACGGAAAGAACAGGTGATGTGTTCTCAGACAGCAGCATGGGGACACTCACTCTCCCAAAAATGGGTGCAGAAATAAGCTAAGAGGAGTAAAAATCAATCTTGGAACAGCCTTTGAGGCCTGTCATGTTCACGGCATCACAGATTGACAAAGAGAAGTGCAAATACATTACAGGATGGGAGGCCAGGGGAAATACTGTGGTCATAGAACCAGATTTGCTGAAAGTTAATTCCTCCACTCCACATCCACACAGAATTAAACTGTGTGATACCTTTCATTTGAAACCATTGGAGTCAATAGCAATTCTAGCTATATAATATACACAACAGTTCAAGATTACTGAAAATACATGAGGTGCACACTGATCAATATGTCGATGTGTATTCATAGTCTTCTTGTAATATACCCTCCTTTCACATCATGTGAAGTCTCTGCTCACCTTCAGTATCTATGTCTTGGTTTACACTGCCACTAACTTAAGAGAATATTTGTGACATAATTACACTAATCAAATGACCTTAAGAGACAGTCAAAACCTTTTCAAAAAGTTATTTTTAGAATGTTGGTTTTGGGTGGTAGTCGTGTTGTTGTTATTGTAGCAAATTTCTTTATTATCAGGCAACATGATAATTTAAACAAGGCTCTGCTTGTCTCTAAGACTCTTAATATATAATTAACTAAAACAATACTATTAATACTAAACAATACTTTAGTATTAATACTAATATTTAGTAGTTTAATATTAATACTAAACAATATGTGTCTGAAAGCTGTGGCATTCAGACCCATATTGTATTTTTAAATATGCCTTCAGCAGGATGGTGTTATCTTTTCATTTTTCAACTGACAATAGTGTCAATTCCAGTGCCCCTCATTTTACTGCTTTAACTGAGGGCACAGTTAAACCTCATATCCACCTGTGGCCCTAGGTTTGTCCCCACCCAGACACTGGAAGATACCATCACTGCAGCTCTTTCTGGCAAAACTTGAAGCTATGATTTTTCCTGTTTTATCCTGGTTCCTGCTTCTGCCCTTGACTTACTCCAGCACCTGGTCCAGCGTGAGCTTCTTGTCTTCTCAGCCTGCAATGTCTGCTCTTGACCTGTCCTGTGCTCTCGTGTGCTTGCTGTTTCTCTTGTCCAATGCCCAGCCTGGACTTGATGGTATGGTATGAATCCACAACTGGATTCAGTGCAGCTTGCGTGGTGATTTTGGCTGTGCCACTGTAGCACAGTGTCCCAGATCTCAGGCATCAGCCCAGCCTTGCCATAAGGACCAAAACAAGCTGCTAGAACACTGAACATCCACAGCAGACCAGGGATCTCAGCCCAGTATGTGTTTCTCCAGCAGCATCTGGCAGCCCCAGACTGTGATCCCTCCTCCTCCCCTGGAGATGACAATGCAGAGGTTTCATGCAGTGGAACTTTTGGGTATTTCCAGACCTTGCTCTCTCCATGCCCTGGCACCCATCTTCAATGAGGACTTCTGCAGTCTCCAAGGAGACAGTGCCTGCTCCTGCTTTCATCTCTCAAATGTCATCAAAAGATGAACACTGGATTCATTAATGGCACCTTGGGATAGCTGCTGAGGCGTGGCAGCCTCATTAAAGAGGGGTCATTTATACCCACCCAGAAGATGCGCTGCTGTTTGCAGCAGTTTTAACATGCTGGTATTATTCTGTCAGCAAGGAAAGAAAAGAAAGGACCCATTGTTGCAGCTACTGCTGTGGAAGGTATGCTGCATCTGCTGTTCCATTTTTAGGCTGATTACTTCTGTACAAAAAGCTTGTGGAAAGCAGAGATTCACATTAGATCTATGCACAAAAATCCAGATATTTAGCAATCCCTCTATCCTCAACTAATCCTTAACTCATACCAGATCTAGGAGCCCTATGACAGCTGTAATGGTGTTCTCTGAAGGTAAGGAAGACAATTGTGTGGGCTGAATGGCTTGTTCCATAAAGTCTCTTTGTCAGGAGGCAATTAGTTAAGCTATTTAGATGTCTAGCTCTTAGATATCTTATTCCTATTGGGATTGATGCAAGCTGAGTGCTTAAGTAGCTTATTATGTCAATCGTTTTCAACAGGTTTGAAGAAAAGTAATAAAAATATATATATATCCCTTTCCTTTTTTTCAGAAACCTATCCAAACCCTACTTGTTAATGAAAACATTTAATTTTCAAGTGATAAAAACCATAAAAATTTCCAAAAGGGAAAATTATCTGCAAAAATGTTCTTGTGTGAAAACTCCTTTTTCCTAGGATAGTTCTAATGCCCTTTTCCCCCTGAAAATATGATCCTTTCTGTCCTAATTTCTGAAATAAAAGAAATCCTAAACAGAGAATCCAATGCATAGTGATTTGACAAAGGGAGAAGGGATATGCTAATGCAAAACAAATAGAGGTCATTAAATGTATGCATGTCTTCACAGTGCCAAGGAAAGAAAGGAGAAAGTTCTTATACCAGAACAATGTTGGAATTAGTTTTGTAAAATCTTGGCTCTCTAGTTTTTATCCCTTTGGAGCAATAAACCTCAAAAGAAAGTCCAAAATTTTAAAAAGTGAAACAAACCCCCAAGCATACAAGCAGGCAATCTGATAAATCCAATGGATTGCTTCTGCAGGACCTCCCTTTGCCTCCTACAGACGCTGCTCACGGAGACACCCCCTCTGTGCATGCTGCACGTTCTCCAGCATCATCTGCTCACGTTTCTAAATCACCTCTGGTCGCTCCGTGTCTTCTGTGGAGCCCAAACTCTGCACTGAGCAGGGCAGGAGCCCCAGGGATGCCCTCCAGCCCCAAGGCAGGCACTCAGCACTGGATGCACCTCAGGCAGCCCAGGCATCTCCCTGGCCCTGGACAGCAGCTCCTGTGAGCTCCTCGCCTCCCATGCTCCAGCTGCCTGCCTGGAAATTATACCTAAGTGGAAAGGAGACTGAGAAGGACTGAGAATTGGGCTGAGGTCCAGGATACCCATTTGTGGAGCTGTTGCCACATTAACTTCCCTCCAAAGCCAGGAGTTTTGCTTCCTTTTGCTTTACCCAAAATAATTAATGAGGCTCTTAAAATGTATCCTGCATGTACTAAACAGGGAAGCCCATAGAGCACACCTGAAAGATGGCAAGGGAAAACAGGATATTTGAGGAGGTGCTAACAGTTTTATTGGGTCTTAATGATTGGGGGGGGGGGGGGGGGAGGGGGGCAGAATTTTAAAGCTGCTGGAAGACAGAAGATTTCTTTTTCTCCACGTCTAACAACATGCTCCTCCCAGGCACAGAATGGAGGTGTGCAGCCATTGGCAGGCCTGCACACAAAAATAATGCTGAAAACCCTCCATTGGGGCCCTGCAGAAGAAGCTCAGGCAGCACTTTAGTGTGCTCCTACTGTCCCATGTGCAGAAGAGGTACTGCAGGCTCCTCCTAATTGCCTGCAGACTGGCTGCCTTCTGGGAATTCTTGTTTTACAAGTTTTAAAGAAACAAACCCTCCACCAAACCAGCTCTCCAGAGAGTCTGGCATGCTGTCAATCCTGAAATGTCTGCAGGCTTTTAGTCCTGTCTGAGACTCTGTGTGTGTGTGTGTAGATGATTATTCAGTATTTCAAGTTTACAAGCATGTACGTGCCTCTCTCTTGATATGTAAGATAGTCACATCAGCTCTCCTCCCATGTAGAAGCACAAGTACTCAGAGTCAACAGCTATATCTGCAAAAAAACTGGTTTTATAGTGTTACACACAATATACAGGCACACGTAGGCATACACACACATACAGTGGACAATTCATTACATTTCATCATCCATACCTAACCCATATTTTCCTAGAGAGGCATCTGACCGGCACGTGACATAATCCTCAACGCATCCTTGGTCCAGCAAGCACAACAGATGTAACTGTCTTGAGGCTCAACAGTAAAAAGCTTGAAGTACAACAAAAATGCTGCTGCCTTAGCAAGAGAAACATGCTCTATGTAGCGTGTGCCTGCTTATGCCATGCCCTTGGTCAGGCACAGATGCAGCTGCCACTGATTCTGCACCTTGTCCATTAACAAACCAAACACCAACCTTCCAGCTGCCGAGGAGAATGAAATATTACACTGTGAAGGAAACTCAGAGGCTACTGAGGGTAGGAAATATGAAGGCAAATAGTTCCAAGGACAGTACAAAGAATTTCTTTTTTCCCCTTCTGGTTGGTTACAGTTGCCCCAGTAAACTTGCTTGTTAAAAAGATTATTTCTTCTAATACGCAGTTAATGGTCCTCTGCTTGGCATGCTCTTGCACTGCCTTGTGATTTATGAACCATTTCCATTTTAGGCAATGAAATTTTGACATGTGACATGGGATGTATGGAACTGCTCTCAACTGCCCCTGGAGCTAATTTTTAAGCAAATCAGTCTGGAGTGTGGCTGTTGCCAAAAGCTTTAAATGGGTGCATCCTTTCCTTGGCAATCCCTTTCATGCTATGTGATCTCTTTATGGGCATTAGCTGCTTGGGATGCATAAACTTCCGTTCGTTATTTTCAGCAACTGATATTTTCAAAGAGGAAGGAGATGCTAAGAAGGAGATCATTAGTTCTGAAGTAGTGGTATGAGTGACTGACATGCAA
Source organism: Cyanistes caeruleus (assembly GCF_971803275.1). Classification (NCBI taxonomy): domain Eukaryota; kingdom Metazoa; phylum Chordata; class Aves; order Passeriformes; family Paridae; genus Cyanistes; species Cyanistes caeruleus. Next base: position 47,319,585 of record NC_141704.1, on the reverse strand, counting down.
ATCAGCCCTTAATATGGTTCATCTGGCTCTCTGAAGATATCTCCAGCATCAGGAAGCCCCCAGGGGACACACAGCTACTGGATCTGCCCCCACCACCTGGGGGCTGGCATTTTGGCATTCACGCCAAGGCGGCAGCTCTCAGCACTGCTGGAACAGCCCCTGGCATAGGCAACTTAATTTATGGCAACCAGCAAGTTTCCTCACTTGCAGCTAAGATATGGCCAGCACTGCTCTGCAGCAGCAGGGAGTGGCACAGGGGGCCATGGACCTCTGTGTGTCATGTGTAAAATAGTCTGAGCTTTTGATGAACTTAATAAACGTAAGATTTTCTCATTGCATTTCTTAAAGCAAATATTTCATGATTGCTGTTTTTATTACAGAATATTCCAACAGTTCCATTTTTCAGCAGGGACCACACTTAAAACCAAGAAATTCATAGAAATCATATTGTCCTGGGCTTCTGGTACTTGAAGACTTTCAGAAGTCATGCAGGAGGAAGATGCCTTAGAAAGTGTGCAGATAAAGATTTTGCATGAGAATATCAGCATAGAACAGATGATGGGTGAAAATTTCCTTCTGATGATAAGGCTCCTTGTTCACAGGGTTTTCTCCAGATAATCAGAGGCTTATTTTTGTTTTAACTTCAAAGGACTTTATAAGCGAGGGAGGGACTCAGGAGACCTGGAAACTTTCATATACATTCATTTCACGATCTATAATTGTATGTATTTGCTCCATATGAGAAGTTAGCAATTCTGGGAGTAAAACAAAATGAATTTTGAACAATAAATCAGCTCTTAATAGTCACTGTGTGTGACACTTTGTAAAATATTTCAAAGCGTAACTCAAAGAGATGTGCAGGGAGTTTTCCATTTTAGTGAGTTTTCCTAATTTTGGTGCCATTTAAAACCTGTCTCTGCCCCAGGACCCTCTGAGAAAGGGCAGAGGAAGAGACTCAGTGGGTGAAGCTGCAGCACTGCTGGACATTAGCTCTGGTGGGACTCAATGGACCCCATGCATCAGAGGCAAGTCACTCTCAGTGGGACTTCTATAAACAAGAAGCCTAAAAGAGGACTCGTCTTACCATGGCAGCATTTGCATAGCCTCTGTCTTGGAGAGCTTGGGCTGCTCAAAAAACCTTTCCATGCTCTTTTGCTTCTTGTTTGGGGTCTGTTGCTGAGCGAACTCACGAAGGAAAATGAGGTGAATAAATTAAGCTTCATTAATAACAGATGGTCTCCATTATCTGTAGAAAATAGTAAGACCAAGTTGTTTAGCTGACGCAGTAGGTGCGGTTTAAATCACTCCTAGAAGCAGTAAGGTTTAGAAAAGTGCAAGTAGTGCAAGTTACTCTACATTTTAATAGTGTATCTTTTTGTGTAATTGGAAACTGGCAGGCAAAGAGCACAGGAGGAACCAAATTTTTGCAGGGTGAGCAGTTATGAAACAAAAACAATTTCTTCTGTGTTCGCAGTATAAAAATTACCAAAACGAGATTTCCCAGTCTACAAGAAATAGTAAAAAATGAAGAAGTGGGGGAGGGAAATTATCTAACTTTGAAAGAAAAGGAAACAAATGGAGAAATAGCCTCATGCTGTGGTAGAACCTGGTTTTGCATTGAGAAAGAGGCAAATTTCCTTTTCACTTTTACAGGCCAAACCTTAGTTCTTGCAGAATCAGTTCTTGTCAGAGCTGCCTGCACCGAGCCCATGACAATGTGTCTCCTTAACCACACAGGTTTAGCCCATTCTCAGATTAATATCCTGCTTGAGAGCAGCCAGATTTGGTATTTCTTTTAACAGAGGGGGAGAGAGAGACACACATAGCACATGTCACGTCATTATATGAGAGGGCTCCAAGTTCCAACAAAGCAGTAAATCCTTTATCTTGGACCTTCCAGAACCCCACCCTCTATCCCTCCTGTTTTAAGATGACAGCCTTGAGAATCTAGACTCCCAAACCACATTGGATTTATGTTTAGCAGACAGTAAATTCATAATTATATCATGGGCACATGGTGCTAGGAAAAGCTGAGAAAGATGCAGCTCGGTCTGAGAGAACCAGTCTGTATGATAAGGGTGATGTGTGTCACTGACTGTCACTGTTGGTGCTGGGGAATGAACCTACCTATGCAAAAGGACTCTCAGAGAATTTGAAGATTCTTCCTCCATATCTTGTTTATGAAGACGGATTCATGGAAAATGCTGCAACATTGGAAAGCAAGGGTGAGATAACATGTGAGCAAAGAATAGCTGAAAGTGCAGGATCTGGAGGGGAAAGGACTTGGGAAGATTAAAGAATGGGAAGAGGCCAAAATTGATGCAGTACAGTTGTCAGAGTGAAGAGGTTTTAAGTTGCTGAAATATTAATAGTGACCATTTTCAAAATACTTTTTTATGTTTATCAGATAGTCAAATAAAAGAAGTTACCAACAAACAAGCATTGATAAAGTAAATGGTTAAGGAGAACATTTACAAATATATTTTTCCATATATTTACTTGAATAACTAGAGATATAGCAGCCAAACTTAGGGACAAGTCACAGAGACAGCATGATGTGACTATGTTCTCTCTCTCTGTAATCAGACAAACACTACCATCCTAAGACTATGTTAGTTTTTTAAAAACTGCATTGTATTTTCACTACATGATTTGATACTTGGCTATTACCATAGTGCCTTTTTCCTCTGGAAGGCCTATACTGATGAGATACAATTCTTTTGCCTCTTTACAATCAACAGGTTTGAATTTTTACAGGGCATGCTTTCTAAACCCCTGATTCTACAAATTGAGTTAGACTAATGTAACCAAATAATAATCCAGTAGCTATAAATACAGAAACATTGTGTATTTCTTACCACTTCTTAACTAATGTCTTTTTTTCATTGCTTATGACTAATTGTTGTTGTGTCAAAAGCAGTAGACAGGAAAATTGGTGTTTCTTCCAAACATATCATTACAGTCACTAAAGTAATGAGAAATACATCAGATATTTTTAGGTCATAATTTTTTTGTCAAGGAAAATAGCAACCTTTTTGAATAAACTGAAAATCATTATTGCTTCCACTGGGATTCACACTGAATGCAATAATTATGGTAAATTAATTTGGTACTGACAAAGTTACAACAAAGTAATTTCCTCCATTATATATTGCAGAGATCCAAGTTGTCCATGGGCCAGAAACTTTTCTTTTGTCTCTGCCAAGCAGTCCCCTGATGGGGTGCCAGAGGGAGAACAAACTGGGTGGAGAGGGTGCAAATCCCCGTCCCCAGCAATGCTCTGGGATTGCCCTCCTAACTTCTGGGGGAGCCATGGGCCCCATGGTAGGAGAAGAATGGACACCCTGGGGCTGGGGGAGAGGCTGGGAGCAGCCCTTGTCCTGCTACAGGGCTTTGGGGCAGTACTGCACACATAGGAGTGCTCAGGGGTTCCCTTTGCAAAGTAACTTCATGTATGGATAAGTCCTCAGGAAATGAATCCCCATGAACCAGAGGTAAGTGTGTAAAACACCTCATTAAACCACAGCAGGCTGTGGTGCACAGATGTTCACTAGACTTCCAACAAACCAAAGTAAAGCTACCTTGCTTTCAGCCAGAAGTCTCAGTGCAGTTGGAAATGTGGATATCAAGCACAGCGTTTAATTCCTCCTTCACGTTCCTCAGTCACAATGTCAGCTTCAGGTTCTCCTTCCCTGACATGTCCTGGTGACAAGCTGCCACCATTGTTTATGGGGCTGAGCAATGAGTACTACCAGGGAACTGCTCTAGGTGGAAAACAAAGACTTCCCTCTTTTCATGTAGGCTTGCTTTTATTGTGAATCCCTCTCCTGATAAAATTTTACATGTGCCTCTAAAACCAGCTGGGGAGGCACAGCTGAGAAGGTGATGGCGAGTGGGGGGCTGAAGTCTGATGGAAACATTTGAGCCAGAATTAGCATGGGAATAAAACTGTGGCACATGGATTTCACTTGCCTATTAACATCTTCTCCCTCAGAGTGTCCTTGTGATCCTCTGTGCTTTGAAGATGACAAAATGCTCAGGTACTGTCCTAGTAGAGACCTAACTTAAGAAGTGAGAAACATCCACAGAAGCAACATCTTTGATGCCTTCTCATAACTATGGTTCACAGAGCCACCAGAAAATACTTCTTTTTGTTTTTTAGACCTTAAAATTCAAGAGAAGAGGAGGGCAGGTCTGTTCCTAACACCACCGATACTTTCCTTGGTTTTAAAGAGGATCATCTGCACAAACACAGCTGATCTGCCAGGAACAGTGATACCACTGCAATCACTTCCCTACCTGAGCCCCCTCACCACTATCTCTTGATCTGTGCTGAAATCTGTTTGTGTGGTACAGTTTTCCATAAAGGCAGTTCTGCTCCTCACAACACTCCACAGTGACGACTGTGTGAAACATCCCAGGTGGGAGTGAGCAATGCTGGCAAACACAGCTGAATGTTCAAAACTAGGAATATTTAATTTTATATATAATTCCCAAAGACAACCATAGGAAACCCAACATTTTCTGTTATTCTTCATTAATGAAATTATTTTTTTAGTTTTTTAGTAATTATTTCTACATTCTAAACTAGAAACTACTTGTCTGAACTACAGCAATAGGGAGGTGTGCTTTCTATCTGTTTGTTTGGCTTTTTTTAAGTAGAAAGCATTAAAAATATAAATCAATTTGGCTCATCACTTATTTAGAATAAATATATTGGCATTAATTGCAAACAATCCTCAGATGTTTTTAAATTCATATCACAACCTTATATTTTATTACCTTCAAAGCTTAGTGGGCTGAAGTAAGGTTAAACTTTGTCCATAACTAATAGGCAATTCTGGAACAAAAGAAAAAAGCTGGAAGACGTTAAAAAAATCCTGCAAGGTTTCTGCTAAATATATATATAAGAAGAAATAAAGAAAAAAAGACAAAAAATAACCAATTGAGATTTAATAAAGAGAAAAATGTCTCCAAAGTCAACTTACCTAAAGACCAACATGCCTAAGTCATTCTATAGATGCAAACCTCTAGGATGCATATATCATCCTGTTCCTCGAATATATCACGGATCAAAACTCAGTGTTATTTTTCTGAAGGCGCTGAGTTTTTAAATGAGATGGTCATAACCAAAGTACTTATGCTTACTTACTTTTTTTAGATCAAAGATTCACCTCACAGAGTGATTCCCATTGCAGGGCAGGAGAGTGATTGGAAAATGAGGATGGATTTTGCTACAGTAGGCAGATTTAAACAGAGCTACTGATTCAGCTTAATTTAGCAGAAAGATAATTAATGTTTTAAATAATGGAATGTATTGCAAATTGATTAATAGTCACTTCCATGAAGCCCTTTCTCTTTTATCTTGGTTCAGTATTTGGAAGCTCAGGACTCAATTTTTCTTTCTCTTCCATCAAAGGTCCATATTAAAGATTTCCTTTTGTGGTCACCAAATGGTTGTGTTTTGCAAACTCGTCTCCCCTGCTGCATTAGAGACTGGAGGAGCTTTCACATCACCAGATCCAGCAGAACACCTCTACATTCTTCAGTCAGCACTGAGCCCAGGGAGCCCTGCTGACCTGTTTCTGTGGGCAGACTGGGATGCACAGGGGATTCTGCAGGTACAGTATCTGGATATGACAGAACACTTCCAAAGGCAACCTTGCAACTTTTTGTTTTGGTTTGGTTTTATACAAAACTGTCTGGTTTTTTCACATGTATCGGTCAGAAAAGTCTGTCTGCATGAGCCAGCACTTAGGTCCCAGAAGCATTGCTAAAGGATCAGCATCAGCCTATGAGAGGCAGATATCAACTCAGATACCTTTAAATATGTGAATAATCTCTAATTCAACATTCTTTTGATGCATTTAGTTCTGGAAACTAATTGGGAAAAACCTCTGTGCAATGCTTGGAGGTGTTTCAAGACTTCCAGGAGTGAAACCTAAGGAGACTTAGACTCTTAAATGATGTGGTGGCTTCTGAAGATGTCACAGTCATGCTGGGAAAGAGCAATACAAAATTAGTGGAAAAGCTAGCTCCGGATCTCTTTCTGTGGTGTGTAAAGACTGCCCTCAGAGCCTTGTAGCTGCTCACCACCAATTCTTGTCATTTGCTGAACCTGTCATTCAGATATGGGTCTGTGCTGTTCCAGTGGGTACCAGGTGTTTGGTCTTCTGTCCACAGATGAATGTGGGTTAAAAGACAGCCACGGAATGCAAATCTATTGCAAACAGGCTGGAATCCACTGTGCAATATTGGCATCTCAGCTGGAGGTCACCAGCATGTACTTTGCTACCTATAATCAAGTGCCTTCCTAGCTTCACAAAGGCATTGTATTAGAGAACATCTGGATGAAACCTTGGCACCGCTGAAGTCAATAAGAGGTTTGACTGTGCTTTTCTAGGTCTTTGTCTGCAATACTGCTTCATTTTTTGAAGGTCAGCTGAAAGGACTGGGTAGTTTTGTGCTTACATGGTAACATGAAAAGAACTACAAGGCTGAAAAGCTTAATGATACTTAATTTAGGGGCACTATTAAGGCTGAATAAAAGTCAGTATGTAGAGATATAAGTGGATGAATTCATTTCTTGAAAATGGTAGAATTACTGTGGAATAAGTGTCTTTTATAATAGTTTTTCAGAAAATGTCAGAAAGAAAATTTATATGTTTTTCTTAAGCTTTCACAGATTTTATATTATAAAACTGCTCTCCACATTAATTTTCTTGCAGCTTCTGTTTAGCAGCTTCTCTTTTTTGGTATCATTCAAAATAAACCCTGTCAATATTCTTCATACTTTCACTGGACATAAGGAAAGCCTTATGTTAAGTACTTTTTGCTTGCTGTCTGTGGCTGAGTAAATATTTTTTTTAATGCCCCATGCCTGGTGACTGGTGTCCCGCTATACCAAAGGATTGTGAGCTAAGATTTATCATCCCAGGCATTGTCTTTGCAGAGCAAATTGAAATTACTGAGTTTCCTGACATTCAGGAGGGACTGCAGGGATGTGCATGCATGTATGACCTACTTTTGTATGTACAACCTGCATTTAAGGAGAGGAGACATACAAGTTGCCAGCTCTGGTGAAGCTGTGGAAAGGGCACAGCCAGAGTCAGACTGCAAATCCTGAGTCCTCAGACTTTATGTGACAACTAGAATATAACCTGCCCCATAGCCATGGACTGTATTTCTCTGGATAGATGTAACAATTTGAAATAATTACATAAAGTGTCCAAAGACCATGTTCACACTGGGTTAAACACAGACAAATGGAGACTCATTTTGTGGGAGGATTCTTTGCTATTGGAGGGTACTTCCCTCACAGCAATGCACCTTTTGCTGAAATACAGCTCCTGAATCGATTTAGCTGAGTGTTGTATATAAAAAGACATGTGATTTTGGCTCAGCTTGCTAGCTGCAAGAACAGTGTCACCAACCATAATAAATTAACTGTCTCACCCAGCTTAAAGATGCCATTGTATTTTCTCTCCACTGCTGTTAAGAGCAGAGGGAAAATAGGAAGGCCTGAAGTCCGGAAAGGCACAGAGGCAGCAAGAAGAATAAGTCTCTAGAGGTAAATGAGCAGTGTAAATTACACCTTTTCAGTTTATTAAGTACTAATTAAGGCTTGCAAGCTTGGCATTCTATTACCAGACGTGTGGTGCCAGGAAAGCAGCCATCCGTGTGCTCAGAGGTCAATCGCTATCCTGTGATTATACAGAATCCAAGTGTGGCTTTTTCTTTTTTGGGCATTGCTACCATTTGAATAAAATATCCCCAGCATGCCTGGCTGGAGTGATCCATTATTCACAGGCAGTTATTGTCCAAGAGGGCTGTGACTGCTTCAGGGAGCTCATGTGATGCCCAGGCAGCCTGTCTGTGCACTGGGAGCCTCCTGAAGGTCTGAGCGACCTCAGGAGATGGAAATAAATATTCTCTGCCCATCCCTCAGAAGCGGTGAGAATGAGCTGATCCCCTGGTATCTTTAGGCAGGTTATTCCTGACTCTGAATGGAGCCACTGCTACTGAATATACTATAAATCTCCATGTAGCACCAGGAAAAAAATACATGTTCCCTGAAGGCCTCCTCTGTGAGGAATGTTTCATTTGCAGAAGGTTTGTTCTGGTTTTTTTCTGTGGAGAGGCAACGAACTACAGAACATTCGCAATGTGGCTGCCACCAAGTCTGCTACTGCCATCAAAGCCAGGAGGAGGGTGAAGGAAGGGACCATAAAAGGATGACAGGGTAGATCCAGGGGTGCTTACAGGGAGCATCCTGCGAGCAGGAAAGTGCACATGAAGGACCTGGTTTGAAAATTAGTGACAAAGGTTAAGATGAAACACAGGATCCCCTCCTGATACCTAAGGGGAAAGAAAAAGTTGTCGGGGGGGTGAGGAATAGCAGAGATAGGGAAGTGGAATAAGCACTGGGAAGCTGCACTAGGGAGGACAAGTATCCTGTGCTGCAGAAGAAGGAGGAAAGGGAGATGCTGTTGAGGACACCAGCAAGGAGAGTGCTGCCTGCAGCCCTGTTCTGCCAAGGCCAAACAGAAGCATTCTATGAAAACTCAGTTTTGAGATGATGAGAACCCAAACAGGACCTTTGTCTAAGAGTCCATCTTAGCTGTCTGGAGCTAGTTTAATCATGCACTGAAGTGTTTTTCTCCCACATTCCAGCCAGAAGCAAACAATAGTAAGCTCGCCAAAGACTTTTAGTGGCAGTGAAGCCAACGTGAGATCAAGGGTGGCTAGTTTGGTCATGCATAATATGATCTGCAAGCTTCAAACAAGAAGCTGAATTATTCTTGGCTCTTCTCACCATGCCTTTCTTTGTGCAGTCACTTTGTGTTACTCTACAAAAGCAGCTTAGTCTAAGCTATATTTTACCTATACTCTGTGAATATTTACAGTGAGCATCTCCCAGACAGGAAAAGAAGCATGATGGATGTTCCTGCTAAATCCCATACCAGCTAAAACCTATCTGAACATCTTCAGCATAATTCCAAATAATCCACTTGTCTGAATACAGATAAATAGAAGAAAGGTTAGGCACGATTAGGTTACTGGTTTTCTTTCAATGTTTTAGACGTTTTGCTTTCCCTCCCTTAAGTTGCACTAACAAATGCTAAAATTATTTCTTCTTTCATGACTTAAAAGCAACTGTAGTATGACAGGTTTTTCAGTTTACTGACAAAACTATACAAAAAAATACAGGAACCCCCACCCCCACCCCCCAACCCTGTTCATTTTTACATCATTTAAGATGTTTTTAAGACCATTTTTCCTTTCTGACAAAGCTGAAAGCATTTGGGAAAAAAAGAGTTTGAGGACAGATGAAACTGAGTTTTAGTTTTATGCTTGCATAGTAATGACAGAAGAACAGTTTGACTGAAAAGCTTAACAACAGTTAATTTAGGATAATTATTTAGCCAAAATAGAAGATAGTATTTAGAGATAAAAGAAGATAGAAGTTTTCAGAAAAAGTATGTTCTGGGAAAATAAGACTAGGAAATGCAAAACCTCAGCACGCAACTTCAACGTAGTTGAATGACAAAAATACCTCTCAGGACACTGCAGTCCCCAAGGTAGCACCTGCATACCCCTGTCACCCTGAAAAATCAGCTTCTGAGCTTCCTGACATAGTTCTCTAAAGACTTTCCCAGGACAGTAACTGTAAACATAGATATGTGTACATTCTTTCTGATACACGTCTTGTGATGGGCATCTCTCACAGCCAGTGTGGTTGGGAAGGTGTTACCCTGACCATCCAATCCCTGGCTGTGGTCAGAAACCTATAAATTCTGGGAGAAGAAATAAAGCCTTCTTCCTTTCACCACACCCTGAGCTGTGTTTGTGTGACCTATTCATCTCCAGGGGCAACATACCCCTATTTTGGCTTCATAATTAACCAAGTATTAGCAGTGGATATCAGCATAAAACTGTTTTTTGGGCTGACTACATGTAAGCTGTTGCATGTAAAACAGTATTGTGGGGCACAAACAGGAGACAGTGCAATTTCAGAGCAATCCCTCCCCGGGTGGCATTCCTTAATATTGCAACCACTTTGCTTAATTATGCAAATGCTACTGAGACTATTAAAGGAAAAAGCTGGAATCTCTAATTGTGTGGACCTCCTTGTCTATATTCTGGATACATCCAGCTGTTAAGCTGTAATAATATTAAGACTGTTGTAGTAATTACTTTGTGCTAACTGTATTCTGCACAGAGGAATTACTGAGTTTTTCTAATTTTGGAAGAGATTCCTCCATTTTTGGCAATCATATTTGGAACTATAAAAGAATTAGTTGATAGATATGTGTTTTACTCTAACCAGACATTAGTTCTGCAATGATTTCTGCTAAAATTTGTAGAAACAAGACTTCAAATTTTGACTTAAAAATAGTAGAAAATGAAATAAACATGTGGACCAAATACTCTTTTTTCATAGATTCCCACCTCAGTTTACAAAAATGCAACCAAATAATGTCAATGTAACAAATTCCCAATTATTGCTAGGATAGCAATAAGTAATTATAAAGAGCCCCAAACATTGTAAAGTAGTCTTTGCATCTCTCACCTGTGGGGCAGATGGCTTACCTGGAATACAACAATACATAAGCAACATCAATTTAAATCTGGATTATTTTGAGCTGTTCAAGAGGAGGGTTTGATCCAAACCCACCTTCTATCACCACGGAATGTAAGAAAGATTTACTCATCTGAATGAAAGTAGGGAGAGTCACTCCATAGGTTTTTTAAAGGCTTCTCTAGTGATGTGTCTGCATTGTTCATATTTTTGTATAATGTATCAACATACCATGGGATACAGAAACAAATTACATCATCTCTAACAGATTTTTTTCAACTGGATGGTTATAAATTTATCTTATTTAATAAGGGATTATTCTGGGACAGTATTTGAATCTTCACTATCACTTTTGCACCTTTCATCAGAAGGAGAAAAAGAAGAGTATGATCAGGAGAAAGCCCCAGCAAAGCTGCTGAGGACAGCAAAAGTGCTGGAGAAACTTGAGTTAAATTGCAGTGAATCAGTTCCTTAGCAAGAAAGGGGATTAATGACTGTGCACATGTATGCAGTCAGTAATGACAGACAATTTGGAATGAAGATTAATTGTTTCTTTAATATGTTATGTTTGCTGGCCAGACTCTTCTTGACCGCTGCCACAGTCCTGTGGGAGCCCTGCCAAACAGCCTCTTAGGACCATGTGAAAAAAATGAGGGATTATCCCTTCATGTGCTCTTTGTGGTGATTTCCAAATATTTCAGTTTAGACTATGCTCATGTCACTGCATCAAGCTAAGATTGCCCCTGAAGCTGACTCATGCTGTGAAGCTCTCCATTTCCTCAGGCAGAAAGCTTTCAGATTGTGGAAGTCTGGGAAAATGGAAAAGCTGGAAGAGAAATAAGAAATATAATGTCTAGAGAACACCAGTATCCATTCTGTAAGGATTACTTTTCTTTAAGGAGACCGGAATTTAGTGAAGCTGCCTGCCATTGTGAAACATCTGCCTCCACCTCAGCAGGGTACTGACCTGAGCCTACTGGATGATGCGTGGCATCAGGGAGGCAACTTTCAGGCTCACATTTGTCACAATTAACACTAAAAATTACTCATCTGCAGAACCTTGGTTTCCGTGCTCACTTGCATCTGTCCTGCACTCGCAGCTTTCTTCTAACTCCAGAGAGGCTACTTACCATCTATATGGTGATCCTAGAGGAAAGGAAAATCAGGCCATGTGTCTATCCTATAAAAAACATTGTCACCCTGGAGCCAGCAGCACCTGCTCTGGTGAAAATTGTCATTACAGGACTAGGAGCTGACTTCTAGAAAAATGAAGAGTCTTCTCAAAGATATACCAGAGCATTGATGAGACAGATCACCAATGATAATTTGTATTAAAAGTACAGCAGCAGGAAAGTCGAAATTCCACAAGATTAAGCACTTGGAAACTTTTCATTATTATATGAGCAGGGTTCCTCACAGTCCGGATGTCTTGGGAATCTCAGATATTTACAGACTCATTCAGCTCTCTGCAGACAGCAGACTGAAATTCATCCAGGTCTTTATTAATTGATGCTTGCAAGTGACTCTGGTCCTGGCAGCATAATTCCTCAGGAACATTTGGATGCATCACAAAAATGACCAAGAACTATTACGTTGTCTGTAATCCCAGTTATAGGACTAAGTAGTAAATGTATGTGTAGCCTGAATTATCTCTTTCCTTTTGGAGGTGATTCTTGCAATTATGGAACAGCTTGGAGGAAGAGGGCTTGAACTCTCTGTTCAGGTGTCGAATCTACACTCATTCCTGCCACTTATCTGCTTGCAATAAGCACTGCATTATTTTTCACAGCACAAGAGTTGAAATCTTGCTCTTGCACTGAAAATGAAAGTACCAAAGAAAAATAAAAAGTGGCAATGAAGACTGCCTTAAAAGGATGGATATTCATAAACACTAAACTTGATGAGCCCTTGGTGAGCCAATATTTCCTTGTTTCACTGGACTACAGAAATGTATGAAGAATTACTAAATTAATGCATAATATCCATAAAAATGGGAATTTTTATGAATGTCATGTATTAGTCCCTCTGATCTGGTAGCACGGTTGCAGCATATAATTAGCAGCTCTATCAGCAGGAGTCAACATTTGTCAAATTATCATTACATTAAAATATGCTTTACATGCGCATCTTGTATAATCACGGAAGCCAAGTTCTTGCATATTTTCAAACAAAAAAAATCCAGCCTTCCTGCAGAGTGATCCAACTGACTTCTTTAACATGCTCCAAGAGTTAAGGTGATATAGACCACCTGGTTAAGGTTATATAAGCACCTGGCCCTAAGCACTCTGGTACACTCTTGCTTGCCTAGATAAGGTGGAAGAGAGTGAAATGCACTGATGTAATGCTGATGTAAAGCCCTTCTTACCCTAAATTATTATGGGTCTCCTCATGAGAGCTATGAGAGAAAAATGTAAGAGTAATGGGACAGGAGTGAGAAAAGAGGCATGTGGCAGTGAAGAGATAAGTAATCTATAGTTCTTAGAGTTTGTTTAGGTACATAAAACATTATTTTAATTTTAAGCAAGGAATAGACAGATTGTTGATAAGGATTGGTTTTAATTATGACTTCCTGCAAATTAGGGCTTGTAAATTGGAGCTTCTAACTGTGCTACTTGCAGAGCTGTTTGATCTGTATCCAAATGTACTGCTGCTGCAGCAAGACATGGCCTTTCACTGTGAGTGGTATGATAGCTTCTCTAAGTTTAATGCTGCAACAAAAATTCTCTGCTTTTTAGTCTCATTTGTTACTCATGATTATTAATGAATTCTATGTTAGTAAGGCTGTCTATACTTAGCAGTCCTTGTAGAACAACATTATAAAACTTTCTCTTGTAGTGTTAAAAATATGTGACTTCAACATGTAATTTAATTAGCATTTTAAGTGCTGTGAGGTTTCCTGCTGGATGAATTTGGATGCCTTTCTTACGGTTTGATACCGTACCCATGCAGTGCCAAACTCTGCTCTCGTGTGTATGGCTGCAAGCTCACTGGTGCAAACTGCATCTTGCTGAAATGAGACATCCACTGAAGTGAAGCATGTATTCACCTTGATTTCCATAACAGTTGATGCAGAAATTTCAGTGGACTAATAAGCCAACAGGAGGATCCTATGTCCCTTATTGATAATTGAGTATGCCCAGACTCTGAAATAGATAAGAATCTGAGCCACTGAACTAAGATAACCTTAATATTTTGAACTGTTCACTTGAAGAATATGCATATAATCAACAAATTAGTTCACAGAATTGTTGAGAAAACAGTATATTTCTTGAGGAAAAAAGCCCACAACAATCAGTCAGTGTTTATTTTTTCTCATGTTGCTCTCCACACTGGTGTTGGCTGCAGCTTGGTATACAGACACTTCTTTTTAATTACTTCTTATAAATCCAAATTACACATTAAAATTGTGTGGAATTTTAAGACCATTTGGGGAGAATACAAACTATTCTATCTCAGGAAGCAATGTCAGGAACTAGATCTTAATGTAGAAAACTAGAGTGTGGTCCTTCAAGGCCACACCACATCAAAGGTCACTTAATACTGCATCTACAAGTAATATTTTGGACTGATGGACAGGAAAATCAATAAAATCAGCCGGTGTTGGAATCTTCCATCAAAAGCAAGCACTGCAGAAAGGATGATATTGCAGACAAGCAAAATTACTCTTTAATTGATTGGCAAACAGGACTTACACACTGCATGGATGTAGCACTCTGGTGCTCTCTGCTTCTTGTCCTCTCGTGATTGACAGGATGTCAATTAATCCATTATAAGGTTTGTGTGTTCTGTGGTGAAGAGCTAGACTGAAGTTGCCAGCAGAAACTTCCAGTCACCATTTTTCAAGTATCTTTTCTACCATTTAATCTCTATGATGAATGCTAAGGGGGATGCTATTTTGGTAGTCCAGGAGTGAACAAAACTACAATAGCCTAAAATCTCTAAATAAACCACTCTCAGGTTTTGAGTAAAGTTGATTCATATGGCTGAGCCCCTGTTAAGAATTTCCTAACTTGCAGTATTTCTCTCACTTACTCCTTAAAGTGTAGGTGAAACTAAAAAAATTTAACAGTGTCATTTGCAGAGGTCGGCTCCCTCTTCCCCTCCCCAAAAAAGAAATATATGGAAAGATCTCCAAATATGAAAATCAGTGACAATAGCATCAATGAAACATGTATCCCAAAATCTCTTGGCAAATTCAAAGAAGAAAGGCGGAGTTTACTATAAGCTAAATTTAAAAAGCCACTATTTGATTTTCAAAGTTACACTAAAGAAAGAAGTCCATTTGTGGGTATACAGAAAATGCATTCACTAAACATTTCTTCTTTTCAAGAAGTCTCCTAACAGCATTGAGTAACATGTGAAAAAAATCTTTGGTTTTAATTTCATATTGTTGTTGGCATATACTTTTTCATACCCATCCCAAATAATTTCAAAGGTGTTTTACAAACTGATATAAAAAACAAAGTGTTGGAAAATGTTTTAAAAGTTGGAGGAAATATGTATGTACAGATGAAAAGCTATTTTTTTTTATTTTCATAGTCCTTGTCTATCCAGCTACATTGAAAATACTGCCATGTGTATCTTCTGTTATTAGAGAATGAAGAGAATAAAAAATTTAAGATACTGGAGATGGCAGAAGGAAATAGAAATTGCCTGGTTAAAATACCGATTTGGACCTGGACCACACTCACGTTTTTGTCTTTTAATCAAAAGTATTGTCTTTCCTTCTGACCACAGTAATGGTTTCATGTGGATCTATTACATTTACAAAAAAAATCCCAGTACCATCTATATTTTTGCCAGGGTGCATACATGTTTTCATGAATAATAATGGAACAGTCTGCTATTTGGAAATATACTGATTGCTTTCAATATGAGCTACATTTATAGATTCTACAAAATGTAACATCTTCACCTTCAAGTACATAAAAGTAAGGCTCACTTCCTTTGCCAAAATTGAGAGACCAGACCATTCTCTTGGACAAAGGAATCAGAACCCACAATGGACTGACTCATGAATGGGTAAGAAAACAAAAAAGTTTGTCTTAGAAGGAAGACACATAGCCACAGCTGCTGCAGAAGGACAGAGCAGCACTTCTGATACAGACTTCCAGCATCTGGCAATATCTGTGTTATTCTTGGAGCTGCTCCTCACCATGACGTATCGGGTTACTTGCAACAGCTGGAATCAACTAGTATACCATGGCATGTTAACCAGCATTTAAAATGCCATATATGTTGGCCAGGGTTATGAAAAAAGTTTTACAGCAGGAACTACTGCATTCTTCTCCTGTAGTATTGAATTTCTATTTCAGTCACTAGCAGCACGAAGGCAATCAGATAATGTCTTTGTGCAGGCTGGACTTTGATCCTGGGAACTCCTTGCAACAACATAGCATTCCAAGATAAATTGGTGTACAGGATTCAGAACACAGAAACTATTATTTTTATTAATGGTGCCAGGAAAGTTTAAATTATAATTATAAGCCTCTATACATAAACTTGAAAAACAATTCTGTATGTGAACTTTCCTTTTTTAAAGAGAGACTTGTGTGGACAAACTCACAGGATATGAGGTAGTTTCTTCCAATAGGAAAAATCAACATAGAGCATCTCAGAGATTAAAACTCTGAAATGCAAAGCTTATATTTGTTTTTGGTTTATGACAGGGATACAAAGACGTAGATGTAAAGAAACTGGTGGATGTGTGTGATCTGTACATTGCCTGGGCTAGTCTAGGATAGGCTTTGCCTTACCCTTTTTAAAGTTTGCAACAAGATGCTAGAAAGCATACTTTTCTTTATCCTCCAGCTGTCCCTGCAGCTCTGCTGCCTGATTTCCCCCCTGCAGCCAGCTCCTTCCGCTGCATCCACCCTGCTTCTGGGCAGGTCTCACAGTCCTTGTGCCACGACATCTCTATTGCAGGCTCACCATGAAGTGTGCGGAAATTTCCACACCACCTCCTTAAGGCAAATGCCAACATAACGGGCTCTGGGCAGACTGCCAGGGCAGCACCTTTGCACTCCTCACACAGGGTTTGTTGATGGGCAAAGCTGCTTGTCAGGACCTCAAACGGTTCATGAGAACAAAATGTCATTTGGGAAAAGTATGTGTGTTGATCAGACTGCTTCTAGAGACAGCCTCTCATGTTTGAACACAACCCTTTCACTAGTGCTTAGTCCTTGGGGCTGGCCTGCAGAAGTCAGCGATCCTGGCATCCTTTACTCATTAATACTGAATTAATGCTGAAGCCTGGAGAAGCACTACTTCAGTCTTGCCCAGGCATGTCTGCAGGCTGGAGTTAACCCATCCACATGACAGAAAGTTCATGTTTCCAGCCTGGCTGTGGGAACACAATCATTACCTGATCTGATAGAAACTAAAAGTAGCAAAGAGAGAGCACGATCAGACATAAACACTGTTGATGCAAAGTCTAATCGTTAGTATTTTTTGAGCAAAGTGGAGTTGTGAGTGTGTAACACAGACTATACTGTTGTCCAGTTGGCTCAGATTTGGCTCCAGCCAGGGCCCACGGTTTGCTTGCAAAGGTTGCACATCCCACTTCCCAAAGATCTGTTAGGAAGCTCAGAAAGGGAGAGCAGCCAAAGTATAGGAACACTGAATAGTCCCAGGAAAAGTCTTGCTTTAAATCTGCTTGAGGTTCCTGCTGTCAGCCGTACAAATGTAGCAGCGTTAGTGTTGCAGGACAGGCTATTTTAAGACAGACCAACAGAGTCAGATTCCAACATTTATTTAGATTCTTAGTTTTGCCACTGCATATATTAGTTGTTGGATTTGTTGTTGTTTTTTGTGGGTGTTTCTTTGGTTGGGTTTTTTGTTTGTTTTTTGATTGTTTGTTTTGTTTTTTTCCCCAAAATGGCTCAATTCGACCTAATGCCTAGCACATATTCCCTGGGGAGGGCTGCCAAGCTGAACTGTGGCGTACGCTACGCTTATTATTTGAGGCTCTTCTACTGTTGCTTGGAGTGATTTTGGTTACACCAGTACTGCTCACGCTCTCCCAAAACAAATTAATCAGATGGAGTCTGTGATCCTCCACAATTTTTAAAAGCCATGCTGCAGGTGATGTGAAACTGGGTAAAGGAAACTGTGATCACTTGTTCAAAGACTTTTCAGCTGTCCAATTTATTTAAGATCCCTCCTTGCAAAATAGGGGAACCAAGGAAAAAAACCTTTGGTAAAGCAAGTTAAAGCCTGCAGACAAAAAATGTTTAGGTATTGTAAGACTTAGCTCTCAATGAAGAATTTCCTTCCTTCTGAGTGAGATTGCTGTGCCATCCCATCTAGATTGCCATCATTACTTTTCTCTCCTGTACTTTCCTGCTTTTGACATATTTTTTACTATTTTTGAGAGTAGAAAAGACCTTACAGTGACCTCTTTACAAGGATATTAATAATTTAAACTCTCTGAGAATGAAACTCCTTTTGTCACTTATCCTCAGCCTCACATAAAGGACTTTCTTAGGATTTGCAATTTGATCTCCCCTTAGTCTCTTCTTGTGGCCTGAATTTCCTCTTTCATGTCCTCTCTTGCATTTTAACACTGGGGATTGTTTGAAGCCAGCAACAACCTACAGAAGTTTTTTGCTGCTAGAATTTCTTTTTCAAAGAAGCCTTGCTATGGCCACTCCAGTCTCTATTAGCAGAGAAGGCCTTTGAAATGCATGAGGCTCCACAGCGTGGTGGCAGTAATGATGAGCATACATGCACACACAGACACACACACACATACACAAACCCCAAACAAAAACCAAACACACACATAAAAAAAGAACTGTTTGTTTTAACTGTTGGTAGCCACCATATAATTAAAGTGATGAGAAGGTCTGGAGTCTGTTTGTCTTTTAAAGGAAGGTTACTCATACAGTGGTTTCTGCTTTACTACAGTTGGGTCAGCTATAGCCCTGCAACTCATGCTGTGACTGTCTTGTTATTTATTGTTCCCCAGATGGATTTGGCTCTTGCATCTTGTCACAGCCTCAGTGTTTCCCCATTAACCTGTGACTGTCTCCTGCCCAGTAAATGTGAGGTTACCCGTGCAGTGCAATGGACTGGGAGTCTTCCACTGACCTTAGGGGCCAACAGAGACAGGACAGACCCAGAGGTGCTTTGGCCCTGGCCCCAAGGGAGTTTCTGTCCTTCAGCAAAGCAGGTACAAGCTACAAATACCCCCCTGGGTGCTCAGAAGCCATGTGATGGGCACAGAGTGAGGAGGGCAAGGGCCCTAGTATGTGGGCAAGGTCCTGGAGAGGTGCTTCACTTCTTGGCCCGGTGTCCTGCCAGTGGCCACCCCACCCTGTGCAGGAGCAGGCAGGTGCTGGCAGCAAGGGACTGACTGGAGATGTAGTTAGAACATATTTGTTTCTCTTGATGAGCCTTCAGCTACTGAACCTGGCTGACAGACCCCTCCAGGGGGTGAGACCTCACCACAGCCTCAAGCCAACACTGAAGACCATAGGTGTAAGTCCCGGGAGAAATAATTTCCAACAAAGTAATGCAAGGAGAACAACGAAAAGAGTCAATCTGTTTCATCCTATCTGTAAGCACACAAAAGTACTCAGTTACTCTGGCAGGTAATCCTGGCCTGGATAGAATTAAGTTTGTTAGTCCCTTCAGTGAAGCAGCATTAGCTAAAATGAGAGCGCATTATATTCAAGCTATCAAGCTAATCTGCTGTGCTAATGCGATAATCTTGGGAAGACAATTTGTGGGAGATCTCTAGGAAGCTGGGGGTTACTTTTGTTTTTCTTCTTGCCATTTTTATGAGAGTTCTAGGGTAAACATGTGAAACAACCACCTACTGAGAAGGTATTGGAGTTAAAAAGGATTAGTAGGAAACAATATAGCTCCATCCATGGAATGACAAATAACTTCATCATTGCAAAATAAGCATTTTGTTACCACTGTGGGAATGCTTTTTTATTGTCCATTTCAGGATGTAGCCATGAAAAATTAGACCAATATACTAATAAGAGAGCAAAATATGAGATTTTACATGAGTGTAGAAGAAAAAAAGCAGCGTGGATTAAACAAACACCGTCTTTCTTGCTCACCCAGGTTAGGCTCTCCACAGCATCTGCCCTGCCCTGTGAAACTCAGCAATAAAGATAGCAAAGCTCACATTTGGAGGTGTCAAGCTTTTTAACTTTGTGGAATTAGGATCAGGCCTGGAGGATCACAGGGCACAAAATGACCTTAACAGAACACTAAGGCATTTTAGAGTTTAATGACATCTGGAGGGAATCACTTCCATGACAAAATGAACCATGATGATACCTCACCGATCCATCTTTGTCGGAGACAGGCAAACACCGTGCTCTGCTTGGCAAACTCAAGGTCTTTTCAATTTCTTCTCATGACCAGGAGACCTGTAGCCAGCACCCACAGCAGTGTCACCCATGTTAGCCTGCCCCTTAATTGTTACCCATAAACTCTTGACTCATCATTCATCTACCCCTAGGCAGTGCTCCACACATTCCAATCGCTCTTTCACATAAGGAGTAGCTCCACCGTTTTATCTTGCTATCCAGTCTTACCTAAAAGGTCTGTGACCATCCATGGCAGCACTCCCACCCTGTGAACTGTGCCACCATATCCCTGTAATTGCAATGAGATTGTGGCACTGTGACTGCACACAGGTCTCTAATTATTCCTGTTTATTCCCTGGGCTGTGTGTCTTGGTGTACAGGCATTTCAGAGAGGTAATCAAGCATCCAGACTTCCCAGGAGGAGTGCAAGAGCATCCACCACACCTGTATACACCCTTGAGGTGGTCTACCCTCTGGCTCCCTTCTAGGGAGGTAGCTAATGAATATTTGTCGCTGCTCTGGCTGGCCTGGCTTATTCCCCAAAAAGCCGCTTTGCATTATTCCCCAGAAATTCCTCAAAACCATTTTGGTAGAGCTGTGCTTCTGTCAGATTATTTAAGCTAGTGTATCCCTATTTGAAGGGACATCTCCAATCCAATATGCTGGGGCTGGAAAACCTGTGTGTGACGTAATCACCTTGAATTCAGTATAGCTGCAGGTGCTCTATACATGTAGCCTATAGCTTTCATGAATCCAACTAGATGGATATGTGAAAATACTTGTATTTTATTCACCAGTGGTATCTGGAACTTGCCGAAATTTTTATTTTCATTAAACATGCAAGAACACTATGTACTGTGGTGTGATTTGAATGTATAATTTAGAGGGAAAATTATTTCTTTATATTTTATGAGGTTATTTGCTGCCATTTCTGCCTAGAGTTTATTAAATCAGATTTTTTTTGTAAAACCAGTTACATATAATGTAATAGAGGATGCAGCATTGCATTTATAGATTCTTTTGCCAAAAGCGATACTAATCACGTACTTACAAAACTTTAAAAATATTTTTGTCCAGCTAAAATCTGTGTTTTTTAGCAAAAAAGAATCTAAAGACTACAAAATGTTGACAAGTAATTCCTGTATAATGCATTCACCAGGTCAAAGTAATATAATAAATACGGATCGCCTGCCCAGATTTTGGCATATGAAATCTCTGAGTCACTTCTGCCTTTACAACTGCAAAGGTTATTTGGTTGGATCCCACATTTTTAGTCTCCCCATTCATCTGAACTTGGGACATTGTTCTGTTGCTTTCTTCTACAATGAAACCCAGCAGAAAATTTCATAGGCCTGTATTGGTTTTGAAATAATCCCATCAGCTGCACTCAATCACATACTGCTCCAGACACTCTAAAAAGCCTTTTTTATCAGGTCACTTACTAGTAGAGTTTACTTTAAGATGAGTGTGCTCACTATGCAGAGACCAGATTGTGAATATTATTATCACTGTATATAATTGCAGTGTTTAGTGTGAAATTCGAAATGCAGGTACAGATATGCACCATAAATCTCTTGCTTCCACAAAGTCCACTGAAGGAAAAAATAATTTTGAAGCTGAGCAAGGCATGATCAAATAAAATCCCCTGACTGATACTCTGGATTTTCAAACTTGCTGAAGTTTTATATGCCTTAGTCAAGTAATTTTCTACAGTTCACAAAATACTAACAGCAACACAGCTGAAAAATATGATCTAAATATGATTTTAAAGGTCTTTCAAATTTTCAGGAAAATACATCACCATGTCATATCTGTTACAATGCACTAACATTGGTGACTATTTTGTTTTGTTTGTTGGATGAACTACCTTATCTAAACTACATTACAATAGCAGAATTTCTACTCTCCTCATTAAGAGGAGAGTATTTTGATTGCAAAAATTTTTGATTACAAAAATTTTTACTAGAAAAAAATAGGACTTAAATTGAGAGGAGGGGGAAAATACCCCTCTATTTTCTTTCAAATTCCATTTTAAAAAGGTAGAAAAGGACAGAAGAAGGTGAAAATAGTGGGAAGGCAAATAGCTTAGCTATCTGTATCTATAGCTATAGCTATAGCTATATCTTTGCTGGAAATGCTGTGTATCACCATGGAGTGCTTGTAGCATTCACTTTTACAAACCTTAACAGAGGAAAAAAATTCTGTTTGGTGTGCAGAGCTAGAGAGGCGATGTAGAACTTGACTTGGTCAAGGGCTTAACTTCAAATGTTTTTTATCTCTTTGAAGATCAGGGAGGATATCCTGGGCCAGATGCAGATGGACATTTTGTCCCAGGACTCAGTATGGTATGCTGAGCACAAGCACCTGGACCTAGCGGGGTCAGGCAGCAGCAGGCAGGGGAGGCAGTGTCCATGGACATCCTCCGGTGTCCTCCCAGGATGTCACACTGCCGCTCAGTCAGCCATGCTCCATGTTCTCACTTGGCAAACAGACCCTTAAATCTGACATGACAGATGACATTTTCCATTTTCCTACTTTTAAGCTCTGCTCTGTCTTTGCTGAACCTTCACTGATGCCAGACCATGGGCTCCTTAAAGGTTTTCTATGATATCACCAAGGTGTTGCCACCAAGCTCTATTGTGCCTAACTGTTGTGTCATGGACAGCCAAATTTAGCTATGTTTATCAAGTGATGCATGATGGGTTGTATTTGTCATTCCCATGCTTTAACATGCGCTGTCATAGCATTAGCAGAACGAGGATTTATTTTGTAGTAACTTTCATGAGGAGGCACTAGAACAGATCCATGTGAGGGGATGCAAAATGCTGTTAAGAGCTGGAAGGATGCCTGAAATTATCTCACTAATACTTCCCATTAGAACGTGGTAATCACAGGGGACTGGGATTATTTATAGATGACTGGATGGGGAGTCTCAGAAATTGTTTTACATCCATGGGGGAAAGTATTCAGGCTGTTTCTGGTTTCAAGATGCTCAAGGAACATGAAAAAGAGCTAATCATTTGGCGAGAAATGATTAAGAACAGACAAATGAGTCGTTTTGAGGCAGCTGACATGATTCAGCAGCTAGAGGCAGTGGCCATGTGATCTCAAACTTAGAACCAAGCTGGAAAGCCCAAAGGCCACCCCTGGCTTTCCCTCGTACCTCCAGCCTCGTGTCCTGCTGTCACCAACGTGTGTCCCTCCCATCTTCCTCCCGGGAGGGAAAGCAGTGTGAAAGGAGAGTGAGGCCACCTGGATGCCTGCTCAGCATGGATGCCCACCCTAATTTGAAGAAGAACATGCCCTTAGCTACCGACAGAGCTGGGTAGCGCAGAGCAGCGGCGGCTGCGGCAGCAGCATCCCTCTGTGTGCGCTGCCAGGCTGTTGGGAGGGATGCTCTGTACTTGCAGCATGTAACTAGAAGGAAACAGACTCGCTTCGGCCCAGCTTACTGCGAGAAGCCATCTCAGCACACGGACGGCATCTCTGGTGGCCAGAGAAACAGCGAGAGGGCCACTAGAGGGCTCAGAAGCTGCTCCTGAGGAGACATCCAAATCCCATAGAGCTGCCACGCACTGCCACTCAGTCATCACTGCTGCCCACACGCCGGTGTGATTTACTGCCGTGTTTACTGCCTGACCACTATCAGGGATAAATGGCATCTGCAAAATATCTTCTTGTGCCTTTGGCTGTTTACCCAGTGATGCATGTCAGCGTCATCGAGCCCTGTCTGCAAGTGCAGGGCATTAATTGTTACTGAAACTGTGTCTTCAGAAGTTGAAAGCAGTTACTTAAGGAGTGAATGAATTCCAAATTTCCACCTACAGGGGATTTCCCATTTTGGAAAAATTTTTACTTTCATCTCCCTGGGAAAAAAAAAAAAAAAAAAAAAAAAAGATAATAATTTGCTGAATACTTCAAAGGTAATACAACAGGGAATTATGTCACAGTTTCGGGTTATATTGTGTGCAGTTTATCTGTTTCTGTTTATCTGTTTCTCAATTACTGAATAAAAAGGCAAGCTGTTGCTCATGTTGAAATTACTGATTTCTGCAATATTTTTTTTTACATCACCTGTGAAAGCTGTTGAAAAGCATTTTGGCTGAACTGTGTTCTGTCATTAAAATATAAATATTTTGCAGGAGTGCTTCAATTTAAAGAAAATAATAGATGAAATTAAAGTCTTACATAAGATTTCATCACATCAAATTTTAATTTTTTTTTATGTTGATTACTAGCTCACTGACAGTACCAGAACATCTCCATTGAATAGCTAAAACTAACTGCTTTTTCTGGGATTCTTCATGGCTCCTAATCTGCTGAGTCCAGACATATAATAATGTGAAGTAATATACCTTTAAAATGCAAAAAAAATATTTCACACAAGGAAATTGCATGACTTGATGTACTCTTATTTATTTTTGCTATTGAAGTAGTAAGTTTAAAGTACAGAGCTCACAGTTCATGTTCTTATTGTCACCTATCCACCTACAAAACAAAGCATTGTCTAAACATCATCAAATTCCTGCTTAATTCTGCAGTCAGGGTGCTTGTGTTTATGTTCATTTTAAATATAGCACAGTGAGCTTTATCAGGAAGACATCATGACATAGTTAAAGAATGTCAAGAGACCCAAGTTTATCAGTGTAAGTAATGTGATTTATTTTATTGCACTTAAAATAAACAGTGACATGTGTGATGGCTTCCATTTCACTTCTTACTATGAAGTGTGTAGGTAGGCATAACACTTTTATTAAATTAGCTGAATTTAATGAACCTACTGTCAGACAAACAGCTCTTATCTCAGTCTAGCAATATTACATCAAAAAACATATTTCCAGCTCTGGGGATTTGGCCCTTATTTGTTAGACCTGCTGGGGATACTGTGTGCTCAAAAGTTTCTCCTAGTTTTTGCAGATGGTTCAACAAAAATATTAGCTCTTTCTGCAAGCATTGGCTTCTACCAGATTTTGGAGCATCATGCTTAAAACACTAGTATGATAGGTATAGTATATAACTAAAACACTGATTTTTTAGTGTTTTAGATAAATAAAACAAAATTTGCTTTCAATATTAATTAAAAAATCCATTTTTGTGCATAATTGATTATTTCTTGTTCACTACTAGTAAATATCCATTTCAGCATTTATATCATCAAAGAAGTGTACTGTGGAATTTTATTTTCTTAGACCTGGGAAGGTTCTTCTCGTGTATAGAGGTCTGAGTACAGAGGTCTGAGTTACAGCCCCTTTTCGTTCATACCAGTAAATTGCACTTCCTTCCCATTATTAAATACTTCACTGAAGTAGCTAAAAATCTAGGACATAATATAAGTAAATTCCAGAGCTTCAATACTGAAAAAACTCAGAGCAAAACTCAGCAGATTCCAGGATTTAACCCTGGTGGAAGGTGCCTACTGCATCACCCCAAGTTATTGCACAATGGCTGTTGACTACAAGACCCTGCTGTGAGCTGCCAACACCAGAGACCTACAGGGACCTAAGCATGGTGCAGAGAATAAAGACAGTCCGTTCTGAGAGGGGTGCTCATGTTAGAGAAAAATTGTGCCATTCCCCTCTGTTTTCTTTCTTGGTCAGCCAGTGAGTGCTGAAGAACCTCACAGTCAACAAGTGACTTTTTTGTTGGTTGCAGGAGAGAAGACAGGCCCTGTGATGCCTCTCAGCATCCTTACAGGGCATTGATTCTATAGTGACTCAGAAGGAAATGTGTCACATAATGAGTCACCTGCATTGCTACTCACAACACCTCTGCTCTAGCAATTTAGGTCTCCCTGTAAACTGACAGTGACCTCATCTTACTTGTGATTCCTTGGGATGGAGAAAGCAAGAGATGTCAGCACTATAAGGCAAAATTATCATGGAGATTGCTCAGCTGTTACTCTGGAGTTTGACATCTGTAGTCCTTTTCACTCTTTTTCCTTTTTTTTTTTTTTTTTTTTTTTTTTTTTTTGGTTTTGTTTTGTTTTTGATAAGGATGAACAACTGCTCAGGTTTTCAAGAAATGAAAACCCAGGACAGCATTTTCAGTACACTGTGGCTACTATCAGGGTAAGAATAAATATTACTTTTGATAAATCATCATACACTTTAGATTATGGATATCTAACTCTGATCCACAGCTGGATAAAAATTGGAAAATACTTCCTTTATTTTTTTCTTTTTTAAAATCTATTAAAAGCATTACTACAAGGAAGAACCAGTTCACTTAAAAAGTAATCTGGAAATTAAAAAGGCTGGGCCATTACAGGAACCTGAATGTGCCCCAAAGAAGCACATATTATTTATTATTATCCTAAATAATATATACTCTTTTGGGGGGAGGACCTAATACAGTAAACAATCTCTTACTTTGCTTCCGTTTAGATAAAGGTTTTGAGTTTTACTATTTAATTTTTTTATTATACTTTTAAATTTAGTATTCCATTTATTTAAAAAAACCCAAAAAACATAAAACCAAACAATCTAAATTTAATTAATTTTAAATTTACATGGGTGGTTTGTTTCCCGTGCTAGTGTTTTTAGCAATTACTCCACCCTCTCTAGTCTGGCTACTCAGAAAACACAAGAAGATACAGTAGCACACTGTTCAGGGAAAGATACTTCTCTAAAAGCTGGTATTTCTAGTAGTAAAATACCATAAAATGTTTTTGCTTCTGCATCTCTTACCAGAAGTGGATCACATTCCCCTGAAGATCTTAAATGTCCTTATTTGAAAAAGCACCAAACCCATTAAGGGCACCTGAAAAATGAGAGCCTGCCATAAGGCGCTGTGTGACCTTTGCCT
Source organism: Cyanistes caeruleus (assembly GCF_971803275.1). Classification (NCBI taxonomy): domain Eukaryota; kingdom Metazoa; phylum Chordata; class Aves; order Passeriformes; family Paridae; genus Cyanistes; species Cyanistes caeruleus. The sequence goes on along the minus strand of NC_141704.1, from coordinate 47,292,870 downwards.
TGTCACTCCAGACCCCAACCTGGGTGCCACAGAGCAATGACCACTGATGTCTAAAAGATAGCTGAAGTCAAAGAGCATGACCAGAGGTGCTGCTGTGCTGGCATCAGGCATCCTTGCAGAATTTAATCTCCCGATTAAAACACCTCACATAATCAATGAGTTGCACTGTATGAGACAGAATTTCTGAAACATCAGCAGTTTGGTGATGTGCTTTTATGAGACCTCTTATCAGCTACTATGCATATAAAGGCTTTTGATTTTCTAATCAAAAGGATGAATTTATCTTGATTCCCCATATGCTAAGTGAGATTGATTAGTGAAAGATTTAATACATTATAACTTCAGCTGATTAAGACTAAATTATTCATGGCAAAGAAGTTATTTGACAAGTTGGACATTATCCTGTTTCTGAACCAATCAAAAACCAATCTAACATTCTCAAGCTGTATTTTGCAAGTTATTTCCAAGTACTGACAACACAGGACAAAAACATTTCAGAAGATAAACATGTGCACTTATGTTGATTGTCCATCAACTGAAGATGGGTAAGTCTGGGTAACTTGGACTGCTCCTAACAGTTTTACTGAATGTCTGAAAAAATATACAGATACATCTTATGCATCTTCCAGTACAACACTCTTACATATGAATTTTCTGTATCTTACTAGAAGTATTTAGTTATTAAGGAACTTGTTTTTTGTTAGAGGAGGGGCACAGTGAGGCATTTACTAGTGTATTTTTCTGCTTCTGAAGAGGTGTGTCTGAACAGCTGCAGGATGGACAATGGTGGTCAAGACCTTATGGCCTTTTCCAGGTTTTTCATTGACTGCAAGGCTACAATAACCCCTTTCTCTTTTATAAAACCAGATTTACACACAGTAATAGTGAGTTTTTTTCTACCTATAACATCCCAAAGCCTCCTGCTGCTTTCAAAGGATCAATTTAGCAAATGCTTTCTGTATTTCAGACTGACTGGCTCCTAAGGAAGCAGTGTAACATACCAGCTTGCCATGGCCTTGACATACCAGTGGGATGTGGCCCTGGCTTCACCTGCAGAGCTGGGACCAGTAGCCTGCCAACAGCTCTCCAGCTGCCCCCAGCTTCCTTCAGGGCTCGGTAGCCACTAGCTAGGTAACTCTGCTGGAAGGAAACCCAGGAGAGTGAGCAAAGGCCTTTGTAACCCGAAAAGCTACTATTTATTGTGGGGTACCAGGTGTTCTGCAATGCCTGTGTGCTCGAACAACCCCCTGGACCAGCAGCCTGGATGCAGTGGTGCCTGCGATGGAGACAAAGATATCTATGCCTATATTATGACACTGGTTGGTGGCTAAGGCTGGCACAAGCCCTTGCCAGTGGGCTGGATGCCAATGGACAGATGAAAATCAGCAGAGCCGTGCCAGGGATCTGGCTGATTTCATCCCAGGAGCAGCAGCACCGGGGTCAGCAGCATCACACCTGCAAGTTCTTGGTGCCAATGTGCTTGGCTAAAGATGTTAGACTGAGGTTAATAATGCATGGGCCACACGGACAGAGAAGCATGTTTGTGTCACTCCAGGCCAGAAGCAGATTATCCCAGAAATTTTAAGTAGGAGTTTAATGGCTGCATGTGAGAAACTGTTGGATTGAGTTCTTAAACGAACAAAGAAGAAGCAATTATTTGCAAGGAAGGTTTGGGCAGGGGTTTTGTCTCTTGGAGGGTTTTCAGGCTGTCACATTTTTTGCATTTTGGAGTCATCAAATTAGAAATCCTGTTTGAATTCTTCACACTAGAAGATGACTAGTATGATTGGTGTCTGAATTTTGATCAGGTTTTTGAACATTTTTCTTCTTTCAAACCAAAACACCTACATAAATGCATCTTTCAAGGAAAAATGTCACCCAGTTTGTTCATAATTAGAAGGATGTTTCAGGAAAGCAAAAGCTTTTATCTGCCTTTTAAACATGAATGCCATATTTCCATCTGACTAGGAGGGTCATTAGAGTTTGAAACCAAGGTGCATAAAATGCACTTCCAGGAAAAAAACTGCTGTGTTATTGGGCAAGGCTACAGTTATTTAGACCAAATCCTCCTGTCACAGTTCTTTCAGACAGAAAGAAGTAAAGGAGCCACCTACTGTGTATTATGTCTTTTTTATTCTGTCTTTTTCCAGTCTCCTTTTGCAAGAGGAGTGGTTTAAGAGGAGCATAACTGGAAGAGAATTGTGCTCCTCTAAGTATTACGTATCTAGGCTTGCCAAACTCATGTGTGAGGAGCCACTAATAGCAATGCCAGACTTTTTTCTAATCCGAGCACTTTTTTTAGCTGCAGTCCTTCTCACTTCTATGACACAACTTCATGTGTGACACCAAAGCATGGCTGTCAGCAAAGCCAAGGCTGGGGACAGCTGGAGTACATGATGGGCAGCATCCTCGTAAGCCTGAAGCTGCACTCCAGACACCATTGCCTTTGACAGTGAGAGATTTCATGAAGAATAGTCATGGTTGCCACAACCTTGGCCTTGGAGGTGATCCTCCACGATGTGTCATTGTTGGAAAGAAGCAGTTGCCTCTGAGGTGGGGTTCCCAGATGCAAAGGCTTGTTTTGGCATGGCGGGGGACGAGTACAGCCCCTGACATATCAGTGTGCTTGGATGGCACTGAAGAAATCTGTGTACTATACCTTCCCTCTGAGAGCAGCATCATAGCTAAAGGCTCATAAAAATCCTGTCATGCAAAAGAGTAAATAGGAGCTAAAAAGGTCACTAAGACTTCACACTGAGAAGAGAAGGGGGGGATGCTAAAGAAAGTGCTGGATGGAGGCAAGGGTAGAACGCAGAACTACACCAAGCAGGGAACACAAAACAAAGGTCCAAGGAAGCATCCAGGCTAGCAGAGTGTTTGCCAAAATTTGAGACATAGAGAGCCTCTGTCTAAAAGAGGTTTATGGGCAAGAATGCCCTTTTCCACTGGTGAGCCAAATGGAGCTGAAGAAATCATCAAAGGCCAGAGGGAGAAAATAAAAAGAGTCCCTGATAAGATGAAGAGAGCAACCTAGAAGGGAATCCCAGAAGAAGGGGGACGAGGTATGACGAATGGCATCATGAACAATAAAAGTTTATTGACCTAAATCCCAAATAACATTAAAATGCAGTAGGGAAATCAAGCAGAGATTTATATGCTAAATTTCTTATGCTGCTTAAAATGAAATTCAGTTGAACATATTTAATTAATAATTAGTGTTTCCACAAGATTTGCATTCTGGGACAACACAAACCAAACTAGTCGTGTGTATTCAGCGGTTATCACTGCTCCAGTGATGTTCATCACAGCTGTACGGGAGCATCCCACACACAGTTAATAGATCATGATATAGAGATCTATATATCATAAACCTTTACTATCTACACTGACACAGGGTTCCAGAGAGTGGCCTGAAGGGACCAATGGCAGAGGCAGCGCTATGGGTTACCCAGGCCAGGAGAGGCTGGCAACTGCACAGGTCAGTGCTGGCACACAGCACCTAGACACGCAGTGCATGTCCAGCACGGACTTTTGTGTGAGCTTATGACACTCTCCAGCCATTTCATGCAGGATCAGAATTACATTTTGAAAGGTAGATTTAGAATAATTCAATGTTGAATTTATGATTTAGAGAGTACCAATGGATGAAAAAATGTTTCTTTTATAAGACACGAAAAGAAAATCACTTCAGGTCACTCTGTTGAGGAGGTAAACAGGACAATATTTTTATATGTAAGCTATAAACAAAACAGTAATGTATCTACAGTAGAAGCAGAGGTGAGTATCTCTGACATTTTTGTTATGGCATTTTGGTTCATTCTGTATGTGAAGTGGATTTAATTTTTCTGGCAATTTTAACTTAGTGTAAAAGTAGTATTTCAATACTTCCACCACTGACATACAATAATCAGGGTACATCCCCTCTGGAAAAGTTCACAGTCTAAAATAAACAAGAACTTGGACTTGAGAAGTATGTCTGTTGGCCAATGAGTGCAAATGCCAGCTATATCTTGCAGACAAGAGAAATCAGAATGCATTTTTAATATTTTGATTTTACCATTTTTTTCCAGTTAATTGCTATACCAGAATTTCAGGCTGGGAATTTTTGTGTGAAAATTATAACTGAACATCTCTTTTTCTCCATAAACCCAAAAGAAAAAGAAAGAAATGTGGTGTGCAGCATCAAGGATGACTAGTGAGCTTTTGTTTCCATCCCAGGAGATGGGTTTAGAAAGTAGGATCCACAAATTCTCTTTTTTCTCCAGAGAAATGTAACAGTACAGTATTCACACACAAGACACACATGCATGTGACACAGCCCTTAAAACACAATTCTTAGTTATTTTCCTTGCTCTGGGTGGGTAAAGCCTCAATGCTCTTATAAAGAAACGAAAGACTGTTTGCCCAGTTTGTAGAATACAAATGAGGAATTATTCTAAACTAATTCAATAGCTTTTCTTTTCCCCAAACTGCCATAAATTGTAAAATATTTGATAACACTGTAAACAAAGACACCATTGTTTGGACTTTTCCAGATTAATTTGTACAAATTATTGCTATATAATAAATCCACAGGGATTTTAATTATATGTTACAAATTATAAATTCTTTAATGCCTTAGATATGATTAAACTTATGAAAATGCTCAGTGGTGGTAAAAAAAAACCATGTAAAGATACATTTTTATGAGTAGGGTTAATTCCTTCCTCCAACTTAATTTTATCTATAGCATCAGGAACATCTTCTATGGAAACTACTGCGAGGCCAAGACCATTCTCAAGATATTTACTTCCTGATAACTACTGAAAATTTCATCAAATCACGCATTTCTTTTATTTCCAATGGCAACGGATAATGGATGGAAAAGCTGAGGATGGACACTTGCAACAGAGCAACCATCTGGAGAAATGCAGACTTCCGGGGGCAGGGCTAAGTGATCTAGGTGAGGCTTTGCTGAAAAATTATAACCTTGGCTCCATGGCAGCTGGTTGCTTTCAGGGAACCTTTCAGGGCAGGTCCTGACCTAACACACTGCAACCTGTGTTCAGTTTAACACAAATCTTCCACAGGTAATTAGCAATTATAACAATTATAGTACCAATAACAATACCAATAATAGTATTGAATCTTGTCTCCCCAAATCCTGCTTATGAAAGCCTATGGGAATTGCAAGGGCATCTATAAATCTCCTTAGGAAATGTGAATTTACTCATGAAGAGACAAGCCAGCAGAGGTTAATGCCTAGCAATCAGTGTTTTAGTCACAGCTCACACCCAGATGATTTTGGCAATGAGTGTCCTATAATTCATTCCCTTTTATTACTTTGTTGGTTCAACAGCTGGAATTGATGGATACAGATACTGCTTCAATGGTTGATGGGACAGTGAACCCCACATCTGCACCAGAGGAAAGAGCAATGCCACCTCAAGCACCCCAAAGGTTGTTATGATGGCTGACTCAATGCACTTCACACAAGAAAAGGGGGAAGAAGCACAAAGACCAAACTTCCTAGTCCTTCCCTGCACAGCAGAGCAATGCAAGGCAGTGCTCTCAGGGTGGGTCCAGTTGATGTTTTGCAGACAGATGCGAGGCCTCTCCCACAGCTCATCCTCCCTGAAAACAACACAACTTTGTTAGCTGAGCACAGAGATGTGATTATTAGGGTTCCTTGGCTAAGCAGCTTTTCATCAGTTCGCAGTGTGACTAGCTGTGGAAAAAAAGCCCCAACCCAAGACACAGCTATCTACCCTCAGGCTGTGATGTCATCATGCTCATGCTGGATCTATAGATCTATACACTGCTGGATCACTGCACACTCTGGTCCACCCCAGAATGGACTTACTGACCCACACAGAGCCAGTTCAAAGCTTTTCCTGATTTTATGTCGATGGCTGAAGAATGGGACAGTACATGGTCTGGCATGAAGATGGGCTCTTGATTTGGCACAAGGCCAGCTGCCACAAAACTATTCTGTTTACATTTTTCTAAGTAAATATGAACCAACAGAAGAAAGGCCGTTGTCTTTGAGAAATTATATTGGGAATGATGAAGTCAGATTTATTTTCTGACCAAATCTCAGCTGGTTTCAGGGCTCAGAGTACCAACTATCCTTTCACTGGTTGAGCATGAGAAATATCCGTAAGTGTCCTCAATAAAGAAGAGGAGGCTGAGTGGGGAATGTGGCACAGGGCCAGAGTATATCTGGTCCACTGAAGACAGTTCAAATTATCTCATATTTGTACACTTTAAAAAAAAAATAATCATATTTATCAGCCTTTGTTTAGTAGTTTACCTGGGTGCTTGTGCAGATTTCTAACAAGGATGCAGCAACCACAAAATTCCTCCCAAAATCTTTAGCCATTCTAACAATACTAAAAAGAATTAAATTCTTCCTCATTATATTAATTTCTCGTTATTTGATATGTTTGAATATAACTCTGATTTGTCATATTGTTTTTCTCCCAAGGGAACACTTGAGCTGAAAAGGCCAAGCAAACTGTAGGGTAATCTAGTCCATCTGAAGTTCCAGTGACCAGCTTTACCTCCTCACTGGAGCTTGGGAGAGGATACTGTTACATGAATTTTAGCAAGCCACTTCAGTCCTTTTTCATCATCTCCATTTCTGTCTTGTCTGTTTTGACAGTAAGCGCTCAGAAAAGATTGTCCAGCTATGTATTTATAACACTAGAACCTTGATCTCTGGAGCTTGTAATTTAAAATAAATATGTCCTCATGCTAAAAAACCAGACATAACTTAATCAACATGAAAGCAGTGGATGTTTGAGTTGATGCCTACATTTTAAGAAGTAAATAACATTTTCATGTTAAGAAATCATTTTCCTGCAGACGAATTTTCCAGTCCTAAAAAAGGCAGGGTCCTTTTGAAATTTTTTTAGGAACACACATCAGGATTACATTATTTTATATCTAGGATCTTTCTACTAGATTCAATCTTTCAATCAAGAGAATATTTATGATTTTCTTATGCCAATATAGTATTTCACCATATATTTTACCTTATAGTGTACAAAAGAGAGACCTTTGTGCATACTTTCCAAACGTAGGCCTGAGCAACAGTTCTTTGTATTCATGCACAAACTTACTTTTTAGGAAACACTTCCTGAATATACAGAAAAAAAGTAATATTTAGGCTTTTCATTTGAGGAAACAGACTGTACAATTTCTCCCAGCTAGCACCAGCCATCCAAGTGCCTCACACCCAACCTATGTCAGACCCCAGCAGGGACACCCACCTGCAGGAGGTAGCAGAAGGAGTAAAAATTCCCCTCTCTCCCCACTGATTTGCAAGGAGACTGGATTAATAGCTTGGATCACCTTTAGCACCTTCTCAGACAGCTAAAGGTGGTGAGATGAATTGTATCCCTAGCTTTCCAGTTCATCTGACTTCACATCAAAAGAAAATATAAAATAATATAAAATATAAAATATAAAATATAAAATATAAATTAAAAAAAATAAAAAAAAAATAAAATATATTTGTGTACATGACATACATGAATCCTGTCAGTATGTGATACTGTGTCCTTTCAGGTACCATTGGGAACCAGCCTTACTCCATTGGATGGTTAGAAGGGAAAGCACCTGTGCCCAGGCATACCCCACCTGCCACAGGTAGGTATTGTCACATTCTGCCTGAGAAACTGCTGCAGAAATGGGGCTTTAATGTTTCCATTTCTAGCTATCACAATCCATAATGAAACATCCTGGATGCAGATATCATAACCATAAGTTTTACACAATATGAGCCTTGTGTTTCAGGCCTGTAGCAAAATCTGTAGGGGTCCCCAATAGGCACAGAAGTTTGTTTTCTCAGGAGCTACAGCTGGAATGAGGTTAGTCTCTTGTACTAGAAGGATTTGCTGCTTACTGCAAGAATATTTATACCACTGTGCAAGTGATCTCTAAAAGACAGCAACATGAGAGAAAGAGATAAATTGAGAGAGAGAAAGAGAAGGAGAGACAGAGGGAGAAAGAGAGGATCTCTTTGGATCTTCATCTCTGAAGATGCTGCCACTTTCTTCAGTGCCAACCCAAGCAAGAAGCAGAGCTAGGCAAGGAACATGGCTGCAATAGAAACCCTGGGCTCTGCTGGTGGTGATGGGAGCATGGCAGGCCTCTGAATTTAAAATTCTGTACTTCTGCTAAGACCTGTCTGATTGAGGAAGCAGCAAACTGCCTTGGTGAGTTGATCTCCACATGCAGAGCAACTCCTTGCTCTTGGATGTAAGCAGTTCTTCCACTAAAAGTACTGAAAATCACGAGAAGGATTGGAGTGGGAAGAAGTGTGAGAAGTTCAAATATTTATGCATACAATATTTACAGCTGAATTTCTGTATCATGAGACTTCACATTTGGCTTCATAGGAAATGAAAGGCTGAATTTATGGTCCTGAATGGGACCAGAGTAGGGAACCATGTTGGTACGTTGCTGAGGGACATTAAATGATTCACACAAACACTTCTCAGTGTTAGAACAGGAAAGAAGTAACCTTTATTCTCTGACTTCAGTATTTATGGATTCTCAACAATGACCAGGGATTGGACAACTAAGTTACCACCTTCCCATGCATGCAAAATGTCCATCAAAAGACATTTCTTAGAAGGAATGTGAGAAACAACCTATATTTATAGAACTTTCACGGGAAAACAACTAGAACTATGAAAACATTATCAGAAGGCTTTAGTTTTCAGGGTGACACTGGTATCCAAGGTGTTTGGGATAGTTTTAGAAAACACCAGCAACCAATCAGCTGCGGCAAAACTCAGACCCAGGAAACTTTTGGAGGGTTCTGATGTGCACATATTTATATATCTTCTTGGGCAGAGTAATGAAGGTGAATAAGAGGTCAAAAGTAACTGCTGTTTCTCCATTAGAGACCACTATAATCCATGATTGAGTGGTGCTGCTCAGCTGGAAAGGCTCAGTCACAGCCCTGTGATGGTAACGGCTACTGGAGTTTCCCAGAAATGCCAGGGTTTGGGTTTATGTAAGCCAGACTAGAATGTAATACAATTCAGTGTGCTGGCTGCAGACAGAGATCAGCTTTGATGCAGCAAGTTCCCTCTCTCATCAGCCCAGCAACATGTTGCTGGTTGAATTAGCTAAGGAGGTAAGCAACAGCTCTGGACTTAGGATCTGTGTTTCAGCCTTCACTGGCTTTCACAGCCTTCACGCAAGATACACCAGACTGCTGATGTTCAGAGTCAACCAATGTGATGATCAGCATCCCAGCAAAGCTTTCAAAGTAGCTTCATAGATGACTCTCCTTTTCAAGAAAGCACAAAGCTCAGACAAATACTTCTGCAGACAAGTACCCTGTGTCTGTCCACACTTGAAACTATCTGCAGGCTGTGGGGCCAGCATGAGACACTTAAAAGGTACTTAAGAGCACCACTGGGGGGCTCAGGAACCTTTCCCCAAGCATGACCAATCTTCTAATAAAGAAATGAGTTGGCTAATTTGGGCTGTTCAGGCAGCAGTCCCTTGGGGTCTTCTGTAGCTTCATACTCACTACTCACTTGAACAGGGCAGGGGCCATGGGCTCACCAAGCTGCCCAGTGGGACTGTGATACTGGAGTCCTCTGCCTTCTGGTGGGATGGCAGACTATCGTCAGCTGGTGTAGTTAGAGTTCATTTGTTGTGCTCATTAACACTTATTTAGAGGAGAGCACATTTTTTGGAAATAGTCCTGACTGTCAATCTTGAAAAACTGTCAAAAAGCAAGAACTAGAATTCAGCACTTTCCAGCCCCCCAGGCTGTTCCCTTCCCCAGCCGAGACCTGTCATAAGGGAAACTAATCATTCTTTTGCCTTAGATACTCTGATGGCTTTCCTCAGGCTGCTGGTAATATATTTGGCCATCATTTTTAAAAGGACTGCTGCAATAACTCTTTATTCCTAGCTAAACTTTTAATTATGACCATCTTAAACACTTAAGTTTATGTTTTTACAATAGACACTGCAACTTAATGGAGAGAATGTCCTATGTGGCTCCTATTCATTGTAACTATATCAGTTAGTCACATGGGAAAGTCATGCCAGGGAGACCCCAACACCTGAAATAAAATATTGCCTGTCTTTTGACATGATCACAAGTGATGTTCCCTAGGGCTCAGTACTGGGGCCAGTTCTGTTTAATATCTTTATTAATGGTCTGAAGGAGGGGATTGAATGCAGTTTCAGTAAGTTGAATGACACTATGCTGGGTGGGTGTGTTGATCTGCTGAAGGGTAGGAAGGGTCTGCAGAGGAATTTGGGCAGGATGGATCAATGGGCTAAGGCCAATTGTATGAGATTCAACAAGGCAAAATGCCAGGTCCAGCACCTGGGTCACAACGACCCCATGCAGAGGTGCAGGCTGGGAGCAGAGCAGATGGAAAGCTGGTAATGAGAAAAGGTCCTGGATCAACAGCTGGCTGAACATGAGCCAGTGTATGCCCAGGTGGCCAAGAAGGCCAATGGCATCCTGGCCTGTATAAGCAATAATAAGGCCAGCAGGACCAGGGCAGTGACTTGGCACTGGTGAAGACACACCCTGAATCTTGTGTTCAGTTCTGGGCCCCTCACTGCAGGAAGGACCTTAAGGCTCTGGAGCAAGTCTAGAGAAGGGCAACAGAACAGGTGAAGGGTCTGGGTCTGATGAGCAGCAGTTGATAGAGGCGGGGTTGTTTTATCTGGATAAAAGCATGCTTAAGAGAGACCTCACTCCTCTCTACGACTACCTGGAAGGAGTTTGTAGCCAGGTGGAGATTGGTCTCTTCTCCCAAGTAACATGCACCAGGACAAGAGGAAATGGCCTTGAGATGCAACAGGGGAGATTTAGATTGGGTATTATGAAAAATTTCTTTGCTGACAGTCTGGTCAAGCATTGGATCAGATTAATCCAATCTCCCCAATTTCCAATCCAATCCAATTTCCCCAACCAGGGAAATTATCATGGCATTATCTTCCATGAAAGTGTTCAAAGAATGTGAGGAGGTGGCACTTGGGGACACAGGTTAGTGATGAACCTGGCAGTACTGGGTTAACAATTAGACTTTCTGATCTTAAAGGTCTTTTCCAACTTAAGCAATCCTATGATTCCATGATTCAATAATTTCAAAAGAGAAATAGCACTTCTGACCAGGCAGCTCTCCAGTGACCACCAGCTGACTGCAATCTTGAGTACTAAGATAAGAAGGGTTTCTCTTTCACCACTGTCATAACTCCCATCTCTTTGGGGACAATGTTGTTCAGGAATGTCAGTCAGCACCTACTCTAGTACTCGCTTGTGCCTCTAGTGCTTCTCTCTCCCAGAAAACGTATTTCCATCTGCATCATTATTCTTCTCTTTGTCTGAACAAACACTTGAAACTGCTATCTCTAATTCTTGATTTATCCTCTCATTTACTAGCACTCTGGCAGACTTCTTACTTGCTATACAGCAATGTGAAGCATCTTATTTTGAGAAAATGCTACATTTTATCTCCTCTTTGGGGTCATATTATTTTCCAGAATTGGCAGACTTCTTTTTAAACTTGGTATTTTTTTCCCCCTGATACTCTGTTATAATTAGCACTAAATCAGACACTGAAGGCACTAGAGCAGAAGGCTGAGAAAGGGTTTCCTGGTAGTAAAAATATGAAAGACTGAGATAAAGATACTTCTGCTCCCAATATTCCCTCCTGGAAACTACAAATCCAGCAGATGAGAAGCCATCTGTGTGGATACCTTGTGATGCATTTTAACGCTAAAATAGTAATTGAGCTGCACTTCTAGGGCTTCCCTTGCCAGCAGCCATCCCTGGAAATCCCCTGTAGGAGTGAAAGGATAGATAAGGACAGTGCCATGGAAACAGCTGATACTTCCCCTACCTTTCCTAAATACACTATCAACTGGTGACTAACTTGCTAACTAACTAACTAACCAAACCAAAGTCTAACTAACTAACCAAATCTGCACAAATCTCTATATTTAATGTTCAATTTCAGTGTAACAGTTAAAAACTATGAGAAAATACACAAAGAAAATGTGAGGTCTCAGTGCTTTTATTCTTGAAAAAATATGTGTTGTCAACACCTCTTTATGGTGAGATCTCTAATATTAGATTTGGTGTACATTTTGACACACCTTTATACTTGTGTTTTAGAAATATTTAAAAAATCACATAGGCTATACAAATGAAAAAAATCTGCTACGTTCTTCTAGGGAAAAGATTAATGCAAAGATGTGCTGTAACCCCTACAACCTTCCAAAAAACGCAATGGAGAGCCTTTTGAACATCATTCAGTAAGAAAGACATTAGGGAGAAGCTGCAGCTTCAAATTGCAGCTTGAAATGTGAGTCTCACACTCACATTTGTAAGTCCAGCAGAAAACAGAAAACCTGCTCTGTCTTCTGCCAAAGTGGTATTTCACTGTTTTAGCTGATCAAATGCACTTTGCAATCAAGGGGCAGTGTCTTCTGGTTCAAGCTGTTTCTTCCAAGGGGAAGAATCCCTAATCTGGGAAAGAAAAATACAACTTGTTTCACCACTGCTGAAAAGCTGCCAACTCTTGCTCTAGGTGATTGCACTGTATTTGTTTTTCCTGAAGAATATAGTAGGTGGGAGAAAGAAAGAACCCTGATGTGTTGCAATTAACTTTTTTTTGTTCTATTTAGAAACTACTTATTAGGTTGGTAATTCACCATGTTCAGCTTCCACCGATAACTAAGGATGGTGGTCTTGCTATGGTTAATTTAATTTCATGTTTTGGTGAAGTGGAACATTCTAACCCTGCCCTACACACACTCTGGGCAATTTTCCTGACTTCTGTGACTGCCTTGCCCCCATCTGTTGGTGATACTTTGAGTCACCAAACCTACAAACTCTCTGGAGCTAGGCCTCAGAAAAACTGCAGAGAATTCTGAACGAACACTGAGATCCATAAAGCTTTTGGGAATTCTAAGCACACCTGCCTCTCTTGATGACCTCTTCCCAAACTTTCCAGCAAAGTGCTGCAGGCCTTTAGCCTTCTGTAGGTATTAGCAGAAGCATTTAGCCAGTGAAGTCCAAATGGCTGGTAGACAAGTGTTGTGACTGTTTCAGAACACGCGCATTCAGGGCCCAGCTCTCAGGAACATTAGGTAGAAGGCTATGTCAATGGCACCACATAGACTGTTGACTGCTGGGGCCTGCAAACATGGTCACATGCAGGACAGGTTTTCTGTAATCATGCCTTATAGCTCCTTCACCTGTGCTGCTATAGACAAAAGCTTTCAGATTGACTCCTACAGGCATTCTTACACTGATTTCAGATGAATTTGTATCAGCCTAGCCTGTGAAATAAGTCAAAACAAAGAGACCAATGATTAAATTGGAATAAAAATAACAGATGCATATCAGTTTGTAGACAAAGACTTAAAGAAGGAGGTAAAACTGTGCCATCCACGTTACAAAATGGATTACGTCTGTCCACACAAATTAGCAGTCCTTGTATTAAATGAGCTCAGGGCACTTTAATAAAGCAGATTCAAGTATGGGAAACAGGCCTCACCTTTGTAGCAAAATGTATTGAGTCAAGACTAAAAGCAGCAAATGCATGTACACATACTTGACAATACACCTTCTTTATTGGTGGCCTTGAATGTTATTTTAACACATTAAAATACTAAATGCTTTCACTTTCTTTAAGAAAACAAAAGAGGAAGTAGAATACACAACTACTACAGCTTGAGTAACGAACTTCCTCGACTAAACACAGTCCTAGGCAGGACAGGTTAAATTTTTTCAATTAACAGAATTTAAATCACAATTTACACACATTGTGAGTGCTGGTGAGGTTGTTTATAGTAAGCTAACCAGTCTAACCCAAGATAACACACTTTTTTTTCCCATTACCTAGCTCTGTTGAGCTATTCAGGCTTCTTGTCCTGTAAATGTTAATTGATTTGCATGTAAACTGTAATTTTGTAATGGACAGAGAGATCAGTCCATGTAGATGCAATGACATATGAGGTTCCTAAGTTTACTTGCATCATACTGTTGGGTACTGTTGGGTTTCTCTTTTGGAAAATTGAATGAAAATCAGCTTTTGAAAAAGAAACTCAGACCACTGAAGTGTGAAATGAAACACAATGAAGCAAAATGTTTATAAACAGATATAAAAGAATCAGACTACCTAAACACTTACTTAGTATCACTGAAGATTAATAACATTGCTTGTATTTTTCAGTCTAAAAGTACTGCTTTTATATTTGATTTGTGGTAAGAGGAAATGTTTGATTTTTCAGACCGAACAACAAAAGTAGTCCAGAAGTTCATCCTCTAAATAGCATGTCACTTTTGGTACTTTTTAATGATTTGATCCTAGCAAATGCATGAATGTTTGAGTCACAAAAGAAAGGTTTATGATTAGAATAATAAACTGCAGTGCTTTCCTGGATGGTATATATACACATTCATTTCAATGACGTGGCAGCCATGCTCATCACACAATTAAAGCTGGTGGCATTAAGAAACTGGTCTCCTGGCTTAAAAGGAAGACTGCTCTTCTATCTTCAAAGCATATTTATGTTGTGAGACATGTTACTGTAGTACCAATGTTTCTATAAGACATTAGTGCTGTGTAACCTACAGAATTCTTCAGTAATTCTAAATCAAATCTGAGAATAAAGCATACATGTGAAACTATTGGAAGAAACCTGCTATTTCTGCTCATCTCGTTGCTTGAAAATTTAAACTTTATGATGATTTTACAACCAAAGTGTCAGTGCCACTGCTTTTCTCGACGGAGCAGAGAAGCCAGTTCACAAACGATGTTTGCCTTCATCCTGTAAACACTTGTGGACAGGCTTAATTTTATACCATTGACAGTCTCATTGAATTCAAGGGGATTATTTGCATGAGTGTTTTGTGCACCAGTGCTTGCTGCGTTTAAACCATTACTGTAACATACATGTTTTGAGGGTCAATAAATTAGAAGTCCACTTGTGTCGTCTTGTAAATGCTTTCCCACTTTATTAAAAGACAAAGCTGATAGCAGGACCTGTCTCTCCACTGCTACCACACAGCAGACAAAACAGGAACTTTCACACAATTTACCCCATTGTCGGGTCGTTCCAGACCTGAAACCTCCACAGGATAACACACAGCCTGCAGAGAGGCCAGGCCGCTCCTTCTGCGCTCTGCAACCCAAAAGGAGTTGACAGAGCAGGGCCACGGGGGATGGGATATCCCCTCTGGAAGCTGGAGCGCTTCCCAAGGGAGCGCGTCCACGCGGGGTAGGGTAGGTCTCCACAGGCCCCCGGCAGCCCCGGGGGTGCAGGGGAGAGGGGAGGATCGGGGAGCCCCGCTGCGCCCTGACCCTGCTCACCCCCACGCCCCGATCTGGCCCGGCGCTCCAGGCCTGCGCGCCGCCCTCTCCCCTCACAGAACGGGATCGCAGCCGGGCGCGTCCCCAGCCAGCAGCGTCTCAGTGGGGCCGGCGGAGAGCGGCAGCATCCAGCAGCCCCGCGGCCTGCGGGCCCTGCCCCCAGCACTGGGCCGCGTCTCCCGCGGGAGGCGGAGGGAGCGTAGCCGAGAGAGCCTCGTTGCTCCTTCCTCCTCCCCTTCCTCCCCGTCCCCCTCAGCCCCTCCGCAGGGCCGGGCCGTTGCGGGCGGTGCAGCGGCGCTGCCCCCGCCCCTCGGCGCTGGCGGCCGGGCCGAGCGGCGGCGGGGTCACGGCGGCGGCCGGGTCAGAGGGTAAAGGTTGCTCCCCCAGCATCCTCCGTGCTGGATACTCAGCCATCTTGGATTCGCGGGACAAGAAAATTCATGCGGTGAGTCCGGCCCCGGCCGCCCCTCCCCGGCCCCGCCGCCGACCCGGGCCTTGCCGCCGTCTCGGCCGCGGCCCGATGTGGGAGGCCCGGGCGGCGGCGCGGCCCTCGGCGGGGCTCGGTGGGCCTGGGGCCGCCCTGCCGGGTTTCCGTTTGCTTTTGTCTCCGAGGGGGAGCGGGGGGGACGCGCGGCGCCCGAGCCGGGGGCGCAGCCGCAGGCCCGGCCCGGCCTGCCGCCCCCCGCCCTCCTCCGCGGCCGCGGGCGGCGGCGGCCCCTGGGCGCCGCTCTGGGGCCGGGCGAGGCCGCGGCCCGGCGGTGTCCGGGCCCCGCATCCTTGCGGCCGCCGTTGGCAGCTCGCCCTGCGGCCCGCTCGGCCCGCCCGGCCCGCCCGAACGGCTTCTTCCCGCCGCCGCCCCGGCGGCTGCTACCGGGCCTTCCCCGTCCCACCGAGCCCGGCCCTGCGGGGCCGCACGGCCGCCCTCCCCGGGCCCGGCGCCGGGGCAGCGGAACCTGCCGCCCACGGCCGGGGCTACGCCGGCCCCGGGCTCCGCCGAGCGGCCGTGCGGCCTGCGCCGCGGGCCCCGGGCGGAGAAAGGGGGTGAGACGGGGCTGCTGCTGGCTAGCTTTCGGTTGAATTTTAAATTATTTTTTTTTTATTTTTGCCGGCGCCTGTTTCATTCTCCTCCTGGCGGCGGTTAAGGCGGTGTGTAAACAGGTTCTGGCTTTCCCTCGGACGTGTTTGTAAAACAAACTTGAAAGGAGATAGAGCGCGGTCGCCGGAGGAAGGAACCAGCCTTCCCCTGCCCGCCTGAGAGGCAGTGACAAGGTCTGGCGTGAAACTGACCTGTACTGGCAGAGGAGGTGGCACAGGGTGACAGGTTAGGGATAAGAGCGGGGATAGTAGGGCGGTGGGGAAAGATACGAGGGCCAGTGATAGCAGTCTAGTTAATATATGTATGTTCCCGGTGAAAACAAGGTACCAGTTAGTGGATATTCTCGGTTTTAGGCTGTTTTTTTCTTTGTGAAGTTACAGGTAACTTTGTTTTGGAAGCTCTGTAATGTGGGAAAATGAAAATATGCTTGTATAAGGTGTTAGTTGCTTCTGGTGCTGGGTCACATCTAACACAAGCATGTTTAATTTCTGCTGTCTCTTTTATCAGAGAAAAAGTTGTTTCCAACTTTGCACTGTTCTATCCCCAGGGGAGGAGGAGAACTTTCTGTGTATCTTTCGTAAATATATATGTGTGTGTGACTTGAATGTGTGAAGGAGACGCTCCTGTGTGCCTGCACAGCAGCAACATCTGCTGCTGGTGACTGGCTGCTAGTCTTAACTCTTCAGCTGGGGAAAGATAGATTAAGATGATCAAACCTGCTGTCATATCTGTTATTGGAAAACTTTATGTTTTGGGAAAGTTGGATTTGTTTCAGACTGTTAGGACTTGTGAAGACCTGCAAGAGCAAAATAATTGTAGAAGTTTATATTGCAAAGGCATCTTATTTTGGACCTGGAAGAATGGTTGCGTATGTGTTGATGTACTTTGAGTTCTCTTACAAAGACATTAATAGAACATAGCTCACAGGATCAAGTTTTGTGATCCTGAGCATGATGTATCTGTCCCATGCCTGTTTTGCTCTTCTTTTTGCCCCCAACTTCCACTGTTGTTGATGTTGAGTATTCAGCTGGTATGCTAAACTTCAAGGCGTTGACTGCTTCTGATTTTAGAAAGGGATTTGAATACTCACTTATCAAGAGCTGACTGACTTGACTTGCAAGTGTATTTCCGTTTTATTTTCAGGAAGTTGTTGATAAAGCTAAGAGTGTAGTAGTAGATAAACCTTGTCTACATATCTCTTCTAGAAACTTAATACTGCTGTCAAAGTAGTCATTGTTATTGCAACCTATTTGTGTGTCAGTTCCATCAAGAAATGAGAGAAAAGCCCTTGGCTAAACTGAAAATAAAGAAACCCCATAAATTTATAATAAAAAATGGATTTGAATTCTCTTTAAAAGAACCTAATTTTAGATAATTGTTATTTAGTGGAAAAAATAGGACAGTTGGTGTGTCCTGAAGTTTGATGCTAAAAAATTGTCCCTTAAGTGGATGTTTCCACCTGGAAATCTTGGTCTTTACCTCAGTTGTTTCACATGAAAATTTTATGTGCCTGCAGTGGACTAGTAGATCTCAGAAAGTATTTCTTTTTATTTTTTTAAATTTCTAAATCCATTTCTGTCTAGATAAAGATTAACTCTGAAATCAGGAACATTATTGCTTTTTTAGCCTCTGTTGTAGTTTTCTTAAAAATTATCCTAATATTCATGTTGATGCAAGGTCTGTTGTGTAGTAATTGCTAAGTTGTAACCTTATTATGGTTTTAAAGGGACTGTGTATCATAAGTTCCTTTATTCAAAAATATCTTCCACCTCCTTTTTATGACCTCAAGAAGTGAATAGAACTTAAAAATGCACCATAGTTGAATTAAAACAGAGGTGTCTATCACCTGACTTTCTAACTTTATTTGGAAACTGAAGAGAAATATTGAATGGCTTGTTTTCCTATGAGATAGTATAGAAAGTGCACCAAGTACAGAATTTTATTCTGAAGGAAGTAAACCCCTGTATCTAACTTTTTAAAATTGTCTTCTCTTAAAGCTATAATATGCTTGAATAAAAGGCACCTTAAAAAATGTGTTATTTAAAAAAAAATAAATTCTTTAATTCTTGGCAGAATATTTGCCACATTTGTTGTGTGTGCTTATAAATGTTAGCTTAAATAGAAAGCCCTTTACCAGTTTCTATGGAAGTACAGTACTTTTAGGAAGTCAAATCAATATTTTTACTACAGATTTAAATGATTGCTCTGTAAATGATACAGTTTTTCTCATTTTAAATTACTGTTAGTACAGTATGTATGTAAATTTCAAGTATTGACAAAAGCATAGAAGTTGAAGTTAGGTTAACTTCAATTTATCTGAGCTTTTGAGACATAAATAAGTAAAAAAATGTATGTCAGCATTTTACTATACAGAAGAAAGCTGCTAATATATTTATATATTTGCTTGAAATTTATTTTTATGTCTCAGTTGCATTGCACTGAACAGTTCAATACAGCTTGTTTCAGTTGTCCTTTTTGAGTAGAATTGGCCTTTTTTTCCCCCTTGGTTTTTTTTGTTTGTTTGTTGTTTTTTTTCCTTTACAGATGTGCTTTAGCACATAGGTGCTGTGTTTGTTGGTCTCTTGACCTGGAAAAGCATATGAATACCTGAAAGTTTGTGTGTAGTCTCTTTTGACTTAAAAGCACCTGCTTAAATGCTGACAGTGAACTTTGTGCATGAGTTTTCAGGATGGATGGTGTATTTTGACAGCTAACTATGCTTTTATTGGGCATTGTAATAGCGTAGGAAGAATTGTGTCAAATGAAAATGCTACACAGTAGGATATTTTAAATTGTCCTTGTGGAATTATTTTGGTTTTGGAGCAGGTGTGTATATACCAAGCATAGTCTGTGCTAATCAACAGGAGATTCTTACATAGGATTGAAGATATTTTTGTGTTTGTATATGCAAAAATGGAACACAAAAACCTAACCAAAAACCCAGCCATAAAATGTTCATATTGCTTATAATATGTATTTTATCTTTCATTTTTAATACTTCATAAAATAGAATATTTTTGTTGTGGTGGTGTGCACTAGCTCATCTTCTGGTCTGTGTAATAGGCTCTAAGTCAAGGTGTAAGTGGTTCTTGCCTAAAGGGGTTACTGAGAAACCCTTAACTTGTCTTGCTGTAGCATTGGTTATCAGTAGCATTACAGAAAAATGTGGATTATTTTTTCCCCTGACTTGGTTACTCTGCCATCTGATTGCTTTTTGCAGTGCTAATATGTATAATTTCACAACTCTACATATTTCCTAGGAGGATTCCTTTCAAATTATGCTGGTAGGTTAAGATTTGATTATAATGAAGACTTTTTTGAGATACATCCTTCTCTTGTTAAATTGCAGTGCAAGAGTTGTTAATATTGAAATTCAGTAGTAAGTAACCCATTGTTTTTTCCTGTTTTCCTTTTGATTTGGGATAATTTATGGGGGGATATTTTTAGGAATTATTTTTTACCCCATGTCACTTGGGATTTTTTTCCTGATTGTTTTTTTTTGTTTACTGAACTTCAGAAGCATTTTTAAAATCCTGCTTTCAGATTTTTTTGTGCTTGAGATTGATCAATGATGTTTGATTATAGGTGGCTGAAGTCAAGTTATTCATCATAAGGTGTAGTTTATTTAAACTGAAAACTGGTATAAAATGCTGCTGTATTTGTGGTAGATCAAATGGAAACTCTTACTTTGCATTGCTGTTGCTGAGCAGAGAGTAATCCATTGGGCTGAATTGGACTGTGTTTCTGTGTGAGTTACCTACTGAAGTGGTGGGTTACTCTGGGTAAGTCATTTAACCAATTCATGGCCAAGTTCTACTCTGTGGTGGGAGGATAATGGGTTCCTGTGTTTCACTTGCCTGGTTCATGGCTTCTGTGGAACCATGTACCAGTAGCGGTTACTACATATAGTTAGCCAAAACAATGTTAACCCCCCAAAAAGATGGCTCTGTACCAAGTTCAATAGGTGGCAATTGTCTTGTTTGTCCTTATGTGTTTCAGAATGGCATGTCCACAATATTTTCATTACACTCTAAATATGTGTGCATTTGGAAACAATAGCAGGGAGTTATCAGGCACCAAAAAGAGGTGGCCAACTATTTTTAAGATGTTAATATTTAGATTTGTAGGCAATATCTTGGCAAACAAGTTTTTCTGAAGCTGTCTTTGTAACACAGATAATGATATTGTAATATCATATCTTTTCTGTCAGAGGGTTGTAGGAAACGCCTGTTTTGGTGTAAAATGAGCAACTAATGCTTGTGTCAGTGGACTGTGTACTTGTCTTGCAGTCTATACGACTGTGAGTTTTTGCTTTGAGCTTCAATGGAATAGTATTTTTCCCCTTCCAGCTTATGAAAATTGCATTGTTTGGGGCAGAATGACTGTTCCCTGTAAGCATTTTTTACTCGAATTTTGAAAACTATTCTTGCAAAGGAAATGTTGCCAGAGAATTGTAATGATGGAAAAAATGTTTGCCAATGTTCCTTCTGTTGCACTGCTGTGTAGGGGACTTGTTTGGGTATATGCTTGAAGTCTTTTACCATTCAGTAGTGATGAGGTTTGTGAGGAAGTACTTGTTGCATATAAATATTTATTTTTTGGATAAGTTTTAAAAACAGGAAAACATGTGTGAAGCAGGTATTTTATGTAATGACCGAGCAGGCTAAAAAAAATGTATGGAAGAAGGTCATCTCTTGAATGTTTGTACTGTGTGTTGTGATGTGGAGAAGTGGAAATCTGAAAGGTTTTCAAATAGAAATCAGCTGTAAGCAGTGTCAACTTTTGAAAGACTGACAAGGTGATGAGCAGTTCTGAATGTTAAAGTACCTTGTGATGCTGTGTCCAACTGTGAAATGGTTTTACACAAAAAATCATTTTAATGAGATGTTTATTTATTGCAGCATTGGTACTATAGGTCTTGATACTTTGCTGTCTGATGTACTTTTCCTAACATGTCAAAAGCACCATTGTAAGATAGAAGGGTACTTTATGTTGAAATCTTAATTTGTTGGGTTATTTTCTGGATGTGGATGCACATTTCCAGTCAGATCAAATTGATTAAGATCAGCGTTACACATGACAGTAAGTCAGTATCAGTTTTTATTTTATGGTGGAAGTTAAAGTAAATTCAGGAATTCAGGTTCCTTTGCTGCTGTGGTATGGAGTTGGTTTTTTTTTGTTTGTTTGGGTTTTTTTGGGTTTTCTTTTGTGTGTGTTTTGTTTTTTGTTTTTGGAAACTTTGGCATTTTTAGGATGATATGTTTTGGTCAATAAATACATGTTTTGTTTCCCTCAATTTCCTGGAAGTTTAGTTAGGCAAGAGCATAAATGTTGTGAGACATCTATGATGGAGCAGGGACTACAAAAATTTCTTGCAAGGATAAAATTTCATTTTCAGGAATATTGTGGTCTTCTGAGCTTACCTTAGGTTAGTGTATGTTGTGAATACCAGCAGGATATGATTGATGGCAAGTAGTAGTTTCATTGGTATTAGTATTTTAATTAGGAATTGCAAACTCTTAATATTAGATGTGATCCTAATCTTTTATTGTCTCTGAAAGACACAACTAGTTTAAATGTTTTTTGTTTTTTTTTAAAGCAATTGGCTGTTCTTCTATGGTCCACAGGGTAGAGTCAGTTTTTAATCTGAATTAGGTTTTATAGCAAGAGATCAGCAAAGTCTTGAAAACTAGGATGACCAAATGTAGGTCTGGTTGGTAACCAGGAGTGACTCACTAAGAGCAGCATCTTTAACTCCCCCTTAACAATGTGTTCCAGTGTACAGCTGCTGGCCTCTTCTATAGTAATGAATACCTGCTTCTGCTGAGTCCAGTTATTAAAGCAAAACCATTTTGAGCAGTGTATTTTAAAACTTAGTAGACTAAAGGTACTTCACAGGCCCTGGTGTTAATGCTACTTAGGAGGGAGCCTGGAGAAGAGTAACAGAGGCTGAAAATGACTAAACATTGGTAGTAAATGAATAAACAGATAGTAGATATGTTGATATCTAGTAGATAGTAGATATAGTTGATAGTAGAATGTGCTTCATGGATTATTTTATGTTTTTACAAACATAAAAATTTCAAGAAACATAAAAAATTAAAATACAAGAAACAAAAATTTTAAATAAATATATAGGTAACCCAGCTTTTGAGTTAACTCAAAAGTTAAGCATTTAACTGAATTTACATAAATATGCTTCTATATGGAAACTGAAATCAGAAGGAGAAGTTAAGATTCGAATTATGGTCCTACAGACCTCATAAAATCGTGTCTAGGTGAAGGAAGGAATTTCAAATTAGTGCACCCTTTTGGAAAAGAAATAGTCAGACATGATCTGGTATGTATTCGGTAGGATGGCAGCTGATTAAGCTGGTGTAAACACATGCAGACTTTCAGTGTCTGTACCACAACTCTTTTCCTGGATATAGGGGGAAAGTCACAAAGAGACGTGGAAAAGAAGGAAGTTAAGGGTAATCATGGTTTAAGTGTTAAGAAACAGAACAAATATTTAAGAAACTAATTTTTATTAATTCTGCTGCTCATAGCAAAGATTTGTGTGATTAATAGTGTTTTCTTGTGTTTTGGTTTGTTTTTTTCTTTATCTACTGAATGTAAATTAAATTTTATAGTCTCAGATGGTTCAGTATTTTTGTGGCTGTCAGGAGAGAACTTCAGTCTGGATCAAATCTAGTATTGTGCTCCAACTGAGCAATTGTTCTTTGTGCATATTGATGTAACTGTCCATGGCTCTGCAACAGATTCCAGTGCAGTACTTAATTTTGTAATGTGATTCTAAAAATAAGTGCATAGTCTTATGTAACACATCTTGTATTGTTAGCACCTAGAGGCTTCATCCCCACTGGTATGAAGTGGAACACAGCCTACATAATTTTTGATTGTGGGTATTTACATCTGAAATACTTTCTCTGTCAGTGTCTTATGGGCAAAGAGTAGCTTTGTTTTGGGAATCATGTAGTAGTTTTAGGAATATCAGATATCTCATTTGCATGGTGAAGTATGTTACTGCTTTGCCTATCTGAGCAAAACAACAGTTGGAAAGGTACTGTGTAGTTCAGTAGACATTTGTTTCCCTAAAGCAGCTCTGTGGATTCCTGCTTACAGGTATGTGTGCCTTCTCAGAGCCCTCACTTAAAATTGACTCTGCACTGGAACTGTAAGAGTTCTGAAAGTCTGTGGATGCTTCAGACATGAAAATGAGATGTTAATCATATTAGTGCAGCTTTGAGGGCAAACTTGAAATCAGCTTGAAAAGAAGGGTGACATTTATGATCAAATTACACTATTCTGTTAGTTTTTGTACACCGCTTACTGTAGTATTAGCAATGTTTTGATCTCTTTAATGTGGCTTTTCTCATGCTTTTTGAATTCGGGCTGCAAATAACATGTTAAATTAAATGATAAAGTGCCTCATGTCTTGCTGATAGGATGACACCTGTACAGAGCAAATGTATCGTATGTAAATAATTTAAGGGACAGAAATCAAATTTATCAAGAATTACAGCTTTATCTGAGGAACTTGGTTTTTATTTTTCACCACTTCTTGAAGTAGGTGCTGTGCTTTTACATTAAGGGCACAGCTGAAATTTCAGAGGAGAGGATTGAAAGTTCATCTCAAAGTCTGAGGCCTAAACAGAGGCAACCATTCTTTATTCTGTTGGTGTCCCTCTGAAAGTTAATTTTCTATAGTATTGTTTACTGATATCCCAAATGCTTCACTTTACAAGGTCCTTCTCTTCCCCTGAGAGGTCTGATACTTCAGTGGAGAATGAATGCAAAGGGATCTGAGGAAATAGATACTTGTAAAATGAAACAAACAGGTAATCTCTTGATTTGGTTGCATCTTTAACAATAAATGAGATGTTTTTAGATGCTTTTAATGATTGTTTGATCTGAACAATTCAAATTATTCAATTTTCTAGCAATATCTAGGCTAGGTAGATGTAACTTTGGCTAGGTGGATATAACTTTGGGGCAGGGGGAGTGCTGTCCACCCTCAGACTTTCTTGTCAACTATGGGAGTAATCTGGAAAGACTGAAAATATAAAGCTTGATATTTATGACACCAGAAGCCCAAGCTTCAGTGTTAGGATTACCCTTGGCAAAGTATGGGTTACTTCTGTCCATCCTGAGGCCCAACAGCACATATACATATTCAGGTAGTTAGATAGGTGCTATTTCTAGAAGTGTAGGTTTTGTTCTCTTTGTAGAAAGGCTGAGACTGTTCCCCAGCCCCGGTGGAGCAGGCATGCACGATAGGTAAGGAGAAGGTGGGTGAAGGAAGAGGCCTGTGTGCAGACCATGCCATGTTGTTCTGATCCTGGTGTGTCAGCCCAGGCCTAGCCTGTCACTTCATACTGTGCTTGTAGAGAAGAAATGCAGTATTGTTATAGCAAATATGTTTTTCTGCTCCGTCTGGTATTATTTCCTCTTTTTCTGGAGTAAGTGTCCAGGGAGCCAAATGCAAGAATAATGCATTGGTTGTGTATTTCAGCATTTTTGTGCACAGTCTTTTTAAGAGTGTATCCCAGAGTTTGCTCACCACAGCTGTCTGTCATCTGTTTGTTCACTGGTAAGAGAAGACTGCTAATGTGAAGTAGGTCCTGCACTGAGCTGTCTTGGCCTGGTTTGAGTAGGGCTGTGTCAGGAAAATGTTGGTATCACCAGGTTCATGAGGGATTGTTAAGTGAGAGGAGTTTAATGAAAAGAATGTGCCATTTATTTTTGTGTGGAGAATCCGTACACACTATTTTTATTTTAAACACTTAGTTGTCCTGTTAATATAATTTATCATTGTAAAGTTAGTGTGTTATCCCTCACTCATCATATAACTTGATATTTATGAAAAGCTTCAGAGTTTTGTGGAAGATGGCATAACCTCCCTTTCCTGTCTAATTAAGCAAAACTTTGAAGTTTTATGTGAGGTTTATTCAATATCTGCCTTTTCGACTTGCAGCTTATAGAATGAATGGATAGTTATTTAATTGATTAACACAGGGTCAGAATGAGCTCACATCCCTCTAATGTTGCCCTTGCCATGGCATGCTATAAAATTGTGTGGGTATGTTTTGATCTTTCTGAGATATTAATATTTTGGTGATGAACATGTTTTCTGTGAAAACTTTCAGTCACTAATAATTGTAGTGACACTCTAAAGTATCTGTTACTGTTTTTACTGGAAAAGCAAGAAATGCATAACATCACAAGAGAATGACACATTTTGCGTAGAAGGTAAGCTTCTGAGATTGTTATGCATGAAGACCATTCAAAATAATTCAGTTGTCATTAAACTAATGCTGAAGCAGGAAAAAAAGTGAAAATGGTCTTGCTTAATTAGTTGCCTTCATGCTTTGTAGTGTCAAACCCAGAAGACATACCAAGTTTTGCTTTGGTTTGCAGAAGAAAGTTCCCTTTCGTGGTGTGTTTCTTCTGTATGAATGCAATTTCCACAGTTTTGCCCACAGTGTAATTCTCTCATTTTTTCTCTCTCTTCTCTATTTTCCTCTCAGAGGTGAGAGTCCCATGGTGGTAGGGGTGCTGTCTTAGAACAAGACAGACAGCTGCTAATAGAATGGGTTCCACTGCAAGGCCTTGTCGTTCCTGGGAAACATCACCAGGTCCTGCGCCTGTCAGCAGTCTGACTTCTGTGGAAACTGCCAAACTGGCAAAGTAAAATGGGAAAAATCAGAATTATAAATGGCAAGGTTACAGATAAAAACGTGTCCCTTGAGTAAGAACTGGACTCCTAGTGATACCTTGTAATTACACATCCATTATGAGAATCTAATCTAAATTTGAGGTTTGAAGCGATAGAAATCTATGCAACACTGCTGAGATGGTCATATTCTTCACATATTGCTTCTTTAATGTGAATTATGATTTACAGTCTTAGCTAGTAGAAGTTTAAATTTTTTTTCATTTTGTGTGAGAAGCTTTGAGTTGGGTTAGTACATAAACCTGGAGAGCTTGGTTCCATCCAGTCATGAAGGCTTCCCAGTGTTAATACAGGCACATTATGGTGAGGAGTAAAGTTTTGTCTGAAGACAGGGATTTAGGTAAATGCAGGATACTCCAGGTAGCCTTTTTTTGTCTCCTGTACTCCCAGATTGCCTCTCTTTTTTTTGCCTTAGGTATGCTTATGATTTGTTAGTTTGTTTTTGTTTGAGGTTTTTTTGTGCTTTTCTTACTCTTCCATCACTTCTTTTCACTGGGTTTCATTTCTTCCCCTGCAATTTAAGATGGAAAAGTAAAGTTTTGGATCACCTCATTGTTCTTCCTGATGCTTTGTTTTTGTATTGCAGTGTCAGACTTGTCTCATTTTCAGTTCATAAACTGTGAGGGATATAGGTCACTGTTTAAATGACAGTTAGAAGTTTTCTTGCAAACAAACCCCTCCCTTAGTACATAAAACCCTGCTTCAGTGGCCATTAAAATTGCTAACTCAAGGGAATCCGAATTCAGGGAATTCTGGAATGAAGGTTTTCTTTCCCATCTTAACTCAGGTTCCATCTGCATGTCAGTTACACATCAAATTTTGATTTTGATCAAATAGTGTTTTCCCCAGAGCACTCTAATCTCATTGATTAGAGAGGTTTTATGGTGTTCTCACGCTGTGGTTTTTCTTTTTTAATCCCATTGTTCAGATCATGCTATCCAAAATTTTAGGCAAATACAGTATTGTTTTCTCTCCAATTTCTTCATTACAGTTTCATGGAAGTGCTTTATAATATGTTTTTGAAAAGTTATATTTTTATATTGCCTCACTGAAGTGACAGCCATACATTACAAATGGAGAAACTGAGATACTGGCTTAGTATTTCATAACAGAAATACCTTCATTTAATTTGCGGCTGTAAATAGTTAATGCTTCTCCATGGACTCATGAAATATTTCAGGCAGAAGGCACTTGTGAAAATCTGTGTGTGGCTCCTTCAGCATATTTAAAAAAAAAAAAATAAAATACAAACCTTAATGGACAGAAATGAAATTGGTGTACATATGTGGCATTTAAACATCTTAGCTGGACATGTTTTTTTTCTATAGTCTCTGTGTCATTAATTAGCAGAGGATAAAGGTGGATCTTGACAGTGGTCCCTGGTCCATTGGCCAAAAGAATGGGAAAATCCAGAAGGGGTGGGTGCAGGATCTGAGGCTCTGCATGCTGTAGTGTCTGGGTCTTTGGGATTCTCTGCCTACCCATCAGCATCTTACACATCTCTTTCTTCAGTTTCTGTTTCTGTTCCGAACTTCAGTTCTCTTCTGGTTTCTTCCTCCCCTGTGTTATAGCTATTCTCCAGATAGCACCCAAGTGGTATTTAAGACAATGACAAGCATTTCTCAGTCCTAGGATGACTGGTCCTTAGCTATCTCGTGGCTAAGCCTACATCCACACCATCGCACAGCAGTCCTGTGAGGAAGGGGAAGTGTGTTGTAGAACAGCAGAGAGCCTGCGCCGCACGATCTCGGTGTAGCATGTGAGCAGGGTGGTGCAGAGCCTTGCAGCTGAAGCAGATTTGAGGAGGTCTTCATTGGGGTGGTACACAGTGGCTTCCTAAGGAGAGAACATACTGTACTTGTCACTGTTGCACAGCATTCAAGTGCTAGAGCATCCCAACATACTAGATTTTAAAATGTTTCCAGCTGGAGGGGGGTATTTTTCTGTTGAAAAACATTGAACTCTCTTAGCTGCTCTAAAAAATAATAAATTTGATCAGTTGGCCTGTAAGATGGTTAAAGGTTGTGTTTGTTTCTAAAAGGCTTATGCATTCTGTAGTTTGGCCAAGTGAATGAATATGGGGTCATAATGACTACTGTTATACAATACAATATTACTACCTGTGCTTTCTCTAACATTTTAAGTTGGTCTTAATTTAGTTAAGACTGAATTGATATGTTTTCATAGCTTTTTCTTCTTTCAAAGTAGTGCATTTGAAGGTGATTTTAAACAAGGTCCATATTAAAGTGCATTTTGTGTGCATGCAATTTATTGTGCTGTTCTGAACATGAAGCATGAGATGAGCTATAGAAAATTTCTTGAAAATCCTTAGTTTAGAAATGTTTGCTTAAACTTTAAATTACAGGATTTTGTTCAGAATTCCTAACTTTAAAATACACAGTTTTCAGAGGGGGCTATCTGCCCAAGATTTCTTTCGAAAATGGCTCTGGAGTTAAATGCTTAAAAAAATATTTTTTGTTTTTGTTTTATTTTCTGAAAGGAAGTGTCACTTAAGGAGATAAGTTATGTCCATAGGAAAGTTTTTGATATTTTTAGAAATGGATTGGAAAGCAGTTAGCTGTAACTTCATAGTTAAGGAATGAATGCTATTGTTTGTGTTGTAAAATAAAATACTTTCTCTGTAAGGATATAGGAGGATTATGTCATGAGAAAAAGGATGAAGCAATTAAAAGTGAAAGTGTTACAAGATGAGTGAATGTTCTCAGGTGAGGTGAAGATTTTAGTTTTATTTCGTGTGTTCACCTGCATTAAAACCTACTGTGAAAATAGTAAAGATGTTTATTTAACGAATATATGACTCATTTTCTCCACTTTTGTGTTTTACAAGTGAGACCTAATACCCAGACTCAGCTGTAAGTCCTTGGGTGTCAGCTATAAATCCAGATCTGTCCCACATCTTTCTCCACTTAGTTTATTGCTTTATTGCTGTTGAGTCTTCTGGCTTCAGCTGGCTAACGGGTAGGCATGTAGGCCTCTGCAAATCCAGGTGAAGAAGCACGAGAACTTGGGTATCCTTGAAAATGCATGCATACAGAAGTGAGCATTTGCTCTGTTAGTGAACGTGCGTAACTGAAAGAGTGCGTGTTATGGCAATGTGTATAACAGGTCACAGAGACATCATGAATATTGCTGTACCCTTGTCTTCCTTTTCAGACTGTGCTTGTGCCAATACACATGCAGCCAGTCTTAATGTTGTGCAGATAAGCTGCAAATAATCAGGGATTTTCACTAGGATGGACTTAAAGCGTGTGAGTTGCTGAAATAAAACTTCCTTTTTGTGCTTCAGTTTCCAGATGGGTATTTTTTTGTTATTATGCAGGTCTTGTTTTCTGTGTGTAACCCAAGATTTTGGTAAGAATCTTCTATGTAAATAGGCAGTAGAGCTGTTAGACCTGTGCTAAAGCATAAGAACCCTAATAAACCTGGTATCATTATAGCAATTACAGTATAATAATGATTGAGAAACCTTTGAATGATCTTAGAAAAACCCTGCAAAAACCCAAAACCAAACCCTGTACAACAGTGTATAGTCAGTAGGATCCCTATGGGATTGCACATTTTTTGAAGACTTCCTCTAATGTGCCTGTGTGAGTAGTGATTATCAAAATGTCAAATGAGAATTTGGTTAGCATATTTTCCTGTTAGGGATCAGTTCTTGACTTGTATTTTCGTCTCCCCCACTCTGTCGTCCTTCCTGTGTTATGGTGCTTGTCCTTCTTGGTGAAGGGCCTGTATTGAATTATGGTTTGTTTACAGACTCTTCACAGGCTGCTTACTGCCTGCTTTTTAGGTACAGTGCCTCTGGGATCCTTGCTCTTCAACCTTCTTTGTCTGGCAAAACCAGAGTTTGTACTTCAGAAAATTTATTTAGATTCTTTTGGTTGAGAGATAATTTTTTAATGTATAATTTTATAAGGATGTGCAGTGTTGCTTTTGCAATGTGTGCTTCCTCTTTCAGATGCATATATGAATGTTTACCAGTTCTGACTAAAAAATGTGTTTCAGTTTCATGCTTTTTTTAAAGAAAAATTAATCAGAACGGTATAAATTGGATTAGGAGTAGAACATTCAGAATAAAAAGTATGCAATATATAATTTTTGCTCAATGACTCAGTGTCCTCTCTAATTGTGCACTTCTCTTGAGATCTATTGTGAGAAGGTCCCTACTGGGCCACCATGCTGTCAAGTACAAAGTTAACTCAAGGTGCAGTGTTTGCTTGCAAAAACCTCCTTAAAATATGAGCTGTACTATTTGCCACCAGTTTGTGTGTCCTAAGAAAGTTCAAAATCAGGCTACATTGTTTTCCAGGTTTTTTCAGTGCTTTTTTTATTGTGTTTTTTATTTTATTTTTATTATTTTATTGGGGTTTTTTTTTCTAAGTATGTAATGTATTCAAGAATTATATTACATTACATTATGAATTTTTTCAGTGGTAATTTATCTTTCTGATGTTTTTGTTCTTTAAAATGTCCATTAAGCTTTCTAACTGTAAAAATTATGCTTGATACTGATGGGCTTACATAAACTGGTGGACTTGCATATAAAGAGGTACTTGATTTTGTTTTAAAAAAAGAGTCCTGGATCATTAATAAATGTAATGGAAAAAATCAAATTTTCTGAAAAGAGCTGCATAAATGGTTAAGGGAGCATCCATTAGGGCAGCAGACATACATTATTCCCTTTTACATCACGTAACTGACACATGTTAATCATGGTGTGCTTCAAAGGAGTAAACTACTGATACAACTTCTTTCATTTGGGCTTTTATCTAACTAAACCAGTTAGAAAATATGACACTCTTTCATACTTTATTTAAAACTTAGGTTTCATGTGGTTTTCAAGATTCTTGAAGGGTCAATTCCTTTAAAAGGTGAAATTTCTGTTGTATTACGTGTCAGCCTTGCTGAATTTAATTTCAGTATTTAAACCAATAGTTTCTCAATGTTTAGTTAGCAGTTAATAAATTTAGTTGTGAAGATTCCTTTTGTGTGTGCATGTGTCTTCATCCTCTTACAGAGAAGTTTTGAGATTTCTGGATTTTTTTTTTTCTATTTTTGCTGATTCTTTAGTGAAAAGTATGTGTTAACTCTTAATTTGCAACTGTGAGTTGCAGTCTCCAAATTGATATGCCATCAGGTATATATTCCAAAATTGGACAGTTAGGTTTTTACATACAGATTTTTTTTTTGACGGATTATACAGCCTTAGGTTATGGATATGGTACATTTTCTTTTTTGTAGAATTAAGTAAGCAGTTCTCAAGTGAACATCTTCCTTAGAGAACCTTCTTATGGGAAATACACCAAAATTAAAAGCATGATGCCCATTTAAAAATACCTTTAGCTTGTGTCCAGATAGGAGACAGAGAGTAGTGCCTTCTATTTGTTTCAAAGTATGCCTTTGTTAAGTGAACAGTTTGGATTATTAGGATGCTTAAAATGACCTGATGGACTTTCAAAGTAAGGTTTTGTCTCTAATGTCTCTGTTAACCCATTAAGTAAATAAGGTCTCTGTTAAAGGGTTAACACAGATATTATGTAGGTATTAAGTCTAGGTTTCCTCAGTTAACTTCAAGGAACTTGCCGTAAGTTTGCTGTGAAAAGCAAATGTCCAGAGCCAGGGATTCCACTGTTGTGGCTAAATTAGGAGCAGGAGAACAGATTTGGAATCTCCTGATTTGGCTTTCAGTGTCCTGGGAGGTACTAGCATATACTAGCAGATACCATTAAAGACTGTAAGAAGGGTGTCCCCTGAAAGCTATTTAAGGGTTTATAAAGTGGAATTATTATTATTAATATGTTCTTTATTTATGTGATTTCTCTGATTCTTTGGAGCTGGTCTTGCAGCTCACAATTCCAAGGGCAGAGTGGAGTAAGCTCTTTTAGTATTATTTTTGCTTACCTGTCATATCTTGAGAATGCTGGTTTTAACCATTCATAGTCTGCAAAAGGTACTTTCTACAGGCAGTTGTATTGGGTTTGGCTGAGATGAATTTATTTTCCCACAGCAGCCCTCACAGTGCTGTGCTTTGTATCAGTGGCTGGAAAGGGGCTGATAACACACCAGTGTTTTGGCTACAGCTGAGCAGCTCTGGCACAACATCAGTGCTGTATCTCCAACTTTTCCCCCACATCAGTAGGCTGGGGGTGGGCAAAAAACAGCTGACCCAAAATAATGAAGAGATATTTCATACCATATGAAGTCAGCTCAGATGTAAAAGCTAAGACAAAGAGGAGGAAGGGAGGCGATGGTACTTGTTATTTTACAAAGTTTGCCTTCTGCAGCAGTTGTTACAGGTGCTGAAGCCCTGCTTCCCGGGAAGTGGCTTGCTGATGGGAAGTGGAGAATTAACCATTTTTTTCCTCTTTACTTGTGCACGTGTAAACTTTTGGTTTTGCGTTAATAAACTGAAACTCTAGAGTTGTTTTCCATCTTACTTTCTCTCCCCTGTGAATGTGGGAAGGGAGAGCAACAGAGCAGGTTGGTGGGCACCTGGTATAAAACATATTCTGTGGTGTCAGCCTTCTGACAACGTCTTCCATTGCAGAGGAATGGCTTTGATGCAGCCATGTCTGAGCAAGCTATTTATGATCATTACCAGCACAAAAAGCTTTGTGCTTCCATTTTTCTCTGCCTTCATAAATGCTTCCCGGCGAACAACAGTGTGCCAGCACAGGTACCTGTATGACAGGAAAATGAGCAACTAAACAAACCCAGAAGATCCACCCAGTCAGTAAGCTGGCTAGAAAGTTGCTGTGAGAACCAATGAAGAAGTTGCTTGACAGAGCCTGCTCTGATAAATGAGGAAAGTAAGGGGAAAGTAAATTTTAAACTGTTCCGTGCTAGACAGGCTTGCAAGCACTGCCTCAGGCTATAACAATTATCTCTGTTTTCCAGCAAGGCAGCTGAATTAAAGAGAGCTGCTACATCAGGAAAAGAGGTGCAAGTTTCTAAGAGATACTTGAGGTAGTTTGCTGTGTTTTTTTCCATCTTAAGCATGATCTAGGAAGCTATTACTGTTCTTGGGGGTTCTCACAGAATAAGGCTTTGGAGGTCGTAACTGGGACTGTTCTATAGATGGAACAAGATTGACTCAGCAATTAATTTAAACATATTGAACTAACATGTTTTCGGTCTGCTCGTGGTGTGACTAATGTGATATTTCACAGAGTATCCATTGGAAATTGGCTGAGTTGAAGTGAAGTCCAAGATTCATTCTATATAGGATGCCCTTTTCTGTAACTGTCTGTAGCAAGTATACTTCTTTTGCATATCATTCCCAAAATAAGTTCAGCTTTTTACAAACATCACTTAGTAAACTACTAACCCAAAATAGAATAGTTAAGTTGGGATGAATTTGCAAAATGAGTTATGGCAAAATTAAACTTTATGGAGGAAAATCTTCAAATCTGCCATCTTACATGCCGCTAGTGTTTTTTTAGTTTGGTTTTGTTCAGGTTTTATCTGTATGCATGTCTTATCCAAAGGTAATTTTCTGATACTTTCCTAACAATGAAATTAATTTTCATCTTCAAGTGTGTCTGTTTCCAGGAGCCAAACCTCTGTAGCAGCAAGTCCTAAGTTGAGCTCTTGGCTGCTGTAGCCTGAGTATCCATTATAATAGACTTACAGAATTTATTTTGCTAAGAATAGCAGTTTTTATAGTAAGTTCTGTTTGTCTCTCTTCTCAAACTTTAAATGGAGACAGAAGCTGCATTCTTTGCATTCTATCCATAGTGAGGGAATGAAGGAGGGAACTCATGCCTTTCAGTAAAGACTATAAACCTGGGATTTGCTCTTCTGCATGGCTGCAAAATATTCTAATAATTCCCTGAAACTTTGTTTGTGCTTCTACACTCAGCTGGTTAAGATCTGTCCAGTACTAAAAAAAATCCAGTGCAGAACTTTAGCTTTAGAGACTCTTTGATAATATGCAAAGGAAGGAAAAAACAACTCCTATCGTGTTAAATCTCTTTCCCATCTTAAGGGCTTACAGTATTACCAATCTGTTGCTCTTGGTGTTTAAATGGTACTGTCTGAGATCTTTGAGGTTTCCTCCCTGGTCTCAGTTGCTCTTTATGCTCTTGTCAAAGTGAGCAAAAATGAATATAAGAATGTTCAATTCAACTAAAAGCAAACTCAAAAATAAACGTATTATTTAACCATTTTCTTAATTAAACATGAACTGTTACATTATGCTTTTTTCAAATCTTTTGATTTGTTCTGGTTTTTTTGTTTTTTTTTGTTTTAAGAGTCTGTTGAACTTTCAAAAATAATTTTGCATATTGGTATTGTAACTTAAAACATACCTCAGGGTCCAGATAAGTATAAGAGCAGCGATTATACCAGCGGGTTTTTTTTAATTGATTTGCCATGGAAGGGTTTTGAATACTTATTTGGTTATTGTATTGTTATAGCAGCTATTTTTAAGGGACAAAATGCTGACAAATAGGTAGGAAGAAGTTATTGGAATGTGAGGTAGCTGGGGATGAAAGTATTGGGAAAGCTTCTTGAAAATACTATACATTTTTATATTTAAATTTGTGTAAATATCATAATCTCTAGCCTTGACTTTGGAGCATTATTTGGGTGCTTTTGGATGGTACATACCTTTTAATCTTAATTACAAACAGTCAAGATAATCTCTGGGTGCTCATTTCTAAATGCTTAATTAAAAACTGCAGGGGAAGGATTTAGCATACATAGTAACATTTGTCATAATGAAATTTGACTTAGTCTTAAATATTCTAGTGTATCTTACCTTAAAAGAATGGTTCTTAATATAAAATAAAGGAGTGCTCAGTATAGCTCCGTTTATAAGAGGGCCTGTGTAATGCCACAATTTTAATTACAAGGTCATTGTGCTTTCAGATGTATCTGTGCTTACATTAAAAAGTTTTTTTTTTCTTTAGCTGCCATTTGAATGTTACTAGTGCCTTATGAACTAGTGAGTGGAATTACTGTTCTGGTCCATCAAGAAATTACATGTGGGGTAGCATAGACAATACTGAAGCAATAATTAGACTCAAAGAGTTCTCACATGATCACGTGCAATACATCAAAGAGAAGTTTGCTATTTAGCTATTCCAATTTAAAGAGCAAAAGGCTGAATTGTTCACTGACTTTAGAACTGAGCAGTTTTATGAGAGATTAAATGAATAAACTTCATGTTGTTTCTAGGTACTTTGGATTTAGCAATCAGGAATAAAAAGTTGTTTTCTAATCACAGGCAAAATAACCTGGACACTGATCAGCTGGAAGAGATGTGCAGTTTGCTTGTCAGTACTACTTTGCTCCATTTTATTAAATGAGTGTAAAATCTGGATGGGCCCTGGAAGGAGATAGGCTTATTTTTCATGTTAAGTGCAGTTAGAATTTTTGATTTTTTGATGGAGAATTACAAGTCCTCTGCGAAGACTAAATTGTTTTACCTGTTAACCAGTGCTAAATATAATCAGAAAGTCTAAATTGTAACTATACCTGGCCAAAGACACTTTTCAGTTAAACATTCACTTACAAGAGACAGTGCTGTGATAGTTCATGTGAAACACAACTTTTTTCAAAATTCCCATATTAAGGATATGTTATTACGGGGCAGTTATATATCATGGTGCCTTTTTTTGTATTTTTCTCCTTGATTTTTTCTCCCTTGCTGTCTCTTTAAAACAAGAGGAGGAAAAAATGAAGGGAAAGGTGAAAGTCTCTTCTGCAACCCTCTTTCCTCCCTTAAAAACAAAGGGATGTGGATACAACTTAATTTTCAGACCCTAATTTAAAATAGTCTGGGCCCTGTTGGTATCAGTAAAATTCCCTGTGTGTAAAAGCACTTGCTTTGGGGAAGGCATTGGCCCCAATCCCAAACAAAACATAGCTTGATTTAAGTCATGATTTCTTATTTGACTTCAGTGAGGCTCGTTGTGTATATAGCATTTCCACTTAAGAGTATATTGTGTAAAAATAAAGTAAAAGAGTGATTGAAAGGACACTGCTGATTTGTTTTAAGTTGAGATTTTCCAATAATGCATTTTGAATACTTTACCATAAGATCTTTTTATTTATTAAAATACGCGGTTTTCCCCCTTGCATATCACTTGCTGATTGACAAATAGCTGCAGAAACCTTTGCTGGTCAGCAGAGGTATCTTGCTGTTCTGTTCTCCTGGAGAACCTTGTGCTGTCTCTTCAGGGGCAGGGTTGTTGCCCTTGTTTGTTGCTCTTGTACACTGGTTGGTCTGGGCAGGTGGGAGTGCATGAGGAGAGCACAGCATCCATGGATGAACCACAAAGGGCCTGTAAGAATTAAACCAGTGATCTGCAAAGTGCTCTCAAGCCAAACAAGCAAAAAGGCTAATGATATTTTAAGTTAACTGTCCTCAATGATTTGCATTTGTTTGTTAGCAGGGCTGACAAGAGCATAAACCACTGTTTGATGGTTTAATAAAGCCCATGAGGGGTATTTAGTGAAGTCATGTGCTCTTGATTCTCTACAGATGATGTGTATATTAAGGGTGAAGGCATTATCACCTTGTCTTTGTGTTCCTGAGTCCTACTTAGGGCATATGTAGCTGTTTATCATGAATTGCACTTTTATTTTGCTGTTTCTACTGCATTACTGTAAAGTTGCTCTACTAACAACCTAAAAATAAGGACATTTTGGAGTTAAATTAATGTCCACTTAAACATCAGTGGATAAAATTCTTGAATGCACATGGGATACAACTGTGGTGTTGAGTTAAATGGAGCGATTGGAGAAAAAAAATACACTCGTGTCTGGACTGTGTTGTTCATATAAATTAAACAGAATGGATCTTCATCAGTGCCTGACTGGGCTAGACTAGCACAGGTGTGTGCTTATAGCTCCACATAAATATATGATGCTTGAAGAATTAAATGGGAGAAGAACTGGAGAAGTCAGAATCTATTAGATGAAATAGAATGAAATTCAGTTTCAGTGTATGAATTAGCTTAGCTGCAATGGTGTATAGTGACCAACTCCAAACAAAAAAGCAGGAATATTGCGTATGTGCTCAGATGTGTGCTGAACTCCCAGTGTTCAGGGACTGGATTGTTGCTGCTGGGACTGTCTTGGTTCTGTTTCTGGACAAGTTACGCCAAAGCCTATGTGCTCTTAAGCTGGAGCTTGGATCCTGCATACAACAGTTGGACAAATACTTAGTTAACCTGTCAACTTATTTGCTAAACATCTAATTGAATGTAATACTCCTTTAACTATACTAAACAAACAAAGGAAATATTTTTGCAGGTTTTTAACAGATGTGAAGATTGCTTTGGCTTTGAGGCATGAGTCATCTAGGTGTTCACACTTGTATGCTCACAGCTATTTGAATATTTGACCTCTTCTATTTGTAACGGGTATTTAGCTGGAGTATTCTTGGTGCCTTCCCGTTTGCTGACAACACTTGGCTATTTTTGTTTTCCCCTGAGCTGCGCAGTTTTTTACTTAGAGTTTCTGGCCTTTAAATCTACTTGCTCTTCTTGTCGTTGGCATCTGTGGTAGTGGCTTTGTGGTCTCTTCAAGCTCTGTGTATTGTAGGGCACGGCCTAAAGATGGTGGCAAGGTGTAAAAGCTTCTCAACAGCAGGTGAGATGGATGCTTAGCATGTGCTCCAGGCTGTGGATTTGTGGGGCACAGTAGTGGATCTCTTTCCCACATCATCTGGGAATGAAATAACTCTGTAATACAATACAGGTCTGCAGTCATCTTTGTCTATCAGAGAGAGTTCACAATCTATAGGTGTTAGTAAGATAATGGCTTTGCTTCAAGGATTTAGCTGAAGGCATAGTGATGGCCTGTGTATTAGAAATGGAAGAGGGAAGGGAAGCATCCTACAGCCTCACAGATGCTGGGTGGTAGCTAGATTGGTCTTACCTGCAGGTGTGGCCGAAGCACAGCTCTGCTTCATATCTGATTTCTGTTTCCCTGGCTGTAGGAAAGAAAGGTCAAGAGTTCTAGCCTTCTGGGGGGATGTTTTTGGTGTTGCCTTCATTTCTGGCTGTTTTGACACAACCAGAGAAATTTTAATATAGGGCAGCAATATACCTGTGTTCTGCCAGAGCCCTCATATCTGTTGTAGAGGATCTGCCTATGCTATTTGACCTGAAAACAGATGGTCTCTCATGTTGTCAGGTTTTTCTAGCTGACAGCATCCTTTCTTTTGCCTCTTATTTTTCACTTTTTTTTTTTTCCCAAATAAGACGGCTTTTACACTGCTTGGAGACTTTGGCTTCGGGTTTTCCTTGCTCTCTTTTCAGACATGAAGAAAAATAGTCACAGTTGAAGGCTTTATAAGCTTTACCTCCAGCTCTAGTGACCTCTTTGTATTCACTCTGTTGCTGTCACTGTAGGTGTCCCAGCAAGTTCATATTGCCCACTTCGTCCACCCTGCTTGCAGTTCCCTTTCTCTAAAGTGAAAAAAACCCCAAACCGAACAATCAACCCAAACTCACAACAAACCTACACTCTCTCTCCTGTTCTTGATGCACTTAGCCACTAGTCTTACAGTCATACGTATCCTACAGTTTGTCACTACCTTTATCTTTTTGGAGTCACTGTGGAATTGTGCTGTATCAAATTTCATCACACTACAGAGAGAAAGGATTTTTTGCAGCCTGTTTGTATAATAGCAAAACGGAGGAGAAAGATGAAATAATTTTATCCTGAAGCATTCATCTTCTCTCCCCTTTCCTTCAGGCTTTGTGACTTGCTGTTCTCTTGGCCATTCAGGAAATTAATTGGTGTCTCTATTGATTTCAAGACACTACAGTGGAAATATGAAAGCGAATGACGCAGAGGAAGTACCTTTATTTTTTTAGTGATGCATATCTGCTAACAGTAAAATACCTGATTGATTGGCTTCTTTAAGACACTAAGATATATGGTGATCATGGGAATAAAACAGGGTTCTCTTAACTGGGACTCCAGAAACTGTATTTTTGACTTGAAGCATCCTTAAATTTTTCTTTTTGTCTCAGTGGAAGACTAAACTTCAGGCCCAGTGCCCAGAAATTTTGCCTGTCCTATTCCTCCCCAGATGAAATCTTCAGTGTATGTATGCTCTTCCACATAGTGAGAAAGACATGTGTTTGTGCACAGATCAGAGGTGTTGATTTTAGTTACCTTGTCAGAGGTGCAATATGTGGAGGAATTGAAATTGTAAGTTGTGAAGTCATACAGGCTAATGAAGAATTTTGAAAGGAGTGGTTGAGAAATGCAATTGAATGTCAATATGGTTAGCCAGAAACTGAATATTGTCTTAGGCTTTATGAACTTGAATATTCTTCCATTGCTCTTTGTGATCTTTTCAGGACAGGAAGGATAAAATAAAGCTTACATTATAAGAGTTTTATATTAAAAAAAGTTTTTAAAAATCCTACCAATTGGTAAAGCTTTTGAAATCTGTAGTCTCTTGGGAGATCTTTTTATTGAGGTCTGCATGTACAGACGTGTGTGTGTGTTTTGTTTATATCTTTATATCTCTATCTGTGGATTGTTATGCCCTTGTCCCCTAAGTTTGGTGAAACGAGAATCTTTGTTCTGCTGGGATTGTTAAGTTGTCTGTGTGGCGCAAGTGAACAAGAATGTGTTGTAAGGTACCAAGTTAAGTGGTTCATTTTTGTTTACAAGTATACTTGACAGAAAAGTATACAGAAATGTGCATGGTTTAGGATTATTGCTCCATTAATATGTCAAAGCTATGTTACTTCATAATTATCAGATGTTGACTCTTTCTGAATGGAAACTGTTGTCGTAATTTGGATTTACGTATACAAAGAAAGACAATGGTGATATTATATCATGAAGTGGTTAAAGGGGAAACGGATGCTAGAACAAACTCCAAGCATTTCTTTTTCCCTCCTTGATTTTACCTGGATAGTTAGAAGATTAACTTGGATATTTCTTGCATCTGTACTTGCTAAATGTGACTCTCAAGTCTTGGAGGTAAACTTCTCTGCAGAGTAATGGTGGTTCTGCTTTGAGAGCTGGCTTCCATTCAAGTTAATAGTGGTAGTATCTGTAGTAAAAGATCATTCAAGATGACTGGTCCTTTGTGCTTAATATTTGTTTTCTGTTAGCTGTCTTTTGTGTAGTTATTTTGTGCTCTTGCAAAGTTCTGCATGTTTGAGCAGTTTATAAATAATTTTTGATTGTCCTAAGTGCAGTTCATTGATGCCTGTTCTACTTTAGGCTACAAGTGCTGCATCCTGAGATGCTAATGTCAATGTAGAGCTGTCTTAGGTGACTGTAAGATGCAGTTGAAATAGAATATGGGAGAGAATTAACAAACGAGCTGCAGATAAATAAAGTAAGTGTAAACTTGTAGTTTATTGTGTATGGTTGTTATTCATTTTAGAGGCTTTTTGCATATCTGTGTGACAAATAAAATTATTGTATTCTCTTCAGCATGAGCCGTTAGAACTCTGGTGTGACAAATTTAGTATTATTGGCTTTGTTCCAATCAGTAACATCGGAGGAAACGTGAGGTATGTTCCACTAGATGCAGTGACTAGGTCCACCTCACTTATGTTTAACTACTGCTAACAAGTTGGAAATCTGATTCAGCTGCCTCTTCAGACATCTTTTACAGGCAGTGGCTTGAGATCACTTCAGGTGCAATTCCTTCCCTGGCACTTCTCTTTCCTGTTGGTAAGGCAAACCTAGGTGTTACTTTTGAAAGCAGGATTCTTAATGCAGCTGTTTCTGAGTTCTTCAATTACTGGCAAACAACCTGTACGGCAGACTTGGTTGGTTTGGTGGAGCATACAAAAAGGCCTTATTACCTAGAGAAACCTTTTTTTTTTTATTTATTTATGCATTAGTACACACAGGAGAACAGTGTTATTTTTCTGTAAGGGGAAAAAAAATAATTCTCTGGACAGTTTGTTCCTGAAAATGACCTGAAGTAATTGGGATTAGGATCACTGATCAGATGAAGATTTTTCAGGTGTTTAAAGTCAAAGTAGTATAAGAATATTTGAATTTAAAGAACAGTGGTGGAATAAAATTTATATTCAACTATGGCAAATGCAAATCAAAATTAAAAATAATGAAATTGTCCATCAGTCAAGACTATTGAGTCTGAATCTACAGAGAAAACAGATTTTGAAGTAATTCTTCTACAGGGAAAAATGTAGGCAGTATTCAAAAGGCAAATATTAAACTAATGTATCTCAAATAGAAGCAGACTATAAAAAGCTGTATCTTGAGTTTAGCATAGAGGAAAGTTTGCAAAATGACATGCATATTTTAATGTTCTTCAGTATAAACACTGTTTTGACTGGAATTTTTACGGGAATTTGAAAATTAAATAATGAAATCTTTCCAATAGTGAAATACTTCCTGTTGTCTTTGCTCTGTGTGGACTAAGGTTTTAATGTCAAAAGCATCTTTGTTTTGGCTTTGCATTAATCTGTATTAAAGTTTGAATGCTTGAAGAAACACTTCAGTTTTTCTGGCCCTTATAATGTGGGGTTTTTATTGAGATTTCTTTGTATTGAGACAGTTGTCCAAACTGTATGGTCTGAGATTCAAAGTAAGGCTTGTCAGTGTGAATACTGCATAGTTTTTCTGAAAATCAAATGGAGGAGGGAGGAAGAGGAGCTGTTCTTTGAGAAAATGTTTTAATTTTTTGTTTTATCAAATCTAATGTTAATAGCCATTTTTTCTTTTTATTTTTTATAGATTTTTATTTTATTTTTTTCTATGACCTCTACTCTGTCTTACTTTCTTATAAAGTAAGATGGTTTTTAGGGTGTGTTGTCTTTTTTGGGGTTGTTTTTTTTTGTTTGTTTCTTTGTTTCTTTTTATAATGTTATTGTTAAGATTTTTAAACACCTAGCAATGTTTTTTCTGTGTTAGTTAAAATGGAGGGTGAGTTGCTTGGTTATGGTTTGTAAAGCTAAAGCCAAAACTTCAGTTGCAGTTGGAGTCAGGGTGTTACTCTTGAAGCTTGTTTAGAAAGGTTTTGTACAAAACCAAACTGCTGAAACAATTATGCGTTCTCCAGTGGTGGAGTGAGTGTTTGAGTAGAGAAGCAGTAGATCCTGTATATTTCAACAAGAGCTTTTGGCATAAACTGGTGTAGTCTACATAACTTAGTTAAGGAATTGTGTCATAGACTGAAGCTTTTATAAGTTGTTTGGAAAACTGTAGTATGAATATTTCGCTATGAAACTGTAGAGAAATTCCAGGTTTCGTATGTTTTTCTTGAGCCTAGTACTTTTCAGTACTTTTCCTGAATTATTGGCTGATAGAATAGAAGGTAAATGTATGCACTTTGCATGAAAAGACAAATAGAGAAATGCCAAGCAGTAAAAATGTATGATGAGGAGTACTGCTCAGTTAGCAGGAAAGGAGGCAGTGCTTGCACTGAGCAGTAAGATGTTCAAACCTGCAGTATATTGTGGAGGGAAAGAGGGGAGCTGACACTGTTCTGGGATGTATTCATAGGAGTGCCTGTGTCCAAACACTAGTGAAATACAGTGGCTGCATTCAGTGATGTTAGGACCTCACATGGAACACTGTACAAGAAGTATGTTAACTGTTACAAGGACTGCATTGGAATGATTCTAGCAATTTGGACCAGAAATGGAGAGAGGAAGAACTGGAACTGTGCAAAAGGGAAGTGAGAGGAAAATGTAATGGACAAGATTGTTATAATGCTTTGAATTAAAAGGGTTTTTAGGAAGCTGGAGAGAATTTGGATAGGTGTGTTGAGATGCTGAGGATAGGCACCTCAGGAAGGTTGTATAAGGGCTCTCATGGGTTTGAGAGCCATGGTGTTACCAGTAGATACTGGCTACCTTCTAGAGAACTAAAAGCTCAGGGGCCAGAAACTACCGTGAAGGATATGGCAGCAACTGTTCCTCTTGAGTATGAGGTATTTCTTTGCTAGGGAGAATCTCACATTTCCTGCAAAATTTTTAATCAAGTTAATATCTAAGTTGGAAAAGACAATACAGTTTGATGCACAGCCTTCGGACTGAAGAATTCTCATTTTCTGTAAAACACAGAAAATCAGGCGAAATTAGGGTGATTTTAATGAGACTAGAGTTTTTGTTTGTATAGGTGAAATAGACTAATATTTGGATAAGCAGCTTGTCTTCTTAATATAATATGATTTACATATGTAACAAAATAATGAAGATTGGCATTTTCTCATTCAAAAGGTATTTATTTCCAATTTACTTCGGCTATAGTGCTCTCAAGGCTTATCTATTTTGTTACTTGGAGTAGAGTCCCACTCATGCTTTATCAATCCCTATCGTAGGGATGGTGAGACTGGAGTGTTGTGGAATTTCAACAGTACTGTTTTAATTAGTCTGGTAACATTCACACTGTAATGGTGTGAGATGCCTTTCTTCCATTGGAACTGAACAAAAGGCTGCTTTAGTGTAGTTGTTTGATGCTGTAAAGTGAGGAGAAGGAGGAGCTCCCTGAAACCCAACTCCTGCTGTGACTGCCTAGAGAGGCTTTGCTACCCAAGCCCTTTCCCTTTCTGTAAGACAAATCTAGTTTTGTGTTGAAATTATGACACTTTAGGGATAATACCCCCTTGATACCAGTTGCTTATGCTGTGATTGTTTGCTGTGTCTGTTCAGGGAAATAATATAAGCCTTTCTCTCTAATTTCTCTTACAACTTTATTATTAGTTGCATGCCAGCTATGGTGCATGCTTCCATCAGTAGGTTTATAAGACTCGTTGACAGGAGCAATTCCATGTGTAGCAGGTCTGAACTTAATATAAAAAAGTAAGTAATACAGTCTTAATGATTACAGTGTTAGAAGAAATGCTTAATACTGTTAAGTATAGGGATGCTAGAATTGAAATCATAACATTTTAAGGCAAGTAAAGAAAGCTGCATTAGAGAGTGTGAAGTGAATTTAGGATCTCTCCAGAAGGGAGTTGTGGAAGCTTGAAGTTTTATGTCCTAAATGTTGAAGCTCCTGAAGGATCCAGTCCCTTTCCAGGCAGCAGGAATTGTTCCTGTAAGATTTAAGTGGTATAATTTGTACTTTTTTATAGCCAATGAAATTGTTGTAGAAATATCTTCCCCAAAAAAA
This sequence comes from Cyanistes caeruleus, assembly GCF_971803275.1. Taxonomy (NCBI): domain Eukaryota; kingdom Metazoa; phylum Chordata; class Aves; order Passeriformes; family Paridae; genus Cyanistes; species Cyanistes caeruleus. Next base: position 47,248,583 of record NC_141704.1, on the reverse strand, counting down.
GAATCTGATAGGTTTTCCACAGTATTTAATACCACCTCCATTTTTTCAGACAAAGACCCAGCTGTCAGACACATCCTTGTATCCAGCAGTGCCAAGTCCTACTTGCTTTGTGCAGCAGTACTGCTCTTTACTAGTGCTGGTGAAGGGAGAGTGTCTCCGGATCATGTGGTTACAAAACTTGGGAGGCCAGGCTCGTTTGCAGAACCAGGGGCATCTGAAACTTTCTGCAGGCTTTTTTGGTGGTGTACATTGACTTTGCAGCTTTTGTAGGTGGAGGGAGGAAGACAGCAATTTGCCTGCTGTGCTGCTGTTTCTTTGCCGAATGCGATGAGGCTGAGTGTGCTATACATTGGAGACAGCAGCCTGTCCTGCTTTGCTTCCTCCCATTGCCCCACCATTGCCAAGCTGGGTTGTGTTGCATGGTGCACTGGACCTGGGGCTGCAATTGAATTGCTCAGGAGCCACAGGGCTGACTGCTGTGGACCTGGACAACTTGGTTGCTTTCTTCAGGCTTTCTTCTAGGCTGTGTTTGGTGGTAGCCTCCTTGAATAGGTCCTCTACAGTTGTTAGTACTTAGGGAATAATTTCACTGCAGTGTTTTGGTTGAATGCCTTAAAAAATTTTGCAGAATAGCGAATGTTCTTTGAAATGTTGCCACTTTACTGAGGGAAAGTATTGTGAGAAGGGATGATGCAAAATATTTGGTGGAGTTCTACTGTTGAGTGAGCTGCAGGACCCACACTGTTGTGTTATGCCTCTTCTGTGCATCACTCTTACAGGGTGGCTATGCTATTTGGCTTTCAGGTGAAAAAAAATCACAACTTTGTGATTGTGTACAATAGCAGGTTCCTCCTTCAACACCCTGAAAGGTCACCGGCTGCTTTCCCAATTCCTTTTTGGTGATGTTTTGTTTTGTTTGTTTGTTTGTTTGAAATTGTTTCTTATTTTTCTTTCCATTATTTTCTCAATCAACTAAGTTTTGTGTTGGAGGTGCATTTCTGTCGTTCTGTAAGGAGGAGAAGTTCCTTGTAAGGTGGATAATAGAAAGGCTTGTCAGTATTCAGGTTCTGTTGGGGTTAGCAGAAAATAAGTTGCATACAGTTAAAAATAACTTCAGGGGCATTTGTGATTTCTTATGTGGTTTCCTTATGAGGCAAATCTGTATTACTAGAATAACTTGTCTGTACAGGATCAAGGCATCTATGGCTTTCTGTTTGGAGAAAGGGTCTCTAGATATTGTAGATTTAAATCTCTGCAGCCTTTAATTTTATATTTTTTTTCTGTGAAAAGGACCCCAGCACTTACTGCTGATCCATCTTTTTCCTAAATCTTCAAGCAAGTAATAATTTTGTTTTTAAAATTAATTTTTTCTAGTTAATGATTCCTGCTTTAGTTTGAGTGTGGTGATTGTTTTTTTATGGCATTTAGGTTTTGCTTTAAAACTACTCAAACTTTTTAGTTTACTTTCATTTTATTTTTAGTGTATAATATATTTTCAAATGGATTTTTTTCCTGTTTGTGGAACAGTAGGAATTGTAAAAAGGTTAGAAGATAACAATATATTTTACTAATAATGTTTTATCAATCTACTTAATTTACAGGAAGTGGTCATCAGTCAAAATTTGCTTACCTGAGCAGACACAAAAAATTAATGGGCAAAAGTACAGTGTGTAGGTAGGTTGAGATTGTCAGTGTGCTTAAGGTTCTTTGAGGAGAACCTTACTCTAAGGGAGTGGGATTAGCTCTCAAAATACAAGAATTTGGTTTTTAAAATATTTAGTAGATTCAGCAATGAGGTGTTGAAGGAACTGGCTTTTAAGTATATTAATGTGCTCCCTACCTTTTTGAGTTTTTATTAATAAGTGACATGGAATGTTGTGTATATTCGAGTGGTCAAGAGAAATTTTAAAAAGTCTATTTTATATGTACTTTAAAATTTTCTGCAAATGCTTTTCTTTAAGATTTGTAAAGTGTTCCCAAAAGGGATAGTCTTCCCAATTTTGAGCATTACTAATTTATAAAGTGGTTTGGCAGTGGTTTTTATGGACTAGTGTTTTACTACATTTAGTGTATAGAAACATACTGCAACAATTGTTACAATTCAGTCTCATTTACTGCAGTCTGTAATCTTAACAAAAATTAGTCAAGGTTCTGTGACTGTAAATTTCCAGCAGCTCTACCACACAGTGAATGGTTGAGTTCTGCATTTTGGAATATGAATAAGAAACATGTTTTATCTATCCCCTTAAAAAAAAAACCAACCAATAACCTTCATATAAACAGTCTGCTTTACACATAAACATTCTTTGGAATCCCTAGTGTTCCTTCAGCTGAAATGGCAAAGGCTAAAAAGATCCATGAAAAACACCCTTGGTTTTGCTCATACAGAAATATTTGTTGTTAATAATGATATTAAATACTTTGGGATAGCATTGCATTTAATTCAATAAAATCATCTTTGAAGATTAAAGGTTCAATTTCAGGACTGTTTTGTTTTTTATTTTAACATCAATAAGTACCATTTCAGTGGCTTCTTTTTATTGCAAGTCTCAAACTGTGGTGCTATGCAGTATAGCTAGTTTTTGTATTTATGGCCTAAACATAGGGTAGGAGGGAGGTGACGTTTCTAAATTAGGTATTATGCCATTTTAAATGTAAAATTTGTTACGTTCTTCTGAATTAGGGAGGAATTTGGGTGAACTGGACTCTATGGGTTAGTAAAAGCTGACAAATTATTGGGAAAAAAATGAGTATGATAAAGCATTAAGTTAAAAACAGATGAGTTAGCTTTGGGGTTTTGCCAAATTGCATTTGAAAGTATCATGGTCACGTTCCCAGGAACACGTCATGACATGCTTAGGATTCATTAAGCTAAGATGAGCAGAAGAGTAAACCTCAAAAACATCTTACTTTTGTGATTACTCTGCTTTACATTTTGGCAATAAGTGTTTGAATTTAATGATACACTATGGAAAGTCCCAGAAGTGATTTTGAAGAACTTTTCCTTTCTGCTGTCATGTATTGTTTGTTATGCTCACTTAGAATTCAGTTTGAGGATTTGAGTCGAGTGTGAACTTTATTCTGTGGGCTCCTAGCTCTTGCCCCAGAATCCCAAATGGTAGGGAAAAAGTTATACTTGGCATGGGTTGGTTTCTTGTTCCTCAGGGTATTTTATCAGTGTGCTCCTTTTGCTTCCAAGATGGTCTCCAGATTGTTTTGGCTTTCCTAGAGCAAGGCTGGTCAGTAGTTTGCCATTAGGGACTGTGGCCAGTAGTTTCTAAAAATTATTTTTGTGGCAGTGTGTTTTTCCTCAGTCTCTATGTAGTGCTTAAAAGAAGCTGTGACCAGAGAAGCCTGTGGTGTGGAATTGCAGTTCCCTGTGCTGGTGAGAGCCAGTGTTTAAAGTGCAGCAGTGTTGTTTCTCGATATCGTTGGTATCAGGATGACAAAAGTTGTCCTGACTTAACTGATATATATATATATATATATATATACTGAATCAGGCAGTAGGATCCCTTCTTAAAGCCAGTAGTACTTGAGACCCATACAGGTACCAGGGTAGGAGGAATAAGGACTAACAGAGCTTGAGAGCCCCATGGGATGTGATTCAGCTTATTTAAATTTGGACTAGATCTGATACTTAATAAAGCAGTACCAGACAGACCTGTTTTGAAAAACTAGATCCACAGATGAAAAGTTATTCATTTATTGAGAGTAATCTTCAGCTTTGTTCTTTCTGAATCATTCAAATGAGTCTGCCTTGTAAAAGAAACCTTTGGTTGAGCACTTCTATATCCATGTTGTCTCTCATTTCCAGTATAGCACTTTTTATACAAAGGAATTTTACAGAAGCCTCTCATCCAAGACTGTATGGTTTTGTTTCATTTAGAAGTAGGTATTTTAGAACAGGACTTAGAGCTGAAGGATTACTTTTGAAGAACATTTTCAGTTGTAGATATTTTTTTTGGTGTTAAATCCTTTGTTGATTTGAACAAGAATGAGAAAGTTGTATTTCAGGGCCCGTGATTCAGAAGACACACTTGTCCCCTGTGAGGGAGCAAACGGGTAAAGTTCTGCTTTATGTTGAAGTGCAAGGCCAGTTACAAAATTTAATAAACTTTACAGAAAAGGAACGGAAAATGACTATAGAGAACCGCATGCGTACTTTGCTCTTGAGAAGAAATTCAGAAATATCAATGCAGTGCAGATTAGGTAAGTATTGGAAGTCACAAAGCTCCCAGAGTGGCTCCTGTCTTTCTCCTGACCAGGCTGAGTTGCAGCTTTTCTTCCTTGTTTGTTGAATCACTATAAGTGATATTTTAAGTAATTTTTCCTCTGAAATTTATCAACATTTTAAGAAAGAAGGCTGTTAAACTGGAAAACAGTAAGAAAAGGAGAAAAATAGAAGTAACCAAGGATGTTTCTACACAGAAAGTAGAAAACCTAAAGGCTTTCATTTCAATCTTTTGTCATTTAATCTGACTATAGACTTCACAGGAATCCTATAGAAATGAACACACAAAGGATTCAGAGAATACTTTCCAAGTGCACAAAACCATAGTATAGTGGAAGTCTTTGTAAAATTAATTCTTCATAAATAACTCGAAATGTAGAAGCTTGTACGTCCTTTTTAGAAGAAAATTTACAACTTAATTTTATCTGCTAAACTAGGGCTTTGCAGGCCCAGACTAGCTAGCTAAGCATTTAATCTAAAGTTTAGCAAATTTCTTTTTTAACCAAAAAAGGTACTTCAGATCATGCATCTTTTCTCTGTATGCTCCTAATAGCTTGCTGACAGATTATTTTCCTTTAGTATTTTTCAATCATTAATTAACCGGCATTGGTCAGTATTTTGTTCTTTTCAATTGAAATTTTAGACTGGAGGCTAATTTTGACATTATGTGAGAAGTTAACAGTAGTTAAAATCTTTTAGTACCTGTGGGTTTATTAGGGTTTTGTTGTCATTCTTTCCCAGTGAAAAGACAATTGAGCCAATAAAGGAAACCATACTGGCTGCCAACTGGCATCCTGTGCAGGGAAAGTGTGGTGGTGCATGTTTGACTCAACTGTGCTCTTACTCCTGTCCCAGAGATGTCTGTACTTGCTCTAGGGATGGAAATCCTGTGTGAATTCTAGTATAACCTACCAGAAGTAATTTGGTACCTCAGTTGCTACTTGTGTTTGTAGCTTTCAGCAGCCCCTGTGGAACAGGCATGATGGAAAAATTTAGGATGGCAACTTCATTGGTCACCCTAGTTCAATTTTACCATCACAGATGATTAGTAACTTAGTATACTTGCTTAATAGTGTTTTCCATCATACAAGAATTCATCCTTTTGATAAAGTGAATATAGACAACAGGGTGCTTGCCTTGATCTTCAGATACAGTTTATTGGCTGTTAAGATACTGTAAATTTGGGCTGTGGCTATTACATTGTCCCACCTGCTATGGCATAGTGTAACCATGGCTGTAACCACACAGCACAGCTAGACCAAGAACCCAGCTGGCTAAAAACACAAGGAGCCAGCCAAGAGCAGGACTGTGGCAGTAGATGTCACTGCTGTGAAACTGTGCCTTGTGAAAATTCCGCTCAGTGGTGATTCACACTGTAGTGAATCTTTCATTATAAAACATTAATTAAAATCTTCCTGTTCAAAGCTTTAGTAGTAAAATTATATTCTTAATGTAAGAATTGTCCACTGAATGTGCAGGTTTCTCTCTGTCACTTCAAAATCCAAAAATCTTGCTTATCATTAAAATTTTGTGGTTGCAGCCTGTAGTGGATCATGATTATATTTTTATATTCCAGCTTCCTGTAAGTGATTTACTTTCACTTTTATACTAGTATCAAAGTATCCTATACAACTTTATGTTCAAAGAATGCTTTGAGACTTAAGTAAATGTCAGTCTACCAGCTATCTGTAGTATATCTGTTTTTCCTTGTTCTGCTCTCAAAGCTTTTGTTAGGTGTTTAATTTATTGAATCATTGAGACTTTTTTTTGCAGTTGCTTAAAAACATTCACATCCTTAGTAGATCTTCATTTCCAGGAGTCTCCAGTATTGGAGGCAGATGGTTTGTATGCATTAGAATTTGTTTGATAGCTGTTTAAGTTCAGATTCTTTTTAAAAAAATCATGTGTTTGTGATTGATTCTTTTCCTGCATTTCACTTAGATGTGGGCGATACAGTCTTGTCAAGGTCTTTCTCTGTTAATAAGCAAAAAATTTCTGGTACACGATATATATCCAGTTCCTATATGAAACACATATTTCTGGCTCTATTATGTTTACCTTTATACATTAATAGTATTGCAATTTCTGAACTACTTTGAAGATAAATTCTGGTCAGAGCTAGGAAGACATTTTCTTGTGTGTGGCTAGGGCTTGGGAGTTACAAATTGTGCACCATGCTTGCTCTATAGGCTGTTTATGTATGCTGCCTTATTGTTCGTCCCAATAAGCATTTCGTTAAGTTCCCTTTTAAGAAGCTGGGAAGGGTTAAAAAAAGCTGCAAGGAATATATTTAACAGAAAAAACTTATGGCATCACAGAGATAGATAAACAATTTTTTAAAAAATGGCAGTATGGAATGAGATCAAACACAAAGAATACTTCAGTGTTTGTAAACGCTTTTGGCATTTGCAGTTTTTGAGAGCTAGTTACTGTATGCTTCACTTAGAGAGCTGCAGTATCTGGGTGGTATTTTGTTTAAATTAAGAATAACTATAGACTTAGGCAACATGTAGCTGCCTTCAGTTATATGGTATATAGGTTCATGATGAAATGTTTCACCCTCCATATCCTCCATATCAGACCAGCCTGATGCCAAGAGAAAGACATATTCATGACTTTACTGTATTCATTTAGATTTTGAAAAAATGGTAAATAAATCAGTTTTTATCTTAACTGAAAAAAGGAAATTCTGGAGTGCTGTTTCTTTTTGAAACAAAACTTCTAAGATTCTGCTTCAAAACTGTGCAGGCAGCGGGAGGGCAGGAAAGGGATTGCATCACTCAAGAAGCAAGAACTTCTTTCAGGACTTGGCTGACCCTGAGAATACTTCAAAGAATTTGGCATCAGATTGTGGTGTAGTGATTTAAATCTTCTGCTTTCCCCATCTGCAGTACTGGTAAAATATGTTGAGACTAAAATTCATTTGAGTATTTTGCTATTGTAAGTTTAGATGAAAGTGAAGTAATGCTGCTGGTCAGGATAACTTCTGAATCTTGTGAAATCAGAAGTTGGGACTGTGACCAAAATGTATACATTAGCTGAAGATTGAGTAGTCCCAATTTCAGTAAAAGTACTTTTTAAATTGAGACCAGAATAACAGGAAGCAATGCCCTGTTGCTTGTTGTACTCCAAGTTGTTGAGGCACTAAACATTGCTGTGCAGCTCTATATATACAGCTGTTTTCTGAGAAGCTCTGTGGAAGGTATGAGATGGAGGGGACCATCCCATGTCTGGGGCTTGGGCCAGGTCTCAGCAACATTTGCAGTCTGAGCTTAGACTGCCAATTTGAGGTAGCTCAGTTTCAAAACGTTGTGGCGTAAAGTCTGTCCGTTCCAAGAGGAGTTGCTTTTAATTTAAAATGGGTATGTTATTTCAGTTTCTGACATTTGAACAAAGTTTAGAGCATAAAGCCAGTTTTTTACAATATAGGAATCTGACTAAAGTCCATGTGCATAAATCAGAGGGTACAGAGCTAGTCTAATTCAATTTTTGACAGCTTTAATGGACAACAGAGTGATTGGAGAGATTTAAATTAAACATGTGGAAGATTAGTACAGTGGAAAGGCATGATAGGTGCATTTACCACTTCCTTAATTTTACTTGTTGATTGTATTTGTGACAGCATGCTAGGGAGCTCAGTCTATAATTTATCTTTTCCACTGTGGAGTAGTATCACTTAACACTTAAATAATGAAAAATAACAAGGATTTGCAGTTCAGAAATTTAAAGTCTTAAATAATTCCAGTACTTTTACTGGATCAGCAGTTTTTTCCAAGACTGATTTGGCCTTGTACTTCAGATATGATGTAAAAACATTCAAAGTTGTTTTGTCATACTTTATTTTATGTCAGCCTGGTACAGCTGTAATCACGACACAGTGTGGCTGTGTAATCAAAAGGTTACAAGAAACAGGCCCTCAAATATTTAGGAAGCATCTGAAGAGTTTCATTTAATAAAAACCACAGTAAATAAATAACCAAAGGGTAAAAGTCTGTAATTTTGATTTGGATTTTTGCATTTGGCCTGAAGAGTCAGAGACTCATACATACGTTTTAGGAGGACACTCCAATAACCCATAAATTAATTAAACTTTAACCTGTCTGTGCTCCTGGGAAATGTTTCGGCTTTTGCAGACTGTAACATTAGTCTGGAGGAGAGTCACTGAGAGGCAAGTATGCTGCCAGGAGGTTGTGGCAGTTCATAAATACTTCTTTGCCATCAAGGATTCAATATATTAAACATACTTACTGTTTTGAATTTTCCAGTTGTATTTTAAGGTAAGACAAGATGTTTGATGTGCTGTGTGTGCAGAATAATTTTTTTTGCCAGAATATTGTCATCTATTTCTATTTTTAAAATACCTTTGGGAGAATAAAAAAGAAAGCCCAAACCAAAGCGAAGCCTGTTTTTTTAAAAATTGAACTTGAATTAAAAGTAATGTTATTACCTCTTTCTTGAGGTGCTTCAAACAAATTGTTAGCAGCTTACATTAAATACTGTATGTGTGAATGTACTGATAGAAGATAAAAAGTAGCTGCTCTCTTACTCAGTTAAAAGATTTATCTACCTTGTGCTCCGTGTACAAAAAACCCCCCTCCCTCCCAAAACAACAACACACCTTCCCAGACCCCCAAATGCATTTAGTATTGATTTATTTAATGTCAACAAACTCCATCAGAGTAATGAAAGAAAGATGTATTCTGTTGTTACTCTGTTAATTATACTGTACATCTCACTGTAAAGTGCTTAACAACAGGAAATGCTCAAGAAAACAGGGCTTATTTAAAAGACAACATTTTAGATTAACCAAACATGAAACTTTTGACTCTATCCAGGAAGAAATAGGAAAGCAGTGCAGCTGTTTCAAAAAGTTAGTGGAATTAGTGCTGTGCTTAAAAAAAAAATAATAAAAAAAATAAAAAAACACAAAAAAATCAGTATTCCTGGAAAGAGGAGTCCGTTCAAAATCATCATGGAAATGTCCCAGCTGGAGCAATGGTTTCCCTTTTAGCTGAAGTATCGATGCAGAAATCTAGCTGTCTGGCTGAGAGTTTTAGCTGAAAGCAAATAAAAAGTCAAAGGAGTTCTTTAATTTTTAATCTTTTATTCTTCTCATACAATAAATGAGATTTGACGTGATGAAAACACCTAGATCATGTGATTATGAACCAAACTTGAATTAGCACTTCAAAATCTGTTTTATCCATTTGGTTTACGAGCCTTTATTATCTCCATGTCTGATATAGTGCAAAAGTTTTTAAATAGTAAATGAACCAACAAAAAACATTGTCCAGTGAACAGGTGCAGAAAACCTAATAGATATTGTAACATAGATCATCTAATAAGACTTTAATATTTTTTAGGACTACAGACCTAAATAGTTTATCAATGGGCATTTGTGCTTTCAACTGATTTGGTTGTGTTGAAATGTTAAATATTGCTTGAACAGTATGTAAGGTAATGACTACAGAGATAATTTCATCTGCTAAGTGCCTCCATCTCTGTCAGCTTGGCTTAGGTGTAGTGTAAGGAACCACAGCAAAATTTAAGAGAAATGGGAAAATCCCCACTCTCCCAGCAACAGAGCAGGCATGTGGTCATGGTACTTCCTCACTGACAAGCATATCAACACTGTCCTTGCAGCCATCTTCCCTTGCCTGTGAGGCCAAGCTGACCTTCATGTTTCCAGCTAATCTGCTCCCATCCCCATGCTACCACCTCCTACCCTGACAGTGTCCTTGATGCAGGCCATTTTCACTTTTATTTTCCTGGAGGGATACAGCTTCCCTAAAATCTGAGAGTGTTGTTTCCTCTTCTCTTACGCTAACTTTCCTTGTAAAAAATTCTGATTTGGCAAATTCTGATGTAAATGAGTGTAAATGTTAGGATGTTACTCCACCAGGGGTCTTCTTTTGTTTTGATAGCTTCTTAGAGGACTCATCAGCATTAAAGGTTTTTGAGATGCTTCTTATAATGAAGCCTTTGTATCATTTCTTTTATACTGGGAGCAGTTATCTCTGCTTCAGAAGTCAGACTGTAGTGCTGGCTTGGAGTAGACAAGGACCTGGTTTGTTTTCCAGTTTAAGCAGTGTTGGTTCATTTGTGCATCGTCTGTGTTGACTGGTGTTTGTGGGAAATATTGTTGAGCAGCTGTGAATGATACCAAACATCAGAGGTGGCAAAGTATGTCATGCTGATATCAAAGCTGTAACACTTAATAGAGTAAATACTTTAGCACTGCAGGTCTCTTAATTGTGAAGCTGGAGTCCAAACTACTTAATCTTACTTAGTTAACTTTTATTATAATTACTATTAAAAATGTCTTTTTTGAGTATGTGATGACTCTTAAATACCAGCAATAAATGAAAAAATCTTTAAAGTGTGGTTTTTTTAAAATTCCAGAACGGTTCTAAGCTTCTTCTGAAAAGTCATGCTGTATTTCATTGTATTTTTAAACATATTTGACCTATCTGGGGATTCAGTGAGTTAAGATGCTAGAATTCCAAACCTGGCTTATGGGCTGTCTGATTATCACTTAACCTGCTTACCTCTCTTCATAGGAGTGCGTTTATGTCCCTTAAGAATCTTTTCTCTGCTACATGCCCATACACGTGTTGTGAAACACGTATTAAACAACTGCCCTGTTCTGGTGCATTCTAGCAAAGGAGGAGTATTAGCTGAAAAGAGGACCAGTACTCTGAGGTGAGAATGGTCTGTCCCTGTTAAAATCCCATTTTGTGTTGCCAGTACAAGCTCCAACACATTTTTTCAGGCTTCTTATTCCCTATATCTGTTTTGCTTCGTCTTGGCACCCCTGTGAGTTTTAAGCTGAAGTTACTTATAACCAGTTCTATGACTTATTTCTTACAAAAATGAATTTTTAGAGTAGGAAGTACAAACTTCTTTGAACTGTTGGCTTTGGTCACAATTTCCTTTTTTGCTTTCATGAGAAATTTATAGAATCTGTTAAATTTCTAAGTACTGCATAACAGTGTGCATGTGCTTAGTGTGATTTTACTTCGTGGATTCATTTCCCCATTTACCTGATCCTTTTAGCTTTCAGACGGCACATGGATCTTCTGAGTTTGGCCATATGCACAGTTTGCTGCAACAGAATTTTGCTGAGCACAGAAGTTGCATTTTTATCAGTTTGCTCTGAGGATCAAAAATGCCAAATTCCAACTTCTTTCTCTGGAGCCTGGAGGGAATGGTAGGATTTTGTTATTTCTGAAGAATTTAGTGTAGTAGGAATTTTCTGATCTTTTATAGCTTGGCTTTACAATTGTATATGCTCTGTTAAGGAAGTCTTCAGAGGGTATCTGACTAGATCCAGAATTTCTAATTGGGTAAAGTGTCTTTTTATTTATTTTATTTATGCCACAAAGCAACAAAAAAGGCATGCCGAGGTATGAATAGTTTTTCGAACTCCTCCTGTGCTGTTCTATTTCAGGAGTGTTTTAAAATGTTTATTTCATAATAGTTAAAGATGGTTAAAAACAGTTACCATGTTGATCTTGCAGGAGAATTTCTGTAGCTTGTTTGATGTTAGGGACTGCATTTCTTGGATATAGTTTGCATGCAGCATAGATTCATGGTTTTAGTGTAGCTTTTGAAAGCATTATTATACTTCATAGAATACTTATAAAACTTCACCCTGATTGTTCTTGAGAGTAGGAGTGAAGGGTAGTCTAAAATCATAGCCATATGTCTTGTATTTCTCTGATGCTCAACATTTTTGTGTGGAGTTCCTGCATGTAGGTTGCTGTGCATCTTGTCTGTCATAGTGACTTTTTGAAAGGAAAGACTATGCCATGTTTTAAAGAGATCGCTAACATCTTCAGCTACTTGGAGACTTGACCTGTGTAAGTCTGTAATTGCTGTTATTTTCTACAGTGTTACGTGAATTTGGAAAATAATCAGTTTACCATATGACACAAGTACCTGCAGTTTATTCTAAAGACTATCGAACTTAGAAGTTTTTTGACAGATTTGTCTCTCGTTTTGGTGGCCTTTTAGTCTTCCATGTTTCTGAGATTGAAACTTCCTTAACTTAAAGGAATATGAAGCCAGTTGTTAAAGGTCACAGAATCATTAGGGTTGGAAGGGATTTCTAGGAGTCATCTAGTCCAACCCCTTGCCAAGGCAGGGTCACCCAGAGCAGGTCACACAGAAACAAAGCATGGACAAAATACCTGTTATACTATTGTATTCTTGCAGTAGGTACAAAATGGTGCCAGTATTGAGCTAATCAAGGAAAAAACCCAACTTTTTAACAAAAAGAGACATATAGTGAAATACTCTGTTTGCCATGATGATGTTCTTTTGGTACTACAAAGTTGTTGTTTGAGGGACTATCGTAGCATGATACAGTGTACTGGTAGAGGTTATCATTCACCTTGAAGAAGTGGACAAACTGTGATTATGAAATGAGAGAACAAAGGATCTCAACTTCTAGTTTTGTTTTGTCTCTTTTCATTTTGTAGAAAATGAAATCTATTTGTACCAGTGTACTTTTAATATTTTTATTTAATAGCTTTAACTTATCACCAAAGGTGTGGATTTGAAAGGTTCTTTTGCATTTGTTGCAAATTTGGTAATATATATTCTATTGTATATCAGTTCCACTTAAAGTTAAATAGGAATTATCTTTGACACTGAGAAATAGGACTGTCAACCCTAGTAGTTTTTGCTGTAAATTGAATTTATGCTAGCAAACCAGCTGATGGAATTCCAGATTCTGTATTTTGACTTAAATTGCAGGCTCACTTGGTGGTTCATGTGATTTTTGATAGGCATTTTGAGAGACACTTAATTCTCACTGAAAGGTTCATTAAGGGTCACATTTGTAGATACTTCCAATGTGCAACTATGTTATCTTCTGTGATTTGTGACAGAAAAGCAACAGAGTAAATTACTGCCTTTGCTTATTAAGACCTAGGCAGCAACATCAGAAGCAATAGGATAAAAATGGGTATATAATAGTATATAAACGGGTAGAAGCTTCTTTTAATTGCTACCATGTAATGGTAGCATGCCTGTTGACAAACACTGTAGTCACTGGTGAGGCAGGAAAGGGAAGATATTGCTAGAATTCCTAAACTGTTTTTGTTGGGGTTTTTTTCCAACTTGTATTACTGTGTGTAGTTTTAATCTCTCACAAAGACATTGGGTTTAATCAGTTGTAGTTCAATGTTGGTTTTTCTACTCTATGGAAAATTAAAAGTATTCATTCCCTTGTGAGATTTATAGTATCACCTTAGTTTAGATTTGGCTATGTTAATGGCCTGTGTTAATCCTTGGGCACTGCATATATAATATGGCAAAACAAAAAATATAATTAGTTTTCATTTTTAATAGTATAATTTTCTTTAGGCAGTTATAGTTTTTAACTGTACTGTTAAAATACACTTTATAAATAAATTCTGAATATTTTCTTGCAGCTTAAGACAAAATTTTTAAAAATTTTTCCATACAAATTCAGTTTGAGTAAGATATTTTCAGTTATTGGTGAGACATTTTTGTGTGCTGAGTTATACTATACTGCAGTGTTCCTCATAATTAAAAATATTTATCTTAAAATCTTTTTTAAATAAGTATTGATTGTTGTTTTGTATTATTTTCTCAGCTGAAGGATAGTGGTCAATGACCACAGCAAACTGGTTATTAGATCCTTCAAGTTTGTAACATTTGTATAGTGCTTCTAGTTCTGTAGTGGTTGTTAGGAAATGTTTGACAGAAGAATTTAAAGATCTTAGGAGGTTTCTGATGGCATTTTGCTTGATGAAAGTTAGCTTGAAGTTGTGAGTTTCATACATAGAATCATAGAATGGCCTAGACTAGAAGGGACCTTAAAGATTTTCTGTTTCCAGACCCCTGCCACGGCAGAGATACTTTCCACTAGACCAAGTTGCTCACAAGCCCATCCAGCCTGAAAAGTCTGGGGATGGGGCATCTACAGCTTCTCTGGGCAGCCTATGCCAGTGCCTCATTACCCTCACAGTAAGGAATTTCTTCTTAACATTAGTCTAAACCTAATGCTGTCAGTTTAAAGCCATTCCCTCTTGTCCTGTCACTACATGATCCGTATTTTCTGTAGGCTCCCTTCAGGTGCTGGAAGGCCACAATTAAAATAACCCCAAACCTTCTCTTTTCCAGGCTGAATAATTTCATTTCTCTCAGCCTTTCCTCATAGGAGAGCTCCATCCCTGTAATCATCTTATGATTGATTCATCACCCCTTGGGGCGATGTCCTTCCCATCCCAGGAACCCCAGAGCTGGATGCAGCATTCCAGGAGGGGGCCTCACTAGAGCAGAGGGGCAGAATCCCCTCCCTCACCTTGCTGGCCATGCTGCTTTGGATAGCCAAGATGCAGTTGGCATTCTGGTCTGTGAGTGCACACTGCTGGGTCATGTCCAGCCTCTCATTCATCAATACACCCTAGTCCTTCTTGGCAGGGTTGCTCTCGATCTGTTTGTCCCCCAGCCTGTGTTGATACCAAGGGTTGCCCTGACCCAGGTGCAGCTCATGCTTTGAAAGAAGCACATGTGTTCACTTCATCAGAAGGACATGGTTTGTGGCCATGTGGCCATGGTTAGTTCTCTGAACTCCATCCTAAGGTGTAGTTTCTTCCCTTTCTTTCCTCTATCACCATGAATAATTTCTAATAATATTTTGCATGGGTCTACCAGTGGGAGTTGTAAGTACTTCTGCAACATTATGCTAAAGAATGGATTGACCCAAGTGCACTGTTTTTACATCTTTAATGAATGGTTATGCTGCCAGTGTGCTTTATGCAACAGAGAACTGAGTTCCCACAGTAGAACAGGAAGAGTAATTAGAGGATTAGGAGAGGGATCTGCATGACTTTAGTCTGAGAGACAAGAATTCTTTGCGTAATAAAATTGCCATGCAACTGGCATGCCACTTCTGTGAGATAGTGGGCATATATATATATATATATATATGTGTGTGTGTGTGTGTATGTATATGAAAGAGGAACTTAAATAAGAGCTGATTTCTTTTCTTCGCCTCACCAGTCTAAAACCTCAAGTCACTGTTAGTTCCCAAAGGGTTTTAAAATCTATTAAAATCTATTTGTAAGGGCTTCATGAACTTTGCTGTATTTACATTCATAGCTGATTGGGCAGTGATCTGTCAGTCTGTGAAAAGGGAGCTGCAGTCTGTGTCTGAGGTTTCCTGGTAGCTTCTTGTCCTAGGAAATACGCAACTGAGTTCCATCTGCAGATCTGCCTGCTTTTGGCACAGACCCAGTTATTCTCACACCTTCTTACGAAGAGTACCACAACAGTGTTGTTCCAATATCTGTGCATATGCCTGTAGCATGAGTGACTAATGAGTGTGTTAGTGAGTACTGGAATAAGTAAGCATGGATCAAAAGGTGCCTGCTGCTAACCTGGCAACAGTATGACATTGTCATTGCATAAACCTGCTGTAATATAAAAGTCTGCATGGGGATAAGTGCTCTGATCCAGAAGTCTGCCAGCTGTTTACTGTCACCATTGACTATTGGGAAGTAGATAAATTGGCTGCTGGTTTTAGCTTCAAAATGAGCACAAAGTAAGCAACCTGGCTACAGCAGCTGCATCTTAAGTCTCTAATCCCGTTCCTGGTCTTTCTCTTGTTATTGTGCTGTTAGTTTTGTGACAGGGCTGGATAGCGGTGTGAATTGTACCACCACATTTCTCTGCTGTGATCTGTGCTGCAGTTCACCCTACGAACAAGTGACAACCCTTTCTAGTGGAGTGGAGTCCTGTTAGGGGTGCAGGCAGTTTCCAGAATGCCCTCCAGTGCCACGATCACCTCCCTCAGTGGGAGTTCAGACTACTTGAGCACTGCATGTGACTGCTTCACTTTGCACTGTTGAACAACATAAAATCACATACAAAAATGCTGTTGTGAGGAAGTGTCAGTGTCTGCAAAAAGTCTTCAGAGGTTTTCAGCGTAGTTGGGTGCAGTGATGCAGCTGGGGTGTGGACAGGAACACTGCAGGCTCCTCAGCCTTCCCCTCTTCCCCTACAGCTGCAACTTGCTCTGTTCTCTGGAGTTCATCAGCACAGTTCTGTTAGGTGTCATGTAGAAATATGGATTTCCAATAGAAGTATCATTATATATATGATTATTAAAAGTTTTACTAATTTCTTTCTTTATAACCATGCTCTTGTCAGACTCCATATTAATATAATTGTACTTCATCAGTCTTTGGGGAATAGTTTTGATTAGTTTTCTGGGCCACTGTCATATATGATTATCAGTATAGAAAATAATCTTTTAGAAAGTTTGAATTTAGTGGAGAATTTAAAATATCCTTCAGCTTTTCAGTAGAAAGACTATATTTGGACATACTAACTTCCTTGCAGCAGCTATAGATACATATTTTGAGAGCTGTGACCCACTGACTCAGAAATCTTTGCAGTGCATATGTGGCGAGCCACGTGTAAACCTTAGCAGAAATATGATCAAAATCTGCAGGGTCAAAGACAGAATAGCCATTTCCCCTTACATGGCTCCTGTATTGTAGCTCAGGGTTGCTTATTACATTAGTACAGTACCATGTACGCATCAGTGACTTGCTTTCTATCACAGTTCAGTTGTTGTTCTGATGATGTATCACAAGAGAAGGTTCTGTGGCAAAAAAATAATCCTTTTCTTATCCCACATATTGTTAAAGGAGCACCAAAGAATTATTTGGGACTTGTGAGAAGCTGCTTTTCTGCTTCTTAAGAGCAGTAGTGGGGTGAGACTCCAGCTCCTCTTCATTGCTGAGGATAGCTTCGCCAAAGCATTTCACTATCCTTTTTACTGCAGTTAAAGGCAACTGCTCATCTCTCTGCACTTTACTCAGGCAGAGCAAAGGACAAGATAATCCCCTTAGCCTGTTAAATGCTCCATCCCATCTGGTAGGTGATAATTGCATTGTAAGGGGATTAACACAGTGGGATATGCTTACAGTGTAATGAAAGCTTCATTGTAAGTGTGAAAGTCAGCTGATTGCATTCTAGCACTTGGGGACCTTACATTTGCACATATTTTGTAAAAAACATAAAAGACAAATTTCATTTGGGAAAGGTATATACATGCCATCTTTCACATATTTGTAACAGATTTTATGTTTGTTCTGGAATATCAGTAGTCTGAATATCTAAAATCCTCTTGTAGGAGTAGTGCAATAGAATTTTGTTTAGCCAAATGTTTTGAGATTATTCAGTGGACTATAGCTATATTAAATGCATCCCAGGTGTTGACTGCCGTTAATCAAAAGTACTATGAATCTGAAATCACGGGGTTTAATTGTTACCAGTCTAGGAATAGCTATGTTATTTAAACACTGCCTAGAAATCTTTGTCAGTAAAGGTGAAATTTGAATAAACCACACTGTGAGGAGTATCACAGTAATTTTGTGTCAACAAGAATTTCTGTCAAGAGCATTTCTGGCTGAAAGTAACTCTTCTTGCAGCCTACCAAAATAAATATTTTGAAATTTCAGTTTCAAGCATGAGCCTAAGGTAGTGCAAACTGACTCTTCTTTTAAAAAAGTTTTTTAAATGTTTTTTCCTATTTTTTAAAAATTTATCTAATGCTATAGTGAAGAAAGTAAATCGTAAGGTTCAGAGCATTTCATAAGCTAACTGTACCTTAGCTTCCTTACCTTTCAAGATGACAGAGATCCTTGTGAAGATAAGTTATGTAGGGCAGTAGCTCAGGGTTGATTATCACCCTGTTCATTTCACTCTCTCCAGTCTCCATAGTGTACAAGAAACTGGGCAAGTTGCTCTGTGCTGACCTGCATGTGCTGCTTCACTTGTTCAAACATTAACCTGTTTGATTAAAACAGGGTTTGGTTAGTGTACACTGTGCTGGGATGTAGCTTCATAGTCAGATGATTAAATGAGTGTCAGGTGTAGTAGTATGCACTGTGTGCAGTGGATGCTTTAGTGACATTGTATGACCTTGCTGCAGGATTAAATTTTCTAATGAAGTGAGGTTCTGTGACCAGCTGTGTGGCTGCTGTTTCTCTGGTTTCAGTTTCCTGACTTAGCAGCTCCGTGTGCATCTTCTGGGAGTAAGGGTAAAATAAAATCTGGTGGGTTTTTATTGGCTGTCTGAAGTAACTTTGCCAGTCTGTGATGAGGTTGTTGTGTGTGGTTAAGCTCAACCTTCTCCTAATCATGGATCTGATGAGTGGGGTCAAGTAGGAAGCTGGTTTTCCAAGTTCTGGTAATGAGACGTGGAAGATTTCAGATTTTTTTTCCTTCCCTTTTATTTTTGTTATTTCTTTTAAGGTGACTGAGCTCTAAAGAACATTCTTAATTATTTCCTTCTAGGCTGAAAATGTTTACCTGAGGAGAGGAAAACTAGGGAAGTTGGCTCTTTTATTTTCTGACATGCTGTAGTTTAAAATAAGCTTGGGTGTAAGGTCATAGAACTCAAAAAATAAACATAACAACACCCTTCCAAAAAATGAAACCATGTCTCCTTTCCCCTCCTCAGTTGTTTCTGGAAAATGAGTTTATGTCACATGAAAATCCCTCTCGAAAGAGTCATTACAGTGGCAATATATAGAAAGTATTTTTAAGAGGAATTTTCAGATATTCGGAAATGGGTTTTTAACAGTCCTTCCATATATATTTAAAATATATACCAGCTATGTAGCAAACCAAACCACATATGGTATATAATGAGTTTTCTTCTTATTTAGGTGACAAACAGCATGTTTGGTGCTTCAAGGAAGAAGTTTGTAGAGGGGGTTGATGGTGACTACCATGATGAGAACATGTACTACAGCCAATCATCGATGTTCCCACATCGGTCAGAAAAAGATGTAAGTTGAATAAGCTTATTTTTTCTCCTTTCAGTATTGAGATACATTTCACATATTTGAAATTAAGTGAGGAACGACTTCTTTTAGCTTTAAGCTGTACATGGCTGTTTCCAGTGCCAAGTGCTTTAGTTTCAGTGAATTTATTTGTGTAAACTTCAGCCATATGCTTGCCAGTGTTGTTGGTTTTTTTCATCTTAAAGCATTGTATTTGTAATTTCAATTGAGTTACTGATTATATCTTGTGCTTCCATGCAGTGTCTACAGTTTTTTTTTGTATCTCCAGCCATTTTTAGTTCTGAAAATGCTTTGTGCAATTTGCTGAAACATTTTAAGTTACATATTTCTCCTATTTGGAATGCCATAAAGTTATGAAACTAGTAATTCCTAAACATTTTTCCCCCTTGGTAATGACAAATTGTATGTTAGAGCTGCATTGACATTACTGAAGCTCTGCGGCTTCTTAACAAAGATAAATATATTAGGCAGCAAAATACTGTACTTTTATATGGAGTCACATGGAGAATTACATGGAGGACTTGAAAGTGTGACTTGAAGTTCATGTCACCTGCAGGTCAGTAATATCATCTCATGGCAGGCTTGCATTTAATATGTGGGGGAAACATATTCTTTGTAATAAAAAAAAAATCTGTTCAAGTCTTAAAAAAGGTGCAAGTGCTTAAAGTCTGCCTCCAAGACTGTCCAGAAATATACTTTATAGCAGTTGTGAACATAGTCTTGGTAAACCTCGACCTGTATCAGCATAAGCATTTCCTACAGACTCTTAGCTAAATTTTAATTTAGATTTTTCGAAGAGAAGGAAGTAGGTTTAGAGAATAGAAGGCCTTGTCAAACAAAATGAAACAAAACAAAACAAAAACCAAACGAACAACAGCAACAACAAAAAGCGTAAATGCAGCTTTCCAGTTTAGTTTCATAAATTGATAAGAAATTTCAGGTGAACCAGCAAAGGATTAAAATGCAGTACTGTGCAAACAAAACTAAATGGGCTGCTCTTTTCTCTTTATGTTGATTACATGTGTACATGTACCACAGATGCACATAGGCACAATGGAATATTTATGATGTTGAATATACATCCTGTCTCTGATCACTGAGAGGTGCTGCTAGCATTCTCAAAAACAACAAAGTGATTTTTGTACGTTAAATCCTCACTTTTAGATTTGATGCACTGGCAGAAAAATCATTATGGTGTAGTGAGAAAGGTAAAGTGAGATAAATGCTATGCTGCACGGTGTATGCAGTGAAAACTGATGGCTTGGTACATTGTTGACACAGTGAATGTTTTAGTTGCCTACTTTTTCTGTAGGCAGAGTTGCAGAAGTGGATCTTAGAATGGCACATCAAGAGAAGGAAGGTGGGTGTTCCAGACACCAGGAATGACAAATGAGAAATCTTGAAAGCCTGTGGGAGAAGTGGCCCAAATGGGGCATAGAAGTCTGCTGTTGTTGGCAGAAGAATGATGTTATTTTGACAGGAAAATAGAAGAATGGATTTGCAAAAGCTTTTTAAATTTTAATTCCAAATTATTTTTAAGATTTTCCGAGCTCCTGTAGCTGCACTATTGACCATTATGATTTTCTGAGTTTTTGCTTATGAAATTCTAAACTGTTATATGCTATTCTAATTTTTTTATAAATTTATGAAAATAAATTTGTGGTGGTAATAATGACTGTACATTATTGATCACTCATGTATAGCTAAATGCATATTGTGTGTTGCATGTTCTATTTGCTGTTTCATTTAGCTCACAGTAGGTAAGGAGGATTGGAATGGTTGTTACATTCTCTTAGTTTCCAACTTTCACCTCTTTGTAAGCCTTTTCCTGTTGAAAATAACCATGTTTTCAAGTAGTCTTTCAACTAGAATTCAGCTAAGAATGTTGTATATGAAAGTAAAATAAATTTATTGACTCTGTTGTTTAGATAACAGTATTGACAGGCTAAAATAAAATTGCTCAGAAGTTTTTCTAAGAAAGCTAATAAAAACTAATGTTCAAAACCTAGATACAGTTTTATGAATACCTGGGGTGAAAATTCCAGCATTCTAGATCTTGAAGTACTTTGAATCTTTCTGTATTCACATCTGCTATGGGAATAAAATAAAGGTAGAAGAAATTTGGGGAAGAAGCAAATCACTCTTATTATCTAAACAAGGTGCAGTTTTATTTCAATTTACATTATTCCTCTTCTTTCATTTTCCGCTTCGTTTATGTCTTTACTGATAAAATTAACGTTGCAGGGTTTTGCAACTGACCTGTGAAAAAATTACTGAAATGTTAATTTTTTTCTCTCCAGTGTATGTATGAATGCAGAGCAATTCCTTCGTTTATGCTTCATGTATCTGCTAGAGTTAGTTCTTCAAACTGAAACAGAATGGTTTTGGTGGAAGCCTCTGAATGGCCTCCTTAAATACTGTTTCTCAGGAAGGGCTAAAGCTTGTTTAGTATTTACCCTTATACTGGATACAGCTAGGTGTTTCTGTTTTTCATTTTGTTGAAGTTTTACTGATTCTGATCTTGAAAGTTACTACTTTCCAAGGAACTGTTGCTGCTCATATGTATGTATACTCCAAGCTGAGGAACGTAGGGAATGGTGAAATCCTAAAATTCAGAGTAAGGGCTATTAATGCAATTGTATTTGTATGAACTTCAAAACTTACTTCTCACTTTATTTTTACGGTAAAGTCAAGCCAAATACTGTCTTAAATTTCAAAGACTTTTAACATGGGCAAAGAGCTAGTAGCAAATAATTTTGGACGTGTTACTTTTATTTCAGCCTCAGTGTAGCAAAGAGCTTAAAGTTTTAATTTAAATTACCTGGTCTTTGTTCACTAGAGAAAGCAGTTGTAGATAAACAGGACTAATATGGTAATGGAAATGGAAAAGTTGCATGTTACTCACATGGCACAAGTGCTTCCAAGATCATACAGATTGGATAAGTTATTTTAGGCCCGCAATTATGGTTCCTTAAATGAAATTACATCTTTCTCAAGCTATTTTATGCTTCTTTTTTACTAAATAAGTTGCTTTGACTTGAGTCATGCTTGCTAAGTAGGGAAGAGAGGAGCAGAGTATACGCATGAATGCTCTGTGAGTTTTTCTTCACTTGGTCAGTGCCTTATAGCCAGCTCAATAGTCCTTTGGCAGAGAAATTAGGTGCTTTCTAGTACTTTCAGAACACAGAACAGGTTAAGAAAATAGTATAGGTTTTTGCTGGCAACAAGTGGGGTCTTCATAATATAAATTGACAAGATGATGCGCTGGGTGCCCACAAAACAATTGCAGAGCTTACTTGTGGCTAATTTCATCAACTTAATTGAGCTGTCTGTGCACTCAGCAAAATAATTTTCAGATCATGGATACATGTATTTTTATTTGGATAGAGTGAGAGTGGTAGAAATTGATAACTCAAGGCCCTCATGTACTTCTGAAACTACAGTTGTTAAATGAACAAAACAAAAATGCAGATGAGCTTTGAGAAAAGATTGAACTGATTCAGTTTGAACTGCATTGATTTCTCATGTATGAGAATGTAAGAAGGGCTCCACAGGGTTTGACCAACCTAGCCCAATCCACTGAAAATGTGTACATGAGAGTATAAGAGTAGGGCAGCTTTTGCTGCTCTGAACTGTAGCCATAAATACGACAGTAGACACACGTGTTTTAATTAAGGTCTACCCAATCAGAAAAGTTAGGAGATTTTTTCAATTAGTTTTTTTTCAAATCTTGGCCCAGTCCTTTGCTGTTCATTTTCTTTTCCAGTTGCTCAACAGATAGTAAAATGCTTGCAATAAGGTAGCAGTAATACTTCTGATTTGTACTTTTAATTGTGGCAGATGAGATCTAGCTTGAAGATTAGATTTGTCTCACTGCAATTGTTTATCTAGCTCCCTAGCACTAGGAAGTCCTCAGGTTTGGATATTGAGTACAGAAAAATGGATTGTTGATTCTGAGAGCCTGCTTTCCTGAGTTTCCTTCTGAAAGCTGAAGCATGTCTGTAATGGATGAAATTCAGAGGTTCCTCTGTCATGAGATGGTTGCACAAAGACAGATGTTAATGCTGATACAACAAAGGGTGGTCATAGGCCTTTTACTGTGATTTTATTAAACTGATTTCTAGAACCTTTATTTTTACTGTGTTTTGAAATACTTGGCCTTATAAGGGGATGGTACTTCTACAAGAGAGAAAATGCTGAAGGTCATTGTGGTTGAGATACAGAATCTTACTAAGTTTTGGAAACTGAGTGTGTAAGAGTTTAATCAGTTTTCTGGTGACAACTTAGACTTTAATGCTGCTGGACATCATTGATCCAGATGAATTGATGACTTAAATGCTATTATTTCAAGATTCTGAGGAAATCTATGGTATCTTGTTTTCTAAGGTATCTTTCTTGCCTTAGTCATAATTTTACTTTAGATGCTTCATATGGAGTTGCATGTATTTAAGAATTCCTATGAAACCCCTTTGTGTTAGGAGCAGTTGTAGCATTCACACTAATGCTGGTTGGCTGAACAGAGAATACTGTACATTAACCTTACTTCTAATTGTCTGAATAGTTTTGATCCATTTGTGAAGTGAGAAAAAACCCTGAAGTTTATTTTGAGAAATAAATATATTCTTGTCTTCATTATAAATGGCAAATGAGTATTTTCACGTGCATTACTTTGCACATAAACGTTCTAGTAGATTTGACTGAATAGTGAGCTGGTTTGCCCTGCTCGCTTTGTGAAAAACATGATTTAGGCTTCGCTCTTCGAAGTGTGAGTTACAAAGCAACAGAGTTACTTTTCACCTTCCAGAACACTGATTGAACATTCCTTGCAGGTATTACTGAGTACACAATAAGGTTTTTTTTAAAAAAGCCTCAAACAACCCACAGAAGAAAAATAAAAAACCAAAAACCCTAATGGAAACAAACTTTAAATGTATGAAAATTGCAATGCCATTGATAGTGGCAAATGTGGCAAAATAGTTGGAAGGATTTGCAGAGATTCCATACTGTGTGAAATAGCATAAACACACACTTTTGTCTCTTAAGTTCTTTCAGTTGAAGGAACTTCGTGTTTTAGTGCAGTTCCCTTTCAGAGCCTATCATCATTCTGCCTATAATGTGCATTTTCATAAGAAAGTTACACAGTATGCCGAAAAAACAAAAAGTTTTAAATACAAAATGCGCCCATTACTATATCACCTATAAGTTTGTACCTGAACGGATTTATCAAATTAAACAATGCATGATAAATTAATTTTGTTTAGCGACAAAAGTGTGTTTTTATACCATTTCACACAGTGTGCAAGTATGTATCTAAAAATATATATATCTGAATATAAATTACTTCACATCCCTTTACAATTTGGAATTATGTCACAAGGAAATTAATTTTGCCATTAATGACTGTAGTATAATTTTCACTATGATTGTGTTGGTATTTAGGCTTTTTATAGAATAATTGAATGACTGTGGTAGGTGTTCTATACTTTGCTTCATCTTCACTTCATCTAGAAGCTTTATTTTACTGCATCTCTACTTCACAATATATAGTAGTTTTTCTACGTTATCTCTAGCTTTTGAAGTGGTGCCTTTCACTAGATTAATTCCATACATAAAATCATGTGCATTTGCTAGAACGGGAAGGTAGGTTATGGTTTCTTACCCAGTAACTCAGTTCATTGAACATGCTGCTTTGTTATATTGATGGTTTATGAGCTTAGTGTTGGGCATTTTGTTTGGTTTTTGGTTACTTGTATGCATCTGGTTATTTAGTTGGTATAAATTATTTGCTTTGTTGTCCTAGTTCTTAATTGCTTTGGCATTTTTTGTAGCATATTTCAATGAGCTTTCAGTAGTCATTTGGCTCATTGATAAACTGTACTGTCAAACCATGTCTCTACACAGGGAGAATTTGTTTTTACTTGGGTAGGCCATGTTGACCTCACAGTAATAATGTCATTGTCATTCAAAAGCAGCAGCTTGTCCCTAAGATCTTGAGATATTGTGCCATCAGCAGTGTGGTCTTACCTCCTTGTGCTCTCCAAGTGCTGCTGGAGGCAGAAGATCATAACAAACCAGAAATTACTGAATCTGATAAACTGAATAAAATTTCATTTATTTTACAGTACTGTGTTTGGGTTTATATTGCACAAATTATTTACCTCAGTAATAATTTTCACTGGCAGATAATACCCTTTATTTATATATGTATACAAGGTTTTCATTGATTTATGATACTGAGATTTGGAAATACTTTCTTGCAACATGGTAATTTTGTGAGTGCTGTATTAAAAGGTGGTGTAAAGAGGAAGACTAATAGCACTACTAAAAAACTGTCAGAGTCTAGAAAAATATGTATTTTTAGCTGGTTTTTTTTACTTGTTTTACTACTTTTTTTTACATCAACATAACACTTTCTTCTTTTGAGGCTGTGGGTCAGATGTTGTTATTAAATAGTGCAGCACAGATGGGAGATACCAGAAATAAAGTAATGTAAATACAAAATAATGCTGATGTTTGCATCTGTGTGAAACCCATCATTTATCAGGCCAGGTATTCCTCACAAACTTGCTTATTCTACCACATTTTGCTTCTAGGAGTTGACTGTAGTGCTAAATCAATATATTTTAGCTACAGCTTCCCTCATGTTCAAGAAAGTAGCTTTGGGCTGTAACTACATGATGTAGCAGCCTTCAAAGAATTGCTTTACTGAATTTTCTTGGTGCCACCCTGCTGACGTGTGGTACCTTGGCAGTGATGGGTCCCACGCTGAGCTGGGGCTTTGCTTGGAGCAGGCAGGATGCTGCAGTGCACCGGGAGGCAGGAACCTGTTCAGCCAGCGCTGCTGCTGGACGTCCCTCCCACCACCTGCTTGCTGCAGCCTATGTTCTCCACTCTCTCAGGAGGATTGTAAAGTGCAGTGTTTTCTTCACAGTTCTGGCAAATTTAAGCATTTTTGGTGCTGGGGGTTTTTTTTGAGATTTGTTGACATTTTCAAATGAACTGAAACTGATCAAGAGTAATGAAAGCAGTTACAGTAAAACGTCTCAGCACTAGAGATAGGAAATTGATAGCCCCTTGCAGCTTATTGATTCTTGGTGTGGACCAGTCCAGAAGAATTGGGCCATCTGCTTGCATCATCATTTTGAGTTTAAATGCATAATCTTCCATGATCAAAATTGTGCTGTCACTGTTTGAGACTCATGAGTAAAATGATGTCCATGTCTTGAGTGTCATGAACTCAGCCTTTCATCCTGCCAGTACTGAGTGTTGGTCTTTTTTGCATCCTGGCAAAATAAAGCGCAGCCTTCATGTTACACATGTCTCTTTGCTCAGTAGTCCCCCTGTCCCATGGGAGGCAAATCTTAGGCCTCCTCTGTCTCCTAATAACAACATAGGGAAAGCTAATTGGAAAAAAATCTGCTTAGTTCAGTGATACAACTTCGGAATAGAAGCAGAAATCCCATGCTGGGTTTTGTGGCTGTTAACCTCTAGCAAATTGATTTAGGTTGTTACAACTGTAATGAGTATTTTTTCCCTAAGATTCTAACATAATTGGGTAAAGCTTAATAGGTCTTAACAACTGGAAGAGGCTTTAGTCACCTTAAGGCTTAGACTGCTTTGGTTTTTATTAAGGTTATGACTTTTGGCTGTTATAGACAAATTCAAGTGACTTCCAGTCGCAGTTGCAAGTATGCTCTTGGGAGAGTTGTTATATTTTCTGTGTCATGTAGCAGGTAGCCCAGTGAGATTGAAATAATGATTGCAAAATGACAGAAGAAATGTTTTTAGTATTACAAAACCATTCATCTTGAATCTTCATTATCGTTGCTAGACCAAGTTTGAGTAGACTATAATAGTGACTCAGAGACTTTGAAAGCAAGTCAAGGTTCTGGTAATATAGGATAAGGTTTTGTGGAATTTAACCTCCGTTGTTGATCTAAATTGTATGGAAATAATAAAAAAAAAAGACAGTTTTAAACTGTTCCTTACTTAGATATGACATAAAAAGGGTGTTTAATGAAGTAGAGATGGAATAAGTGAGATTCCCCTACAGTGTATCTCCTGATATTGAGAAAGGCTTCATTTAATCTGCCTGGAACAGATCTACAGGATTTTTTATTGATTTTTTTTTTTTCTTGAGGCTTGTTATCTTTGATGTTCTAAGTATGTTATGACATTAAATTATCAGACTTACTGAATTTAACACCTGGCCTTTATTAGGGTTTTCTATAAAGGTTTCTCTACAAGTCATTTTGCAATTAACTTTTCATGTAAAAGTAAGTTGCACAATAGATGTGACCTACTTTGCAATGTTTCAGAAGAAAACCTTTCTAATAAGCAGTGTTGAATAAATATTATTTGCTACTACTTTTAGCTGAATTTAAAAAATCAAGTAGTACTCATTGTACAAGAAGTGGGATTCTTTTTTCTCTCTTTAAAGTAATCTATTGCCTCTTAGGGGTTTTCTAATTATGTTTTTTTTTACGCCAAATTAACATTATAAATAAAAGATTGTATACTGAGTTCTGTAACATTTTCTGCTTATTGTACCATATACCATCACAGTAATTTTTTAGTTCCCCGAGCATCCATACTTATGGGGTATTCTTTTTTGGCTTAACTGTTTTGCCTACCTGTCCTAAAGCTGGTAGTACTTTTTGACTGATGTTTCTAGCACAGTGTCTGGTGTGTTGACTTCTATTTTTGAACTTGTGTGCCTTTATCATTGTCTCAGAAGGTGTCCAAAAACATTCTGCCTCTCATTTTTTCCCATAGAATTACAATTTATTACACCCAGAAACATGTTCTAGGATTTTCCAACTTGTCAAACTTGAATATTCATTTCTTTAACCTCACCATTTTATTTTGTGTTTCCTTTCTTAAAACATACTATGTCATCTTGTTTTGTCAGTGTTTAATTAACATAATTTGTTATTTTGGTGGGGGGGGAAGTGTGCTTTTAAATCTTGTCTTGCAAGTGTCCCCACTTCAGCAGGCTTTGTTCCATGTTGCAGACAATGTTGATGTGAGTGAATTTTATTCCTTCTGAATGAAAACAGGTTGCAAGAGATGCTTCAGCACTGCATCAGACATGTATCACTCGCTAGTGGGCATCTAGTCCATGGCATCAAGTGTTATAGTTAAGAAAGCATACAGTAGCTGGTAGGCTTCCAGAACCAACTTTCTTTTTTACAAATGTGCTTCCCTCTTGCTGCGTCACTTCCTGATGCAGGTATGGCCTGTGAACCTGGTTGTATGAATGCTGAGCTGAAGCCACTGGATGTTATTTAAAGCGGGTTTTTATTCACAGTGAGTTTTTCACTAAAAAAGATCTTAGAGTCTTGCAATTTCAAACCTCTTTGTACACTAGTGTGGATGTTAGTTCCTGTAGTTGCTTACTATCGAATACCTGCACTTTGTTCTTAATATGTGTGAGTAAAATGTAGGCTGAGTTAGATTCTGATACATTTTCTGATGGTCTACAGTAATTTCCTGCTCTAATTTCTTCTTTCATGTCTTCTGTATATATTAAAAAAAAACAAAAAAAAAACCCATAAATACTTTGTAATTTACGGATATGAGTGCTACTTTTAATACTTAGTGACTTACCCTGCATGTCTTCTTTCTCATTTCTACCATCTGGATTTTGCCCCAGTATAGACGACTAGCAAATTCAGTTTATAAGGTTTGTTTGAATTTTACTAAATTCAAAAGTGATAAGTGATATCAACAAAACAATTTGCAGTTTATCACAGTAAAGTTACTTCGATTTGAGTTCTTTAGTCTCAAGTTGAAAATCCTTGAAATTGCCTTATGTTTCAGAATCTAGACATTCCTTTCCTTGAAACCATCCTAAAATTCAGTCCGGGTACAGACTAATTCACTCAACAAGCAGCTATTTGCCCATGTGTCACTAAGTAGAAGTAGCATGCTCTTTTGTGGATGGAGGGATTAGGTCAACTAATAACTCTTCTTGCTCCAGGGGGACAATCAGCTATACCTAGTATTGGTGAACAGAAAGTGTGTACAGGGTTGGATATTCCAATATTTAACTTCCCTTAAGATTACAAAGGGTTTTTTTCCAAGTGTTTAGATTATATGTCCTGTTTCTCAAATTTATTAATACTTTACATTTCTTCAGAAGCATGGAGAACAGTATATTCTCTTTTAGAACAATGACTGGAAATCTGGTATCAAGTGCCTACATTAGTTGCCTTCTTTCTGGGGTATGCAAACCCAAATCGCCATCTTTTTTAATTGAGGGTGATGGTGAAGTTATTTTATGGGTTTGTCTTTTGGTTCTTTGTGGTGTTTTTGGTTTTTTGGTTTTTTGTTTCATTTTTGGGGTTTTTTAAGTTCTTAACTCTTCCCAAGAGTCACTATAATTTTTCACATTTCTGGTGTGTTGTCTGAAAGTTGATAAAGAAGGTTTTAATGGAAATACTTGGTAATATGTAATTTCTCTAAAGTGGGTGGGCATGGTAGAGGAGGAAATACTGCTTCTGACATTTGTACTTCCTGTTAATATCTGTGGACAAGCACGAAGCCAGCTTTTAGGGCAGTATATTATAATTTTAACATTGGAATCTTACCTGAAGTTCATATTTGTTTGTATATACCTGCTGCTACCTGTCCACTCATACTGTAAGTCATAATATGAAACTCTCATTTGCTGAGCACGAAAGGATCTGGTTATATGAGGCATGTTTTGCAGAGGAAAAGGACCTGTCATTTAAGTAAAGGAGTATTTCTTTCTTCTGTAACAATGGGTCTTCTAGCTGCAAGGGTCAAAAGCCTGAAAGCTTTTAGATCTTGTGTGCTCTTTGTTGCAAGTCTGTGTTTATACAGGTAAAGTCATTTTTATTGTTGTGTAATATACTGTTACAGGTGTTACTGTGCAGATATTTTGGGGAGTTCGTAAAATTTTTCATGACTTTGAATGAGTTTTCAGTTGTTTTGGTTTTCTTGGCATAACATAGTGTTGTTCCAGAGCAAGATAGCGTGGTATCTTTGTGTCTTTAATAACCTCTTATTCTTCTTTCTTACGTTTTAGATGCTGGCATCACCATCAACATCAGGTCAGCTGTCTCAGTTTGGGGCAAGTTTATACGGGCAACAAAGTAAGAATTGTTTTTGTTAATAACATTTATTTTATGTTAAATATATTACAGTTTGACATTCTGGAACATGCAGATGGCTTTGTTTTCTGGTGATTATAAAAATGACAGTATGTCTCCTTATGTACAATTATTTTAAGATACATTTTGCTTTGCTTAGTATGCTTTTTTGCAGTGTTTAGTGTGCAAAATGTCATATTGTCACTTTATAACTGCTAAATATCTAAATACAATCATACTATAAAATTTTTCTGTGATTTAACAGACTCTCTGAAGGAAAACCTAAAGGAAGAAAGCTGAGCCAAAATGAGCCTAGTTCAGAAAACTATGTAAGGAAGAGAAGGAAATTATACTTTAAATATAACTGATACTTCACGTTCTACAGGAGCACAAGAAATCTTGTGTATGTGCTTGGCAACTTGCATTTGGCAAAGAGCTATGCCATTAAAATTATTCTTTCTGCATCACTGTTTTTTTCTTTCTGGTAGCTTAATGATTTCATGTGTCTGCCAGTCATATGGGCAGCGTTGCAATAGAAGAGCTATAGGGCAGTGGTCACGATGTAATGCTAACTTAAGGACCACCTAACTTATGGCCAGTGTTGAGAACTGCACCTCCTGGTAACTGAGAGGTGCACTCAGGCAGTGACTCAGAATATCTGAGTTAGATACAGTTCCACAAGTAAAACTGGTTGTGAATATCATCTCTCCTGTGTCACTGTATGCTTTTAAATGTTTTCTGCTCTCTTGCTAAGTGCATCTGACTCAGATTCCAAGAAGTGTCTTCAGAGTACTTTAGAGAGTCTGGACTTTATCTAGACAAACTAAAAGCTGTGTTTGCTAGATGCATAGCTTTCCCAACTTCTTTTGGCTTTCTTCAAATGGTTTAAAAAATACAGTGGAGTTTTGGGGTTTTCTTTGGTTTGTTTTTTTTTGGTGGCAGTGGTTCTTTTGGAAGCTTTTTTTTTCCCTCAGTGGCTGTTGATGAGTGACCCTGTAATGTAAACTGCCATTTTATTATGCTACTGAGATTTATATGAGCAGCTTCTAGCCAGTCCGAGAGTCACATTTGGCTTTTATGTGATGATTCTGCCACTGTTGAACCTTTCATACTTCACTGTATACAGATGCTGAAATAGTTTATTCATTCTGTTTATCAAAGTTATTTCTTGTTAATTTTTTAATGTAATTTTTTAGTCACCTTGGTTTTTCATTCACTTGGTTGCTGTACCTAGGATGTAATCTCTGTAACATGGAGACATGCCTAAAACCTTGAATGTGAATATTATCAGGTATCAGTTTCTACCAGGTCTTGAGAAAAAGGGGAAGAGACTTTTTTGTTGAAGTCATGCTTATGATTAAAATACTCTTTAGGAAAAACAAAGGTGATAAGTGCCTATGTACTTTTAATGATTGGTAGCTGTCAGTCATTAAGCACGATACTATGTTACAGCATTAATGTAACTTAAACTTGACTAGTAGGAAGGAAATTGGCCATTTCATTGGTCTTCCTCCAACATAGCCCATGTAGATCTGGTCTCAATTAGAAAAGTGGAAAAAGAAAGTGTAAGAAAAAAGGGGTTGGGATTTTTTCTTTCTTCTTACAGCGAGTATATCGACTTCCCCTCCTTGCCAGGAATATGGTTCTACTTCACTGTAACAACCCTCATTTAAAGAAAGCCAATAAGAAGAAATAACTATCAGTCTAAAACTGGCTTTGCTAAAACAAATGCTTACACAAAATTAAGTTGAATATCCTAATTGTTTTTTGCTGTGCTATATCTAGTTTGGAAGTGTATGTATTTTTTCTTTACCATTTTATTTTTAAAATCCTATGTAACTGTTAATCAACATGAAATATTATTTACAATACATATTTATACTCATTGAAATTATTCTGATGCAGCAAATTGCCAAAATATTTATAGTGAATACTTTGATGTAATCAACTTTTAATGAAATGTTAGGATGCTTGTTGTAGCAAGTCAGGCTACCTCTTAATCTGAATGTATAGAGATAAATTCAAGTTTTACACATTTGAGTTTTATTGCAAACTCCCTGGATTTGCAAACTGTAGGGTAGGACACAGACTGGAATTCTTACAGTGTAAAAGCTGAATGACTGGAGATTTCTTCAGACCTTGTCCATGATAATAATTTGAACATATGCTGTGTCTGTTCTTTGCATTCTTAGTATTTAACCACGTTATACATTGGCAAGTTCTGCTGGGGTGTTCTACCATGGGAGAGTGCTGATCCATCAGAATTTTCTTTTGTTTGGTCTGCAAGATGAGGTTTTGAGTTCTGTCACAGTAGCCTTCTGCCAAAGCAGTGGGAGCTGTCACAGCCATAATTTTTTATATGCTAAGTTTTTTATTATTGCTTTATTGCACTAAATGACGTTGTCTTGTCTTTGAACATAATTCAGAAACTTCTTAAGCCCAGAAGAGTGATGTGAGAATGATGAAAAGCTTAATAAAGTTTTTAGACATTTTGAAACAGGGCAGTAACTGGTGATTTTCTGCTGTTCTCAGTTACAGTAATTTAATTTTTTACCTCACTGAAGTATTTGCTTTATTCTGTCACACACAGTTGTTTGTGTGGAAAATACTTCTGATCACATTGTTAAAACCATTCTGTATGTTTTTAAATGCTAATAGAGAGCTGTTAAAATTATGTTTGCTTTCTTTTTTGATAAGGTCAAACTTGATCACAGACACTGAAGTATTGTTGCTGTAAAGAAGCAACTTAAACTGTAAAGAGAGAATTGGCCTCAAATGTTGCTTTCATTGTCCTAAAAACAGTGTTACTGTTAATTAAAGATCCATCCCTTTCTTTTTTGTAACAGATTTGCTTAATTTTTAGCAAGACAAATCAGTGTTCTAAATACTGGTCAAATGCATACTTATTTATTCAAAAGTAATTAGCATATTTCTTGAATGCAGTTACTGATTTTCCTAAAATGCTGCCTTCTTTTGAGATAATTTGTAGATTTTTATGTTCTTTCTGAAAAACTCAAAATTCGACCTTTCATTTACAGTATATGTCTCGAAGGAAACAAAATTTTCTAAGTGACTTCAGAGAAATTCCTTAACGAGCCTTTCCAAAATAAAACAGAAATGGGGCTAAATTTGGTAATAGTTTCTACTATCCAAACGAGGACTTAATTTTTACACTGCACTTTCCTTCAGTCTTTACACTTTTTTGTACATTGTCGGCATAAATTGTTTCCATCTATACCTGATGGAGAAGACCTTGTTCCTGATTGCTCTATATCTCCACCCCTCTGAATTTTTTTTCAATAGGTGCACTAGGCCTTCCAATGAGGGGAATGAGCAACAATACCCCTCAGTTAAATCGCAGCTTATCACAAGGCACTCAGTTACCGAGCCACGTAACGCCAACAACAGGGGTACCAACAATGTCACTTCACACGCCTCCATCTCCGAGCAGGTATTTATCAATAGCCGATATTTCTGCAATTGTGTCTTACTGCAGAGCTCCTGTTGAATGTTCTGCATATTTTGCCTCATACTTTACAGTCTGATAAATTAAAAAAAAAAAAAAGAAAAAAGAAAAAAAGTGATTTCTATGGACCACTGCCTGTGTTAGGGAAATATTACTATAAAAAAAGTAAGGATTTACTGTAAGACAGTATTTTTGTACTTGAAGGACAAATTGCTGGCAAATTCTGCTTCAGAATGTAAGAGGTTGTTATTTGATTGTACAGTTAAAATTCTGCTATGATGTCATACACTGCATAAGAATATAAAGATAATAGGTCTGAAGTGCTCATTAGAAAAGAGCAGTAATATCTTTTCATATGTATAATACTTGGGTGTTTATCTAAACCTGATTAAGGACTTGATTAGCATATAATGGGTCATTTGGTAATTCTGAAGAAATCCAGAACTGCATTAATTATAGAGAGTAATCCAAACACGTTATTTGGTCGCTAAGCACAAATTAAGTTGCAACAACTTGGAGTCCGTCCTGCGTTAGTAATCTAAATGAGTAGCCAAATACTGTTGTACAGATTCATCTCTGTGGATGATTTTTCTCTTTCAGGGGGATATTGCCTATGAATCCTAGGAATATGATGAACCACTCCCAGGTTGGTCAGGGCATTGGAATTCCCAGCAGGACAAACAGCATGAGCAGTTCAGGGTTAGGCAGCCCCAACAGAAGCTCTCCAAGCATAATATGTATGCCAAAGCAGCAACCCTCTCGACAACCTTTTACTGTGAACAGGTAAGGCTCTTTAATGAGACCATCCCTGTACACCCATAGACATCTGGAAATGTAATTTTTGTCCATTAGAATAAATCTTGAAATCTGTGTCGTGTACTCATATCTGGGCAATAAACTTCGACGTTCCTTGTAATGTTCTGTCAGGTCTTTAAAGCTCTTAACCTAAGTTCTCTTTCTGACTATTCAATTTCTGTTGCATCCGCTTTAAAGTATGTGATGTTTCTCATGTAATTCCCAAGATTATTTTTGAAACATAGCTTGAATTTTCAGTTTATGCATCTGGTTTAAAATTATTCATCCAGACCTTTGGGTGGAAGTAAGGCAAAATTTAAAAACATGTTACTCTGGAAGAGTAGTAAACTGATTCAGACACAGTAAGGATCTGCTATTTTACTCTTTGAATTCTGGAATGATACAGAGAACAGTGGCTTGCTATTTGTTAAAGGATTTTGTGCTCTTTTGGATGCCAGAAGTTTTTCAATTGCTTATTCTCTTTTTCTAACTGGGCAGGATACTAACATCATAAATCATTAGTCTTTAACTGTGTTAGAGTGCTGTGTTTATGCTTCATTCATATTGATAAACTTGTAGTAAGCAGTGTCTTAGTTCTAATTATTTAATGTGTGTAGTTACAGCTTAGCATGGCTGACTGCTTTTGAAGCTCAGTTCCATTACCTCATGATGCCTGTGCTCCCAGTTAAGCCCTTTTTCTTCCTTCAGGCCCTTGCTTAGAGGTGTGACTATTAGACGGAGCACAAACAAGCTCATGGTGGTCAGGTGCCACCACTAACCCAATCTAGTATTTTACAAAATAGATAAAGGAAAGTGAAGGCAAACGTCACAGTTACCTGAATCTTAATCAGATTGTTTGGTTTAGTAGTTTCACACTGATACAGGCATACAGATACTGTTCTCAAGCACAGCAAAATAGTGACCTGGTAATAGAAGTTTATGGTCTTGGAGCGTGAAAAGACTTTGTATCTTGCCTCTGATTATACAGAATTTGCCTTTTCCATCCTGTCTAGTGGCAAGCAGAGCTGATAATTTAAAAATATTTTAAATTATTTTAATACTTTAAAGTATTTTTGAAAATAAAATAAGTATTTTAAAGTATTTTTGAAATTTGAGATCACAAACAGATAAAATAGTAATATACTTAAAAACTCTGTGTGTAGAGGACAATGATTCTGGATATGTTTAAATATCATTCAGCTGTAGGGTAGATAAAAGAATCCCTGTGTGTAGGAACATTTAAATTAAAATGCTCATCTTTTACTGTTTGCATTTCTCACTTTCAATAAGCTACAAGTTTTACAAATTGAGAAGGAAATATCTCTGAAACAATGACTGGCTCTTATTCCACAGTTTATTAACCTATGGAAGTATAGTAGTAGTACATTCCCAATGGCTAATTCGCGTGTTTAACAAAATTTTGAAATTACTCTTGGAGACAAGAATTTATGGCATTTACTTGTCAGGTGCATGAATTATGTGACTTTCAAGAAGCATTTTCTGAATAGTTGCTTAGTTGGAGCAATGAAAGTTTTTAGGTTAGGTTTTTGAACATGAATCATTTTTGAAGGTATTTCAAACTAGAGTTAAATGCTTCAGATTTGTAACTGTAAGAAGTTTGCATAGGTAAAATTTCCACTGGGGAACCATTTCTTATTTCTATTTATGGAAACTTCCAAAATATCAGCTTCTATCCTGTTACAGGAGAAAAGTGGATGTTGTGATTTCCCACAGGGCAGCCATTCAGAATTTCACTCAGCTGGGGGCCTACCTTTGGGCTTCTCGACATCTCCGGCTCCCATGGGATGAAACGGATTATTTGTGAAGGTGTCTGTGCAACAACAGTAGTCCTATATGATATTTAGATGTTTTCAAACGTTTTTGCTTGACTATACAAAACTTCAGCTCGTGTCCTTGTATCACAGAGACCATCCCTCTGCTCACATTAATGCCATTTGTACATGGTCATGATTGCACACCATTAACCGTTCAGCTTATAAAGGAGTCATGACAAACTTGGTCATTTTCATTATCCAGCTTACCACCAGCCAATGAATGGATTACAGCCTGACTTTTAACTACTGCATTTAATGCTGCTTCATTTTTGTATATGAAATTATTGAGTAATGATCATGTTAGTCATAACTTGTTTGTTGGGAGATGTCTTAATACACAATGGCTGTTTAAAAACTAAGCTATTTTGAAGTCATTCCAATTAACCTGATTGAGCAGTGCGTGTTGCTGCTGCTCAGTGTTTTCAGAAAATAATTAAAAACCAAGTTCAGGCTAATATGGGTTGCTTAGGCTTGAAATAATTTCAGGTTTTTTCCCCCATAATATCTTCCACTAGAAGTGCAAAGTATGTATATCCTTTTGTCTGACTTCCTGGATTTTTTTCACAGTATGTCTGGATTTGGGATGAACAGGAATCAGGCATTTGGAATGAATAACTCCTTATCAAGTAACATTTTTAATGGAACGGGTGAGTTTACTCTCTTTAATGTTGACCTTAAACAACAGTATTTTTTTTTCAGTAAGTCTAATTAAAATACTTTCTTCTGCTGGAGTGCAACTTTCTAATAATTTTCAGATGTTCCATAGAAACACCGCTCCAAGAGCAGCACTAGATTAACTGGTGCTACTTTATAGCAGTGGATTTTCATACTTTTGAAGACAAAGTGAAAGTAGTTCTGTAGTATATTTGCTGTATGTCACATGCCTATAGATTATACTTACTCAGTTAGAAATGCAGAACAGCTCTTGAATTTGAAAAGGGTATTGGAGAAGAAAAGATTTATCCATATTCTATGAAAACATTAGGTATGTAAAAGCAGTGGGAAAGCATTTTTTTTAGTCTCCAACTCCTTTTGAACAGCTGGTTTATCATGTGATCCTTTCAGTCAGTTTAAAGTGTGATTTTTCTCTGGGAATTACTTCTTCACCTGAATTTAATGAACTAGAGAGGGGAAAATATCTTTGTCCATAAACAATTTAGGTTGATGTGTGGTGACATTTCTGTATGTGGCTGCACATTTGAAAGAAGCTGAGGTGCCGGTGATGTCACAAGAGTGGAAGGTTTGGGCATTCCGTAGGACACTGTGACATTTTTATAGAGCTGCAGCTCTAGCCTCACCTACGTAGCATTTCCTGCTGCAAATCAGAAAGTGTTCCCATGTAACTTGCACTGCATTGGCTTTCAGCTGCTTCGGCTTTATCTTACCTTACCTAAGGACAATAGAGCTCTTTGATGCTGCTGCTAATATGGGTTATTCTCTCAAATTTCTTCTTGATCTTCAAATTTAAAACAGATTTTAAAAAAATTCAATACCTATTCTAGAACTGTAATTTTGATAGTTTGCCTGTATTTTACATGTACAGTCTTTAATGCAAGAGGAGTAGACCTTACTAAATGCTACTGAATAGTTGTTGTTTGAATGCAAGCTTCATACTTGTGCTCTTTAGTCTTATAACACAAAGACTGCACTTATTTGTAATAATTACAGAATGAGTAAAAAGATCAACTTGAATGAAAATATGACCTACATTTATCTTGCTCATAATGAAGTCTTTGAAAAAAGTACCTAAGGGAGTACATAAAAATACCTGTTTTTATTGTAGATGGAAGTGAAAATGTGACAGGACTGGACCTCTCAGATTTTCCAGCACTAGCAGACAGAAACAGAAGGGAAGGAAGTGGCAATCCAACTCCATTAATAAATCCTTTAGCTGGAAGGGCACCCTATGGTAAGACCATACTTTTGAAAGCTCTTAGAATGAAATGAAATTTGCTTGGTTCACCTTTTGCTGTTTTTAAGTTAATAAACAGTTTTTTCAAAAATGCCAGACAAGTGAGCTGCTAAGACTCATTTTTAAAAATGAAAAATCAACTGATTGGAGACTCCCTTTCATAAGTATTAGAACTCATCTGTTTTAGTTTTACTGTCAGCAGGGATTGTTGGGGGTTTTGGTCTGTGTGGTATGATTGCTCTAAGACTGCTCACTCTATAAATTTCTTTGGGAATAGGTTTTATTCAAATTGCATGTTTACAAGAGCTGTTGATGTCTGAGTAGCAAATTGCAGGAATAGTATTTTATTAGTAGGTGTGTTACTGTGTAAAAAGTCATAAGCTGTAAACATACTGTAAACTTTTGCTGTTTATTGATAGTATTTGTTGTTGTACTGTTCAGTGTCACACTTATGATGAACATCAGATTTCAAAAAATAACCTGTAAGCATCAATTATTACCACTCAGATTCCAAGTATGTGTCATATAATTCTTGCTGTACAGGTTAAAAATAATAAAAGGAAAAACCTTTAGGTGGATACAATTCTTATTATTTGGGTCTTGAAAAAATTCAGGTAAGCTTAGCGTGAGGCACAAAACTTTCTTTTTGTTACTGCTTTAGTAGATTTTGTTACGCATGTTGCATCAGCTACTGTGAAAAGCTGCTTTTATAACCATAAGTTATTTTTGTGACACTTGTCAAATTCTGAACCAAAAATAACCTAGTGTTTTCTAACTATAAAACGCTAGTGTCTTTCAGAGATAGCTCCTACTGTAGTTGGACAAAATAGATACCACATTATCAAGAGCAAGTAGCCTCATGGATTTGGCATAACCAGGGCCCTCTGCATAAGATAGCTGTGAGAAAGAGTTAAACAAGTTAAACTGAATTATTAAACACAGGAAAAAAGTGACTTCCCCACATAAAGACACTTAAAACTCAGACCAAGCATGAGTGGAGACTTAGTACAGTTAGGGGCTTATGTAAGACTTTGTCCAACATAAAATGGCTTGGGTTGGAAGGAACCTTAAAGACCATGTAGTTCCAGCTCTGAAAAAAGAAGACAGTATGTGAAAGACTGGTAGAATATAGAAGGGAGATGCACACAGATGTACTTCCAGCACAGAACTTGAATTCAGTATTAAACAGCACTGCAGCATTAAAATACCTGTAATTGCTCTTGTGCTTAGACTGTTTCCCCATTTTGGTGCTAGCATAGCTGTTTGCATGACTGCATGATAAACCACAAAAAAAAGTTCTCTAAAGAACCACCCTGAGCACCTACTTAGTGCAGCAGATATGTATGGAGGTAGAAACAACCAAAAAATTAAAATGTGAAATACGTTGGATGTTGTCATCCAGCACAAAATATGGAGAGCACTTTTGGTTGTGGACAAGAAAGAGAAGGTTTGAAACACAGCAGAGACCTACTTTTCTCATGCTTAGTTATTCAGAAAAACTATACTTCAAATACCTTTGAGATGGAATAAGAATATCCATTAAAGTTAATTCATTATCAATTTTATTCGTGCAGTGGAAGAAATAGTAATAACTCTGGATGAAAAGACAGAACAGCAGAAACAAGATTAACTCAGTGTTGGGTTTTTTTCTTAAATAAAGGAACTTTGATCTTTAATTCCAGAACACTGAAGAAAGTCATATGTTGTCACCTGAACCATTTTAGTCCTATCCATGTACTAAGAATCTTCAAAAAACAGGATCTAGACTTCCTTCTGTCTTCTGTTCCTCTAGTGCAGTGTTCTTTGCTACCAAATCGTTGTATTATGTCTCAGCAAAATCCAGTCACCCTCGAGTGTGTGGTGTGGTGGCTTGTTTGGTTTGGTTTTAATTGGCATTTAAAAAAGTTCCTGTTCACGTGTCAGAATCCACATTCCAATGTGACTGGGCTGCTTTTTTTTAAGTTAGGGTCAGAGCACTGAGAGTTGCAGGGTAAATGTTTTCAGTTTTCTTACTGAAAGTAGGAGTCATTTTTTTATATCGCTGGCAAGTATTTCATTGTTGGCATGTTCTGCTGCAAGTTAGCTGGTTGTCCTTAGAGAATATGTGCTTCTGAAGAGATATGCAAAAAAATTCTTCATGCACTTAGGGGTCAGAGAAAAAATGTATTATACTTTTAAAAGCAGTACATCCTTCATCAGTGGATTTACCTAAATGCAGCTTTAACAATGCCTGTAAAGATTATTTGATTATTTAGATGTGCAAAACAGGTGCAGTGGATGTGTCTATGAATTTAACCCAGAGTGTTTCTCAGCTCACACTTAAATTAGGCTTTAGTCTAATATGTGTGGATGTTTTGAATGAATATGCTTTGTTTTGCTTTACCTGTTTCTTAAGTCATCGCTATACAGCTTGCACCTAATGAAAATGGACAGTAAGCAAGATCAGCCAAAAAAATACAATTTTTGCTTAGTGGTCATTTAATGTTTTTCTTGTTTTCATTTTGATGATAGTTGGAATGGTAACAAAACCAGCAAGTGAGCAGTCCCAGGACTTTTCAATACACAATGAAGATTTTCCAGCATTACCAGGCTCCAGCTACAAAGATCCAACATCGAGTAATGATGACAATAAATCTGTAAGTGAACCTTAAATCTTCTCTTACTTTCAGTGTTCATGCTTCTCTTGATGATTGTATTTTAAAATGGTCTGTGATTGTATTTGTAATAACAGATTTTCCAATTTAACCCTCTAAATTAATGAGAGATTTTGTATAAACAGCATTTGAAATGTAACTATGTAAATGGAATTTTTCAGCAATATTTTTGGTCCAAAGTCACCCTGCTTGGACATGTCAAAACTTATTTTTGAGAATTTATAATACTTTTTAAGTTTGCGATTTTCTATCAGTTGTAGCTCATTTTTTTGCTACTGATGCCTCTCATCGGTAGTAGTAATCTACACATGATAAGATTTTTCTTCAAAGTTGTCCAATTGCTTTAAAAATTAGGTGGTACAATATCACACATGGAGATGTGGACTCAGCGGGAACAAGGTCTTTTAATAGAGAGCGTTGATCACTATAGTGTAGACTGGTGAGGTACATTATAACTTAAGTATCGATAAAATTATTGTGCATTAGATATATAGCTTAGAGCACAAGATTATTAGCTTTTCTTCATTGTTTACTCTGAAAGCTTTGTAATAAAAAAATGCTATTTTATGCAAATGAAAGGTGAATAAAATGTGGATATCAGAAGACACTTTCTATAGGATTTGACAAAATATTCTAGTTTCTGATCATATTTTTTGAAATTAGAAGTAATAAAACATTAATGACAGTGGCATAAATACTGGTGAATAAGTAGTAGACATGACTACAAACTCATGTAAGAACTAGAAAATTAACTGTTCAAAAAAAAGGACATGAGAAAGTCTGGCCCCCAAGTGTTGTGGGCAGTTTTATCATCAAGAAGGTGTTCTGATACAGTTAGTACTGTGTACAGTAAGGAGAGAGAGTGAATGTGATTAACTGTATAATTGTAGACTTTTTATAAAGGATATTAAAGCATAAGAAATTATACATATGGCAAATGCATTTTGTCAGTATATAGTTTCCTGAAGCATAGTCCGTTTTCTTGCCAGACATAGTCTGGCATAGTGTTTATATCACACATAGTGTTTACATGTCTTTCCTGATAGCTGTAAATGTGCTAATTGTATGTTGCTTGCACCTGAAATTGGCTTGAGTATTATCTGTTACTGTGTCATGGAGTGTTATGCAGGAGCAAGACTATGGGGAAAATCCATGATTTGATGAGTCCAAAAGAACCTCTAGTCACAGGCACTTGGGATGTCCACTGTCTATTCCAGCTCGAGTGTAAAATAATTAATTCCTTTAGACTGCAAACTTTTAGCCTATGAATAGTAATTCTGTATGACAGGTATACTTGGGAAAATGGTAAATAGTACATAAGGTTTGTCAGCAGAACTCAGGGGCTTTAACTTGATGCCATTTATTGGAGTGACTTGATGTACTGGATTAAGAGTGCTCGACTGAAAAGATACGGTCAATAAGTATTTCTGTTTTGGTTTGTTTTCGTCATATCAACTGTGCAAATTATTTTTGATAGAATTTGAGTACATCAGGCAAAACATCATCCAGCACAGATGGGCCCAAGTTTCCTGGAGATAAAAGTTCCACTACGCAAAACAACAACCAGCAGAAAAAAGGGATCCAGGTGTTACCTGATGGTATGTGTCATTCCACTTTTTCTGCTTTAAAAGTTTTGAAAGTCATTTAGATAAACTTGTTGATTCCTCCACTTCTTAAAAGGAGAAAATTAATTTGTTCTTCCTGCCCAGGTCGGGTTACCAACATTCCTCAAGGGATGGTGACGGACCAGTTTGGAATGATTGGCTTGTTAACTTTCATCAGGGCAGCAGAGACAGATCCAGGAATGGTACATCTTGCATTAGGAAGTGATTTAACAACACTAGGTCTCAATCTCAACTCTCCTGAGTAAGTTTCTGGGTTTTAATCCTGTCTTCACTTTTGGTTTTTTACACTGTCATTCACAGTCCATTCACTTAATTCACTTGCCTATCAAACCCACAAGCTAATTTGCCAAACAAAATTTGAAAATGTAATGACTGTAAAATAAAATTTTCATAACAAAGAGAATTGTGCTTCAGGGCAAACTTTCAGTAAACCTAGTGGCTTTTCTTATTCTCTTGACTTCT
Organism: Cyanistes caeruleus; assembly: GCF_971803275.1. Taxonomy (NCBI): domain Eukaryota; kingdom Metazoa; phylum Chordata; class Aves; order Passeriformes; family Paridae; genus Cyanistes; species Cyanistes caeruleus. Next base: position 47,205,628 of record NC_141704.1, on the reverse strand, counting down.
TTAGGACTTTCCTCAAGGAATTGACTATATTGTTTATAAATGTAATGTATACTTTCCTTCTCTAATAATAGCATTCCTTGGAGATAGCTGCAGTTAACTCTCAGCAGTTTGGGGATAAATTAGATTTATATAGTGTAATGATGAACATAACACCTGCAGTGTTAGGATGCACTGAAGATTAATTTCAATGAAAGTGTAGTTTTTATAGTTAACTTCAGTGACTCAGTTCACCCAAGTGAGCTACTTTAGTCATCTTAGTTTGCTATAGAGGCACTGGGGAGAAAAGTAGTTGGTGACTGCACTAATGGTAGGAGAAGTGCTTAAGACAGGTGAGATGAATAACCAGCCAACCCAGGGTGCCTGTCTTTCTCCATTACTTACAGAAGGAACTCAGATCAGTTTGGACAAAACTGGTGTCTTTTAGGTGCCTGCAGTTGTGAGAAAAAACTAATTCCTAGTGCTTTGACTTTCAGCTGAAAATCTCACACCTTTTTGTTTCATCACAGATTTATATAGTGTTAGCCTTATGGACAGAGTAGTATAAGTATTTTAAGGTTTGCACTTACTATATTAAAAAAAACAAAGACCAGACAGCATTCATACATAGTTTCCATCTTTCATGATGAATGTGGGTATCAAGCACAGGAAAAATAGCTCCTTGCTATTCTGCTTTTCTAAGTAGCTATGCTGTAGATATCTGTATTTCTGGTATTTAATTACTGTATATAGTATATTTAGGCTCCTGGATGGAGAGGATAGGGTTAACATTGGATGCAGACAGTTCCTGTACTATAAAGCTTGTTTTACTTTATGCCGCAGAAAAAGCTTTGAAAACAACCCATGCAGACCTTGGTAGCTGGCCTGCTATCTTTCCTTATGTTAAATGTTCTTCACTTGCTCTCTAGATTGTTGATTAAAAAACTAAAACAATGTCACATACGAAAAGGCAAATTTTTCTGCCCTGTGTGGTAGTTTGGTTGGAAAAAAAAACCTGTGTGACATAAAAACTTAGCACAATAACTGTTCTTTTAGAAACAAAATTTTAGAATTCTGTATATATTGCCAGTGGTTTAAATTATCCCTTCTAACTCCTGTTTTGAAGAAGAATAAAATCTTTACTGGTAAGTTTTAAAAAGCAACCTGCCAGTATAATTTTTTCCACCCCTTTTAAATCATAGGCTAATAAATCAGAACCCACCAGGTTTTGTGACAGCTATTCCTAGTTAAATTGAAACCCAGCATAATAACACTGGATACCTGAAAAAGACCAGGACCTCTGGTGCCTAACTTGAAGGAAAGATAGATTCAAAATGAAATCTTGACCCTGTAGTTTCCCAAGGCAGTTTAAATGCAGCCTTGCTCTACATATGAAAAAGAAAATAAATAAATATAACTGCTTTAGTTTCCTTCTTCCTTCTCACCCCAGCTAGTGACAGCTTTTAGGTATTTGAAATGGATTATGGAGGGGCTTTTTTCTTTGGTTGGTTTGGAGGTTAATTTTTATAAATAGATGCTTTTCTTCTCCTTTCAGAAATCTTTATCCCAAATTTGCATCCCCATGGGCATCATCACCTTGTCGACCTCAAGACATAGGTAAGAGAGAAATAACTATTAAATTCAATAATAATATTTGCAAATTATATTCATTTACATGTCTTAATAGTTGCATCAATTCCGATTCTTTTTTAGACTTCCATGTTCCATCTGAATACTTAACTAACATTCACATTAGGGATAAGGTGAGTACGTGTGTGTGTGTGTGTGTGTGCATTTTTTGTTAATGTATTACCAGTAATTTTCTTAATTTTCTTTCAGATAGATAATGTTCAAAATCAGTCCATTTTTGCATGTCCTCAGTCTTTCTAGAAGCAGAAGTATGTTAACAGGCTGATTGGACACATGAAGCACCCATTTTATCTTACAAAAAGAGAATGGCCGTGCAAAAAAATAGCTAAAAAGCACAGTATGTTTTTAAGAGTTTGCCCTTTGTGTGAAGTTGAAGATTTTGTGATATAATTCAAATAGCAAATTAAATGGAGGTATTTCTTCTTGAGATAAGCTCAGAATTGTGTTCTCATTTATCTGATGGATTCTGTATCTACATGAAAAGGGATTTTTTTGAGATACGTTTTCTTTAAACTGTTTCTAGGGATCATTGAGAAGTAGCATAAGAAATTTTAGTAGTGTAACTTAGTAGGATGTGAAAGGAGAAAATACATGCAAGAACTTGTTTTTTTGGGTTTTTTCAAATAAAATAAGTAGATGGGAATACACAAATACAGGGAGAAAATTCTGTCTTGCTGGTTTGTTACATCTGTATTTTTCTGTTGTATTCTTTAACTTGGAAAGGTTAACAAAAGGTGAAGAAAAACAGATTATGTTAATAATTATTACTCCTGTTGTATTAGAATATCATTTTCAACACACTTAGAAGGATGGAAGTTCTGGATGTATCCTTGTGTTATTTAAGTGGGGTAGTGTGTTTTAAAAACATTTATCTATTGTGATTTTTCATCCTCATTTTCTTCAATCTTTTGCAGCTGGCTGCAATAAAACTTGGCCGATATGGAGAAGATCTCCTGTTTTATCTCTATTACATGAATGGAGGAGATGTATTACAGCTATTAGCAGCAGTAGAGCTGTACGTGCAAACTATTTTGTCAGTCTTATATGAGTTAATCTATTGCAATAATGAAATGGCAGATGTTAAAAAACAAAACAAAACACAGAACACCCAAACAAGCTAAACATTGAAAGCAAGAAGTTTAGTCAATCTTGAACTGTAAATCTTTTTTTTAAAATACCTCCTCCAACCTTGGTGCCATTCTGTACAGTTTTTTTACATTTCTGTAGTGGAAATCAAAAGCCCATCTCATGTATTTTGCATTATGAAGCAATGTGGGAAAAATGGCAGGTGCCAGTCATTATTGAATGTGTAACTTACTTGTCACCAACAAAACAAGAACCAGTAAATACTCATAAAAAGAATTTGTTGTTACTACCTACCAGACTTGAAGTTATGCGTGTGTTTTAGTTTGAGGTGTAATAACTATATGGAAGAGGTATGAAATCACAGGTTTAACCATGTCGTAGAAATTTTGTTTGGGTTTGAATACATTGTACAGTTCTGATTGAAACCTTTAAAGTTAGTTAATTAAGTTGATTTCAGATAACTAACACTAAGAATTATTTTTCCTTTCTATTACAAATGAAAGATTTAACCGGGATTGGAGATACCACAAAGAAGAGCGAGTATGGATCACCAGGGCACCCGGCATGGAGCCAACAATGAAAACCAATACGTACGAGAGGGGAACATATTACTTCTTTGACTGTCTTAACTGGAGGAAAGTAGCTAAGGTATCTCTTTTCCCTTGAGTAGATATTTTAGATCTGTCAGCCATGTATTTTTATGAAGACAAGAGTACAACACAAAAATCTTCACAAAAATCTCAAACTTTTTAATCTCCTATTATTTAGGTTCATTACCTTAATTTCTGATGTCTGAGAGAAAAAGTTGTCTGAAACACTGGCTTGCTTGTGGAAAATATGGAGCTGCCTTTCTTATTTCTAGTTTTCTTTGGGAGGTAGAAGGACATAAGACTTCTTTTAGGAGTTTGGTTAAAATTGAAAGCTCTTCCCACAGCATAGATTTGAAGAATGGAAAGCATTATTTGACATTTTAGAAGTCATACTTGCAAATATTTTATTACTTTGCTTTTGAAAATTAAATAGGATGCCACCGCACCTCACTTAGGAATTTAAAATGGATGTGGGATGGGTGCAGGGAATGCTTTTCTGGTTTTTGGGTACAGTCTCTCCTTAACCATACTTAGGAATTCCATGCTCTGTTGTTTGAAAATCAGAGTTTTTTGAAATAAATAGCTTCTTCTGAAGAGGAGACATATTTCCATCATGCTTTTTTTCTATATTGTAGACCAAGAGGGCATTAAAAAATCAGAAAGCTATGGCTTTTTCTCATCCCAGCTGTCATAATCTATTTGTCCCGTTCTGTCCATTAATACTGTCAATAATATTCTATGTCAGACAATCTGTAGGTCCTGTATCACACTCTTGTTTTCTCTAAAAAAACAACACATCAAATCAGATTAACCTTGAGGCCTTGAACTCATTAGATGTCATTCCAGCATGTTGTAACTATACTTTGTGGTTCTATGTGCTTAGGCTGTTTCATAGAGTAAGAAATCTTTTCACCTGCAGCCCAGCTTATGAATTGTTTGCTGAAAAGGCATTTCATTTCTGTGGGCAAGTTGTATCTATACACTTGGAGATTAGGGAACATTGCATAAAATAGTTACATGTCTGTTGATATGTTTTGAAACATCCATTTTAAAGATGGTAAAGTTTAGTGTCCTTTTGTCTATACAGCAGTTCGCCATCTAGACATAACTTGATACATGCTCTTTTTATTTCCTTCCCCACTTCCTCCAGCCAGTAATTTTGCATAGTTGATGCAAACTCCCTCAGGAATTAACATTCTAGTTCCCCTGAAGGATATGGGAGGTTCTTTAGTCCAATTGCATGTGTGACTCCTTGCTTCTGCTGCCACAGGAAAACCCAAGAACCTGTAGCTGACAGTTCTAGTGGTGAGCCCTGCTTTTATGGTTTTCCTAAATGCAAGGTAATTCCAAAACCTCTAAACAAAAGCACCACTCCTCAAAAACAAAACAAAAACAAAAGGAAAGTTTTTGTTTCTACTTGAATTATTAATTTGCTGCATGGTATACTTCCTTAGTTTCCCCAAGATGCTGTGAAAAGCTATTTTATTATTGCCCAAGATCATCAGAGGGGAAGTAATTACGTTTTGAAAGAATAGATTTCTTTTCTGGAGTCAGCTGAGCGTGTTCCATTTATTTTTGAGCAACAAGCCCGGTGTAGTTTCACATATCAATGGAATTGTGGTTTTTGCTTGTGTGGACACACAACATTTCTTTTTCCTAGGAGGAGGTGGTGCCCATTGTGTAAGGATAGTAACCTCTTCAGTGTCTCCTTTTTCTAACTGTAGTAAATGTATGCAGCTGCTATTGATGCTTGGCATTACTTTTTAAGACCGTATTGTGTCTGTTTGGAATCCCGAGTGCTATTCTGAAACTCAGCCTCCAGTGCTTGAGTGATGTACACTCTATCCTCCTGTTGGGCATTCCTCAGATACTGGAGAGATAGGAAAACTGCTGTTCTCTGAATGGTTTTTCACAAGATCTACATAGCTTCTCTTCTTATTTGCATGCTGAAGGTAATTCCCCCCAACATTAAGAAGCAATTGATAGCTAGTAAGGAGAGGGATAGTACTTTATAAAGTTTTGCACTTGAAGTGGTATTGCAACAAGGAATATGATTATTTTATTTATCCCCCCCACCAATGTCCACAAGAAGCAATAATATATTTTCTTCTAGGCTTGTGTATTCCATAATGCAAAAAAATTTAACGGGAATATTACTTTGAAATTTTTATTTAACTTTGAGCAGGCAAATTGAGCATTGATCACAGGAAGCTAGAGAATGATTTTGGGGCAAATTGAGATTTTTGTTGCATGGAAAAGGAGTTGCATACTAGAAGTAATTCTGTGACATTTTCACCTTTGATAAATAAGTGCAAACTTTAGGTGCATGTCATGTAATCTTAGCATTGTGTCATAATGTTGTTACTCTGTTGTTGCTCTGGTATTAATCTCTGGAGTAGACATTTCCTCTGAGGAGGACTAACACAGACCCACCCTAACAAGAACAGCAGTAGTTGGTAACACTGTGTTGCTTTGCATGCAAAGAGCAGCATGGCCAAGGAATTTTTTTCTAAGAAATGCAGAAGCATTAATAAATATTTCAGGAAATTAGACATATAAGGAGCTGGATAAAAAGGAATTCTGATAAATTGCAATCTCTTATTATAACTGTTATATTATTAGCGGATGCTGGGAATATCGAGTCTTTAGAAGGCCACAATAATAATTGCTTCTTAACAGTTCCACTAGTCCTTTTTTGAAGCAGGCATACAGGAATACTTGCACGTAAATAACTGTCTTATATGTGCATATTCAGTTATTTTTCAAGGTGCTTTATAAATTTGGTTCTTGTTCTAGTGTAGGTGCTCAAATACAGGGCAGCACATACTCTAATGTGTTGTGCTTTTCAGACATAGTGTATTTTGCATTATGAGCTTACATATTTATTGTCCCTATTTTAAATTGCACTGCAGTGTGAACTATTGCTGCAGTGAAATACAGCAGGTTGCCTTAGATAACACAGCTAAATCTTAAGACTTAACGTTTGTAAAAACATAAACTAGTTGTGATCTAGTAGATTTAGTGTTCTGGATTGGTTTTAATGAAAGTAAAGAAGGCTGAATAACTTCCTTCAAGAAAAATCAAATAATATATTAATCTTTTTTATTAAACTGTAGGCTCTACTTTTATATTCTTAATAGATAATAATAGACTGAAGAAGGAAATTCAGCAAAGTAGCTGAGTCATGAGAATTCCTGAAGTATTAGGAAATAAAATCAAATTGATTCTGACATACGGTAGTAAAAAGTGAAAAAATGTGGATGACAAACTTTAAATTCACCTTAAATGCAAAGTTAAAAAGTAGACAAATTTGGATTACGGATGTTTGTTTATGGTTTTTCATCCTATGACATGTGGGAAGTATGCTGAGATAAATACATTGATTTTTTTTCACTGAGGTTTTGGCTGTAGTTTGCTGCTGTTGAGGAGACATAAGAGAGAAAGGGAAGTAGCTCTGACACCAAAAGTGCTTTCTCCAATTGCACATTTACTGAAATCCTGACTTAAGTTATCTGAAGTAAGCTGCTTGAATTTCTCCTCCTTACTTTTCAGTAAGGAGAATTAATTTAAGTACAAGATTTTAAAAGCTTTTTACATTGATGTTATAGTTCTAAAATATGGATTTTGTTATGGGAGAGAATATTAAATTTTTAAGTGTTTATTTGCTTGTCAGGGCTGCTGTCCAGATGAAATTATTCCCTATCCTGTCAAGATCAGTATTAATTGAAATAGTTTCATAATTACTAGAAAGTTAAATTTATTATTCCAGTAAAGATGTAGCATAGGATTTCATCTCAGCCACTAAAGTGGGTCTTTGCTTCCATCTTTAAGTCAGTATAAATGCTACTTTTAAGTTCCATTTTGATTTTTTTAAGCTAGCCATGGTATTTCTACCCTCTGCTCTCATGGATTTACATAATCCCAGGTATTTTGTCCTTTGGATACTACCTACTCTGCTGACTTCTTTGTCGAGTTTTACTGTAACTGCTATTGATCATCCTAAGCAATCCTCTCCTACCTTAGGTATCCTTGCCTGTTACTGTTTGTACATGTACAGACTGATTAACTTTGCTATCAAAGCAAGTTTTCAGGATGACATGAGAAGTGTTTATTTTCTTTGCATAGAACAACTTATTCAGTGTCACACATGCTGTAAGTTTTCACACACATTCAGTATTATAATTAATAAAAGATATAAGTTTTAATTATTACCTCCATGTGGAAAAGAAAGCAATTTAACACATTTATCAATGGATAAATAGAATATTCTTACATTTTATTTCTATCTGTTTATGTTAAATAATAACACTGCTGCAGTTGGCATCCTAAAGCACAGTGGCAAAAGCAAAAACGTAAAGCTTACCTGTAATGTAAGTATTTGCCCCTATGTAATAAATAACTGATTTTTAGTTTCCAGAAATACTGGACAATTAATTATTTTTTAGGTGTTGTTAGATAGAACTTCAGGTGTTCTTATATGCTACTGGATATTGAATTTTAGCTTTACTGACACTGGGATCCAAATCAAGAAGACTGTTTTAAGTCTGTTAATTTTAGCAGTCAATTACAGTTTGAAGGATGAACTCACATCTAGAGAAAATTTGGTAGGGAAACATACTCCTTCTGAAGGAGGGACTTCCAGTTTGTGGGACACAAAGGATTGCTCAGCCCACCTGAGCATTCATTCCAGACACTTTGTTTGCATCTCCCGCTGCCAATAGAGGCTCACAACAACCTTAAGTTTGGAAAACCCTTTTTTAGCATACTGATCCTGTCTGGTTTCTTGCTCTATCTTACCAGTTTAATTAGCAACTTTCCATGGGTAGTTTCAAAGGCATTGCAGAGCTTGTGGAAGTTCAGTTAACTGACTGAAGCTGACCATTGGTTGATAGTATCTGCAGGCTCTTCCATGATTATGTGAAAGACAGAAACTTTGGCAGCCATGAAGGGCAGAGGAAGCTTGAGTGGTATCTTTTCTATTATAAAATGACTGCAGAATTACTGGAGGTCATGGAATCATAGAATGATTTGGGTTGGAAGAAACATTAAAGATCATCTAGTTCAACTGCTGTACCATGGACAAGAACATTTTCCACTAGACCAGATTGCTCAAAGCCCCATCTGACCTGGTTTTAAACACTTGCAGGGATGGGGTAGCCACAGCTTCTCTGGGTAGCCGGTTCCAGTGCCTCACTACCCTCATAGTAAAGAATTTATTTCTAATACCCAATCTAAATGCTGCTGCTCTTTAGTTTAAAGCCACTTTCCCTTGTCCTGTCACTATGTGCCTTTGCAAAAAGTCTCTCTCAACCCTTCCTGTAGGCCCCCTAAGATCCCCCCAACCTAATCCAGCCTTTGACACCGAAGTACATGTATGGACTTATACCCTTTGATCTTGCTTCTTACCCGAGGGGGTAGTAGCATCTCTTCAGTCTCAGCATATGTGTATCTGCTCAAAAAGAGAACATACACCAACTGGCATGCAGTTCTTACTAGGAATGCCAGAAACAATTCACTTTAGTATATATGACCTAAAAAAGTCCAAACAAACAAACACACCACCTAAATAAATAAATATACAACCCCCAAAACACAATCAACCAAAAAAACCTGCACAAACAAAAAAACCCCAAAAAATACCAAAAAAAATCCTTGGTAGGAGTAGAGAGGCAGGAACTAGAGATGAAGCAGATGTGCAACATTTCAGTGCAGATGGCTGTAACCTCTCATAGGTTTTGCTAGGGTTTTTCAGTCTTAGGGACAGTATTCTCAGGGGAGTACAGAATGCTTCACATTTTCCACTGTTCTGTTTCCTTACCATGCTGAATGTTTTTTCTATGCTAAATGGACCTTGTTTTTCATTGAAAGAAGAGAGGTCTGAGAGTTGGATTTCCTAGATTTTATTTCTGTTCTTGCATTAATTTAGCACAGATTTACGTGTACCGAAATACTATACAATTTAATCACTTTGGAGAATATTCTAAAATAATCTCTTCATTACTTAAGTGTTTTCATCTCCGTGTGAAAATAACAGGCTAAGTTTGCTTTGCAGATACAGATGATGTTCTGCTGAGGTTCTCCACCAAGTTAGATAAAATAAATTACTGTGCACATCCAAAGTTTTTGTTATTGAATTACCAAGAATTACCTCTAAAGAACAGTTCTGAAGCTTCTGCTTATCCTGTTTCTTGAATGAAGATAAAATAGGGATGAGACACAGTTAAGCGGATGAAAGGGTCTGAAAAATACAAGATTTCAGGTTTGATGGGTCTGGGGCTTAAATACGAGTATGAAGTGTGGAGAAATATTTTGATGAATTTTGGCTGAAGTGAGTTTGGACATTTTCACAGAATCATTTAGGTTAGAAAAGTCCTCCAAGGTCAAATCCAGCCTTTGATTACCACCATGTCAAACAGACCTTAGCAATAAGTCCAGTTGTTTCTTGAACACTTCCCTGATATCCAACGTGAACCTCCCCTGGTGCATCATGAAGCTATTTGGTCTGGTAGTGTGATATAAAAATATTCCCAAACTTTGGTTCATCCAGAATAAACCTCTGTACTCCTGACATGTTAAAATACAACTTCTGTTTATAATTCAGCTCATGCTGCAATTGTGTATTTGTGTTTTGTGTATGAGCATATATAAAATTGTTTGAGATTATAACAAGGATTCTGAGGGTCATGTAGCATTCAAAAGAATAGGAGAGCCTACATGTTGCAGGTGTAATGCCTTAGGATTGTTGTAACTTACTGATTTTTTTCTCCTTAAAATACAGAATTCAAGATAGCAAAGTTCTGTGGTTTAACTTAGGATATGTTAGTACTTGATCTCCTCTGTACTTCTGCTTTTCAAGTATGGCTGGTAGACCATATCTTGACAGGTAAATGATACATTATTTTATTTGAGTTTGTCTTTTTCTTTCCTTTTTTTTTTTCAACTGCAGGAGTTCCACCTGGAATATGACAAATTAGAAGAAAGGCCTCATCTGCCATCAACCTTCAACTACAACCCTGCTCAGCAAGCCTTCTAAAGACTTCCCTTTTCTTGGGGTATGGCTGTCTCAGCACAATACTCAACATAACTGCAGAACTGATGTGGCTCAGGCATCCTGGTTTTAATTCCTTGAGGATCTGGCAATTGGCTCATGCGAAGGGTCACCATTTGAGGTCCTGCCTTACTAATTATGTGCTGCCCAACAACTAAATTTGTAATTGTTTTTCTTTAGTTTGAGCAGGGTCTGAATTTTTGTTTCTGTTTTCTTTTTTGCCAGCAGACAAGCTTGGGTCTGTAAAGACAAGCGAGTACACTGACAAAAGTTTACCACTTAGTTTTCCAAAATGTAAAAACAAAAAAAAAGAAAAAAGACAAAAAATTAGACAACAAAATTTGCATTGTTCATTGTAGCACTATTGGTAATAAAAAATGTTTGTGCATTTTTATGTGAAGATCCTTCTCGTATTTCATTTGGAAAGATGAGCAAGGTTTGCTTCCTTCATTTTACTTCCCCTTCTGTTTTTGAAAGGCAGTTTTCGCCAAGCTTAATGCAAGAATATCTGACTGTTTAGAAGAAAGATATTGCCACAGTCTCTGGTTAGTTTCCAGAGTTGTGTATTACTGAGCTTCATCTTTCCAGAATGAGCAAAACACTGTCCAGTCTTTGTTACGATTTTGTAATAAATGTGTACATTTTTTTTAAATTTTTGGACATCACATGAATAAAGGTATGTATGTACGAATGTGTATATATTATATATATGACATCTATTTTGGAAAATGTTTGCCCTGCTGTACCTCATTTTTAGGAGGTGTGCATGGATGCAATATATGAAAACGGGACATTCTGGAACTGCTGGTCAGGGGACTACTTTGTCGCCCTGTGCACTAAAGGGCCAGATTTTCAGCAGCCAAGGACATCCATACCCAAGTGAATGTGATGGGACTTAAAGAAGTGAACTGAGACAATTCACTCTGGCTGTTTGAACAGCAGCGTTTCATAGGAAGAGAAAAAAAAAAAAAAGATCAATCTTGTATTTTCTGACCACATAAAGGCTTCTTCTCTTTGTAATAAAGTAGAAAAGCTCTCCTCACTGCAGTGTTGACTTTGATTTGAGATTGTGAAATTATTTCTTCAACAGTGAAAAATGGAGAAAAAAATTGAAGTATTAAAACTATCAAGCTGTACAGTGGTTAAGACACTTGAAGAGTCTTTTTGCTGCTGACAAGTAAATTTATGAGAATTTCATATTCTTTTCCACAGTAACATTTCCACGGCCAAAAACTTTGGTTAACCTTTGTTTCAGATCCCCTCTCTATAATAGCAGATAATTTTTAGAAAAATGGGTGGGTACAATGTCAAATGATGGAAAGATGCTTCATGAATTTGTCACTTGGGTGAAGTTTGGGTTAGGAGGTTGGAACTGATCACAGCTTAGTTCCATGTTATTTTCCCACTTAAAACAGAAATACATTTCATTTGGTGATTGCTATTACTTGAACTTCCAGATGCAAATAAATGTGAATATGGACTGGTTCTGAAAACTTTAACTGTTCTGAATGGAGAAAGAAAAACCTGAACTGTTGGGATGGTTTTTTCTAGATACGATTGCCACTTCTCACTAAGTTGCCTCTGGCGATGCAGATGATTAAAAAATACCTGAAATTACCAAAGCAAGGAAAGACATGTTAGTGACTCCTGGGATTTTGTTTTTCCATTTTGACCCCTTTTTCTGTGTAGTGCAAAAGCAGCTTGTTTGCATGTATTGAATTGTGCTTGGAAATTGAACCATTAGTGGCCTTGCTGTGGTTCTGTATCAGGTGTATGGCGAATCTTAAATTCTGAACTTTTTCTAATATCTATTTTAAGATGGTAAACATAAAAACATAAGCCTGTTGATTATATTTTTTTCTATTATTAAAGCAACGTTTTCCCAGCGTGGACAAAGAGAATGGTTATAACCTGTATAACTAACACAGCTGAAAAAGGTGGTTTTTCCTTTTCCTCAGACCAAAATAGATTCAAACATATATCTGATTATCCAAACATAAATTCATAAATTTTCACAACAATAATTTTCCAAAAGAATCTTGTTCCCTCCACAATTAAATTTAATTGTTTCTCATGTTGCTAAATTCTCAAAAAAATTCTTGATGATACAGTTGTATTCAACTGCCTAGTCTTTTGAAAATGTAAAATGCCTGATTTGGGGAAATTTCTCACCTGTGAGCACAGAACTGATGATTTGCTCCTTCCAGGTGGAAGAACAGTCTGGCTCTCATTTATCAATTAAATAAGCATATATGGAGACTTTAAAATCTGTGACTTGATTTCATATTTCACTCTGGGTTGAAGCAAGAGAAACAGATATAGACAGAAAACAAGGTGTAAGATTGAAACCGCTTCTTAATGATACCATATTAATTTTAAACATTGAAAAAAAGAATATACTGCTTTTTTTACTGAAAGGAGGAAAACCTCAGTCCTCATTTACAAACTCATGGCAAACTGGTGACTGAACTGCCCTATAGATTTTCAGACTGACAGTTAAGGTCTGAGGCTTATTTAATGTTTTTACATTCCACTAACGCTATAAATAGGGAGATACTAGAATGCTGTTTTTAAAATACCTTTATTTGAGATGGGTCTTTTTCCCTATAACTAGTTTTTTACGACAATGTGCAAGGTAAGTTCTGAGTAGAAAACCCAGTGTTTTTGGAAAGAAGTAGTATTCCTTTTTCTGGCCTGTCCAACATGCTCTCTCATGGTCATTGTTGCATATTGTTTACAAATCTTTTTTGAATAGTTAGCTCCACTTTCTCTGCAAATCCACTACCTTCAACTTCCAGGGTTAACTTTCACTGATTTGACCTGGTATTGCAGAAAACACTTTGTATTTTAACAACAGTCACTCAGATCACCCTGCTTGTGGAAAAATCAAGGGTACCAGAGAGTCATGGAGGAAAGAGTTAAGGGTGCTCCACTGGGGTGTTTAAAAATGAACAAACAAAAAAACCACCCAGCACTCATCTCCTCCACCTTAGTGCCTGCTGCCACAAATACATAAGCATGTGAGAACCTTCATGGGCTTGATTAATCTAATTGAAGACCCAAGTAATCCCGAGAAGCCTGCAAATACTCACATGGGTAAAAACATTTTTCACGTGACTGACCTTCAGTGAAGTGTCAACTTCACCTGTGTGGGGATTCATAACTGACCACACCACTCCCTCATGGCTGTGACATTTCTACACTGCAAAGATGTATGATGATATCACTTGGCTGCATGCCATGTCTGAAATCTGTCCCCAAGCCAGTACTTCTTGTAATTGGCTGTTTGTTTTACAGTTTCCACGAAAATAGGGAGAACATACCCAAATAAGAATTCGTGTATTGTAGTCAGATGCAAGATTTTTGCAGACTCTTGAGGGACTGTTTCTCTTGGCCATGAAGAGACCAGAAGCAGTCTTTGGCATGACCTAGGCAGTGCTGGGAAACAGAGGTCTGGGGCCATCAAGCTTGGTCCTGAGTGGCTCCTAGGTGACCATGGAAGAAGGCTGCCCATCCTCTAAATAATACTGTTTAAAGTTACTAGTCGCCTAAAAGAAACTTCTCCCTGTCCTCCTCACCCCTGAAATTCCTGGTAATTTCCAGTTGAAAATACTTCTGTGGGTGAACGTTGAATGAAACAAAAGGAAAAACGGGTAGTTTATCTGTCACACTCCAGCCTCTAAATGCACAGCTGCCACCCTAAGCATGGCATAGTTAGACAGTGCTTTTGGTTAAAAATCCTAAATACAACAATTGCTATTAAAGCCAAATTTTGCAGTGTGCTTAGTTTTCAAGTACCTTTTCATTGTGTCCCTCAAAATTTGCCACTGCCCAAAATTAATGCTAGTAGATGTTGAATTCTGGTAATGCAGATTGGACCAAGAAGTTAGTCTGGATTGACAGTTTATGCTTTTCATATATGGTATGTGAATTAAGTTTTTGTTTCTCTATGATAAGTATGCGTGCTCTCATTTCCATAAATCTGAAAGCTTACATTACATTAAAAGAACTGAGGAAATGCAACTGGATAACTTACTTTGAAATTTTGGCTTTAATAATTTCAGTAGCTTTACCAGGTTAACACTGCTTCACTGTCGGAGGTAAACTTTATTTTTTTGAAAATAAAGCACATTGAACAATAGTTTTGCTTGTTACTGATTCAGCTCACTTCTGGATTAGCAGTGCTAACCAAGTTTCTGTATTATTTTTCTAGGCTTCAGTTTCTCATTTGCATTTCATATTATCTTCCTGATATTAATGAGCTGATATTTGTGGGTATATGTCAGGTTTTTCTGCTGAAACGACCAAAATAATTTTCTGTAAGATCGCTTTTGAATTCCCAAGCAATCCAGCGAAGTATCCAGTTTTCATGACTGGAGCATCCTGCATCAGCTGTAAACAGTCCTGATGTGGAGCAAAAGGAAGGCAGGTGTCCCAAAGCTGCTGTGGTGCAGACATTCCTGAACATCCGTGGAAACCCTTTCGTGCTCTCTAAGCTTATTCTCAACGAAATGGTTGGTTTGGTTGTTCCAGAGGTCTCTCTTACCTTGGAAGGCCAGTTTACTTTCTGGTGGGCATCACAGTATTGGTTTTAAAAAGGCATTCTATTGTTTATTATATAGACTTGTTCTTGGAAAAGGCAGTTAATTACTGACATTTTCCTGGAAGAGCTGCAGTCAGCATCCCAAGGACCAGCACTAGGCTTGTGCAAGGAAACAGGGAGGTGTGAGCCCAGGCTCGATGAGCAGCCTGGGTGGCTGCCCAACCTCCAGGTGCCTGACCAAGGCAGGGGTGTTCTCTGCACTGCCTGTACCAGGTGGGCCAGCTGCAGTGGGCCTCAGGTAAGGCTGTCCCTTGGCAATGGGGCAAGGAAGGGCCCAAAAGAACAGGCCTGAACCTGTTCTCCTACAGTTGAGATTTTCATCCAGACATTGTATGCCAGCTTTCTCAGCCCTGGTGGTTCGTGGGCAGCCTGTGGTCCTGGAGCCAGCATCCCCACTCCTGCCCTCAGCAGGTAACAGCAGAGCTACAATCTTCACAACAGGCCCCCTTTCATCTGCTACAACAATCGGGCATTGATGATCATTTTTCACTTCCAATTGATCCAGATAAACTTTGAGTTTTGGCTGAGTCATTTGTGCTGTTCAGAATCTGTGAGATTACCTGGTGAATGCTAAGGACCATTCCCAGTTAAAATGCAGCTTCAGCATCTCCCCAGCTGTGGATGATGTGGGGATTGGATGCACACAGGAGGACTGACTCAGGGTTGCTCTGTCACCCAGTGAGCTGTTGCCTTAATTTCCGTCTGACAGCACTTTATGTACAAGGGATTGCAGGGAGTTGAACCAAGTATGGAAGGCCAGCTGTTCAGGAGGTAAGACAGAAAGAAGCTGCAGCTCATTTACACTGAAGAGCAGAGCTGGACCTTTCAGGACCTTTCAGGTCCTTTCAGGTGATAAGTCACCAATCAACCTGATTATCATTTTATTTTTTATATTATGAAAACTCCATGCAACAAGCCTCCACCATTGGAGACTGCTGTCACCACAAGTGCTGGAAGCAAAACCTGCTGTGGGAATAGATGGACAGAGCCAAGAACTAAGCAAAATGAGTTCAGTTTCTAGTATAAACACCTATAGCAGGTTTAAGTAAAAAACCTGTAGTCCCTGGCTCAGAGCTGGTTTACTTTTTCAGAAATCCTTTGATAATCAGGGCAGGCTACTGCGAAGCAGCTGGCTTGAGAGGAGTGTGGTAGTGCACTTGTGCAAGCAAGGACAATATTTGCATCCATCTGTATTCATGGCACAGTGTGGACTCTTAATAGCCCTCCTGCCAAACCTTGCTCAATAGTCCATTTGGAGAACCTATGGATCAGCTTCATTTATAAAAGTTTGACATTGCACTCTGCAGCAGGAAAGCAATTGAAAAAGGAAAGTGCTATTTCCCAAACTTCTGTGTTTCTATACCTTCTTGTCTGCTGTGTCATCAAGTTCATCTATCAGCTCTGAGGCTCACATTTTGTTCTACCTAATTGCCTGTGATAAAGACAACAGAATACAAATATAAGTATTGCTTATGGTACTTTGGCACAAAGAGTTTGTTGTGTTGCCACAGTGGGAAATGCTGGGTAATAACCAAATTTTATTTGCTAAATAAATATATTTTCTTGAATCAGCTGCTTTTCTTGCAAAGCTGCTTGGAAGAGACCATTTCTTAGGGTGAATCTTCAAAGGTCAATACTTCCTATTCAGACCAATTCCTGTGTGTGATCATCTTGCTCATCTCTTATCTCTGTCCCTTGCTGTGCAGATGCTGGTTTTGGGGCTGGCCAGAACACTTTACCCTGCACCCCACAAAAGTTACCATTTGGCCAATTCTCATTATGTCCCTTCTCAATAAATAAGGTAAAAATACAAGCTGCCTTCTCACATGTAGATATTTAATTCCTTTAATTTCAGATCAGTTTCCTCCTGTGTAGATAGAGATGTTGCAGACTTTGATGCCCAGGGGTACTGAACAGGACTTTAAGCAAGATCTCCAGGATTTAACCAAGCCAGGGGTGAGATGCTGCCTTGGAGGTGTGCCACAATGCACCCAAAGGACCCTACCCACCCACCCTCTTCCAGATACTGTACATTGCATGATGGTACCCGGTATTAATCCGGACTAGCCCTCCACACAGCAAATCTCCAGAGTCAGATAATCCCCTTGCAAGCTGTCCCTTTCCACCCCCGGAGGGCCCTGAATTAGGTCAGACGGGATTAAATTTGCATTTTATTTATTTATATTTTTCTTTTTTCTTTTTTCTTTTTTCTTTTTTTTTTTTTTTTTTTTTTTGCGTGCTAGTTACACGCACAGTCAGCCTCGGAGGAGGCGGGGAGGGAGGCGGGGAGCGGCGGGAGCTTTAGCCGATGGCAGTGGCTGATGCCCGGCGGCGGATGCCAGCGGCAGCCGGGCGATGGCGAGGAGCCGGGCGGCTTACGAGTACACGGAGGCGGAGGACAAGAGCATGCGGCTGGGTTTCCTCCTCATCGCCGCCGGCTTGCTTTCCCTCTTGGGTTTGGGCTGTTGCTGGCTTCGCCCGGCGCTGCAGGAGCGGGGCGGCGGCGGCTCCGCCAACTGCACGGTGCTGGCGGTGCGGCAGCTGGGGGAGCGCTTCGCCTGCACCTTCTCCTGCGGGGCCGCCTGCCGCGGCACCGCCCGCTACCCCTGCCTGCAGGTCCTGGTCCGCACCTCCCGCTCCTCCGCACCCGCCCTGCTCCACGAGGACGAGCGGCAGCTGCGCACCAACCCCAAGGTGAGACCCGCGGACGCCCTCCTCTCCCAAAATGCGGGGCGGTGGTCCCGCGGTGATGCCCATTCACTGCTCCTGGCGCCCGCCCTTCTGTTCGGTGCGGGGCTTTCTCCTTTGGGAGGCGGGGGGGTGCTAAGAGAAGAGCGGGAGCATCCGTCCGAAATGCCGCTCTGCTTGTTGCTCAGCAAAAAGTAGTGCATCTAGTATGTCTCTGTAGTGTATATCTATAAATATACTATACACTGTACAGCTTTATTTATATATTGTGTTTATATATATATACACACATATATCTAAGTATAGGTAGAGATACATATATATATATATATATATATATATAGCATCTCAGGGGAAGTCTAGGCTCGGTACTAGGAAAAGGTTTTTCACTCAGCGGGTGGTTGGCCACTGGAACGGGCTCCCCAGGGAAGTGATCACAGCACCAAAGCAGACAGAGTTCAAGAAGCGTTTGCTCTCAAACACATGGTGTGACTCTTGGGGCTGTCCTGTGCCGGGCCAGGAGCTGGTCTTGATGATCACAGTGGGTGCCTTCCAAATGGGGATAATTTACGAATCTATATAGCATAGTATAACATACTGTGTATAAGGTATAGTGTACTATATAGTGTATTACACTGTGATATATACTATACTTAGTGTGATACACACGCACACACACACGCTCCCAGCCCCTTTCCCAGCCCGTCCCGCCCGCCTCCGGAGCGCAGCTGGCGGGCGGCAGCGCAGCGGGAGCGGCCGAGGCTCCGCTGCTGTTCCCCGGGCCGGCCCGCCGGAGCCCCGGGACAGCCGTGGGGAGACAAGGAGAAACTCCTGCTGCCGGCGGGGAGGTCTGTGTGCTCGGGCAGTGCTGCGTTGCTCGTCCCGGAGGGTGGGGGACTTGCCAGTGCCGCTCCCCGAAGCGCACGGAGAAATGTTAATGGAGCCGCTGCTGGCGGGGCGCTGGGGAAGGGGCTGCACCAGAACAGAAGTTTCCTCCGTGCTGGTTTGATTCTTAAACTCCTCCATCACCTACACGAAAAAGGACCAAATGAAGAATTTGTGAAAGTTGCATCTTCCAGCAAGCTGGGGAAGTCTGAAGGCGATGTGTGACTCGTGCTTTCCTTTTCTTTAAAGGCAGCTATTCTGCCTTCTCCTTTGATTTTTTATGCTGTGTAAAGATGGTCTTGACAACACAGACCTGAGTGGAGGAGATCTTATTAAGCAGTTTGAAGAATTAAAAAAATGCGTTGGAATCCTCCTACTCCTGAAAGAATTTGAAACTGGGAGTGTGCTGGAGAAGGAAATTTCAGCTCTTTGACCGAGATACGGATGTACCACAGTGCCAAGGGCTAAGGGCTCTGTTTGCAGGGCTGGCAAGCGTGCTTGGGTGTCCAGATGGGATGTGCAGCCTCACATCTCCCCAGTCATACGTGTGCTGGTGTGCTCCATCCCTTGGAAGGCAGGTTAAGTTTCACACTCAGGGCTTGAGGGTTGCTTTTATCCCCTTGGCAGCTTGGAAAGGTGGTTGGGGTAAAAATCAGCAGAGTAAGTAGCAGGATGGTAAGTCTGACAGCATTTGGATTAAATTGCTGGCACCGCTCAGAGGTGATGAGTGATTGAAGCTGCAGTTCTGGATGGAGCCCGATCACAAAGCAGATGAAATGTTGGACTGTGAGGGAGCTTTGCAAATCTTTTCCTGGGAGCGCTGCTGCCAGGCTCCCTGTGGAGAGGGCTGTGGTGCCAGAGGTGTGCCGGGAGCGCCCTGGCTGTCCGAGCTGCAGGACTTCTCTAAACATCTCTCCATTTGCAGGTGGGCAGGGGGGAGCTCTAAAATGCAGGAGAAAAGTCACCCCTTTGCTATGGGGTGAAGAGGAGGTGGCTGTGCAGAGGGTGCAGCGTGGCTCTCCCCAGCACAGCCTATGGCTCTTGTGGCCATCTCCAGCAAGGGGGGGAGCTGGGAGAAGGGAGGGGAGTGCTGACTGCCAGCAGAATCCCAGGGCTCTGCAACTCTGGCAACATCTGCAGGTTCAGCAGCAGCTTTCAAATTGGACGGTGACAGCAATACCTTTCTGAGTAGTTCAAGTGTTTTGTTTTGGGTTTGCTTCTTAACCCTATTTTCTTCTGCATTTCTGGAAGTGTGGTGGGAAGAGAAGGATTGCACCTGCCCAAGGGCTAAATTGCAATTGCAGGGAGACACTCAGAGCTTCAGAAGTAATGTCTGTAAATGTCACTCAGAAAGCTATTTTTATTTAACAATTAATTTTATGTAAACTCTTAATAACAAAACTCTTAATAACATCAGGGCTGTTGGCAGTGTGTGGTACTTTGCTGCTTTTACAAATATAATCTGTATCCTTTACCTTCCACCTTGCATCTTTAGGTGTGGGCTGTTTACCCTGGGATATTGATTGCTGAGAATTAAATCTGATTTACTAGATGTGATCAAGCAGAAAGGATGCATTTTTTTGATGTAACAGCATTCTTTGGTAGTAATTGAATTTATCTCAGTGGAAAACTCTGTAGAAAAAAAATGTGCTGTAATTATTTTCCCTACTTTAAGAAGCTTATGTAAAACAAATACAAAATAAGAAGAAAAGTTGGTTAGGTCTCATCAGGAAAACATACCTTTGTAAGAGACTGAACTCTGTATCTGTTGCTTTGGTTCTCCCATTTTTTCCCTAGTTCAGCATCTGCAGATCCAAACAGTTATATTCTCCTTTAATGTTTGATTTAAAATCTCACTGTTTTTAAAAGCTTTCAGGATTTTATGCTGAAATACATTAGTTAGAGCCACAGAGTAGGAATCTGCTGGATTTAATGCTCTGGATCCTGTATGTATTTATGAAAAAACACTTAGAGAGCTGTTTAACCCTTCCTGTTCCCATCACATTTTTGCACTATGCTTCCTTGTGTTCATGCACTTAGATGTACACATAACATGTTAATTTGTTCCAACTAGCTAAAAGGGAAAAAAAAGACCAATTTTGTTTTGAACAGTTTTAAAATGTTACTTTCTCCTTGCATTTCTTTGTAGGGTAGCAGTTTTTCCCTGTAAATCAATAGTGTGGAACAGGCATAGCTCTGGCTCCTTACAACACACAATACTAAATCAGTTAGCAGCTTCACTCCCCCCAAAAATCCCCAGCATATTTGATTAAAAATCTACTTTCTGTAGTGGAGTGGGCTGACATATAAACATATCACAGATATGAATGTCTGTTCTAGTGAGGAAAAACATTTTTCTAGATGCAGGAAAAAGAATTTTTTTTTCTCCTCTTGCTTTCTAAGATAATCACATCATTGTACAGCCCAGGATTCATTTTAGCTCTTAAAAGATTATATAGCTGGGTCAGAGTTAATCCAGGAATGTATATATAAAGCACCGGACACGATTACATTTGTGTTCAGTCTGAGTGATCTGTGGATTTTATTTTTTTTTTTTAATTTTTATTTTTTGATTGCTGTCTCAGAGGAAGAAATTTATTGGAATGACAGTAGCCTTTCTTCAGCTGCCTTGATGGCAATAATAATCTCTGAGATAAGGCTTAAGAGGGATTAATTCCAAAGTCAATTTGTCGCTATCACTCTCCGGCCATCGGGTACGCCGGTGGTGCATACAGCCAGCGCAGGCACCAGGCACAGCTCTGCCTGGGGAAAACCACAGGGGAGTCTGTCAGCTGCTAAAAAGGTCTGATTTCTGGTGTTTTAGGCATTTCCCTTCCGACATCTGCAGTTAAGTGTAGGGTTGGAAGAAGTTGCCCCCTGTTTTGCCAAAGAAACTCTTAGGGGAGTGGCTGGTTAGACAGATGTTAGCAGCTGTGCAGCAGGACCTGGTTCTCCACATCTTTGTCCCCAGGCAAGGGAGCAAACCAGCTGCTGCCCCTTGTCTGCATTCCACACCTGGCCCCTGCTCCTGTCACACTGCTCTGTGTAATGGCTCCACCTGACAAGCTGATGTGCAGTCATCTCTTCTGTGCTCCTGTAAATAGAATTTGGTTTAGTTTTTGGACTCCCTTAAATATGAACCATGAGGAGGCTTCATAACAAAATATAACTTCACAATAATTTTGTGAGAGTCTGGTGCCTCTGGTGAAGCATTCAGATCTGTGTTTGGGCTGGTACCTGCGACAGGCAAACTACGCAGACGCTGCCTAGCAATTCCTCTGGAAGCGGGCCCAGGGGCCATGGATAAACCCTATCACCCACTCATCTCACCTGGGGCACCACTCCCTGCCTCGAGCCTCTGTGAGGGGTCAGGGTTTGATCACTCCTGGTGGGTTGTGCTGATGATGATCATCTGCACTGCCAGATGCAGGTAGAAACCAGACACAGAACTCAGCTCCAATTCCCTCAGGACACTCAGCTGGGAGGGGGAAATCTTTTGTAGTAAAGATGAACTAGTCCACCTGCTCATGTCCTGCTCCAGTGGGATGGCTGTGGCAGCACTTCCTCCCTCCCACACCTTGAAGGTAACCCAGTAGTGAATGCAGACACACACAAAGTTAGGAGACTCATATATTGCTTGGTGTGGTGGGTTGTTCCTGGCTGGACTTCAGGTCCCCACCAAGCTGCTGTATCACTCCTCAGGGAGAAAAAATATAATGAAAGGCTTGGGTTGAGACAAGGACAGGGAGAGATCACTCACCCTTTATGGGAAAAATTCACCCATCATGGGAAAAATGGACTTGACTCAGGGAAATTTATATGCTTTACTGCCAATTAAATCAGAGAAGGGTACTGCATAAATAAAATCAAATCTAAAAATGCCTTTCCCCTACCCATCTGTTCTTCCTGAGCTTAACTTCGCTCCTGGTTTTCTTTACCTCCTCCTTCCCACCAGCACAGAGGGACAGGGAATGTGGGCTGTGGTCAGTCCATCACACATCTGCACACCTTCCTCTTCACACTCTTTCCTTGCTCCAGTGTGGGGTCTTTCCCACTGGAGACAGTTCTCCATTACCTTCTCCAGTGTGGGTCCTTCCCACAAGCTGCAGTTCTTTATGAAGTGCTCCAGCATTGGTCCCCCACAGGATCACAGGTCCTTCCAGGACCCTGCTCCCATGTGGGCTTCCCTCAGAGCCACAACCTCCTCTGGGCATCCCTTTGCTGTGGTGTGGGGTCCACCAGGGCTGCAGGTGGATCTCTACTCCAGCACATGTTGTGGGGCTTTTCCACACCAAACAAATGGTACATGCTCTGTCCCACAGCTCACCAGGAGCCAGGAGGATGGTCCTCCACGTGTCACTTGGAAACTGAGTTTGAAGTCGTGCTCCTGAATTACCTTGGTTTGTCTTCTGTTAGGCTGAATCCTTTGAGCCAGGATGTCTCTTCACCTTTGAAACTTTCTCGTAGTCTACGAAGTCTGTCTATTTTTATTAAAAATGTGACTGACTTTGGCAAGAATTGATCTTTGAAAAGAACAAAATGCAACCTGAAACTTAAACCATGGTCAAGAGCTCATGAATCTGTTATTTCTCTGTGATATGGAAGAATATCTGCCCACATGAAGTGTTCAGAAAGACCAGGAATCTTCCCAGGTATCTGCAGGGAGACTGAAGTGGGAGCATCCAGCAGCAAACACAGATATAAATCCTACAAAACCTTGGTGTAAAGATGTATTAGCTGTTCACTGACATTTTTACTGCTGTCCTAGCTTGCTTTCAGTTGGCATTTGTTTATGTTTTGATGCCAGTATTTCATGCCATGTCTTGTAAAGGAGTACTACGGAATTAATGTTTCTGAAACTGCCTGTTGCCAAAGTGGAAGTTATTTCACATTCATCCATCAACTCACAGCAGCAAAATTTGTGTGGATATGATTCCCTTTTATCTGCCTGATGAATCTGCTTTGGAAGGTGATAGAGCTGGTCAAGCAAAGTGCCCTAGGAGTGTGCTTGGGAGGCTGAGTAAAGAGAGATCCCCCCCTACGTGCATTGGAAAGGGACAGAAAGCACCTCGGGTTGGTGGGGACTGTGCTGGCATCCTGGGGAGGCAGACAAGCTCCAGTGTTCGTGCAGCAGCTGATACATTCACACTGGGATTGCACCTTGGGTGTTTTCTGTGGCTCAAGTTCTTTGTCACGTTTTGTTGCTGTTTCAGGGTGGCCCCTGGGATTCATATTTGGACAGGGACCACTCCTCTCTTCAAGATTGTTAATCCTCGACGGGCTGAAGCAGTGAGGCCACATCAATTTATGGCAAGACCCTGGGTGTCTCCTTTGTGTTTTCCACATGAAGATAAAGAGGAAGAGGTAGAAATGTGTCCAGCATACTTTCTGTCCACTGGGATTACTTGTGCAGAGAACGGTGTGAAGTTTGAGCTATGGAAAGCATTCACTGTTGTGCCCAACTTCCAGTGTCCCTCCTGTAGGCACTGGCAGTACTCCCATATGCTGTCCTGCTTTGGCAGGAGAAAATACAGAAGTGTTGGCTGGAGAAACTGTCTGTGGGGCCCTTTACATCTTCCAAACCGAGAAAAATCCCTGCCCTGAAAAACTCAATATCTTCATACTGAGCTAGCAGCACAGGGTCTGATGGGAAAAAATGTGAAGCACTCTGTGATGAAATGTCCTGGGAGACTGTTAAAGCTTGATATTTGTCTTTCAGATGGACATCTCTTGGGAAAAGAGACCTCTCTGGTTGTTTCTAAGCCTGAAACTCAGGATGGGGCTAATGAGCAGTTCACCAGGGTATGAACTTTGTGAAGGATTCAAGTAATGTTTTGTGGGGGTGGAAGGTCTCTGAAGGGTCCAGAGAAAGTTTAACCAGGACTGGTGGGGCGATTGCACTTTCATAGCAGAGGACAGCAGTAGGCTTAGCCAGGAGGAAGAAACATTTCAGAGGATAGAGAAAATATGTGTACTGGAGCCAGTAACACAGGAATGGGAGTTCTCAGCTAGCTGAGTGAGTTTTGGCAACATAATATCTATTGGTACTCAGCTGTTTTGTCTAGCTCTGCATTTTGTGTGCTGGCTAAATAGTGGCTGGTTTGGGAGCTCTTTCTAGAGCCCCTAAGAGCAAGCTGGGGGCTTGGGAAGAGCAGGGGGTGATTACAGTCAGATGTAGGCAGTGAGTGCACAGCTTGTGGGATATGGTGCCATTTCCAAAGCAGGAAATGCTCCGTAAAGGAAAGCATCAGAGTGGAGGAAGTGCTGGACCCCAGGCCAAGCAGGGAGGAGGGGACGGTGCTGGTGCTGTCAGGGGGTCACAGCAGAGCCAGCCGTGCTCTCAGGTGTCTTTGTGCCAAATTTTCTGACTCTGCCCAGCTGCTGCACAGATGTGTTTATGCACTGGGAGTGTGGAGAGAAAAAAGGGGGTGTTTGATGCTTCCAAAGCAGAGAACCAAACCAGAAATTTTGCTGACCAAGGAGTATTATCTAAGACAATAACAGTATGTGATAAATCCTGCATTCTGGTTTATGAAGTAGAGTGGTGTTGCTGCTCATTTCTGTCCTTCGCCATCAGCACTGGGACAATCCTTGTTTAGGCTCCTGTGAACATGGAGCTCTGTGCCATGTCAACACCAGACAGGAGTCCATGTGAAAATGGGGATCCTTGCATCTGGAAAAGGTAGGTTTCACTTTGGAAGCAGCAAGGAAGACCTTGCAGATTCTTTCATTCTGAAGTATGCAAGACTTGCAAGTGCTGACATGCTGATTTTACATGATCAGGGAATAAAATCCTGAGATTTCTCCCTTGCTCTTGGAATGGCAAACCTTTAAGCTGTTGTATGGTGAACATGGACCTGTAGGTCTGTACATCTTTGGTATAGTGTGCAGCTGTGGGCAAGGTAGGCCCCTGTGAAACCTCTGCAGAAGGAGAGGAAGCACTCACTAGGCACAGTCAGTCATGGTGATCTTTATTGTCATGTTAGAGAGGGTATCACTCTCCTTGCTGATACTGCCTTCAGGATACTGGGGAGAAATTAATGTTGGGATCATATGTGGGCCCCCAATTTAGGGGCTTCCCACACCCTTCATCTCCTGCTTCCTCATCCTTCCTAAGTAGGAGGCATTTTAGCTACCTTCCCAGTCACTTTTTATTGTTTGCACCTCCCAGTTTTAAAGGAATTAAAATTCAGCATGTGCACCTGGAGCCTTGGCGTCCCCACGTCCTGCAGGGTGAAAAGCCTCTGTGCTATGGGAGGATCAGCTGTGTTCCTCAGTGTGGTTCAACATCTCCTGCCATGATCTCCTGTGTGTATGCCTGGTAAAAACAAGAGGGATTATGCTTGGACACTGAACTCTGATAGTGTTGATACTTGATTCAGTGCACAGTTTGTTTTCTGTTGTTTAACTGCCTGTGGCTAGGAATTAAGGGTGGTGTGTCAAAGACTCGGGAACAAGGTGGGTGTGGGGGTGTGGATGTGTCCCAAAGGGAAGCCTCTGAAGGCCCAGTCCCAAGGGCACCAAGCTGGGGGACGGATTTCCCTTGATCTCTGGGCTTCGAAGCAGATGTCTGAGGATGAGATCTGCAGATAGCTCAGCTGCATGCTCAACTCTCCTTGACTTCTCTACAGCAATGCTGAACCTTTCTACTGAAGCAGGGCTGTGAACTGTTTTTCCTTGTGATGTAACAGTGGAAGGATACCTTCTTTGTTCAGTGGACATCAGCCAGATATCCCATCATCTGGGAAAGCGCGCTGCACTCTTTGGGTTATTTATTAGCATGGTACTTAACAAACCTTGTGATTATGTGCCTCACTGGAAATAGGAAGTTAATCAAATCTAATCCCTGCAGCTGGCTAGGAATACATCAAAATGAAATGATCATTTTCATATTCATTATGCCAAACCCCAAGATGTTATGAGGTGGTTTGGTTTAAGAGTGGAACAAACCTGGCAAAGCCTTTATTTTCTTTCTGAATACTATTATATTCCTTTCCAGTACCTGTACAGAATAATTAGCAGTTGAAGTGACTATCAGCTAATATTTCTTTTCTGTTTCTTTGGAGCTTTTGCTTATTATTCTCTGTCCATTTCAGTCACGCTGGTATCATGAGGAAAGCGCAGAGAAGTGATGTCCTGCGTTCCTGAGCACAGCAGTAACTCTGTTCTGCAATGTGTCTTGGCAGTGTTCATACATCCCTCCCTGTGCAAGAGACGATCAGGAGAACTCTGAGAACGTCACGTACAAGCAGAAATACTGGAAAGAGAAAGTGGGTTCTCAACCATTTACATGCTATTTTAACCAGCACTTGAGGTGAGTAATCTCCATTTGGCTAGGCAGGAGTGCTTATGCATCTGCTTAACAGCTGTCCATTGGTTCTGCTTGAAAATATAGATAAATGCATGCATATGTATATACACACACAGAGACCCCCTCCAAGGCAATGTGGTTTAATCACACAGAGCTCACTGGTGCAAAAATTTGCAAGACAGCTCTGTTGATGAAAAGCTATATGGAAAGGAAAGGAATATTTTTACCACTTAAAGTAAAAACACAAAACTCGGAGAAAAGTTTTCTTTAAAACATGCCATTTTTATAGCAAAAAGCATCTTGGCTTTTAACACTCAGATGGCAGATTTCTGGTGTGGATATTAGCATTCCTTTCCTTCACAGAAAAGAAACCCTACTGTGTTCAATGGGAAAAGGGGAGATCAGTAAACACTACAAACTAACTCAGTAATTGTGTTCATAGAGCATTAATGGGTCAGATATGTGTAGTAAACAGCAACAGAACTTCCAGTTTTCATGCATGCTTGCAGAGTAGAAAGCTGTAACCTAAAGCATCTCCCCATCTGTTTCAGTTCTTACTTTTATTGCCAGTGTTGATGTGACTTCCATGTGTGTCAGGGTGACGTGTGGTTTCCTTCCTTCACTAAACAGAAAGGGGAGGGAGTCCTTTTTCCTGTCTCTTTCTGATGGTGATAAGCCAGGAAAAAAAAGGTAATGTGGCTGCAGGAGGTTAGTCCTATCCCACAAACACTTGGAAGTTAAATAAATGAGGGAATAGCTCATGACTTGCAGGTGCAATTCAGGGCTCAGTGTGGGAGTGTTGGCACCAGATATTTCAGTTCAGAAAGACAAACAGGAGGAAAATGGATGGCAGGTGGAGAAATGCCTGACTCTCTTGTGGGTGTCCTGCTGAGTACCCTGGGGGCTTCAGGTTTGTCTTAGGCTGGCTATAATAGTTGTCTCCTTGGAGAGACTGTAGACCCAGTCAGCATGCCCAGGATGCCCAGTTCGTTGTCCCTGGTTAACTCTTTGCAGAGGGACACCACCAAGAATTTGTAGCTATTTTTTTTTCCTTTAGAGGGGAAAGAGGCATTGCTTACAGCATGCAGAGATTAAAATTTAGGGTACTCTGTGTGATGACATCAGACCCGTCAGGGACCTTTTTGGGAGTCCTTTGGTCCACAAGATGCTAATGTTTGCAGATGGTAACCAGGAGTTGAGTCATGATTTTGGTTTTTCTGGGCAGGCAGGTACTTCTGAGAATTGGGACTTGCAGCACCCGCTGCCCAAGTGAGCAGGAGATTCAGAAACATGGAATTGTCTGCAGGAGAAGTCATGGCTAGGATATATCTAAACTGGTGTAGAAAGTGAAAATTAACTTTTTTAGTCAGTGGAGAGATACAGGAGCCTTATATGTGACCCCAAAGTAAATACCTGACACAGGTCAGATGCCCAGAGATGTTTATTTCTCTCCTGCAAAGGAGTGCAGGGTGGTAGGTGTCCAGAGCTGTGTGAGCTGATTCTCACATTACATTTTGGTGAAGCAAAGACAAAGCTTTTCTGAGGCTGCATGCTGCCTAGTGTCTGACATTTATGTAAGCTGGCACTGAGGAATTGTGCAGCACTCAGGAAGGGTGTTTTTTTCCCTAAAGATGCTGAATCCTATACTGCTAAAAGTTCTTGCCAGCGCAATGGCTGCCTTGAAACACTGCCTTTTGCTGATCATACCACAATTCATACACAGCATTAGAGAGGCTTGCTGCCAGAGATACCAGAAGACAGTCTAAGCCAAAATGTGTACACCATCTATTTTCTTCTGGAGATAGCAAAGAGCTTTGGGAGATAAGTTCTGCTGACTAGGAATGTGCTTGCTTGGGTATACTTTTAGAGCAATGATGACTAAGCAGCTTGCAAAGCAGTAAAAAGAAACCATAACAATCTGAGGGAGAAATCTGTTCCCTTCAAAACAGAAGTGTGCATATTTTCTGACAGTATTTTTTTCACTATATAGATAAGCTAACTGTTCTCTGTCAGTCTGTATAAAACATATAGTAAATAGTTCCTTAGAGAATGTGGTATTTGTAATATTAATACTCCCTCTTTTGAAACAGCAGAATAAAATTTAGGTAAGTATACAGGGAATGAATGAACATCATCTCCTCTTCATCAAATTTACTTCATGGTCAGAACTGTTGCTGCATGCAGAGTGTACTGTTGGGTAACATCTCCCTTTCAGTTTGGTGGTGTCAACAGGTTACTTTGAAAAGGTGTAAAAACGGGGTGCCATTCTTACAGTTCAAAGTTATACAAAAGGGATGAGAAGCAGACTCGGCAATTTCAACCATTCTTAATTACTGTAAATGAAACTGCCCAGCAAAATTAGCTGTCTGACATTTGTTTTAGGGAACCAAAGTGCAGCTTATCCTGGAGCTCAGTGCTTAGCTGAAGAGTGAGGTTTTGCTTTGCCACTGCAGGCACTCAGCTTTCCTGTCCCACTCTTCTCTGACAAGCTTTGGGACAAGGTGTTCAAGCTGCATGGGGAAGTTTGCTTTTCTGGATCTCTGGTGAAGGTGTCTGTCTGTTGACATGGTGATACCCCAGTGTGAAAGAAACCCAGCACAGCAAAAAACAGCCTTCAGTGTTTCTGACTCTAAAGGACAAACTCAGACAAAGTTCTCAGGCTGTTGCCAAAGGTTTGAGAAGGCTCTGAGCTCCAGGGTTTTGGTGCTCTGGATCTCCCACCAAGTGACCCAGGGGTCTGCCATCATGACCTCATGCAAACAAGGGCCACAGCTGCATGCCCTGAAGTGCCAGGCCTGTGGGAACAGGCAGGATGGGGGAGATCCTGTTGGTTTATTTTTTCATGTTCTCATTGACATCCATGGCAAGAACAAAAAGAGAGAAACTAAGATTGCCATGAGCTCAGACCTCATTGTCTCACACCATGCAGAGACAGGCAGAGCAAGCTGTGTCAAGTAATTTCTCCTTAGTGTCTGATTTATGTGGTGTTACTGCTTATTAACTCTGGGTTTGTGCCACATGCAAGAACACTCTGTGTTTCCTTTGCTGTGGCACAGCAGGTGAGCCAGCCATACTTCAGCCTCCTCTGTGCTTGCTGCAGGATGCCGTACACAAATTCATCAGGGTTTTGGAAAGCAAACCCTGTCAAGTGATTAGTGACAACCTGTATGTTTTTTGGTGCCCTGCAGGGTCCCCACTTATCTCAGAATAATTAAGTGTGTAAGCCAAGGGTGCCCAGGTAGTAGGGCTGTTCATCTGTAAAATGTTGGAACATAAATCCTGGTTTACTCTGTTACTTCTAAATTAATTCCCTCCACCTGTGGAGCAGTGCTTGGGCCTGAGGAGGAGAGGACTTTACTGTCAATAAGACACTGTGCTGCCTCTGCATGCAGCCATCCAGTTGAGGATCTCTGCATCTTGCAACACTAAGGGAAAAAATGACTGCTTGTCAGAGCAAAGGGATGTGAATATCCCTGGGGAAAATATCAGTGTATTGCAAACATCTTTAAATACAGATAGTTTGAATACAAAAATATTTGTTAGGTTTCCCTATCCTGTGCCTGAACCTCTGTCAGTTATTGTTGTGTGGCAGAAGGTTCGCAGTGTGGTTCATTAGTGATGACTGAAATGTTTATGTGCTTGTAACTTTTTGATCCCATATGACCTTTTGAAAATCCCTGCACTGCAGTTCTCCCCATGGTGTTCAGTAATTGCTCTGAAGGCTCTGATGGAGGCCTGTGTTACCTGGTGTCTGCTTGAGCTACCTGGCAGAACCTAACAGGGGTGTGCTGTATTACACAACAACTAATCCAGTTAGCCCTGCTCAAAGCTCCACAAGGGTCTAGCCCCGAGCTCAAAGTCCTGCTAAAAATAAGTCCTGGTCTCACCTTTTAGGAATGAAAACAAAATTCCTTCTTCCTGGTCTGTACAGTGAAAGGGAAAGCTGTGTTTTCAGGGTTAAGGTAAAGGCTTCTCCAGGATTTTTTTTTTTCAGTTTGTTTGTTGTTTCACCCTGGGACTGCTGCTGGGCAGTGGTGATGCAGCACAGTGGCCATCACTGTTTGCAGCAAGAACCAGGTCTGAACGCCTGAGCATGGCTTGCAATCATTGGGGGTTTCCCCCCTTTTGTCCCACTAGGTCTCTCTCTTCTCTCTGTTGCTGTTTTATGCACAGATAACCGGAGTTAGGATTTTGGGTGCATCCCCTCAAGAGGCTTTGTATTTACTAAAAACCTGAATGGCAGCATTGCTAGAAAGAAGACTGCCAATAATCAAGCTTAGGGGGAATATGCACAACCCCTCTGCCAACATCTTTGAACTGAAGTACTATATAAAGTCACAGAGCATCTATAAATTTTTTAAAGACACTACTTACAGGAGCAAGGCAACCAATTTAATTATATCTGCTGATTTTCACAGGGAAAAGAAACATGTTTCTAGGCATGATGTACCTCCTTTGGGTTCAAGGTCACTGCCTCAGCACCAGGGGACTGATGCCCTTAGGCCTTCCAGCAAAGACAGGTCTTTGCCATGAGAAGTCTTCCCCCGGGGACAGAGCACCTTTTCTTTTCCATTTCCAAGTAAAACAACATGCCTTCAGACTGTGGGAGCAGGCAGGTCTCCTTTAAAAAAGTAGCATGAAAAGTCAAAACTTCTAGCTTTGCCAAGCAAACTGAGAGTAGTTACATTACTGTGTTTCAAGTGCCAGAATCACAGATCGCTGAATTGGAAGGCACCCACAGGGATCACTGAATCCAGCTAATGACCCTGCACAGCACCATCCCCAGGAGTCACACTGTGTGCTCAAGAGCACTGTCCAATTGCTTCTTCAACTCAGTCAGGTTTGGTGCTCTGACACTTCCCTGGAGACCCTGTTCCACACTCTGGGTGAAGAACCTTTTTCTGATATCCAACCTGAACCTCCCCTGACAACCTGAGGCCATTCCCTTGGGTTCTGTCACTGTCACCACCAGAGAAGAGATCAGTGCCTGCCCCTCCTCTTCCCCTTGAGAGGAGCTACAGCGAGGTCTCTCCTCAATCTTCTCCACACTGAACAAAGTGTCCTCAGCCACTCCTCACAAGGCTTCCCCTCAAGGCCCTTCACCATCCTCATGTCTCTTCTTTGGACTCTCTCCAACACCTTAACATCTTTCTTATATTGTGGCACCCAAAACTGCCCACAGCAATCAAGGTGAAGCCACACCAGTGTGCAGGGACTCTTGCTGTACCTAAAAATAGCAGTAATACCCATCTAAAGTGAAACCTCAGCTCAAGACTTACTAAAAGGCTTTGTCTTTGATTCTTTTCCACAGCGGAAACTTTTTTAAATTACTAAGTCACAATCACATCTATAATGGGTGTTTGACATCCATCACTGCTACCTTTGGTACCTATGATTTTCAAAACATTTAAGATTCAGTCAAAAGGATGTCTTCCTTTCCCCAGTCACACTTTCTTTCCTTTAATTGAATCCAATTCTCTAGGTTTTTGCTTGTCCCTTATTTTTGAACTAACATCTGCTTTTAAAAAAATACTTAAAATTCAATGTCACTAATAAGTTCAAAGCTGTGAAGACTGAGTGTTGCCTATTTATGGCCTCCTTGCCAATTAGCACTGTTGCATTCACATGTGATGACACAGTAACTGTGAGGGAGCAGGCTCAGACCTCCTGTGAAGGGATTTCTCTGTTCAGGTGCACAGGTTAGTGAGTTTGCACCCATAAAATTAATACTGCTTTATTCAATTTATAGTCTGCACTATGTGCCTGCTTATATATCTGGAGGATTTTGGTTGTGCAGAATTCATGCATTCGACTGCTGAATACACCTGAGATTCTTTTGATATCTTTTTATGCTGCTGAATTTCAAATTTTATATAGCAGAGCTGCTCACAATCAGAGTTTTACTCTGCTCCTAACTACAGAAACAAAGATAGATGCATGGTGCCGGCCTTGGGGACTTTCAGGCTGGCACAGTGCAGAGGATTCTCCGCACAGAAATTTTGGGTGAGAGATCCCCAAATGCAAATGCAGGTGTAATTAAATCTGGCATCAGACATAGCTTTGGCAGTCTGGCTCCAGTAGCTCCTTAAGGATGGATAAAACTGTATATTTGCAAGCATCTCCATTCAATGTCTCACTGAAGGAAAACTGAGTTCTTTCCTTATCCCTGACAGAGAATTATTTCTTAGCGCTACTTTCTGGTCAGGACAAAGCTATTGTGAGAGAGACAGCACAGTCATTGAACAGGTATCTGCTCCCATGTGCCACTGTGCTAGGAGACCTTGATTCCCTGGACATTTTGGGTGAGCCTGGGTTGCCAGGATTTCAGGCTGTGAGGTTTGTTGCTCCAAGAAGTGAGAGTCAGGTGGTGCTGGCCAAGCAACATGTGATGGGAGTGATAAATATAAGTGAGGACCAACATGAGTCAAGACTATAGATATTTTTATAGTTGGAGAAAGTCTGTTTCTCTCCTTTACAGATAGTTTTCCAGCAGACTGCGTGTCTCTGGCTGTAGATGGGAAAGCAAGAGCAAAATGCAAATGCTGCAAGATTAATTTAATAACTATTAAACTGCAAGGGAGAGCAGAAAGAGCCAGAGCTGAGGAAAACCTGCCATTACATTTCCCAAACAACACCCCAGACTTGGAAGAGGCAGATGGACAGCACACCTTTCAGACACGTGGCACAGATAAATTTCCAAATGTCTCGAGATGTGCCCACCTGCAATTCTCCTGCTCCCTCTGTTTCCCTTTGGAAATGCATAAACCTGTCACAGACCCCACCAGAACTGTGTATTAGATGCTGCTGGTGGAGGCAAGGAGGTTCAGACCTTCGTGGGAGTCTTGCCAAGTTGTCCCTGTAGGAGCTGCAGAGTCTCCTGAGGCACTGCTGTCTGCAGCCCCAAATCACAGCTCATTGCCAAAACAGCCACCGCTGGGAAGGAGCTGAGTGGGGAGCCTTGGACACCCCGGGGCAGGCTGCAGTCCTTGTGGGGATAGATTTTGTGCAGGCTGCTGCCTGCAAGTGCAGCTGGGCTAGCCTGGGCCATCAGCTCCCTGCCCAGACCCAAACCACAGCCAGGGCTTGCTTCCTCAGGAGCCTTCATGTAGCCCATGGACACAGCAGTGCTCAAAGCTAAAAGCAAAGCTTTAATTACTGTTAAAATCCATTTCATGGGGCCGATAACATTTGAGGTAGAAATGCTGTATAAATGTATAAATGCTGCCTGGTACTGTGTGTTAGCCAGAGTGGTTTTGCAATCCATGGTCACTGTGACACTGTGTCTCTCATGGCTGTCTGAGATGACCACGTTCTCTGGAAGATGTAAAGCACCAACACTTCTTTTATTTTTATTTTTTTAATCTAGATGAACTTGTTGGCCTGTAAACACTGCAAGTGGAAAGCTCTCACAATCTGCCATGAGTGCTGGTGGCAAAAGTCAAATGCAAGCAGTGAACGAAATGGTCCACTTAGCCTTTGGCAAATAAAGCACCTTTACTTATACCATGTTAGATGACTCCCACTTATGATGAATTGATGATATTATATTGATTTCTATTTTCTCCATCTTCTGTTCCTCCTCTTCACAGGCCGGATGATGTGATGCTGAAGCGCACCCATGATGAGACTGTTCTCTTGCACTGCTTCCTCTGGCCTGTGGTGACTTTCCTGGTTGGAGTCCTCATTGTGGTCCTGACCATCTGTGCCAAGAGCTTGGCTGTCAGGGCAGAGGCAATAAAAAAGAAGAAGCATTTGTGAGTGGCAAGGCTGCTCATGGAAAAGAAAAACCTGCAAGACGGTCTCAGGTGGGGCAACCTGACACCCCTGCAGGGGCACCCGGCTGCATCTCCTTCCAGGGCCTGATCTGTGGTGGAGTTGCTCTTGTCTCAGGATTGTTCTTGGGAGATTTCCCCATGAAATGCCAGCTAAATGCTTCTTCTGCTATGGCACTAAATAAGTATATTCTACCAAAAACAAAGAGAAAATCTACATGCATCAAATATGCTGTACACTGCACCAAATATCCTGTGTGCTGTTAGTGCTGAAGAGCAGCTATCCAGAAGTTGAGACAGTTTATAAAACTCCCTGATGATGTTACTTTCATTTCCACAAAGTGATCTTTGCTAATGTTTAATATTAAATATTTAAAATCCTTACTTTAGATAGAACTTATTTCCAAAATAATAAAATTTTATTGTTTTGGGAGTTTTAACTTTTGGGGTTTTTGTGGTTTTTTTTTTGGTTGTTGTTTTTGTGGGTTTTTTTCTTTTCTCTTTTTTTTTTTTTTTTTAAGCTGTAAGGCAAACGTAACATTGTGCTGATTTGGGTTTTTTTCTGCTGTGTAGAACTTAATTTTAAAATTCAAACTTTTCTTTCTGTTTAGACAAAATCTTTCATCTTTGCCCATTCACTGTGATGAAATGTAGAAATCTCTCAGAAATACTACTTCTAAAAAAAATATGAAACATTATTGGAAAAGATGATTAAATACTGGATCTAACTTTATTGCCTCAGTGGTATTCAGTCCCTACAGTTTTTCTTGCCCCCTCTCAGATGTCCTCTTCACGAATGCTCCAGCTGCAAGGATTTTACAGTTGATGGTTTTACATGAATATATTTTACCAGCATCTTGCCCAAATCGTGGAGTGCCTGAGTGCTTGCTGAGGAGAGCCTGTGTGTTCTTGCTGTGGCTCACACCACCAGAGAAGGACATCAGCTCCTTGTAGGGCTGTGGGTGTTTGCTGCTGAACTGCCTGTCCCAGTCACAGCAGCTCCACGAAGGCCCCTCCGCTGGGATGCTGCAGGAAACACACGGCAGAGTGGCCCCAGAGTCCTGCTGGGTCTGCTTTCTCTGCCTGCCCAGCTCCTTGCTGTGTGTGATGGGAGTACCAGCTCTAGTCCACTTGCTCAGCACAGAGAGTTCCATATTCCTGGCAGTCTCCCAGGGCACATTTTTGTGTGCCATAGTCAGGGGCTGGGGCCAGAGCAGTTTCATGGCACTTGTCATTGTCCCCACAGGGCTGGCCCCCCCTGGGACCAGCTGTGCAGCTTGGCAGCGCTGGCGTGCAGCAAAAAAGAAAAACCATGTGGCTCGGGCAGGAAAGTGAGTGATTACTGGCAAAGCACTTTAATCTACATTAACAATTCTGCAATTCTGAACATACTGTGCACTGTGCTAATCTCTGATATTCTTAGTATTATGTGTAAATACCTTGGGGTTTTTTGTGATTTTAACACATAGCAGAAAAATTTCCTGAGGATGAGAAAAGTGCTAGATTTGAAAGCCTGAAAGCATAGCTGGCACAAAAGCATGATAACAAACCTGCTTGTATTGCCCAGTGTCCTTTTCAGATTAATTGTGTTGTGTGTTTTAGAACTGATTTCCATAAGAACTCTTGGACGTACTGGTGCCCAGTGATGAAGGTGATGCATGGCAAAGGCAGCAGAGTGACTGGAGGTCATTCACTGCTTCCCTGTGACTTTTGGAGTGTCCTCTGGTCCCAGTCCACACTGGCATAGCTGTTCCTTCAAGGCAAGTTAAGGAAATACGTTTTTAGGGGCAGAAACTTGATGCTTCTTGGCACATTACTCTGTATGAAAGACCCAGCTGGCATTGGTTGCATATGTTCAAGCACCTCCAACCCTGTAGGTGAAAAACACCTCTTGTAAGAGAAATTTCCAATTCTATGTGTTAAGCATCACCACTTTGAAGGTGCCTGCTGTCCAGCTCACACTGGTACCTTCTGTCTCAGCCTACTGAAAAGAGCAGTGCTGGATATACTGAGTGCAGAGAGGTTGTGAGCTCCCAGACTCAGAGGAAAGCCTGCAAACTTCTGAAAGAGCTGTCCTGCAAAGGACACTGTGTTTTGTTTCACTCATGTCTCACTGCTGTGGCCTGGTTTGCATATATTGCAACTCTCTTGCCTCAGCAACCCACAGAAACACTGCATTGTGTGTCTGATTTGGGGGCTTGGTTGCAATTTTTTAATTTATATTTTGCTTATTCCCACTCTGCAAATCACATAAAGCCGCTGGTGTGGGGTGGTTTGGTTATCTGAGTAAGGTGATGCCAAATTCTCTTCATTTATTTCTCTTTGGTAGCTTCTACAGTTAAGAGGAATAAGCCTGATTTTCTATATTCATCCATCCTTTGTTTTCCCAAAGGAGAAGGAAATACACAGTGACACAGATTCATCATGAAATTTTAAACCAGTAGCTTGGGGTTCACAAATCCAGATTAACAAAATCCTCTCTTGCTTTGCTCCAGAAGCTTTTGTGAGGGAATTGTACAGCTGGATCTCTGAGCAAAAGGCAAGAAGGAAATTGAGCAGATGCAGCTCACTTGATTGGCAATCATATATTTAAATCTGTTGGAAATGCCTTTTGCAAAGGCCTCTGGAAGAAGGTAATGGCTACCAAGGTAATGTTAAATTATTTTTCTGGGAGATTAGCAGGCCAAGCTAAGTATCTAAACTGATGTCCAAAGACCAGCAGTAGGTATATGCCTGGCATGGCAGTAAGTGATGCTAAGGGGAAAATTAAAAATCCTAACATTCAGTCTTCTGTCTCATCCTGTCCCTCACTGATTTAGAAATGTCTTTGTATTCCCTGTACTTGATTGTGGAAGCTGGGGATTTCCCTCTAGCAGATTATTCACTGATTTCCTCCTTGGCTTTGCAGATTTCCAGGTTCTGTGGTGTATTCTCTGAAACATATTTGCAGCCAGAGCGGCTGCTTTTCCCAAAGCCATCTGCAGAGTTGGCTTTTGCATTTTATTCAATATTTATATGTCATTGCTTTGAGGAATTTTGTTCTGGCATGCTGTCTGCTGCTCTGCTTTAGCAAGACCTGCCTTCTCTTTCATGTAGTGCAATTAAATCAATTTGTTTATACAGTATCTTTCTCTGTTAGTTCCTTATGCTCATTTTTAAAGTTGAATTCTTCTTTAAAGAAGCATTTTTTGTTGCCTTTTTCTTGCTTATGTCTTTCTGTGTTGCCAGTAAGAGACAAGATTTCAGAAAGTTGGAAAATCTATCTGTTGAATGAACAGCGTAATTCAAACTGAGCAGATGAGGGGTGTCATGGGAGAGTCCAGGGGCATTTTGGAAGATCATTGCCCACAATCTTTGCTATAAACACAGCCCTTTGACAGGGTCCAGCACAGACTGCTGGATTTGAAGGACTTTTTTCATCTCAGCTCCAGTGGGTGCTGCAGGATGCAGGTTGGCAGGTGCAGTGGGGGGGTAGAACAGGTCTCAGTTTCCAGACTTGCACTTCCAAGTGTGTTTTGAGGGATTTGTCCTAGGACAGAACAAAGACATCTGCGAGGTGTGAGAGTGCAGAGCTCTCCATGCTGCTGCTGCCCTGGCTCAGCCTGCTGTGCCCACCCCAGCCCTGGTGCTGCTGCCTGGGGTTTCCCTGTCTGCAGTTTGCTTCTGGGAGCTCTCCTCGCTGAGCCAGGTGTGTCACAGGAGCAGGTATGCCACACAGCTCAGCTCATTTCACACACAACACAAAATCATCCATCAAGTGTGTGTTACCCAGAGTCCAGCTGGGAAATGTGGAAGGGGAAACGCTGGTCAATGTTTAAATCCTTTTAATAGATAAAGTGGTAGGGCTTCAGTATTCTTGAGGAAGTGTCAATGCAATTTGCTAAGGCTTACTTGAGAAAGGAAAAGTATTTAAAATTGGCAGTGGGGCTGGGGTGACAGTGGGACGATGTGGATTGCCTGTGAACAGAAGGGAAGTGCTGTGCAAGCATCTTTGCTCAGCATTGCAAACATGGGAGCTGCCAGCCAAATCAGGGTTTCTGCAAACTTTAGCCTAAATGGCCAAAGTATAAAGAGAAAACACATGGAAGAGGAGACACCTAGAACAGTGTTTAATAAGAAAAGAGAAACACTCATGCCATGGCTTGTATTTCAATAATCAGATGAGAGGAGGCATAGATGAATTTCTAATTATGACATCTATCATATCATGCAAATGTGGTCTTTCAATCCCTGACAGAAATCCCATAGCCAGAGTTATCAAAAAATCAGCTTATTCCTGTGTGTGGTTTTCTCTGAGAATCAAAGCCTGTTTGATTTGGGATTTTTTTCCCCTCAGTGTGGAACAGCTGCTGTTGCTCCATTAATTGTCACTCAGAAACCAACTGCTTCCCTTTCTGGCATCTTAAGAGGCTGCTATGCTGATCTGTCAAGCTAACAATCTTTGCTGCAGAAAGCATGAGCAGGAAAACCTCTGAGGGAATATGTGTGCAATTAATCATACTGCCTTGTCAGGTCACAGACCCGCTGAATGAATCAGCCCCAAAGTTTGACATGTGAGAGGCTGCGCAATTCTCGTTCCGGTTTGATACGCGAGCCCGAACGCTGCCATTGCTTGCACGGTGTTTAATTCACAGCTCTTTGGTTTGAAGTCTGGTAAGCCAAAAAAATCACTCTGTGTGCAGTGCATGCATGGCTGGAGATGTTATCAAAAGAAAAAAAGAATAGCTTATTATGCTATATAGCTGTAATTTGCCTGTAAAATTATATTATAAAATATGCTGGCATAGCTGTAAAATTGCATACACACCTACAGTACACAATCCCCAAACAGCAAATACAGCAATCAATCAAAAATAACTCTCCCAGAAATTCAGTACTACTTCTGACACTGCATTAAATTAAAAGAAGAAAAAAAGCGAACTCTGTAATTTAATTTAATGAGCTAATGGAGCGTCAGACTTTACTTTTAATAATATAACTTCTTCATAATGTTTCAGCTAGAATAAGTTCTATCCTTATTTTTATTTGCACGCCAATTGCCATTCACTAAAAGCAGTTGGAAAAAAACCCCAACCAGTAAGCTCTTTCACATAATTGCTTGTTCAGCAACTGAGGGTTTCTGGACAAAATACTTCAGCACTTTGGACCCCATACAGCAGAACCAATTCCTTTCCCCTATTGCAGCAGGCTGGTTTGTCTCATGGTTCCCACAGGAGAGGGAGTGGGGCAGCCACCCAATCTCCATCCAACATCTGTGTCCATCCAGCAGCATCTCCAGGATGTAATATCTGGCATTTTCCAGGGGCCTGGATTTCAGGAGCACTGCCAGGCTGTGGGGCTGTGGGGAGGGAAGCATGACCCAGGGGCATGACCCAGGGGCAGCAGGGAGAGAGCTCCCACCTCGGGCAAGTGTGAAGCGTTGGAAGGGGCATGGGTTTGGCTAAGAATGAAATCTTCCGTGGAATCCAAAGGGCTGAGCTGTATTTTCCCCACACTATTCCTCTGAAGAATAATGTTTGAGACTATTAAAAATAACTGTGAAAATTTCAGGAAATCTGTTCTTAGGCAGGGGGAAGAGTAGTTTGGAAGGACCAAATATACAACAGCCAGCACACCTAAACAGCAGGTAGCCTCGATCCTTACTGTTTCTTTCTGAAAAATCATGAAAAATGGGTCTGATACAAAAGGGAAAAATATATGGAAATTATGGAGTTAGCTAGTGTCTCTTGCTTTTAATGGAGTAATTTTAAATCCTTAGCAAAAATATAGAGCATATGTTATGAATCTGCAAGTATCTGGACAAGTGAATCACAGGCACTAAATGATTCTGTTGTATTGAACATAAACAGTGCCCTGTGAACTTCCCTGGTTTTTTTTTTGCTAATGGGGATATATATGGGAAGCAATACATCATAAGGAGCATTTAAAATATTATCTCAAGATCTTATTGATAAAGTTAATTCAGTTCAGGCTGGCAGCAACAGAGAGGAGACTGAAAATGGGCTGCAGAATTGTCAGCACTAAGCAATAATGAAGAGTGAGCTATCAAGCACAGGTGTGGGATGAGGCGTCTCAGTAACTTTTTTCATTATATTAAATGGCAAGATAAAGGGCAAATTAATTGCATTTTTAAAAATATGCCAGATCAGGAGATTTATGAGCTTCAGTTTGATGGGCAGGTGATTCAATAACAAATATAAGGAACTAAGAATACCAACAGAAGAATAAAATATCTTGTCAATTATTGGAAAATATAAGGTAATAAATAAAGATAAAATGTACAGATCAAATTTTTTGGTGGAAGGAAACGTCTCAGCAAGGAAAACTTTGCCTGTAAAGCCTTCTGATAGCTGCTAAAAAACACACTGGTACTAGCTAACCTTGGGTTTTGATGGCATTTAGCCGATTGTTTGGGGCTGAAACTGTAGCCTTTTCTCCTGTAGCTGTCACTAGGTGACATTATGGGGACATGTACGGGTACCATGTTTTTTTAACCTGTTTCAACCTATTTTTTTCACCTGTTTTGCTCAGAGCAATGTATTTCCCACTCTTTTTTTTGTGCCAAAATTTCTGAGAAGTTGATAGCAGTGTTGCATGGCATTGTTTACAGCAATTTGAATGTTTTCTGGTGCCTGAGGAAGGATCTGAAGCAGGCAGAACCCAATGGAAATAGCTCCACCTTGTCTGGGTCCAGGTAAAACAGAGTAGCAAATTCTACTGCCAGCTTCAAGCTCTGCCAATGCAGCATCAGAACCATCACATGGATTTTTGTTTCCAAAAAGCAACACAGTTCTGCTGCAAAGCCATGCATGACCAGAGGACCCCTGCCTAAACTCTTGCCAGGGGAAGGAAGTTTGCACAACTGGATGCAGCAAGCAGAACATTTCTGGGGATGAACATCTCAATGCTCACTGGTGTCAACGTCAACATCTGGTTTGGGGAACTCCAGACTTCTTTTGGGCAAAAGCCATATTTTCAGTCACACAAGTTACTTAACAGTAACCTGTCTTCCCCACTGACAGTACATGTACTTTTGACCACAGAATTCTTGCTATGCCAAGCAAAGCAAAATTGAAAATGGTTTAGGCAATACTCCATATTTCAAGTCAGTTTTTAAATAATGCCTTGACCTATATTGAAAATTTGTGGGAATTACTTGGTTTTGTTTATAATACCTATACAGATTTACAGCCTGTTTGGTAGGAATAGAATGACTAATGTATGGCTGCATAGTGGAAGCTCATTGCAGCACTAACTGTGCCTCAAAGTAAGATGGATTGGAAGTTCTTCCTTCCCTGCATCCTGCTATTGGAGTGACGCACACACGCTTCGATTTCCCTCCGTTGCTTCCTTGTTAAGCAACCTCTCTCCAGGCACACAAATACATATGTATTGTGCAGTAAGTGTTTACCAAACTCATCATTATTCTGCATTCATGCACACTGAGCTGTCTTTCTCAATAATTAGCTTTGTAATGATCAAAGACATTCTGTACTCTCTTGCATTCCTCCTCATTTTATTGTTCCTCCATCACTCCTAACTCTTCTTATGTTACATTTTCAAGGTTGCTTTTATTGATAACTAAAACAAAAAGGTAAACATTAAAAATGAAAAGCCAAATTTATTACTTTTTTATTTATTTTGCAAAGACATTAACATGAACTTTTAATTTTGTTTGATGTACATTCTGTGCTTTGCTAAATAACCTTGAAGACTGTGCTGCCAAATCAAGCTTTGCTATTAGCAATACTCATTCTGTAGTCCAAAAGTGTTACGATAGTTTGTCCCTCTTCATTTAAACGATACCTTTTATACCCTATGACATTTGAGGAAAAAAAAAAACCCACATAAGAGCTGCAGTCTTGTTGACAGTGAAGCATTTTTCACAAGAGTAGAAAAAAGAAGCATCTTTCACAAGAGTAAATTTCTGGCAAATGTATCATATTAAAATGTACTCTGTCCTTGGATGAGGAAGAGGGCTGGCAGTAGAGTTATTAATTGAAGTGAGGTCTCCTCAGAACTCCAGGAAGCAAGAATTTCTTTTACAAGAAGCTGAACTATTACATGCAGAGGTCAGGTTTTTTATGAAACAGAGACAGATACAAACTGCAGGGATCCTGGTTCCTCAAACCCTGCCTCAGAGACTAGCCTGGTTCCTGTCCTTTGCTGGAGACATCTGTGGGAAGGTGCAGGTTTCATAGAGCAATTCAATGTTTTTGCACATCAGCAGCCCAGTTGAATGCTGAAAATGCTCTGGGAAACTGGCTGTGCAGGCCAGGGTGTGAGTGGCAGTGCTTGCTGCTGCTTCCACTGGATGCTAGCATGACAATGAAGATGCGGTTCTCCATGCTGGCTGGGGTTGGTACTCACACATCTGAGGGGAAGGGAGACAGCTTTTCCTGCCTTTTCCTCCTTCCCCCCATTGCTTTATCCCTTACTGTTCCTCTGAACAATGCCCTTGCAGTTTGAACTCATTTTCTTTGAACTGCAGGCACTGCATAACTTACACTTCTGCCTGCTATTCCATCCCTAAACATCTGCCATTATTTATCTGGATGGTTTAAACTCTTTATGTTAGATTTATTAGTCTCTCTGAGAATTACCTCCAGCTTTGTGTGGAAATATGTTCAGCAGTGGAAACAGCTGCAGGGCTCCCCAGCTCCTCTTGTGATGGATTCCATTACGAGGCGACCTCCACCGTTCAGAGGGTGGGATCTGATGACTGTGCCATTTTCCTGGACAGAGGCTGCAGCTAATCTCTTTTACCGCCTAGGTGTTGAGTGAAGATGCTTTTAATGCAGATCCAGAGGTGAATGTCACTGGTGAACACCTTTCCTCAGTTATGCTGGCAGAAGAGCTCCCGTTTCCCTGTCCTGCTGGATGTGCTGCAGTGGGCTCCTGCTACACAGTGCTCCTCCAGCACGTCTGGGACATTTGTGCTGCCAGCAGCTCTGGCACCTTGTCCTCACCCAGCCTTGTCCACCGTGGTCTTAAATGTAAGGAAGACAGGGGGAGAAGAGGCTTAGAGCCCCACACAGATTAATGATCTCCTCTTTTTGGTGTCTTTTCCCCTTACATTTCAGACTTGTGATAAACTGAAGCGCTTGTTTCAGGGCTCCATCTTTCCCACATGCCATATTTCCTACCACTGTCAGTTACCAAAGACCTGGTTACGTCACACCACATTCTGTGGCAAATTAGACCAGCCACAGTGTTTGTGGGAAAGCTTGATTTGGATACTTAATTTTGAGTATC
Source organism: Cyanistes caeruleus (assembly GCF_971803275.1). NCBI lineage: Eukaryota > Metazoa > Chordata > Aves > Passeriformes > Paridae > Cyanistes > Cyanistes caeruleus. The sequence goes on along the minus strand of NC_141704.1, from coordinate 47,161,764 downwards.
AAGTTGAAGGCTGGAGGCCATTCATCCTTCTGCTTAAAGGTCATTGCATGAACAGCCTTTGAAGTTCAATTACTTCAAGGCCCATATACAACCCAAATCTGTCTGCGTCTCTGCTGCAAGGTTTAAAATGCACCACTGTTTTCTATAGCATCTTGAATGCCATCTGTTTTCCAAATCACTTTCCTCAGCTGCATAATTTAATTACTGAGATAACAACTAGAGGGGGGAGGACATGGAGAAAAATGGGAAATTTGTTTGTGAAGCCTCTGCTTCACAAACAGGTTTTTTTTTAACTGGAAGTACCCTTTCAGTGTGTGGGTACTAGAAGATGTAAAGTGGCACTTCAGGAGCAAAGGGGACCTGGTCACACTAACAAGACTGTCAGCTTCCCCATCTCCCTGGAGAAGGCTGACACAGGGAATGAAGTCTCACCATGATGAGCTTTCGTGTGCTTGGCATAACACAGTGCATGAAACTGTATCCATCCTCCTCCTGCTATCCAGAGCCACTTCCTTGGGGACAGCAGCATCTCATGCAGACAATGCCAGTGTAGCTTCCCCAGGCGAGGCTGAGCGAGGAAGAAGTGGGTGTCCCCTTGGTGCAAGGACCTCATGGGCGAGGTGAATGTGCCCCTGCACTGCGTGATCTCGTCAGCTCAGCCCCCTGCTCAGAGCACAGCGGAGACCGTCCCCTGCGATCACACCATATGGTCCTTCATTTTTTTTCCTCTGGTCTCTTGACAGTGTGCTGGATAGAGAAGGGGAAATAAATAGAAGATGTTACCACAATACTGTTGGAGGTCTTTGGTGGCTTTATCCTTCTTCCTAGCTGCCTTCCCACCCCAGCAGGGGATGTGTGTGTTTTTCCCCACTGAAATGCATGCATCTTCCCTAGACAAGAACAGAAAAATATTCACTCACCACATTTTCTGGCTTTTCTCCTTTTTCTCTCATGGCCTCAGTTCAATAAGATGTTTAGATCTAATCCCAGCAAAGCAAACACAAATCCATGGTGAAGAATATTTCCAGGGCATGGATCTGAAATTTTCTTACCTGCCTTGGTTCAACAACCACAACATAGTTGACATTAGCACTTCTTTTTGTTTTTTCCCTTCTCCACTTTCGTAATTGAAAGCTCTGGCATTTTAGAGGCAAGATTTCACCCTGGGAACTGCTGGAGGGTTCTGGGACAGTTGTTTGTTCACCAGAATGTTTCCAGAAAATTTGTCACAGCCTGACCAGATCTCATTGGCATGATGTGTAAAGAAACCTTGGATATTTTTAGTATTCTCCAACCTTTCTAGCACAGAACTGTTAGGCATTAATTAATTCCAGTTGTCTGCCAGTTCATTCTCTCAAAGCTGGATTCTCACAAATAATTTGGCTCCAGGTGTCTTTTAGATCCAATGATGAGACAACAGGATGCTGGCATTTATCATGTGTGGTGTCTTGAGCGTATCTTTTCTGATGTTTGATACTTTGGACATTATACATCTCTTTATTGCCTTTGAAACTATCCATCTTTTTCTCCTAGTGGTTTCATTACTGCAACTTTAGTCATTGACAGGCAGGAGAAATGCCCCCAATTAACAGATGGACCTTTCTGTAGCTGTCTTCTGTTTGTACAACATTTTTTCCCTAGCTAAGATGCATGGAGCATTCTGAACATCTTCACTTTGCTTTCTGCATCCAATTATTTTTACTCTGTGTTTTTACAGTGGAGCTCCATTCATACCAAACCTATTTGGGTAGCTTTACTACAGGCCATATGGTCGGCATTTGATTTTCCAGGAAGTTTGGGTGTTCTTATCCAGAATGCCCCTAGTCCCTTTTTTAATTTCAGGATTCTTTACTCCCTGTGGTTTGGAAAACAGAATTGGAGGGCCTTCTTCCTGTGCTGGCCACACTACAGCCTCAAGCGCCATCTGGGCAAAAACCAGATACATTTATCCCATGTATCCAACAGGACTGGGAGAGATCTTGTGATTACAGTGGGAAGAATTAATTCTTCAACTTTCTATTACTAAGTTTCCAAAGTAAACATTTCTGAGCTAGAAGGGGAGGCAAGGATTTAGAGACAAGAAGGAAGTACCAGATCAAAGCCAAATTTATGCTCTTGATAACCCACCAAAGGGTTTTTATGAAGGTGTTATAGCAGCCTCATATTCAGTTTCCTTCAGCTCAAGTTTTGGACCTATGCATGAGGATGCACTTGGGCATTGCTCAGCAAAATATGGATAGTTTTAATGCTTTGTGCAAACCAGTCCAGCCTAGACAGATACACAGAAAAACTTTCATGAGATTCAGCCTTTGAAAAAGGGCTGCTGGGAGACATAGACTCCCAGGAGGGTTCACTCAGTTCATCCCTTTATACCTGCCCTTCTTTGAAAAGAAGAGTTCCTCTTATTGAAAAATGGGTTAAGATTTGTAGGAGCAGAAATACCCAGGTTTGGGCCCCTTCTTGTCCTGTGAGGACTAAAACTGCAAGTCTCGGGTGTCCCCTGCCAACCAGGTCTCACTGCTGTGGGGAGAGTGGGAAACCTCTGCCATTATCCTTGGTAAGAAGTAGCTTCTCTACCTGCTGCTGGTTTGCTTTTGCACATCAGCAAGCAACTACCAAAGGCAAGGAAGGACACTATGTGTGATTTGGCATGGATTTTGGCAAGAGTGTGCAAAATGCTGTGTACAATGATGTCTGGCCAAGCTGGCGCAGCAGTGGCACTTGGAGCCTGGCGTTTGGCTGCTGCACAGGGCCACGGCTGTTGCCCTCTTGGCCTGGCTCTTGGCACTGAGCTCACGCTTTGGGCCTCTGGAGTGTACAGATCTCTGTGAGCCTTGGGATGGGGGCACTGATAGAGCTGGAGTGTCCCCATCCTGAGCCTCTGCCGTCCCCACCACGCGCTGTGGCCCCACAGTTCAGTGACTGAAGGCCTCAGCACGGAGGGAGGAACACACCAGTGCTGAATCCCAGCTGGGCTACCTCACAGTTTCCTCTCTCCTTGAACCCTGAAGCTGTGTGCAGCCACCTGGAGCACCTTGTTGGCTAGGACATGCTTCTGCCACCCTTTCTGACTGGGAATTTGAGTCAGGAGGGGTGGGGAGCGCAGCCTGCAACTGGGCTTGGAGCCTCCCTGTGCTGACAGTGGGGACCCTGCTTGGTCAGTGGGAGACCTCAGGTGAATTTTAGCCTCTTTTGGGGGACCTGGGACCTCTGCAACAGCAAAACTGTGGGTGCTGAGGTGATATTTTCCCTGGAGATTTAAAGGCTTTGAGGTTCACAAAACACTTAGCCCTCTTGGACCAAGGTGCCTTCGTGCTGCTGACTACTACTCCAGATCTCTGGGAGCTCGGGCCATCTCTCATCCCAAGGAAAGCTGCTCATTGTGTGGGGTTCTGCATGTTGCAGTAAACACCACTGGGGTATGAAGAGGATGCCAGGCACCTGCAGGAGTCAGACCCCAAGAAGCTGCAGCTTTGGCCTTTGGAGAACCAACAGCAGGTCAGTTCCAGGGGGGGGCCATGGGCGGCTCAGTGACCAATCCAGCCCAGCCATGGCTGCCTCCTGACTTGCCCATGGCCTGCCCAGCCACTGCCTCACCCTGGCAACAGGAGAAGGGCTTCATGCTTTTGGAACATCTCCACAAGTTAATTTAAATGCTTTTTTCTCCTCTTTTCTGCTGTGATGGTTTCTTGGTTTTTGTTTGTTGTTTTTTTGGTTTTTTTTACAGGTTGGGAGTGGTATTTTACCAGGGCGATGTGCAAAGCCTTGGCTGGTTACATCTAAAATTTTCCCTTGTGGTATTTGCTGACATAACAGCATCACCATGTCCTGCCTGCCATAAGACATCTAAGCAGCTATTTCTAGGGTATAATAAAGCAACTGATAGTGAAGACAGGCAGAGACAGAAAAGTGAGATTATGGTACAGGAGATGACTTTATCAGACAAAACCACCAGCTCATAGGTATGAAGCCCAGGTACAAGTGCATATGAAAATATCAAAGTTAAAAACTAGATTCTGGGGATATTTTAACAGGAATCAACCACTGTGTTCTTGTTGAATTAGAAGAGACTCTTTAGTTTCCTTGCTGTACCTTATAAAAACATTTGTATCTATCCTTGTCTACAATGTTGGCCTTGTTTCTCTAGAGAGAAGATATTAACTGTACATTATTTTATCTTTATCGGTTCTCTTTTGTGTCTCCATTGATTTCAGGACAGAGCAGAACTCAGATAAGCTTTTATATCACAAAGAAAAAATCTCACAACTCCCTCAGCCTTTGCTACACCTCCCCTCAGCAAGCAGTTCACAGTACAAGTCAATAAATCATTCTTTCTTTTAAATAAACTTGTCTTAAACACTTCTGATGACCAGTAAGGAGTAACTGAGACAGAGCACTGGCAGTAAGCACGCTATTGCCAAGCACCCTGACCCCATGAGGATGGTTATGCTAATGGTTTTTAAGAACTGTGGAGAGCAGGAGGAGAAGAAATACATTTGTTAAAAGCATGGTTCAGATCCTCGAGGGGCAGGCAGCGATGGAGCTGCAGTGTGGTGCTAATTGGTACAACTGCCCGACAAAATGTCTCTAAAATAACAGGCACTCAAGTTCAAGACCCACTTGGTTTCAAATATCCACTGCATAACCCAGACAGAAGCTGTCTTATTAAAGGAGGGCACAGAATCAGGGAGGAGAAGAGAGCAACAGTATCTTTCCACATGGGCACTAATCTGGCCAGCGGGCAACAGCACATCTTTTCCTCCAACAGGATGAGGCTACTGATGAATTTAATGTTCTCTGAAAACTGTCTCAATTGAAATCAAACTCACTAATGACCTTTTCTCTGAGCAGCAGGACAACAAAATCTCTAATGCAAAGGCAGTCAAACAGAAGACAAGAATGTAATTTTTTTAAATGAATGTTTTATTCATGAAGTATTTATAAAAATGTGTAACATACACTCAAATATATTTGATTTGTTGACTGTAGCTAAAAATATAAAAATATACTTAAATGCATAAATTAAATTGACAATAGTAGCACAGTTCTGTGTTCACCCAGTGTTTGTTAGGAACACAATTATAAGTAATTATATTGCATATGAGCATGGAATACGTACTGAAGATGTTTTTTCAGACACTTTACTCCAGGCAGTGGCAAAGAATTTATGGCTTACCACATTTCAGAATGGTGGGGTTTTCACTATAGTGTACTGCCCTGCTCTAGAACAATATATATTTAGCTTCTCAATGTTACTTACAGTATTTAGCTTTCAAATAAATCAAGAAACAACTAATCTGTCATGGAAATTAGACTATCTGCATCGCTGACACTGTTTCCCAATTCCACATTTTTTTCTCAATTAGCTAGTCCCTAGTCTCAGTATTTCCTTACAGCCTTAAAAAAAAAAAAAAAAAAATCCCAGTTTGAACCAGCTGTTGATCTGGGACGCCACTGATAACAGATCAGTTTGCTTTGGCCATGTGGTGCGACCAGCAGGTCAGGAGTTTGATTTTGTCAGTGTGAGGGAGACAGATGAGTGCACAGGATCTACAGCAAGTTGCCCAAATACTGGGGTGAGCACCCATTTCAATTCCAAGTCACAGCATCCTGGTATTATAGGTCCCAGAGCTGACAGTTCCAGAGCCCAGATATCTGTGACAGGGCCATGAGGGAGTGGTGGTCATTCTATATTGCATTTTATTTACACAAACTGTACGTCTGAATTACTGAAAGAAACCTGAATAAATGTTAAGCACCTGCCAAGGCACTCTCTGGACATGAAGCTGTGGATGTGGTAGGCTGTATCTCACAGTGTCAGATGCATTTCTTTGATCTGTGGCCCTGGAGAGAAATGCTGATAGAGTGATTTGATGGCTATTGTTCTCATCCCCCTAGTCCATATATTAAATCCCAGGCTGAGGAGCACAGCTAAGTGCTCATGTACTCCTATCTGTCTAGTGTTTAACTTTCTGCTTTCAAAGTCAAAGTGTAAATAACCATATACAATACATAATATAAACTTAAAGCTCACATATTTTCTTTTCTCTGTTCTAAAATTGAAAGGAAATTCATAGTATATTATAGCACAAAATAATATTTCTGGCATTTTAGGCATTATTTATTGCTAAATAACTATAGCAGCAGAGAAAAATGTATAAAGTTGCACTTTTTGACATCTTCACAGTATGCCTATTTCTCTCACTTTTGTGTTCCATTAGTAACAAAAAATATCATTTATCAACTCCAGCTATGGAGAATTTTTTTTTTCCTACAATCGCTAGTGGATCTTATAATTGTATTGCACAGATTAAAAAAATATTTATTACAATTTTTTCATTATTAAATAACTTTCAATACAAAAATTTGAATTAACCTAAATGCCCAACCCTGCAAGTGCTTCAGAAGTGGACTGGTATTTTCTTCAGGCAAGCTTTCCAGTTGACTTTCATGAAAGTACTCAGGTAGCTTTGTGGACAATGCAGAGATTTGAAGGATGGGCTCCAAGTGTGCAAATCTTAGCTTATGGATCAGCAACAACACTAGCCTTGCTTTCTAACATTATAATTGGGAAACATTAAGAAAATAATTCTGAACATCATCAAGGACATTCAAAAGATGTCTTTTTCCTTAAGAACTGTCTTTGTTCAGCACACAAGCTCCTTCAAATCCATTCTTGTTACATTAACAATTTCCCATTAGCCCTGTTATTCAGCTTAGAGGCACAGTAAATAGAATTACTTTTACTGAGAAGTAGGTGTTGTATATTAAAAATGCTACATAGATACTTATTAACTTTTTCTCAGTGGATTTACATTGGTTTCATATGAGCAGAATTGGCTAGAGAGCAGAACCAGAGCAATAATATGTGTATACAGTCTCATGTGTGACCTACTTGGGCAGAAATGTAAAGCTGCTCAAGAGCACTGTGCCAGAGTGTTTAAGGTCATCTGTCATGTTATGAAGTGATGAGAAGGAAAAGGCTTATGAAGTGTGTCCATTATTAGCTGAGAGAAAAGATGAAACTAGCTGTCTGCTATGCCATCGTCATTTTGGGTACGCATTTGTGAACTCTGTAGCTGCAGAGAACAAGGGAGCTGAGAATGATAAAATAAACTGCAGAATGATGTGTGTCTTTCTGAAAATGATGAACAACATGCATACAGAGCATACCAGCAGACTTTTGCCCTCAGATCATATGGCACTGAGTGAGCTCCATTTCCCTCAGCATTAAAAAATGACACAATGATATGGAGTGCGAGGTAATTTATAGGGTACACTTGGTGTGTCTTAACTGTAATTGTACTGCTGGTAAATAACACGGTGATCTTTGTCCTGCAAAAAAGAAAGGACCAAATGCAGTGCATGTAACACAGCAACAGTTTTCATGATGCCTTAAGTCCAGCAGTTATCAGCACCATCAACAATCAATCTGAAGCGGCCATGCTTGTTTATCCTTGCTTGCTAATGTAGTCATCTAGCAAAGGAAATAAACAAAAGCAGGCGTCTCCAGAAAATGTGCACGTCTCTATGGTTTTACTTAGACTTTTCTCTGTGAAATTGTCTCCACTCTAATGCCAGTTCCCGTCTTCTTCAGTTTCTGTTAAGGGTGGTGAATTTTGAGGTTTGTGTGGTGCCAAAGAGGATGTGCAGGAGGGATCAGCAGTATTTCCATTCAGAAACACCTAAAAAGATTAGCCAAGTTTACATGTTCTGAGCAGCTGTGACAGCTGATTTGAAGGGTGGCTTCTGGGGCATGTGAGGATATTTGGTGAAGAAAGGATGAGATTCCAGATGGAGCACAAAGAGTGATTATCGGGCTATTACCTTCTCTAGGAAAACAAGAATGATGGATGTGCACAGTCCTGATGTGCCACAGGAGTTCCTCAGTTAGGCACTCAGCTACTTACTGATTCTCAGAAGGCCATCAGAAACACTATTTTTCTCCAAAACAGAAGTGGAATGTAGGCACTTACCTTCAGCAATAAGCTAAGTTTTCACTACAAAAGTATGGGTAGATATATGAAGGAAGAACTATGAAGTCCTTCCTTCTTTTCATAAGGGAGAGCAACTGTGTACTGTCTCCTCACTATTTGTTTGAGAAGTATTTTATAAAGACAAATAATAGCTGAACAGAGTGTTGAGACCCTTGAATGGGATGCCTCTTTGCAGAAGAGAGGCTGTGAATAATCCACTTGGCTGGGCAGGATACCTGGTAAGTGCTCTTTGATTATACTCCTTGTTGATCACCACATGTTTTCAGTAATGAGCCCCTGCCTGAGGACATGGAGGTTGGAACTACAGAATCTTTACTGTCTCTTCCAACAGCCCTGCCAGCCTACATTCCCTGCTGAGCCTTTTTCCATTCCAACTGCCCCTGTGGTGGTGATATCGGGTAATATTCCAGTGGAGGATTCTTTCTATGCAGACATGCTGAGGCCAAACTGTCCCTTGTGAAAGCAAGTGGCATTTGAAGGACACCAACACTTGGGGCAGCTTAAGGCCAGTTGTGTAAATTGTGGGATATGTCTTTGTTTCAGTACGTTTGCAATCTCTGTAACTTTTTGGCTGTCATGCTACAGGCATTGTTCCCAATGAGCTATAGAAGCTGCCAGACTTCACATCCTCACAGGTCTGTTAACACTAATGTCTGAGGTGCTTCTTTGAACACCTTTCTTAATTAAAATACACACACATGAAAGTGCACAGACACAAGTTGTGGTCTGATTCTGCTCTCTTAAACCAGTGTAAAGAAATCAGAATGTGACCTATCTCCCCCACAAAGTATGTGGTGGGAAAAAGGTCTGCTAGACTTCACTGCAGTGTTTGATATTTTTCTACTATGTCACACTAGACTGAAACAGTTGCTACTTGTGAGGTGAACCCTGTTTTGCTTGGTTGTTAATGAGTTCTGTAAAAGGTATGCCACTGTGATATGGGTTGCTCCCATTTTTGTCTGATGAAAAGCAGTAAGTTTAAAGTGTAGAGTAGCACTGTAATTCCTATACAGGACTACAGTTTCCTTGCTTAATAGTAGCTTATTTCATCTTACAAACTCTGCAATATCTTTTAAAAATGAGGTTCTCCGTATAGGACTTTTCCCGTGTCATGCCAATAGCGCCCCAAACGCTGCAGTCCTGTTAGCCATACAATTTAAAATAGTTTATGTAGAACAGTTTATAAAAACTGTGATAAGAAAAAATAGTATTATCTGAAGCATAATATTAATATAAACAATATAGAAAAAATACATATTTACACAATGCCAAAATACATTTATATACATTAATATCTATTAGTTTTAAATTATATATCTTTAAAAAAAATCACCAGACCAATAAATTATACACAGTCTCAACCAAAAGGTCTGGCACCTTTCTGGGTGCATGAAATACATACATAAAAAAACCAAAAAAAACCCCTAGTTAACAAATGTGTTCACAAAAGCAGGTATCTCTAACATTCTTAGTGCCTTGAATAAACAGCATCTGAAAGCAAGGAAAACTTAGATTAGAAAAAGTAAACCAACACAGATTCAGCAGTGCTGTAAGAGGTGGCTGTGTGGCAGCAGCACTGCCTGGTGACTGATGTGACAGCTGAAGATCAGATCCCACCTCTGCTTGGATTCTCAGTGTGTGGAACCTGGATATTTCAGTTCTTTGGCTTCCTCCAAGCCTGTTCTAACTGTTGACGACAACTGATTTCTACAGACTAGATCAATAAAATTATTTGGATTTCTTGTAGTATAATCCTAATTCCTAATGTCCAAATTTGTAGAGCTACTGAGATTCTTCTTACATGACCCCAAAAACTTCTACATCCCTTAAGAATCAGCTCAACCAAGGCACAAGGTCACCACTGCTTACAGCTTCTCCTCTATTCCTCCTTCTACTTCTATTGGTCCTCTGGCCATGGGCACAGGAGGTGAAGGGCAGTGCTAGTGCCAGGTTTGCTATTCCTGCAACTCTTATCAGCAAGAGACTGGATACAGGCTAGGAAAAGGAGCCTGTAAGGATGGGGAGTCTGGAGAAAGAGCACAGCCTAGGACACCTGTATTTTCCAGTCAAGGCAGATGGGAAGTGTCCCAAGGCTGCCTGTATTGTCAACAGCAGATGAGGGTGATGCAGACAGAAATCACATGCTGTGAATGACAGAGGAGTCCAGTGAGTGCTGTCAGTGGCCTCAGTTGCTTATGGATGGTGTAAAGACTTGTGAGGCAAAACCAATATCATGATAGGGAAAGGGGTTCAGTTCCCTTGACAGCAAAGGAACCATGAAGTGTGACATAAGGAGAGCATAAAGGCAAGGCAGGAGCTGGAAGTGATGTTATAATGAATACTAATGGAAAAAATAAAGACACAGCTGCAAGAATGAAAAGAGCAGAAGGAACAAATTAAGTTCCAGGAAGTAAAGGAATATCACTGGATAAGGACAGCACAATTCCCCCTCAATTACACTGTCAGTGAGCTACTACATTTGAAACATTTTACAATTCGATAAACTTGCAGTTACCTCTGTGATATTCTGGATTCACATTTTCATATATTGGAAATAAGGGATTTTCCTGTTCACTGCGAAGTTTTCTGGCTCGTAACACATCTCTCACACATTGATGTAGATACACATATTGACACTGCAAAAGATTTGTTTTTAAGACACTGAGGAATTTTGTAATTTTATTTTCTGCACTATGAAAAATCATTACAAGCTAACTCCATCACAAAATCAAGGGTGGTGTTAAGAATTAAAATATCCTTCTAAAATTAATCTCCTTTTCACACTAGTAATACAGTAAACTTTTGTGATCATCTCTCTTTAGAAATAATACAGTAAAACATAAATGAACACAATATGTTTTGACAGATCATGATATTAGTGAAAGATTTAGCATCTATAAAGTGCAATTACACGTGGTTCTGTGTTTGATAGATACTACTTCTGAATGCTTTGGTATAAAGTATATGTAGAAGAATTAATATGTACAGGGAAGCATGCAGAAAATACAATTTCCTGATTTTTCTTTTTGTTCTGAAAAGAAATATTTCCCACTAAATTTTATAATAACAAATAAATATTTCAGACAACCATGAGAAACCAAATCTCTGAAAAAATCAGAAGAATGTCTGAAAAAACTACTGTTTTGATTCAGCATAAATTCTAATATTTCAGACCATGCAGCAAATTACAGTCTTTTCTGAAGAGTGCCTTTCATAGAATGGAGCTAAGATGACATTCACAACCAAAATAATGAGGGTCAGCATGTAATTGGCTATTGACTACTCACCAAACTATCTTGACAGAATAGATTATTAAACTTTTGTGCTTTGCTACTCTTTGTGGTTTATGACAGGAGTCATAATAATGTTTTGATTAGTGTAGCATGGTACCCAAAACTCAGGCCAAGCATTTTTATATATCAAGGTGTACCTTTTTAACATTATCTCAAGAACATAATTTCTCCAATAAGTACATGTATTTTCTCCCCTCACACCTTCAGCCATTGCTCTGTGTCTTTTCCTCAGTGCTCTGGCTCTGGGAAAGTGAGGATATCTGCCTTTATGCACATGTAGCTGCTCTCTCTGTGGAGCAGAACCCTGAATGCCACCCACCAATGTGATGGAAAGTTGGCCAAGCATGGACACTTTCTTTGGCAAAGACCATTTTTCACTGGAATGGTTACAGCTGCTGTAGCATGCTGCCTTTTGAGCTGATGCACAGTTTTCCCTTGCGTGTTTCCACCTGCAGTTCCTTGTCTAGAACAATGCTGAGCTAAGTCTGAAGCAGGGGCATTGTTTTGTTGCTGCTATTTTTCTGCGATTGAATATTGTCAATCAAGTATGATGGTACTGTGGCCTTTGACTTTTGTGTGGATCTGGCTGACTTTGGACTTAGATGTCATATCAAGCTCATGCCAAAGGCAGGTTTTGTATCACACAACTTTAGTTGTCTATAAGTCAAATTTAGGCTCTTGAGGTAGTTGCCTCTTTTTTCCAGCTAGGGAAAAAGAGCCACCCTCCTGAGATGTCTCTCTGGCTCTGCAGACTATGGATGATGGGAATGTAGAGGGATCAGTCTCTGAAGATGCCCAGAAATGGCTGGGAATCTGTCTCCCCTCCAATAGAAGGTTTTCTGTGATTAAGATATTTCCAGGAACTCCTTTTTTTTTGTGTTCCCAGCTGGGCCTCTCTTTATATGCATATGAGACTTTTACATCTATCAGAAAACACTGCCACTGACATTGGTTTCCAAATTGCAGCAAAGAACTCCATCAGTATCAAGCTACAGCAGACCCATCAAACTTGCTCTCATTCTTCTATTAATGGTTCACAGGGAAAATGTAAAAACTACCTCCACAACACACCTTTATTAAATCAGCTCCTAAGTGTTTAGCTCCTATCAGCATAACATTGCTTTCTTACTGTTTTAAAAGCACAGAAAGAAATACAAAACATTTACTTTTTCTGAACTTTGAGAATAAATGTAGTTGCTCTTCCATACTATGTTAGAAGAATGCCAATCAACTTTACAAAATAATTTTAATGAAAATGACAGAGCAGCTTAATAAAACATAAACTGCAAAGGCACAAGTCACAGTGGCTTGAATTATAAAACTGCTTGCATCTAATTTTCTCTGTCCTGCATTCCTCTTTCCTATTACATCAACCTATCTGTCTGGTTTAGGTTTGTCTTCCAAACCCATCCCTGAAGGACCTATCTCCACTTAAAGCTCATTTACTGGACTCGGCCATAAAGCAACAGTGCGCTGTTAAGTGTCTGCTGCATAATGCTGCTGGAGTGATTGTGGGCCAGGGAAAATAAAAAGGAGAAATCTACATGAAGAATAGCTACCACTTATAATGATTTGGGCCTTCTCTAAGAGAGCCAGTGGAAAAAAACTTAAAATTCTCACAGAACTGAAATACATCTAACTAGTATTCCACAGTGGAGTAAGCACAAAGTGCTTTGAGAGCCTTTAAGACAAGAGACTGATTATTATATACTGCAGCTGTTGTCGCTGCGTAGCAGGCTACCCAAACCTTACCTCTGTCTGAACCATGTGAACACGGTGAAGCCTTAGATCATGCACTGCTGCATAAATGTCAACAGTGTCCTTCGAATCCAGCTGTTGCAGAATTCGGTCCAGTGCAATGAATGTGCCAGTCCTACCAACACCAGCACTGGAAAAGAAAACAACGCAAGAGATTTAAAAGCAGATGGATCAAAGTATTCACTATCTTCATGTGATACTTTTGTAAACTTCAGATCTCCAAAGTGAGAAGCAAATTGTTCAAATGACAACTTTGGGACTTTCTAACACTTTATAATGGAATTTATTTCGCAAAGAGGAAAGGATAGTAATGTAGAGGTATCTCTGATGCTGCCTGCACTGCTTTCTGCTTTGGATTAACCCAGCCATTGAGGTACACTGAAAGACTGCACCTGACTTTGAAACCTCTTCTCTCCAGGGATGCAGTTGTGGGACACAGTGGACATTTGACATGCTGCAGCACATGCTGTACAGGCAGACATAGGCAGGGTCATGCAAGATACAAGCCTCAGCCCATACAACCAGTATGGTACCACCATTGAACATATGGCTCTATCAGAAGACAAAGCACCACCACACTCTTTCTCTCTCTGTAGCCCTATACTCTGCTGCAACTAGCAGATCTGTTGATCTGAGGCTGTTCAGTTTTGTCATTTTTTATGCAAGTGTAGGGGTGGACCACAGAACTGAGGGAAAATTGCAGCCCAGTGACTGCCAGAGATGGAAAAAGAAGAGCATGAAAAGGCAGTAAGAAAAGGGAGTCTCAGTCAGAATGGGGGAAGGATGGATGTCAGCTAGTCTCAACATCCACACGTAGCCATATTTACCCCGGGTATATCTTACCTTTTAAAACACCCCTTTGTGATTCAAATGTATGGCCACAACAGCAGCACATGGGCAATTTGAGAATGCAAAAGCTTATGAGCAGTGGCAGCTGCTGACACTTTTGTGCTCCCCAGTGGAACCACAGAGACACCATGCTTCCCTAAGAATAATTTTTGAGGCATCTCAAAAGGGTGAGGTTGTGGGTGAATGCATTTGCTTTGGGAATATTGCTCTGATGCATGTGGGAACTTAAGACCATCATCTATCTCTCAGATTCTGTGGCTGCCCATAGTCCAACAAGGATGAAGATTTGGGATCATCCCAAGAGTAGGCACAAGGGCTCTGTGTCACTGACCTTTTGCTGTTGCACATACCTGCAGTGTACAATACTTGGTCCTGTGTCTGGGGTCCTGTTGATATAATCTCTAACGGTTCTGACAAACTGAATCAGGGACTGGGTGGTCTCTGGCACGCCATGATCTGGCCATACAGTGTAGTGGAAGTGACGAATGAGCCTTGTTGAGTCAAGCTGCTCTTCCTGTTGGGATTCAAAAGTGTGGGTCATCAGGACAAGAGAGAAAGAGACACATAGAACAGGTACCTTCAGAGAAAATGCTTTATCTTCCACCAGAGGGGAGCCAGGCATGATGGAACTGTGGTATGGCAGAATAAACCTTCCTAATTTAGCCTTGCAACTGTTTTAAGCCAATTAATCAGGAAAAAAAAAAAAAGAAGCTAACATACACTGCAGATTTTAAACTCTCGAATTGTCCATTCTGGGAGCACTGATTCAGATAGCATCTCAACAATCAGGTCGCCATAGTATAAGGAATCCTGGTCATGGGGCCAGTATTGATCACACTTTACCTGCAGGGACACAAGGAAAGACAGATTTAGAGTTTGAAACAGCTATAAACAATGTCTCCATCCTACACTGGCAGAAGCAGACTTCAGACATCTTGTGCCTGAGGATGAAGGAAGAAAGGCAGCAGCTGAATTCAGAGAGAGATGTCACTCTCTGCCATGTCAATAAACAGGGTCTGGCATAGGAACAGGTTAGCATGGGCATGAGAAGTAGAAGTTCTCATAATTCATTTGTGATGGGGGGAATGGGAAGCACTTCACTGATGCCCTCTTCTAGGGCATATTTGCTGTGGCAACTCTTCTCAAATCTCTGCTTGGATGACAGCTATGCCTCCAGTGCCCCTGGAGCTTCTTCACCTCTTGCTGAAACATGGCAGTAGGATCTCACTTGAAACCAGTGATATGTAGAAGGACATAGATCCTATTCTGTGGTGGCTTTCACCCTCCCCCCAGGAAGAAATGGTAAGCTGAAAGGAGCTGATCCTACATGTGCCACTAGAGGATCACTACTTCAAGTTTGTTTAATCTTACAGATATAGTCACTGTCTTACAAAGGACACATGATGTAGCCATACCTGGGGAGGTATGTTACACCTGCACTCCGTAAGACTGTTATGTGCATGAGTGGTGTCTTTGATAACTACATCAGGGCTTAAATAACAGAGATAATCTGATGTATTTACTGATAAACATTTGCCCGCCAGAGCTTATATTTAAAGTAGAAGTTAATCAAAATTGATGTGATAAAACAGGCACTTTTTGTTGGTGGTTGTCCTGCTGCATGCTGAAGAGAATTGTCTAGTGAACAAAGTCCTGGATTAGAGACTAGAAGCACTGAGCTCTGCTCCTAATTCTAGCCTTGACATGTTGCATGATCTTGAGACAGTCTGTGTATCCTTACTTCACAGCCTTAATCTGTCTCCAGTCTTTATATTATACCTTTTCTTTCGTGCTGTGTACCTCCTTGACTGGGCTCTTCTTGGCTTTAGTGTGATACAAATAAGAAGCAAAAACTTTTAATAAATGTTAAAACAGACAATAACAACAAAGAGCCACTGCTTACCCGGCCCTTCTCAACACACTGGGTTACCATGACAATATTGTGAACATTTTGCTCCCATGCCATCTTCCAGAACTCATCTTTGGTTCCAGGCAAAGGGCCCTGAGTTGCTATGTATTCCCTGCGGAAATTATTGCCCTGCAAATAAAGAGAACTCCATTACTTTCCAAAAAGACAGAAAAAAATATCTTCTAACAACTGAGCAAGCCTTGGGGTTGCAGCCAGGGCTCTGCAGCAACCCTTGCTGGGACAATAGTTTTGAAAGCTAAATTGTTGCCTTGGACCTGGAAGCAAATGACTGACTGGAACACAGAGAAGGAAGAGACTGTGGCAGTATATCTAAATACTGTTCCTTTTGTGACAGTCAAAGCTTTCCATTGTTCTTTTGTGCTCAGCACAGTCTCAAGCAATTTTAAAACTGCTAGGGGATTTTGTTTTATTTAAAGCTTTTAATAAATTAGCTGAGTTCTGGCTTGGAATCTGGATTGCTAAAGCCACTGCTATTATCAATCATAACTCTTTGGCAAAGGGCATTATTTTAATTTCAGCCAGTTCTATCGCCCTGCAAGGTGCCAGTGCTGTCAGGATGAACTACAGCTCCACGGTGAGGATGCCACCTGCAGTGACAGCTACAGTTGTTGTGGACACTGTATAAAATCAGCGACCTTTAAAAATATGTCCTTGGCCAATTAGACTTGCTATCTTACATAACTACAGCAATGCAAGAAAGTGTCCTTATGTGCTGGGTAAATCACCCACAGTTAACTTAATGGCAGTGAGACACAGTCTTGCAGCACACCCACAAAATGAGTTCCCAGCTTTTAAGCTCAAGTGGATCAAGGAAGGGGGAGAAGAGCCTTAACTATCCAGGTTTATATTCAGTTTTAGATGAAGGAAAAATGACCACTGGAAGAAGGACTGTAAAATACCACCCTTGTGTCACTTACTGGTATGTAGCTTGCATTAATGTAGTCTGAGCAAGGGTCATCATCCACATTGGAAAGCTTCACTCTTGATGTATCATCTAGCAAGAAATTGATTACAAGAGGCTTAGGGCTAGGTCTTGATTTTCAGTCTCTCTCAGCACTTACAGAAATGCATTTGTGAAAGGACTGCCAGCACTATTACAAGATTTTATATGAAGAGCTAATTTATAAGGAATAACTGCTGGTTTCACTGCCTCTTTAATCTGTGAGTGCTGTGGAGTGTTCCAGAGACTAGGAGATAGATGGGTAAGAAGGAAGCAGTAAATATACCAAATTTCCCCTGCTGAGTTGCATAGGATTTGTTATGACAACAAAAGGGCCAAAATAGCATCCTCCTTTGATCCTAACAGCAGTGTGCTGTACTGGAAAGCAGGACACAGCTCTGCCCTTGAAAGAACAGTTGCACTTCAGTGATATTCTGAACTAATGCTGAGCAGGCCACACATCTTCGGTAGGTGAAGGGCCCTCTGTACAGAGACACATAGTGCCTGAGCTGCCAGGACATTGAGTCCTGAGATAATGCCATGTTGGATCTCAGTCAGGTATCATTGCTGGCATGAGCAGGTAGGACACACCAGAGGCTGTGCTGCAAGCACATGCCACATCCATTAGCGGGGATGTGGAGCTGTGAGTTATGTGGTGTTCCTCCTCAATGTTCTACCTCCAAAATGACAGGTAGGAAATTAAAGGGGGAATCTCTCAACAGCAAACAGGTCTTGCCTGAGAAGAACAGGGTTAACTTGACATGTGTCTTACCATGCAGAATCACGCTAGGTCTACATTGCATAATAAGTTTGCAATGTACTCTGAAGAACAAAGATTTGGCAAGGATGTCAAAGACCACTGAATGGATGATAAAAACCTGTATGCAAAAAACTCTACTGTTATTTCTACTATCCTTGTTATCAGCAGTGACTGAATGACCCTAATAGCTGGAGCATTTTCTCCCTGGACTGAGTGTTAGTCATTACACCTCTAGTGTGAAATTAAATTACTGGTCTGTGTGAAGCCATTCAGGGCCATGCATCATCTGCCTCCTAGCACAAGAACCTGAGCTGGCAGAGATATTTCATCTTGGATGGAGAGGAGGGAAGGGATTGGCTGCACACTTTTCCACTAGGCTTGCTGAAAAAAAAAGTGAAAAATAGCCGGTGTGATGCAGTATTACACAACCAAAGTTAAAACTCACAGGGCAATATATTATTGTATCGATTTTTCCCTCTGTTCTCTGGCAGAAGTGCTATGTCGCATGTCTGGTTTCGACCCACATCTTTCAAGTCCTGCAAAAAAGGAATAGGAATAAAATGTGAGGTGAAAATAATTAGAGGACAAGACAACACAAAGGGAAATAGTGCTCATCAGCTCTCAAAGGCTATGAACAGAAAACAGAGTTTTTTAAAAAAAAAAACCCTGAAATTACATAGGTGATCATACTGTTTTAAAGCAAGTGCATGCCTGGCAGGTACTTTCTATACTTTATCACACAGATGTGCCATACAAACAAATGCTCCTGATCTCAGCCAGACAGACATCAGGCAGAGGCTGCCAACCAGAAGATGCCAAATGAAGAGCTGGTTTCTGCACATAGCCAAGTGGAGTTCAAGAGAACTGCTCCACCTGATTTGGATTTGTGTGAATAAGACAAAAAATGCAGGCCTTTCTAATACATTAACCAGTTGATTCAGTCAGCCCGACCCTTCACAAGGCAAGTCCTTTGCCTAGGTTAGGATCCCACCTCATACTCCTTGGACAGAAGGTAGTTGGAGTCTGCTTGAAGTTTGGTGAAGTGTGCTTCAAAGTGACTGACTTTGATCGGACTGAAATATTCAACAGGAGGAAGAAAATCACAGGATGAATCACAGTCATAATTTATCCAGTTTGTTACCAAGAAGTTTTTTAGGTATTAATTTTTTCTTTTTACCTGGAAGTTTTCCGGTACCTGGAAATTATTTCAAAAGAAAAAGAAACAGTTCATCAGTAAGTGATCAGATGGGTCTGTTCAACCATAATGCCATGTTAAAAAGTCAAACTTTTTACATTACCCTTTTTGCCCCAAGTTCAAATGGACTGACAGTGGCCTGTCTCTGCGAATGTTCAGCCTTGCTGTAGGTCTCTCATGGCCATTGCTGGAACAAAAAGGAAGGCATTCTGTTATATCATTAAGTTTTGAAACTGGTAAGAGTTGGCAATGACATACTTTCTTAAATTTCTTTTTTCCAGTTTACCATTTTCCAGTGTGTTTAGATTTTTGGCTCTGATCCTGTGACATTGCTCTTAGCTGAGGCACAGAGTTTTCTTATATTTTAGCTTGGCAACAGTGATGTGGAGTGTATGCATGGCACATGTAGTAAGACATTTTTCTTCTTCTGAAACACTTGCAGCCAAGTCCATCATTAAGGAGGGTGCCCTATGCTAAGATGGACCCTGAATTGGTTGATTCTCTACATGTAGAGAAATATGTAGGAAGATTTTCAGAGCTGTAAAGCATCTACATCTTCCAGCACATCCACCCTGCAGACCAGGCCTCTAGCAGATGCCCATGTTCATGGCAGGAGTAAATAGCACAACCACAGCAGGCTTTGGGAAAGCCACAGAAGTAGTATTTACTCCACACAGCTAGTGTTGCCTTTCATCTTTTTGCTGCCTTCTCCTCCTTCAAGACACCTCCCTTAGAGAACACTTTATGTCTGATGTGGGGAAAGTACTATTGCCATCCTGCTGGGTATATAACTTACAAAAAGAAACCACATTCTATAATGAAATTTATCCATTTTGGCCAAAATGTATGTCAGAAAACAATTTTTTTTCAATCTGAAATTCTGGCATATGAAAATTCACAAACATATCAACTTAATTTTGTATCAGTAAAAGAAGTGAATTTCAGACTTGAAGTGTTTCCCATGGACTGGGAATGTTGAGCTCTTTTTTCTTATTTCAGAAACTACAAAGAATTTCACATCTCTCAGTCATGCAAAATAGTTTAAATGAATCAAGATTTTTTCAGCTGAGATACAGTATTTCATTTTTTAAAAAATATGTAAGTTCACTATTTAAGATTCATCTATAATGTGAAATATACAATATGACAAAAAATGAGGAGCAAAGTTTGAGCTAGTCTTTTGGACACTGAGGTAATGTCACATCTCAGAATTTTTGTACTGAAATGATAAAGTCTAAATGAACAGTT
Source organism: Cyanistes caeruleus (assembly GCF_971803275.1). Classification (NCBI taxonomy): domain Eukaryota; kingdom Metazoa; phylum Chordata; class Aves; order Passeriformes; family Paridae; genus Cyanistes; species Cyanistes caeruleus. The sequence goes on along the minus strand of NC_141704.1, from coordinate 47,141,794 downwards.
TTAAAAGCTTGCCCTACAATGTAGATGCAAATAATCTGAAACACTTCATTTTTTGACAAGACATTTTTTCCCAGAAGATAAAAGTTTGAATAATAAAGCATTTTTTATTCAGAACTATCCAGACTCCTACTGCAAACTAAAATTTACAAGGATCCTCTATGACATAATTTTGACACCATTTGAAATAAGTATATATAAATTTCTTAATATGCAAGTCATTAGTTGTATAGTTAGTGTGTACAGAATTTGAGGGACACAGATTTTAGCTGTTGAACAGTTCAATGCATCCATCCAATTTCTACCTATGCCTAATCAATTGTATTACTTAAATGAATATAATTTGACATTACTTCAATAACAGAGACTGATAAAGGGAGTTAGCTTACCCAACTTTTTGTCTGCAGACAAATAAAGCAGTAACAGCCACCAACATCACAATCAGAAACAAGCCAGCACTCACACCTTCTATAACTCCAAAGAGAGGCTCTGGAAACAAAACAGTGTATTTATGTATCTTGAGGAAAGAATCAGAAGCATCAGAGAATCAATAACTTTCAGGGGATCTGTTATTATCAGCTGAAGACAATGGCTAAATACAAGGATATGTAAGCCATTAAAACACTTAGCTAAAACCTGGCCTTGATTTTCTGTCCTCATTTTTTCAAGCCCTTAAGCAATTTTTTTCACTCCCAACCACAGTAAAAGAAAGCATAACTCCATTATATGGGACTGGTTCTCTTGCAGTTAGAAGCTTTCTTGGTGATAGCCTCACTGAGTATTTTTCCTTTTCTCTACTTTCAGCAGCTCTGTCAAGCAGTCCTCTGAATTTTCCAGTAAAGGTAGATAAGCCAAGGCTCCAGCTTCCTCTCAGAGCAGCCCTCAGGACACACACAATAAGCTTTGTTCCACTTGTTACAAATAGTTCCAGATGCCAGAGTATTCTCAGGCACAATATATAATCACATGGCACAGTCAATGATAACAGCCTGAAACTAACCTGCCTCTGTAGTGATCGGTAAAGAGAAGAAGGTGTCTGCAAAGAGTGGTTTAGGAAGTTCCCTTGGGTCTTCACTGAAAAGCTGAGTAAATGCTCGTATGCTGATTCTAAAAGAAACAGTAAAAAATGGCTCATCAGATGTTCAGAACCAACAGCAGAAAAGTAAAAACTCATTTTCTCCTTTTAGACATCTAAAACCTTTCCCCTGACCACAGATAATTCTTAATACAGACACCTGAGTTCATCAGTGTTCTACTTAATTAATAATACTGATTCCTGAGTTAAACACGGGGGAGCCCAGCAAGCACAGGTGGAGGGCTCTGAGGTACCCTGGCAGAGGTAGCAGATGGGGCTCTTGCTGCTGGCACACACAGCCTTGACCATGTCTGAAGGCAGGACTAGCAGAAGCTGCAGAGGAAAGAGGACTCAGAAATGCTTCTCAGTGGGGACATATTTTCCCTTCCCTTTGCTGGGCACAACTGTGCTAATAGGTGTCACAGTCTCTTTGTTCTCCTGGTAATGCGGGTATTTCCCAGACTGAAGTTTAGGGAAATGTGCCCTCATGAGAACAGACTATAGAGGGCTGTCACTATTTTAATGATGATGAAGAAGCTGAGGCACAATGGGCATTCCTTGGCATGTGCCTTTTGTCCATGTGCCTTTTCAGTGAGCAGCTTGCAGATCTCTTGGGACAGTGTTTGCCTGGGTGGGGGTGATGGGAGGGGTGTCACTGAGCCACACTGGAGCTAACGTTTGGTCTCACAGCCAGTGTAACTGTTGAGGCTGGTCCTGGCAGTCACCCTCTTTTATACTCTACAGCTAACCTGGACCTAGCTCTGGAGCCTGAGGATGGTGCCACAGGGTAGAACGGCCTTCTGGTTTTTCTAGCGTGTTCCAAAAGAACAAGTAGGGTAGTTCTGTCAGACTGAGTGAAGTGAACAGAAGAAGCATGCCTGCCTTCTTCTGTTAAGTACTCTTCTAACTTAGCCAACTGTCTTCAGTCTTTCCAACGAAATGTCGAGCAGCAATAGGAGAGCTTTCCATCAGGTTGAGGTAAATAAATAAATCTATCCACTGCACGGAGTTTTGTGTATAATTAATCATATCCTTCCCATGCTAGTGAATGACTCGTTCTTACCTATGGAACAGGAGCATGGAAAAAGCTTTCATAAATTTGCAGTGAAAGACAAAGCACGTTGTACAACGCAGTTACTAATCTGCAGAAGCTCAAGTGGATCAGGCACCCAGATGATATCAAGCCTAATAACGCGACAGAGCACAACTACCAATATAAGTCTAACCTATACGCAGTTCGAGGCTTTAGAGGTCCATCGCAGAATTTCTGGTGATCTGGATCACACTTTCCTCCCAGATTTTCCATTTCTCCTCCAAGCTTAATGTCAAAGCTTTTATAGTCACTGTCAGGGTTTTCAGCACAGCTACTGGCAAAATAATTTGTCTGGTAGATGCGTATAGAGTCGTTGTATTTGTACTCCAGGTAGGAAGGTAATGGGTGCTGCTCATCAGGCTTTGGTCCTTCACTGCCTACATCATGTGCAGAGAAAGACAAAAGGTTTAGATGCCACAGCCATTAATGTGATGAGATTTATAGGCTCAAGCTCTTGACAGACTTACTCTTATCCAATTCTCTATTTCTTGGTGGCCACCTCATGAATACAAAGCTACAATGGTTAAGGTACCATCCTTTCTACTATTTCTTTAGGCAGATTTCCTCAAAAGTCCTCACTGTAACTTTTGCCACAATAGGCATGTACAGGTTGAATGCTATGACATTTTTTCCTGTGCTGTTGGTGGGAGTTTTTGTGATTCAGATTCCTGGATCCTACTACTAGCTATTTCAAAAAGCAAGTAAAAAATCCCACATACTGACAACTCTACCGTGTATACAGAGAAAAAAACTACAGTAGGAAATGACAGGGGTCCCCAGAACGTAAATTCACAATACTGGATAAGAGTCTCAGATACGCAAAGCTATGGCAATGAGTAGCCCCCTTCTCAAACTGCTTTATAGTTTGCCCAAATATAACAAAGCAGAAAGTGGAAATATTATCTGTTTTTTTCCCCTAAGAGAAAGACAGAGGGATTAAGAAACTTTCATAAGGATCACAAAATATGTCCTGGTATTCCAGTAAATGAAGCCACTTCTTAAAACAAGGTATAAATTGTTGAGACATGTATCTGATTTGTCAGACACATATCTCAACAATAGGTCTGCTGTAGAAAGGGAGGTTTACATGCATGCCACAAGGAGAATTTCTGTTTTATTTTATAGTATTGCATGGAAAGTAATTTTCTTCAGTTAGCAAGCATCACCTGGCAGACCTGTGCCTTCTCAGCATAGCCTCCTGAGACTCTCCAAAAGAGTTGCCTTTTAGTGTTCACACCTAACATTTAAACTACCTTTTGAGATCTGTTCACAGCAAGGCACATTCTGTGTTCACAGGCAATGGCAACCAACGTAAGCCTTCTACTATGGAAATTGTCTAAACATACATGACATTATAATCGAGAACACAGAAGCTAACTACTGCTTCTGTCTGAGCTCTGTAGTTGCTACAGACTCCCTGAGAACAGGACTGAGCTCCTACATCCTCAGGCTAGGGAGGAAGTATAGATCTAAAATCTGTATGACACTCAGCCATTAGATGAGAAGAAACCCCTTTGCTGCACAGTGATAGGGATGTGCTTCCCCATGTAAATTTTATTGGCTATAGAGAGAACAGCGTTAAATCATAACACTTACCATCAGCCTCCCTCACAACCACAGTAAAGTATTTCACAGCTCCATTAGTATCACTAAACCAGCTGCAATTAAAAGTAAAGTTGATGGAGGATTTGGTAATCAGCACCTCTTTTTTGTTCACTCGTATGTCTGGAGGTGGCTGAGGAGGACCTGAGTAATTAAATAAATACAAAATAAATACAAAATAGAGAGAAAGTATTACCTATGTACTTGTGTGAACTAGACATATTAAGGAAAATGCAACTTGTAATAAATCTCAGTTGCCTGGACCCAAGTCACTGATTCTATTCTTTGTAATCAAGAAAGTGTCTTCACCTCCCACAGTGAAACTGCCAAAAGATGAAACAAGCCAGCAGTGTATTCACCATAGTAAGAGTGACACCTCCTCGGCAGAATTCCTGCAGAAGCACTCAGAAGAGTCTGTAGAAGCCAAAAGCGAATGTAGTACTACAGTCCAATGTCCTTACAGATTGATATTTGTGCTGATGATGGCTACCATCTATGATGGGAAACAGCCATATACAGAAAGCCAAGCAGTGAGCATGAAGACAACTGAAGGCATGTGATGATGAGGACAAGGTATTTATATTTCTCAGGCTATATTTCATGAATGAGCCTAATAATTGAGTCTGACAATGTGATTAGAGGCAATATAGTCAAAATCCTGCACTGTCTGTCACAACAGGGACCAAAGGATGGGTTCAGTCTACTTTGGCCACCACTCCACACATTGGAGTTCAGAACTTCTTTTAGTGTCTAACCAACATGACCAATTGTTTATTGCTGCTCAATGCCGCTCTTCAGGGCAACTCTGAATTCCACTTACGATCAATCATTGTGATGGTGCTGTCTTCAACCACTTCACTCGTCATGTCTGCAGAATGCACCTTGATGGACACCAGGTATCGCTTGTGGGGAACGAGGGTCATGATATTAAGCAGAGATTTGTCTTTTTCTATCCTTTTAGAAAATTCCACTTCACGAGTGTCCATTTTCTTGCACTCGACACTGTACCCATCAAAGTCAGAATCGGGAGGAGTCCAGGAACATGCGATGGCAGTAGAGGTTTGGGGCCGACAGTGAAGGCTTTGTATCTTGTCCGGTTCTAGAGAAATGTTGAGAAGTTGGAGCTCAGTGGAAAAAGGGACAGGTGTCATGCACTCTGCTCACACTAGCTCCTAGATTCTGCACCAACTATCAGATCAGAGCAGGACGCTGGGAGTTGGAATTCCCAGCTATCCTACAAATGTGTGCTGCCTAATTCTTATGTAAAGCTGTCTTAACTCATTTTCGCCATCTGAAATCAGATCTAGTGACATCTTCCCCATCAGCATTGCGAAGCTCCAGTAATTAATTGTAAAAACAAGGAAAAAACTTGATGAAATCAACATGAACAGCAACACCACAAAGAAATGGACTTCTAGAAAGCTATTACAATTTATTTGGAAGCTCCATGTGGTCACTTATTTCAGTCAAGACTGATACTGTCATCTCATGACTGATCTGGTTTCCTGGGCAGCATGTGATGTGTCCATATTACTAAACAGCACAGAAAAATGCTTCATCCATGTAATATGGGAGCACCATTTATTATCATATAACATCTAATAAAGACAGGATTTCACTCTCAGATGGCAGGCATCTACATTTAAGTGATTAAGCACAGGTGAAATTTTAATTATTATGCTGTATTAAAGAGCTATATAGCTTACTAAATATAGATGCCAATTTAGAGCTGAATCCTACCCCAAATGACATGAGGATTTGCCATGACTCAGTTATTTTTACAATTTCATGTCACTTTTTCAAATCAGCTTGTTACTAGAGATATAATTGAGCTAGAGATGAAACAGATTCATACACACGGCCAGAAACACAGAGCAGTGAAACACTAATTCCAGTTTCAAATCTAGTACAGCAGTTTCTTTCATCCTTCCTGTCTTATCATTCAGAAACTGATTGATTTAGGCTCTGCAACCAAACAGCTTGACTCTGGATGTGAAGATTGTAAGTGTATGTCCATTATCAGTCTTTAAACAGCTGACCTTGCACACAGCAAGTGCTTAGAATCTAGCTGAATTCATCACTGTCATTCATGAATTTATTAATGGAAATTACTGATTGCATAAGGAATTGGTAGTATTTTACAGTTTTGCATCTTCTTCCACTGAGTGTTAGGGTGCAATAGAAATTTTTACTTACTTGTTCTCACACTTGCAGACTGTGACTGACTGTATGTCTTCCAGCTGTCACCACTGACAGTTCTGACACTGAACTCATAGAGTCTTCCTGGTCGCAGGCCATAGATGATGCGTACTTTGGATTTGCTGCTGCTGTAGGGATTGAATACTGTGAGAGGATCCTTTGGAAGCCACTGCACCTCAAAATCGTCATAGTCTGTCCAGTCTGGAGGACCCAGCCAAGTGATTGATAAAGAAGTGTTTGCAACATCAGTAAATGACACAGTGTTAGGAGAGCTGGGTGCTATACAGAAAGAGGGGAAAAAAGGAGAGAAGAAAAAGAGATGCTTAACAAATTTTTACACAAGACAAATAAAATGTAACATGCATTATTTTCTTCATGCTTCACAAAGTAGTTTGTATTATCTTGTATACACAGCCAGTTACTGCACCTGTGCTGATAACCTGTGACTTTCACAGTTGTAGCATTCCTGAGCCTCTGAAAGAAAAACAGTGCTGACTGCTTTTCTTTCACATTCCATTTGTTTAATGCACTTAAGGTTATCCTTCAGCTTTATACCTTCAATGACTCTCATAATAAATCCTCCCTCGGATAAAGTTTGTTGCATAGTTGTGAACTAATCAAACAGATGGGACTAAAAAAAATCCTGTACCTGTTCTTCCTTCAGCATTTGCTGTGTTGGTCAGGTCACCACTGTGAGTCACCACAACTAAAGTGTACTTTCTGCCAGGAATGAGCCCCTGAAAGTGCCACCCTTCCAGGTCTTTTCTTTGCTCAGTTTCTTTCTGTGTCCCATTTGGGTTGTAAAGATTCAGCTCATAGAAGTCAACATCTCCTGCTGCTGGGCCCCAGGTGAACCACAGACTGTCCGTCATGTTTCGGTTGGATGCCTTGAGACCAACAACTGGGGCCGGTACTGAAAAAAGGAGGAATGAATATTACTTTATGTAATAAAATATATGTAAAAAAAAAAGTAACATCCTTTGGGTGAGAAGAAGCAGAAAGGTCAAGAGGACCTTATACTTGTCCTGCAATGATAGTCATTTTATAAACTAGACAGCCACCACAGCTGGCTGGAAAGCAGAAAGCATATCTCAGTAGCTTCCTTTATTATTTTGAACTGCCACTGTTACCAAAAGAGGTTGCAATGTTTATAATGGATAGTTTTGCAAAGGCTAAACAGATTTTTCCTAGCCAGTGTTTGGAAACACCCATTTCTGAGGCAGCTGAAGAAAGTGCACCACTGTGCAGACATAGTCCCACAGAGGGGTTCCTATGTGGTGCCACAGGGGAATAAAGAAGGGTTTCACAGAATGTCAGAGCTGCTAAAGCTGCTTAGAAAACTCTGCTTCCCACATGTGGCTGAACACACACAGAGCTGCAGCCAGAGCTTCCCATGGGAAACAAGTTTTATTTCACTGGTACACTGTCTATCCCATTCACACCACTTGCTTTGCCTTTTTGCCTTTTTCACTCAGGCCAATATTGCTTTTAGAATAGGAGACAGCCATTTTCCTGCTTAAGGAGCATACACTGGGATGTCTTTCCTCTGACACAAGCTCCTGGGAACTGTTGTAGGGCTCCTCACTTAATTTTTCCTGCTGTAACTACATCATTCAGAATTTACCTTTTTATGTATCTAATGCTCTTTACATATTAGAGCCAATTTTGATAATAGTTGCTCTAATCTAGTATGAGCATCAGACTCAGACCAGCTCACTGGTGTCCCCCATGAGCACCACACTGGAGACAGATGGTTTTCTTAGATGTTCTTGCCTGTTCTTCCATAGACAGATGACTCGTTAGTGAGGTCTCCACTGTGTGTAACAATCACCATTCGATACATCCTGCCTTGGCGCAGATTCTGGAATGAACACTGCTGGAGATGCTGCTCTCCTGAAATCCTGTCATGAAGGGACTTGTCTGGATTGTATAGGAAGATGTCATACGAATCAAGCTCCCCTTGAGAGGTGGTCCAGCTGAAGGATAGTCGGTCAGTGGTGTTCTCTGTGACTTTCAGATTTGTAACAGCTGCTGGAACTGAAAAGAAGGATAAATGTAAGAGTAAGCTAACATTTATAAAGGTTCAGCTAAGCTGAACCTTTAATAAATTCATGGCTGTAACACATTTCAATTAAGCCACAAGTAGCTTAGTAATATCAACAGCAACTGTCAGAAACAAGGGGAAAGCATTTATGAAATGCCACTGAGTCTCTCCAATACAATATTTTTATTTCTCAGAAGGCCTGATTCTCTAGACTGTGCTCACACAGAACTGTCCATTAGCTTCTACAAAAAGCTTTAAATCAGTAAAGACTGCAATCAAGACTTGGCCTTGAGTTTAGAAGTGTGTATTCACATCCATCTTGCACTAAGAACCTTGAGATTGTGAATTAAAAACTTGATGACAATAAAGCATTCAGGTATTTCCACAAGAGGGAAGCATTCAGCACTTTGGTTTAATATCCTTTTTATGAACCACGGTCACATTATTGTGATAATCAATTTCAGATTCACATACAAAGCATGTATCAGGAAAAATGATGCATGAACATCCAGAGTCTGTACCTTACTAGAATCTTTGCAGAATCAAAATATACAGATGATTCATGTACTTAATGATATCTGACTGAGGGAAGTATAAGTAAACCAAGTTCTAATTACCTGTTCGGCCAACAGTTTCTGCACGCTTACTGAAGAGTCCACCACTGACTGTCAAAACTTGTATTTTATACTTCTTGCCAGCCACTAAATCTTCAAATTTGTGCTGTTTGGCAGTAGCTGGCTCTGATTTGTTACTCAGGAGGATTCCTTGCTCATTCAAGAGCAGAATGTCATATCTTTCGGCTACACCAGGAGCTTTCTGCCAGGTTACTAACAAGGAATGACTGCTGTAAGCATGATGGGCTAGTAATTCCTGGACAGAGGCTGGAACTGGAAGCAACAATTAAAGGCAGGATATTACCAGGTGAAATACAGACCATTCAATACACAAATCTGAATAAAGTAATTAACTACATATTTTCAAGTTCCCTTGTGGGAAAAGAAATATCTATGCATATGTTCATGCAAACAAATAATTCATAGACATAAATAAAGACATGAATTTACAGAGCATCATGGATATCTGAACTGGGAATGGAGAAGCAACAGCTATTTATAGACTATCATGAAAAGATGGAGAAGGAGGGTGAAATGAACTAATTGAAACAGGTAAGAAAGGAATATGAAAAATAAAGGAGTAGTAAATTGGTGCAAAATAGTACCCCAGAATAGAAAATGTTAGCCAGCAGCTGCTGCACAAAAATCAAGCCCATAGATAACAAATGCAGGTGCTAAAGAGAGAGAACAGATTAAAAACAAGGTATTTCATTGTTTTGTATGTTCAGACACCCTGGATACTGGGGCAATGTGTTGTCTAACAAGCCTTGATCATGCAATAGGCTCTGCTAGAATACAATACTTGACTACACATGGAATGGATGTATGTGTCAGATGGGTAAAGCCAAAGGAAATGAGAGGGATGGAACTGCATTCATCCTATGAAGGAAGACACTAGCCTAGCCTAGAATTCTATGCATATTCACCCAGGTAAAGTTACTGAAATGACACATCTCACTGGTATTAACAGACCCATGACTCATGACTCATGCTTGGAGATAGGAACTTCCCATGAATCTAAATGTCACCATGCCCTATGGTACATTCATAAACATTATTAAACAAGGGTCAGTCTCTGGGAAGATATAATGCAACTTTCTCATTGTCTCAAAAGAAACATACTTGTTCTCCCAAAAGCTTCTAAGCTGTTGTGCAAGGTGCCACTGTTAGATTGCACCACCACCTGGTACTGCTCCCCAGCTTCCAACTTGTGAAACATGTACTCAGAGATGTGTTTGGAGACACTCTGGGAATCAAGCTGATGGTTTTGCTGAAATATAGTCACTGTGTAGGAATCAACATCTCCACCTCCAGGGGTCCAGCTCACTTTCAGGCTGTTTGTCATGCCATTAGGTGACACATGAATGTTTCGGACCTTGCTTGGAACTGGAAAAAAACAGGGAACAAAAAGGCACCTGCTCAAAAATTTCCTGTTTGACTCAGGCTTCCTAATTTCTACCTATTTTATGGCCACAGAAAAATGATTCAAAAGAGAAAGATCATTTACAGGTACAAGGAATGTCATTCATGGGTAAACACAAATAAAGTTGTAAATATTTGTGCAGGATTATGTCATTTTAAAAAAGCAATTCTACGTGTAACCTCCCTCTTGTCCAAATGATGCTTTAAAAACACCTCAAAAAATGAAAGCTCTTTAGGTACCCTCAGTTAGTTGGCCATTTTGCCATTATTATCTCAATCATCCACTTCAGGTAGGTAAACAGAGTTGTAAAATACCTATTTTACAGGTAAGTGATTAAGCTAGAGACACTAAGCAAACAACTGGCATGCTTGGGAGTAACAGAAACCTAAATGCTGACATCTCAATAAAATTCCCATGCAACAAATCGGATTCTCTGCCAACCATCAAATATTAGTAAATGCAACACTTTTTTATTAAGCGTGGGTCACAAGTTGGCTGAAGTACTAGTGTGATTTTCAGTGAGACCTGTCTCCAAGAGTGTTACAGGAGTTTGAATATAATCATGGCTCAACCTTGATTTTCAATGCTTCATTCTAGAAAAGCCTAAACACATTTTAAATACCACATTATTTCTTACTTGTCAGGCCTTCTATGAAAGTAGCACGCTGTGCATCTCCACTGATGGTCAAAACAAGAATTTTGTATAGACGTCCTGGAGTCAGAGCTGTGAACCAATACTCCTCGATGGTGTTCCCAAGGAAAATGGGTGGGAAGATCTTCATATCATTGAAGAGGAGCTGAATCTCATACTTATCAACATCCCCCTCAGCCTTTGACCAAGTTACCTGCAGATCTTCTGTGCTCCTGTTACTAAGAGTCAGCTCCTTCACTGACTCTGGCACTGAAGAAGTGAGAAGAAAGATGGGAAACTTCTCAGTACTTACTAACAGGTAACAGCAAAAAGCTAGCCGCTCTGAAGCCATGCTTCTGAGCTACAATTTTTCATTCAGTTCCCTAGAAAAAGCAGTAGATTGCACTTATTTGGGTAGTTTGCACCCCATCTAACACTGGAAGGTCCCATTTCAGAACACAAGTCCACAATCTATCTGCATGAAAATAATAAATAGTAAGTAAATAATAATGGAGCTTGCAGGGAGTTTACAAATACAAATACAGAGAAAAGAGGCCTGAGCTAGTGCCAAGCCAAGGCAATCCATCTGTGTGATGCAGCACCATAATGCAGTTTGTAACTTGTGCCAGTCACAAGTGAGTTATTTTTGCCCCATGCTGCATCTTTCTTAATAAACTGAGTTTCTCAGTATGGCTCCTTAATTCACATATGGTGCTAGGTGAAGACTGCATCCAGATCCCTGCTGGTTCCCAACCAGCAACCTTACCACTCTTGCCCCATGCTCTCCCAATTCTAGTGCTTGGGGCAATTTGAATAGAGTGAGGTCTAGTCTATCTTCTTTCCCACATTTCCATGACCAGAAAAAAATTGTTTAGTACATTCTGACATAATTTAATTATAAATACTAAGCTCATGTGGAAAACTGTACAACTGTTTTCTGGCTTTCAATGTTTCAAGATTTGCTTTCCAGTTTAACAGCACAGGTCTCTCACTTTTTTGTTTGTTTGTAACTTAAACACTGGTCATAAACTAAATACTGCTTTCTGTATTTGGAATAATACACATTCAAAGAGTAATAGTCAACATTCTATGTTAAGATCATATGAAATTTTTGTTCCTGGATATGGTAAATAAAAAAAAGTACCCTGGGATGTCTCAGAATGTTTCCAGGGTGCTTACTTACTTGTTCTGCCATAGACTCTTTCACTAGTTTCGTATTTCCCACTCCTTGTGCTGACTGTGACACTATACTGCCTCCCTGGGACCAGACTGGTGAACACACATTCATTTTCATCCTTTGGGACACTTTTTGTTTGGATGAAATCATTGTTGTTCCTGATGATCACTTCATAATTATCAAAATAACCAGATGCATGTAACCAGGACACCTTCAAGTAGTCACTTCTGGCTGAATTGCTGACAGTCAGTCCCTGGACACTTGAAGGGACTGAAAGGAAAAAAAAACGCAATTAAAGATTCAGAAAGCAATAACTCCCTGAAGTAACCAGAGTTGTGGTTACTTAAAGACAACTGCATTTGTGGTAGTTAACAGGGTTTTGTGAGGAAGTTGCAAAATGACAACAATGTGGATTGAATAGTATCTGCAGTTTCCAGGCTCTTTACATCTTATGACAATACAATGGTTTGCCTTTCTAATTTTTGGTTTTATGGAACTAGCTCCATTTTTGTAAGAGTAGTGAGTTCCACAGACACTACACTGATCCAAAATTTGGTTTTCATCCTCTTGTGGCTGTTCCTTGGATTTTCACTTATATCATGAGAAGACTTAAACTGCACTGACTTGATACTCTCTTATTTTAGCACCCCCTACAATCTTTCTTTTGTTCTACTGGTTTACCAAGCGTAAAGCCTCAGGTTTTTTCAATCTTTGAGAAAGTTTTAAAAGGCCCTCCATCATTATTGCCATACTTTTCTGAGATTTCTCTATTCCTGTTCTAACGTTCCTTGAAAATTTCATGACCAAAACCATAGACACATGTTTTACATTACCAAAACCAATTGCCATGGGTGTTACTCATTATTGTGACACCTCACTAATATCTTACTAATTAGCCTATCCTATTCTGCTCTTTCAGTGCCTCAATAACTTTCTGAAGAGATGCTCTGCAGGATATACTTAAAGGGCCAAGTAGAGGCATTAAGGTTAGGACAACACATTTGAGCCAAAACTGATACATGATTTCTCGCTCATAAGGACTGACATGACTTTTATTCATGCTGAAGTATTTTTGTACGAAATAAAGCAACAAAAGGGGCATAAGAATAAAACTAAGTCTTTAAAGCTGTAATTTTATGGTTTGACCCTCCAACATCTACTCATCCATCCAAGTTTGGTCAGATAGTGATAAAACATCAGTAATGGCTATACATTAGCCATTGACATATACATTAGCCAGTGACTGTGCTTGCCCAGAGTTTCTCTTTACCTGTTCGTTCCTGGCTGAGGGAATAGTTTTCATACTTTCCACTCTTTGTGGTTATCATCACATCATAAAGTGTCCCAGGAGTAAGGCTGCTGAAGGAGCATTCACTGAATGATTTGGAAATGGTGAGAGTCTGAACAATCTTGTCATCATGAGAGAGTGTTATCAAGTAACTGTCTACATCTCCAGAAGCTGGCAGCCAAGAAACACTGAGGTAGTCACTCCGACCCGAGTTATTTACTGTTACTCCAGTCACACTGGAAGGAACTGTGCAACAAAGAGGAAAAAACAAGAAAAGCATTAACTAGCCAATCATCCCCTGCAAAATAAGCAGTCTGGGACTCCTGAGAAGTTCTGCACTGACTGCCTCTCAACAACATTCATCTCCTTTTTAAAATATAGTGAAGGAAGTTGTCTTTGGTGGCCTGATTCCAGCACTTCTAAAATCCCAGAAGTTGAGTCATCCTTTCAAATTGCCTTTCCTCAATAACAGCAGTAACTGATGAGGCTGGTGAGACGCTGAGGCCCACAGCTGAATTTTTCATTTTAAGTGGGTTCTCTGACGCCTAGTGGACGAAACATGAACGCCACTTGTTTTTCAAGCCAGGTGAGCTCAAAGGCTCTGCCAGAAGTATCATCACTCAGGTACAAAATTCTCAGTTATTACTGGGGCAGAACTTAGACATAACGAAATTCCACATTTTCACTGGACTCTGCTGCACTGAAATTAATTATCTCAACAGAGGGGCTGGCCAACAGCTGTCAGAGTCAAAATCTCCCCAGATTTATCAAATATGCTTATCTACTTTAAGCCTTTTAGTATTGTTCTTCTCCATTTTTTTTTCAGGTTTGCTTTGCCTTTTCACCTGAAAATAGTTGTTTTCAAGGAGAACAGTGCAGAAAACTGCAGAATGCCTGGCCTTTGCCAAATTCACGTAATGGGTGAAATTGCACTATGTTGCCAAATTTTTCCTCTAAATATCCACAGAACTGGTATTACATTTCATGACTCTTCAAACCTAAAGAATTTGATGCAACTGTAAATCTTGCTCTATGAAGTACAGAAGAACCTCATAATAACTAATTAGCCCTGGAGAACATTCTTTGGTGCTGGATTAAAGAAAAAGAAAAGGGTTGTGAGAACCTGACATACAAATTCACTCCCGCACCTTTAGGCAGGTTCTTGGCACACATAACGACAGAGCAATCATCCTACACCACCAGTCAGCCAATGGAACAAGAAAGTCCCTTCCAAGGAGTGATTCACCCAGCACAGTTATTCATTATTCTCAGGGTCTACTTTTGTCTTTGCTACAGAGTGATCCTTCTGTAGAGTTCTCACTGCAGTTAGAACAGTTAGCTCTCTAAAGCTGTATTTACACAAATCTGGACAGACAGTATACACATATGGAACTATATGGATGAATCTCCTGTTTTTCTGATTTCTCAGTGCAGTGGCTTAATCACAAGACCATTCTCTTAGATAAATTCAGCTTTTAAAAGCTACCAAAAAGCATGCTGGAGTGTTTTCCTTTTTACCCGTCCTTTCCTCTGCAATTGTTTGCCTTGAAGATATTCCTCCACTGACAGTGGTGACAACAACTGAATAGAGTCCTCCAGGTTTCAGGGGATAGAAGTGGTATCTGTTGGTTTCACTAGGAACAGTTTCATTTTTAATGACAACATTCTCGTGAATCAGCAGCACTTGGTATGAGTCTACATCTCCCAGTGCTCTTGTCCAGTTGGTGAACAAGCTGTTGGTTGATCCCTGACTTGCCACAGTCAGACCTGTCACTTGGGCTGGCACTGAAAAGGAAATTGTCATACTGTTACTGAGGAGAAACAAAATAAAACAAAACAGAATCCCCCAAAGAACACAAGTTTAGTCACACTGAGGAAGTGCATCAAAAGAACATTCCAATTTGCAGCCAGACTCAACAGGACTAAAAATACTTTAACTGGGGACTGTTTCCTGTCTGGGATGTGGTCTATGGGAAACTAACTAAGGCACAGAAAGGTCTTTCAGCCTTTAGCACAACTTTTCTCAGTCAGATGAGAATGATTCAATATCAGGAAACCAAAAGAGATGGCATTTTATAAATATCATTAAATAAAAGCCATCAATTTAAGAAATCTCTTGGGTTTTTTTGATGACTACTTCAAATATAGTCTATGTCTTTCCTTTTCCATTTCCTCTCCCATTCCCAATCTTTCATTTCTAATAAATGGCAAAGTTGTTTAAAGAATACCTCAGGCACAGTCATCTATACTGTGTCAGACCATTTAATTTTGGGGATAACTGACTTTAAAAGTTGTGGTTTAACTTTTTATGTCAGAAGACCTGCAGGAACTTTTTTAGCACTTTTATAGCATCGAAAGATGAATTGTTAAACAAACATAACATTTATCTAAGCATAAGCTCATGAACTTAGGCAAACCAAAAAGGATGAAGAAATAACAAAGAATGTAATATGTAGCACAAATTTTACCCCAAATCCTTTTTTCATTTGGTTTGACAATACTTGGTCAAAGCAAGGTAATAAAATTACTTCTAAAGACTTCTGTTTACATGACCAAGCACAACTGAAATAAAGAAGACTAACTATATAAAATGTGAATGCACTCTTCCTCTCTAGTTTCGTATCATCCCTTTTGCATACATAGTACTGGTTTAGTAATTATTAACAAAAGCTAGAAAGTTAGGCACATAGCTGAAGAAAATGTAAAGTTGACAAAAAACTCAATCAAAAATCCTTCCTGATTTATAATGTTCTCATAACAGTTAGCTCAATCAAGACACTAAAGTGCCACATTTCTGTGCTAAATGCTCTTCCAGTGATACTGCAGGTTCCACTGGAGGCTGACCAGTCTGGGATGGAAGTAAGACCTACTCCTGTCATATTTACAGCAATATTTTTCAAGCCTAGTAAGCTGTTCTGCTGCAAGGAAGATTCAGAGATTTGGAACACTTATTAAAACCTATGTTCAAGCTAAATGATGTTTCTTCTTTTTAACTCACTTTGAATGTAATATTGACACACAATCAGTGCCTGATGTGTTTTCAAACATTGACTCATACTAGTGAAGCGGGACCTTTATGCCTGAATAGGTCCCCTAAAGGGGTGTAAGTAAGATGGAAGTGAAATTCCAGCTATCTAATAACATATCAGAGAAATGAAAGCTAAACTTTTCAGGCCTTGGAAGGAGTTCTAAAATTTAAGTAAGGACCACTATCAACCCTAGGCATGCTTAGATTCAGAAACAAGTAGCTTGTAATTCCCCATGCTGCGCAAGGCCAGAGCTACATTTTAAAACTTTGCTTGCACTGGAGAATGCTTAAGTCAGTGCTTAAGCAGAGTAAAGCAACCTGTATGGTTTAAAACTTGCACGTGTGCACAAAATCAGCAACTTGCAGGGGGTGATAATGGGACTTTCCCTGTGACACAGTCATCATCCTCAGTAACAAATACATATTCTGCAATCAGAAAAGCAAAAAGATTCAAAATACATCTTCAAGGTCACATATGTTTTGTGTCTGTCAGCCTTGGAATGTTCCCCCTAAAGTAACATCTCCCTGTGTGGTGATGTTTCTCTTTTTCCCAGATGATGAATGCTTTTGTATCAAGGAAATGACCCTCCTGAAAATACACAGTGAAAATGGTTCTACTTATATGGAATCTTGTGCTAATGTAGATTGATTAGATGTGACATAATATTTCAGAAAACTCTTTTGCCAGGAATTACACAGCTATTTCCCAAAAATCTTAAATAAATACAGCACGATAACTGACAGTCAGAAATGAGAAATGCAGACACGTAACTTTTTTACTGAAGAAACAACCATAAGATCAAGACTTTTGAGATTTAGACAGTGAATTAAAACAGTTTGACAATATGATACCTGTTCTTCCTTCTACTGAAGTCCAGTTGCTTAAAGTCCCACTAATGGTAGTGACAGTAGCTGTATATTTCCTTCCAGGTACCAAGTCAGTGAAAGTGAATTCCTTAGCTTCTTTTGCAAGTCCTTTTTTCACAATACTAAGATCACTGTCTCCCAGGGAAACCACATAGCCATCCCATTCTGCAACAGGGGTCATCCACATGACACTAAGTGAAGATTCATTAGCATGCTTTACACGGAGCTGGAGAACAGGCTCTGGAGCTGGAAAAGCACACAGATATCACAACGAGAGCAGGACTGTGTAGTGAGCACAAATGCCCTATCTCAAGCTGTTGTAAGAAACGTGTGCTGTAAGACAGAAATGTGACAGTAACAGAGTATCTGCAAACAAGAGGAGATTCTTTACCTTTCTCTGGGAAGTCATTCTTACAAATCTGGTATTTGTGCCCCTCTTCCACTAAAGGACTGTTAGCAGCAGACTTTAGCAATGCACCATGGCTGTAATGCTTAGGTTTAAACTTACATCAGGATACCCATTCTAGTGCAAATGGAAATGCAGGGAAGTCAGTGAACTTCCTCTTGCACTCTGGGTGCTGAACAGCTATATAAGACATTTGTACCATAAATCAGATCTACACCAATGTACTTCTAACAAATGAGGATGCAAATTATAGGGTCAGAGTGACATTGATTTTGCATTGGTTTATACCTCAGTCAAACTGGGAGACACTTCAAACTTACAGTGGCACAAAAGAAAGAATTTGATCAGTGAATTTCTGTGTGGGTTCACGTGTGTGTGCGTCTGCATATACAGCAAGCACGTCTTGCCTAATATAGTCCCTGATCTGATTTTGCCCCTGTCACATTGAAATACAATTCACTTTCCAGGTGTTAATGTAAGAGAAAACTAAGTCACAACAGGGCCCAGTACCTATACTTCATAACAAACACATTGTGCACCTCACTTTGGGTCAAATACAGTCATGATACATCCACTGCCAGATATTATTTAACGGATCACGTTCTAATCACAGACTCACTTATGTTGGAAAAGACCTCTAAAATCATTGGATGCAATTATTAATTGCTTAGCTATGTCAATTAAAAGCAACACCATAAACTTAAATTACTGCAACATATGTCAAAGTAAGGAAGATGAGACGTATCTTGCTCTGATCAGGTTTGCTACAAGTCAGAGAAAGCTTCAGTTCTGTAGCTTCTACTGTTCTTACTGTTGTGCAAAATTAACAAAATTAAGACCTCAGAAACCTCAGGGAATGACAGGTAAGGGTACAGTATAAAAGGTAGGCCCCAGGAAGGGTGAGGATGAAGTAGAATGGCCCTGTCCTATCTCACATTCTTCAGTGAGATAAGGGTTAGACTTGAGCCTTGCCTGATTATTCCTACTCCAAGTCTTCCTTTCCTCTGAATTGCACTTACTCTGCATTCACTGAGCAGAAATTCTAACATTTATATAGGAATTATTTTTTAAATTTGAAGTAAATCAGATGTGGCTTTGACTAACACTGCAAAAGAATTCCACTCATGTCCCTGTAGTATATATGGATTTCCTTTGGAAACACAGACTTGAACAGACTTATGGAGCGCAAAAACAAGAACTGGGATGTTATAGGATAACTATACTAAGATACACCTTAGCCACACAATTAATATTCTTCACACAGACTGACAAGGAAACATACTGATGAACAATACAGGAAGGCCTATAGTGCCGTCTTTAAGACGTTTATAGGGTGCCCTACAATCAGCTACAAAATATAGCTGTGAAATGAACATGGAATGTAACATCTGAGTCATGATGGAATTGTGATATAGTTCCCATAGCTCTCACTACAAAACTTTTACTACAGAAGTAATCCCAAAAGTTTTCACAGAACTGTTAAAATTATTTCTGTAGTTTACAGAAGTAGTTTACTACTTTTTACTGTATTAATAGTGAAGTTAATTTGTGGATTCCCAAGTAGTCTTTCATTGTTCACAGAGCACTTTGCACTCTCACAGTGCCTGGATAAGCATTCTGACCTGTTCTCCCCATGCAACTTGTCTTGCTCTGCAAATTGCCACTCTCCACAATGACTTCCACGCCATACTCCCTCCCTGGGATGAGGCCTGCATCACGGATGAGGTACTCGGTGGTGTCCTTCTCGAGGGTGGTGTTGAGCACCAGGGCTGATCGGTTCCACAGGAGAAGGTGGTACCTCTCCCAGTCTCCCGCAGGGGGCAGCCAGGTCACTAGCAGAGACCGCAGCCAGCTGCTAGCACCTGCCTGCAGCTCCAAAACTTTCTGGGGAACTGGAGAAAGAGAAGGTGAAAAAGCAATTCTGAAATGGGGTATTTCTGGTGAGATGTAAATGTACAGGCAAAACCTGTCTCACAGAACAGCTATTGTACAAGTCTTGGAAAAGCTAGAGCAACTTGAGTTATCTCGTTGCAAAGACTGGCTTTCATTTTAAAGACAATTCTTACTCTTCCCCACACAAACCACTCACTTATTTTCCTTCTGGTTTCTGACATCAGAAATGGGCAACCCTCTTAGGTCAGGCAAAATCTCCCCTGTGCACTTCCCAGAAGCATCTTGCAGTTTTCAGTCAAGTTCCCTGTTGTTTCCTGCACTTCAGCTCACTTAGAAACTCTCAACCAATTTTTTCACCACTAAGGTTGAAACTTCAATCTCTATCAGCCCAATTCTGGTATCAGCAGCAGAAATGCAGAGCTGAATGGCTTTTTTCACAGAAACAGCTTCTTCCACCTAGTATGTCCTAATTCCTCCCAGCTGTATAAGGCACTGAGGTTGACAGTGCCACTAAAGTGGTCCATTAAAGCATCCACTCCATCCTGTCCTGTACTTCAAGGATCCTGAATTTACATTCCTAACCCTTTTACCCTATACTCCTGCAGGTCACATTAGGCCACTGAAACTTTTCTGATTTTCATGGAATAATTAAGTATTAGCCAGATAGCAGAGACTAGAAGAGAGATGCTGACCCTTAGGACAGGATACCTGTAAGCTTCGTATTAGATACTCAGAGGTCAGCATTGGAGCCCTGAGACTATCCCCAAGTATTAACTGTAAACTACAAGGCTAGCATCATGTCCTTATGCTTTATCTAGCTTAGTTAATATTTAATTGCTCAGTATCTAGCACAGGATTGAAACCTCTCTACCAGCATCACAAAATACTCACCGGTTTCACTTCCCATGGGCATAGCTGGATATCAGACCTAGAACTCCCATATGCCAGTGAATATGGGAAATGTGTTTCAATTTCTGAGTGAGTGGATAAAAGCACACAACGTATTGTTAGGAAGCACAGATGACCTTAATGGCATAATGTTTCAGTCTCTGAGATGTCCATATTTCTTACCACAACATTTCTTGGCTGCCATAGGCAGCAATACACAGCAATGTGTATTATGTTCTTGGGCACCTGGCTCTCTCTGTAACTTACAGTGGGACCCTAAGAGTCTAATCCCTTCAGCATCTGTAGACCAAACAGTCTGGATTTACAAATTTATCTTTACTCCACAGAGCTTCTGCTGAAGTGACTGTTTTCAAAGCTCTTGGTGTCTATGGTAAAGGAAGGAATTGCATATGATCAGCATGCTTGGAAATAGGACTTCAAATCTCCAACTTTGAAAGCATTGGGTCTAGGTCACAAAGCTGGGGATCAGTGTTGTTGAGTGAGGGCCTGAAGCTCTCCCTTTAGATTGAAATGGTAACCTTAAAGGACTTTAGTGGTAGGCTAAATAAACAAAACAGACCAGCATTTAAACTAATCCAGCTTTGTACTTTCTGGACATGAAAGCCTTCTAAGGCTCTTCCAGCCTCCACTGAGAATGGGGTATCAGCTAGTTATGTCAAGGATGTGACTTTCACATGAGATGTTTAGCTGTAGACAATAAATATTTTCTAAAATAAATACTCTGCTCTCTTACACACATATTTTCTACCTTTTGACTCTTGAGTCTACTAGAAATTTATATATGCATTCTTCACTGAGTTAGAACTTTTAGTTCTATGCCTAATTCTAACTAAGTCAACTTTTGCTCAGGCTAGGCTGGTATGGAAAATATGACACACCTCTAGGGCCAATAATGCTGTGGGAGAATTATGCAGGATTTTTCAGGTTCAGAACTCATACAAAAGATACCTGAAAGAAAATTATTACTTCTGAAAGAAGATAAAAAACTAGTAACTCTGCTCTATCCTGGCTGTCACATGCCTTTGTTAATCCAAGTTGTTTATAGTAAAGAAATATGAGACATAATATTTTCCAGTTTGTACATTTGTGTCTGGAAGAAGGAATAAGACTAGACCTTGAAAAATTACTCCAAAAACTGTTAATAATTTGACTACATGCACACTTTCCAATAAAGTAACTCAGCTTATATAGTATGCTGAGCTGAATTCAAGATAACAAAGCTGATCAGAAGTGCAGTAGTATGCAACAGTTTTGTCCCAGACTCACTCAACTATAAGTAAAATTCAACAAAAAATCAACAAAAATTCAACTAAAATTCATGACTGTTGCCTGCTCACAAGATATGCTGGAGCTGCTTTTGGCTGTCAGATTAACTGCTGCCAGAGAGTCAGCAGGGGGTATTCCTGAAACGGTACTGTGCTCTTAATCTCATTTTGCCTAGAATCCAAATTATTTTGTCTCTTACAGTGGCTTACTACAAGGCCAGTGTAGGAAAAAATAGCATTAGTTACAATGTTCTTACTGAAGCAGAAGACTTACATGTCCTGCCAGTTGCCATCCGATCGGTGAACAGTTCACCACTGATTGTGCGGGCAGTAACCTGATAAAGACGTCCTGGAGTTAGCTTGTCAAACTGCGTCTCTGTGACTGGTGGCTGCACAGTTTTGACTTCTTTAACTGATCCAAGATGAGACAGAGTGATATTATAGAAATTGAGGTTTCCTGAAGGTCTTCTCCACTTAACTTTTAAAGCATCTAAGCTGCCATCATTAGTCACCATCAAATCTAGGACTCCAGCTGGGGCTAAGAAAGGAAAATAAGAAAGAGAATAAAATATATCCATCACAAAACATGTAAGACCTGCTGCCTTCCAAACTCCCACAGTTAAGTTTTGATTTTGAACAGTTATATGAGATGGAATATGAATGATTTTGCCTGAACAGTGAAAGGGCAAGATCTGGTCACAGTGCAAGTGAACCCAGCCCTGTGTAAGACATTGCACTTCTGAGAACGACGCATTTTATTATGCCCACTCTCTTTTCATGAAACAGAAAATCTTTTAGCCGTGTCTGCACTCACACCCATCATTTTGACCAGATAATGCACATGCTCCTAAGAACAAGAGATGCCTGCATACATTTTGGTAAATGTATTACATGCATGACTGCAGATATGCCTATTTTTCACCAGTGTAAAAAGGATTTGAATAAGACTCCTTTATTCAAATGTTACACCAAAACAAAAACATAGCTACCTCAAATAACTTCTCAGGCCTGGGGAACAGTAGGTACTAAAATGTAGGACCATGCTGCAAGCTACATGGAATGCTTTTATGCTCTAGGAATACCTGTGAGATTTAATTTTTTTTTTCACCCAACAACAGAAAGAAATAAAAACTTCTGAAGGAAAGAAATCAAATTAGTATAATCCCCCAAACAGCCCAGACAACAGCACTCATCAGTGCATCCTAAACATAACAATATTTTCACTTAATATTACATTATGTTTACATGATAAGATTTCTGTAGAAGAAATTGTATCTTACTCTTCCCAGAAATTAAGGAGAGCGAAGGCATGACACTTGTTTGCCTACGTAAGTGTTTTAGTAGGATGTCATCATTATCTCTATGACCACAGAACTCCAGCCTGAGAAGTGTTCCTAAAAAAAATACTTTCTAAGTTCTGTGAATCAATATTTCTTTGTGAAAAGAAAAAAAAAATCCATAAAAACAATCCACAAAAACCCTTATCAAACCAATCAACTAGGCAAACAAAACCCCAAACAACCAAACCACCATTTAATTTTAAAGTTCTTAATGTACTTTACCTTTTTTCCACTTCCCTTTCACACTTTTTCTACTTTCATTTTAGCCTCTGAGTTTGTTGTAGTGGTAACTTAAAGAATTAAATAAGCTTATGGTGTCTCTAACTTGGAACACGAATCACTTATTATTCTGAAATACGTCTATCATACTATTAGGTTATGGTCTTAGCTTCTTGTTTTCTTGTGATGAATTCTGAACTCATACCTGTCCTGACTGTTTGAAAACTGCTGCTCTCCAATCCTGCTGCCTGGGTTATGATAGAGAGGTTATACAGGTGGCCAGCTGTAAGTCCTGAAAAAGTGTAGGAGGTCAGAGAACCTTCTTGGTGAATCTCATGAACTCGTACATGATTATCCAGTAACAGCAGTCTGTAGTGATCCACATGTCCAGAGCCAGAAGACCACGAAACGTGGATAGTGTCTGTCTTGACACTGACC
Organism: Cyanistes caeruleus; assembly: GCF_971803275.1. NCBI lineage: Eukaryota > Metazoa > Chordata > Aves > Passeriformes > Paridae > Cyanistes > Cyanistes caeruleus. Next base: position 47,118,286 of record NC_141704.1, on the reverse strand, counting down.
TGAATATTTTCCACAGGAGATGGCACTGTTGGTAAAAAAAGAATACATGCTTAAGGCTTAATGGTTATCTCCATATCAGCAATTTTGAATAGATTTACTCTTGGAATATGTTTGGTTTCTTCACAGTTACTGAAAACCGAACCCCAAATACACAATAAAAATGAGACTCCATTTCTAGCAAACAATTCTTTATGTCAGTCAGAGATTCAAATTTTATTTCTACTTATAATCAATAGATACTTATATATATATATATATATATATATATATATATAGCCATGTAGAAGAATTATACCCATTTGCTAATTTCAAAATGCAGAAATGCAGTATACTTTAAGTGGTTTTAAATAGATAAACTACAGCAAAAGAAGTCCTACCAGTGGATCCACTTATGTGAAGTTCTGGGGTAGTCTTATTTCCAGCAACAGCACTGAGGACAATGTTGTATTTATTCCCAGGAATAAGACTGGAAAATGTATTTTCTGTTTTTGAAATTCTTCCTGGTATGGAGACTTCTTGTATCTTTTTATTATCACGATCAAATAATACTAGCTTATACATGTCCACCTTTCCTGGAGAAGGATCCCATTGAACCTGCAAGCTTGTCAGTGTAATTTTTTCCTTATTAATTTCCAAACGAGATGGTGGCAACGGATCTGCAGTTAGGAAAGAAAACCCAGAAAACATAAGCCATTTCTTGCTTTGGGATTGTCTGAAATTTTACACAGCATCACAAAAAATCTTCCAAAATTCCCTCTTTATCATCATCATGATGCCAATACTTTTCAAAAAGATTTTTCTTTCTATTTATAAACACTGTGCGTTGAAGCCAGTCTACAAGACAATCTTGCAGAATTCAGAAATATTACTTTTATATATTTGTACACACTCACACAGACATACATGTAGCAAAACACTTCCATTGTGAATGTATATTGCAAGCTTGGAAATTTGCTGACAGTAAAACTGTAACAACTTTAATGAGAAACAGCAAATATGTAAACCCAGCAAATTATACTCAGTGCCTCAGTGTAATGTAGCTTTATAGACAGCAGCTTTAATTTCCTAGCACTCACCCTAAACACTTCAACAGTTATGGGCATGAGAATTTATACAATTTTAGGGGCAATGATATTTTGTTTTTAGTATTAGCTTCAATGACTTCAAACAGATTCTGATAGATTATGCTTCTGCTCTGTTGTAGTATTGTTCATATAAATTTTAAAAAAACCTAAACAGTACATTGGGTGCACCTTAAGGAACTAATATTGGGATTACTTCTCTGAAATTCTCAACATTAATTATGTTGTTTATTAGGAAGCTCTCCAGTAAAACCATATATGAAATAAGATACACTCTAAAGGGAAAGCAAACTGACCAAACCTAAAGAATCTGGTTGCTTTTATTCTCCAAGTGTATTTCATCACTCACAAGACTTCAAGTAAACCATACAAAATGTATTACATGTTGATGCACTAAGGTACTGATGTTTATGTCTTCCAATAAGGTTAAGCAAATGCTTATTAACAATCCAAAGCAGTAAAATCAAGCCTTCATAAGTTGGGATGTTAAAGTTTCCCAACAATTTAGGAATAAATTTGCCTACAACAAGAGTAGTAGGCAAAGCACTTCTGTGCTACTCTTTCTAGCATCAGACCAGGAGTGTAAGGTGCATCCAGGCTGTGGTCTCTGTTTGAACAGCACCTCAGACACAGAAGAACAAGATCATTTTCCCAATGCAGTCATTGCTGCTTGGTTCCCTGAATAAAGGAGATGGAAAAGTGTCAATCACATAACTAAAAAATCCAATGTAAAGGCTGAAAGGATGAAGTTGAATCTACCCCCCCCACCTACAAATCATTAAGTAGGAGGGCTTCAGGAGCCTTTAAGCTGCTTTTTCTTCAAATTCTGGGTGGTGCAGAAGGTTTAATCACTTCCTGCAAAGCTCTGAAGAGAACAGAGTAGTGCCAAGTTCTGGTGGTATACTTTGTCAATCAAATACATTACAAATGTCAAGGAAACATCTCCTTCCTTGGAAACATTCAAAAACTGACTGGACATGGTCCTGGGCAACCAGATCCGGGTGGTCGTGCTTGAGCAGGAGGCTTGGACCAGATGACCTCCAGAGGTCCCCTCCAACCTCAACCTTTCTGTGACTCTGAAGAGTACTGTGTTCCTCTGAACCCATGTCTCTGATTAAAGTCAAATTCTTCCTTGGGAACGCAGAGATGTTAGTGCTCTTCATAAAAAGAGATTAAAATTAAACAAATTGATTTACAAAATCATTTCATAAAATTAACTATCTTTTCTTGACTGATTTCTTAAAGGCCAAACTAAGTCTGCTTAAATCTGAAAAATAAAAAAGTAATATTAAAAATCAATTCAGAGACCAAGCACATCAAACTTCAGGCCAAATACTTAAAACTTCACCCAGCTACAGCAACTGAAACAGGAGGTTTTAATGAAAAGTGTCAGGAAATCTTAACAATAGGCTTGACTACCAGCTCCACCTATAATAAGTACCAAGCCACTAAAGACTATTATGTTGGCAAAAGTGAGCAGTGGGGGTATAATCTTGCTCCTTGAAGGCAATTGTTCTAATCTGAAAGGTCAGACTTTGGAAGTCAGAAATAAATTCCAGCACTATATATGGTCAGATGCACCGCCAGCTGAAAAAGTTTTAATTTGACTGACATAGAGAGAACAGTCATGATAACTGTCAAGAAGTTTAACCCACTTTCTGACTAAGTTAGGATAAGGTTGACTGTTCTTTAGTCCTGCAAAAGTAATCACCATTATCATCTGTATTATTTGCCAAATTTGACAAAAGAAGATATCTGCATTTTTAGAAGCACTTATACTGTCCTGGGTAATCTGTCTTCTAAGGTGCATGTGCAAAGAAGAAAGTTGCGTGCCTAGAAGGTGAAGTTCAGAAATTCAGACTTTATCTAATCTATCTGGTCCAGAAAACAAAACACTCAGTGCTTTGTACATCCGCTAGAACAAAGGAACAATGAGACTGGGAAGTGCCTGGGCTGAAAGAGCTCTGGATGGAAACAAACACTTAAAAAACCATTTACATTGTTATACAAGCCTCTGTTGGCAATGATACAACACTGATATATCACAGAAATAAGATATTTTCATCGAGATATTTTTATACCATTTGACACCATATGAATTAATGTTCCCTGGTCTACAAAGGCATCTTCCAGAAGACTTAATGGTCTTTGAATTATATTTCAACTCCATTTTCACTTTTGGGGAAGAGGATATGCTTTGTGTGCACAGCTGCTGCAGATCAAATTTATAGATATGGCTATGTCAAACTCCAGTGACATGATTCCCAGATACAGCCTGTAAGCACAGAAACACACCTGCCTTATGCAGGAGAAAAAAAACCCAACACAACTGGGAGATATGAGTCCAGGACCTAGTAACAGGGAATTCCTGCCAGTCTCAATCATCTTCCTACCGTATTATCCATTTTTTTCCTAGCTTTCCCTCTTCATAAAACAGTAACCTACTTCATAAGAGCTTTTATGAAGGTTAAGTAAAGAGGATTGATTTAATTGTCTTTACTAAGTACAAATATCCATTTCTTTGGGATGATACGCAACTTAGATAATCTTTAAAACATTGTTATTTAGTTTCTTTCTGTACTCTGTCTTTGAAATGGTGATCACAACCATTACATGATTACAGATGATAGGATTATACAGCCTATAGTTAGAGCCATGACACATGTTGTTGTTACAAATGGCTAATAAATCAAATTTGTCCCAAACAATTTGAAATTTACAGGAGTGAACACATGGTAAGGCTATGCTTCTTGCACTTACAGAATTACATATTACAATGAAAAAACACTATAACAGTCTGTGTCTTAGAAGATAGAATTTTATCTTCTTTTCATTCAAATATTTAATGGGATTTTCTAGCAAAAAATTATTTACCTGTTAGTTCTCTCAGTACAGGAGGCTTGGATTAGGCAGTAACATAATATAGCACTGCAGTATTTTTGTAGACAAGGATTTTGAAAATGGCATTTATAAGTCTATTTTAGAAGACATAGTTGAAAGTAGAGTAATTGCCAAATTGTTTTTCATGGCTCTCTAGACCAGTATCTCAAATCCGAATTTCAATTCAGAATTGAAATTTATAAATTTAACTGTAATTTAGGATCTATTCATATACTACTGTTTTTAACCAGACCTAGTCATTCATTGAAATAGTCATACTGGTGCAGAGAAATTTTGAAATTTGAGAACACTGTATCTTACTTGAAATCAGAAAAGACAATCCTACCATATTTTGCCATACATAAGTTCTTAAACACAGAAATAGTTTTACTGAGAAAGCAAAGAACGGAACTTGAAAGGACTGACAGGTGCATATCCCAGCTTTACAATGTCAGCAGCGTGCTGACTAGTTGTATGGCTTTATGTGCTGTCTCATGTATAAATATATATCTTAGAAGAACCCAAACAAATTGCAAATATTATGAAGAAAATGTACAGATTTGTGCCTACTAACACGTGTAATCTCAGTTTTGCAGTGGAAAATGGATCTGTAGCTCAGAGCTGATAAATGGTGTTATCAGCTTTTTCTCTTTCCTATTCTACCAAAATAGCACAAATGTCCCCACTGTGTGTGTTTCCATATCTATGGCTTACGATGTGCATATGTGACTGCATTTTCCAACATTTTGGATTACCTATTTTAGTTCTGCTCTACAGGATTAAATATTTGCTGTTTTAAATTGACAACAAAGAGGTCAAAACTTGAGTAAAGATAGTCACTTTAGGAGACAAATGTAGATTGTTGTACCACTATTTCACACATTATTAGACTTTAGATCTATGTATCCACAAGTGAACTAGAAGCTGCTTCTCTACGAAAAGATTCACAAGGGTTAATCTGGTGTTACTTAAGAGTTTATGGAATCTTGGCTAGATGCACAATTATGCTATCAGAATAGCAAACTTGCAAACAACATAGACCACGATTTTAATGTGACATTATATATACTCAAAAGGCCAATATGGTCCTCTCCAAACTTTTACATTACCACTGCAACTGTGGCATGTATTATTTATTGCTTTCACTGTGAGTCCCTCATCAGAAAAGATCACACTCAAAATTTAACCAAATGTTTTGGATTTTATGTGCTTAGCTACTCAAGTACTTTGCATAAGAAACTTGATGAAAATTAAATATAGAACTGGCACACAAAATTTTTTACAGAGTTAGATATTAGAAAAAAAGCTAGTTTCTGAACTAGGTATATAAACAAATCAGCAACTTTCTCGCACTTTCTCATGTGTATTTATTCAAGATGATACAGATGTTCCAACGTTGTTTTGCAAAAAGAAAACACACAAGATGGGATTCCTTTCACTTCAACCAACTACACTTCAGCTTCCTGGTCTAACCTAGCCTCCTTTGACAGCCAGTGGAGAAAGCACCTTCAATGGACAGCTTAGCCCATCTTCATTAGAGAAAGAGCTCAGGAAGGGAATGTCGCTGAGTACCAAGGTCAGACCTTGTCGTTTTAGATGGCCCATGATAGCTCAGTTCCACTAACATTGAAATTGGTGGAAATTTTGTTTACAATATGGCTAGAAAGACTGCTTATACTTTATATTCACAAGACAATTTCCAGGAATGCATGCCTATGGGCACTCAGGCTCAGTAGATAGTAAACTAAAACTATTGTCATCAAGTCACAAAGGAACAGGTGAAAAAGAGCTTCCATGAGATTGGATTAAAATGCTGCCCCTGGTGGAAACATAATAAGAGGAATAATCTTCCCTCATTCTGTATTGAAAAGCTTAGTATGGACAACACAACATGGGTTGTTCACATGTATAATCTAGAAAAATTCTTTAGAAAAGAAAAAAAAGACAAATTTTGGGGCTAATTGTGTATTTTTAACACTATCAAGAAATTCAACTCAAGGAAAGCAAGGAACCACAAAGCAATCTGAGTATCTCTCTGCAGGAAACATTCATGGCTCCTCTAGTCTTATTTCATGCTTTTGACTGATCTCTGCTATCCAAAATCCAAATGTAAACCTCACTTCAGCTGTGGTATACCAATTTTAAGTATTTCAACTTAGACTTTAATCAGACTTTTCACTTACATGTCAGCTACATAATATGACTCTAATGATCAGCTGACCTTCATTCCAATGACTTTCATCTTACAGCCTTGAAAAATCTATTTAGTGATTAAAAAAGTCCTAAATGGCACATACAAGTTTCTGTATTAATGGTTATGCATTAATCAAAATGTGCTCTAAAGTGCACATCTACTCTACTTCTATGTAAGTATTCAATAATAGAACTTTACTATACAGAAATGATGGTGATTTACACCTCTCTGATAACGGTTGATCTGGTCTTTCAATTTTCACATTGCAAGTCATCAATATCAATATTAAAAACAATCAACAATAATGCACAACAAATTTAACTCACTGTCTGCATATTACTCATTTTTACCGACTGACATGACTTGTGCTTAGTGCATAGCTATGACACCAGCAGACCAGTAAATGGATTTTTTAAAATTTGTGTTACCACAGCAAATTAATGGAGACTATTTAGTGCATTTGTACGGTAAATGCAGGAAAATGGCTCTGACAGAAAGTGACACCTCTGACCAGGTAATTGTGAAGTATTTGGCTGCTGTAATCTTCAATACTAATATTAAGTACCTCTCTAAAACCAACACATTAGGAGCAAAGAGAGGTATTTAATGATGGACCTCATTTAAGACATCTCTGCTTTTGGTCTTGAACTACTACCTTTAAAAGGTTGAATACTATATTTTATCATCTTCAAAAAAGCACAAATACAGAAAGAGGCCAGTTGTGTCACTGCAGCTGTTGTCATTCAATGTCCACTTCTTCACAGCTGAATTGTTCACACAAACGTGAATGCAGAAAGGGGGCTTTCCTTGGCAGCCCTCTGTCAGGCTGCTGGACCATTTCTACAGCCAGTCATGGATGTGTCACTGTAAGTGCTCTGCAAACAACAATGTCATAACACCTCTCTGGTGATATCCAGGGAAAACATATAAGAAGGAAGTTTCAGCCTTACTTTCTGACTTTTAGACTACGGTTAGAGAGAATAAAATATGGAAACGGACTGCAACGGTAAATTGTCCTTAAAGAAGGACAATTGTCCTTTTAGAAATGTCCTTTTAGAATTGTCCTTTACCTCAGTAAATAAATTGTCAATTGAGGAACTATGATGACAACATGTTTGCATGAGCACAAAGAATGTTATGGGCATCTACTACAAAAAAAAACATTTTTCTGACTTAATATCCTCACAGCACCTTCTTCTTTCAAGCCTGTTGGGTTAACTGTAAAGTTACTTCTGGCAGTGGGCTGAAGAGAGCTCAAGCGTAGGGCTGCTGTTTTCAGTAAACACTGTCCGCTTGCAGTAGCTGTAAATGCATCGCTCTCCTCCTCCTCTTGGAGCCGGCCGAAGCAAAGGGAGGAAAAGGAAAAGCCCGGCGCCCCTCCCCGCGCACCTGCCGTGCCCGCGCCCGTACCTGTCTGCAGGGAGATGTTCAGAGCCTCGCCGCCGGCGAGCGGCTCGATGCGCAGGTGGTACCAGGTCCCGGCCTCCAGGCCCCGCAGGGTGCAGCCGTAGGTGCCGTTGTCCGCGGGGACGGGCTGGCAGCCGGCCGCCTCCCCGTCCTCGGAGCGCCCGCTCAGGCTGAAGTTGCAGGCGCGGCCCGCGGCGCCCCAGCGCAGCCGGACGCTCTGCCCGGTGACGCTCCGCTCCGTCAGGTTGGCGCTGCATCCCGCCGCCTGCCCCGGCGCGGCCTGCGGAGAGCGGGGAGAGCTCTGAGAGACCCGCCAGTACCCCCGGGCTCAGCCCCCAGCCCTGCGCCGGTGCGGAGCGAACCTGCCCGTGTCCCCCAGGCTCTCCTGCGACCTGCGAGGGGCGACCCTGCGCCGCCCCTCTCCTCCCGGCCGCTCACCTTCGTCAGGGCCAGCGCCGTCCACAGGGCGAGTCCCGCTCCATAGCTCAGCATCGCCGACAGTTTTTAACCCCAAAAACCCTCGCGGGGAGGGGAAAAGGGGAAGGGACGGCGGGGTTGGGGTGGGGGCCTCCGAAAAAGCGAAGTGGCGGCGGCGGGCCCCGGGGGCCCCCGCTCCCCGCCGGGCTCCGAGCCCTGTGCCGGGCCGCCCGCCTGCTGCATGCGCTCGGGGCTGCCCCGGCCGCCGAGCCGCCTCCCTGACACCGCCGTGGGGTGGGGGGGCTGCCCGCCCGCGGCTGAGGAGGAGCGGAGGAGGCGGGGGAGGCGGCCGCCGCTTCCCACGCTGCCATTCTGACCCGGGCTGACTCTCCCGGAGCCCTTCCCGCCGACTTCCGCAATCAAGAGGCGATTTCCTCGCGTCTCGCTGCGGGGGGCGACGCTCGGAGACTCGGGACTTGCCGCCCACCGGGCAGGCGACTGGCCCCGGGGTGCCGCCCCGCTCTCCTGAAGGATCCCACCTCCCTCTCTTCCCCGCTGCTTCCTCCTCATGTCGGTTTTCCCCTGTGTCGTGTCTTCCCAAGCGTTCCCCCCGGCGCACGGCCCTTCAGCGGTGCCGCTGCTGGGGGGCGGCACTCTTGTCTCACGCTGGCTGCACCTCACTTGGCGCTGACTTGCCTTGGCTCCTGGTTGCATCGCCTCACAACGTCTTCTTGCCTCTGCCCCACCTCGCAACTGCCTTGTCTCATGCTGGTCTTGCCTCATTCCCACCTTGCCTCTTGCCTGCCTTACCTCACGGCCGCCTTGCCTCGTGTGGCTCCTTCTCCTCCTGCCTGCCCTCCTCTTGGCCACCTCGCCTCAGCTTGCTTCATTCCACGGCCATTCACCTCGCATACCTGCCCTCCTCACACCTGCCATCCTTCACAGCCGTCCCACCTGCTGGCTCACCCTCCTCTTGGCCTCAGCTATCAGTAACCCACCGCTGCAGCTCCTGAGTCTCAAACTGACGTTTTTAAGGGTTAACCATAGACCACCAAGGCCTCCATTCCCTCCCTGGCCATATGGCACCGCAACCAGTGGCCTTGCATCCAGGAGAGTCCAGCAGAGCCCAACACTGAGCTCCTGCCTGCAGCAGCAGAGTCTGTCTGTGAGTAGCCAAGTCATCTCCTTTTTCTGTTTCTACTTGTGTCCTCAAAACAATTCCTTCCCACGTCCCGTGAATAACTCCCAAGCTAAAATTACACACACCATGGAAAACAAGAAAAACTCCGTTTTCAGACTGCACCAATAAAGCTGTGTGCAACTCCGAGTTGGCTACTGCCGAAATGAAAACTTTCCATTTCTGTCATGCATACCCGTTTCCTTCTTGTTTAAATTTCAGCCTCTGAAAACTCACATACAAGTCTGCATGTGGGGAGACAGAGAAGAAGTGTAGACAGAAGCATTTTGCACCTTCAGATATTCAAATGCACAATAGCAGCCACGGAGTAAATTTGGGGGTGCACAAAAGAGAAGGAAATGGACATTTACTTTCTTCAACAGGAATGGCATTTTTCTGCATCTTTCTGTACTGCATCATGCATGTGGGATTTTAACTTTTAAAAGTATTACCTCAAGCAAATTCAATACCATCCCTGTATCACTTTCGCCCTCTTTGAGGGAGAAAGTGGTTCTACATTTACAAACATTAGTCTGCCTTTTAGGGGAACTGCTGTTCTAGGATTTTTCTGGGCACCAGCCTGTCAAAAAAGATACAACCTGATAAACCTTAGGTCTCCTTCTTCTGTTCTGAAATCAAAAGTCTGAGCACTCAAGGGTGTTACCTGCACCTACAGGAAACTTCATCTGTCCCAGCGGAGCTCTGTGCCTGGTCCTAGGGACATGGCACTGAAAATGCTATGCTGTAATTTGCAAAGCTGAAGATAATTAATAACTTTTTTGATCATTGCCTTAAGCAACAATATAGATCTGTGTTGGTTATTATGTCATTCTCAAGCCCATCACAGAAGATATCTCTTGGAAGAGATGTTTTACATACTTCAGACAGAAGGAGGAACCAAAGCCCGAAGAGCTAGCACAGGGGATAATCATACCATTTATGGGAAATACGAGGTGTGTTTCTTAGACCTAAGCTGGGACTAAAATGACATAGATGTCTTGTAGTTATTTAAGGTGAGAGTTTCACAGTGTGATTTCTTCTTTAGGTGATTGTGCTTTTTGGGCTAAACAGCATAAACCACACCAATACATTTCCAGCACTGGAGAAGTGCAAATCTGAAGGCTTATTGGGATGTTTGGATTACTTCAAAACCCTCTCTGAAAATTAAAACATTCAGGGTAACCTGCCTTTTCTTGAAAAGGAGCTCACATTATTCTAAGGAATTTTGAAAACATCCATGACCTGAACTTGCAGGGAAGATACAATTTGGAGTAAGTTGTTTAAGCAGATGTAGTAAGTAAGAAGAAAAAAAAAAAACCATAATCAATACTGTAAACATAAAATTCAGGAAAAAAAGTGGAACGTACCACAAGTAAAACTTAAAGACTTTTGGAAATAAATACCTGCTTGTCTCTTCTAGCTAGCATAAGATAATTTGTGGAGGAAAATTATATTAATGCTTCTCAGAAGTGCTCATAATTCAGAAGTTCCTACTTTGTTAGTCTTATTCTTGCTATCATAAAATCTTTACATTTTTGTATTAGTAGGAAAGTACTGGTTTATTACAGGTTTTTAGACTTCCTTCTGTATGTTATCCAGCAAAAGTTGCTACATGGGTAAGGTGTGACACAGATGCTTATGCCAGCACTGGAATAAAACATGAGGGGTCCATCATTCACTGGTGGCAATACATTTATACGGAATAGCCAACATAATACAAGTAATTACTTCCAGACTGGTACTGAATAAATGGGCTCTTGGTAAATCAGCAGTCACACAGCCTTTAATACTTACTGACCTGTGTGGCAAGCCAAGAAACTAATTAAACTGAAAAAAGAACTGGAAGTGAGTTTTGGGAGTTGCCGGACGTGTCTCTAATAGCAGGCTCCAAAGTCCCTTTCAGACACTTTCCCAAGGTTTCCTGACTCTTTTTTTTTTTAACACCAACCTCTCTCTCTCTCTAATCAAGAGGAAATGGGCTTTGCATAGCTTTTGTCATGGATTCAAAGTGCAAGCTGCAGTTTTACTTGAAATCCAAGGCAGCTCTAAACTAAACATTTTGTTCAATTGAAATGTTACTATTGTCGCCCCCAAAATGGGTATGTGCACAGCCAAATAACAACATGGCTTTACTTCTGCAAACACGAGGCCCCAGCCTCAGCAAATGCAGTTCATAGAAGGTATTGTCTTCCTTGCAACAATATTCTGCACTTAGTCTATGTGTTTTCAAAGTATTATGTTAAATACAGTTAATCCTTAAACGTCCCTGAAGTTTGACAGAAAATGTTTTTAACTCCATTCTAAAGACTGGGAAACAGAGATGCAGGCCAAAGATTTTAAGTTTGTGTATCTAAATTGGTATATCTAGATTTCAAATATCCAGAGCCAGCTGGAGGCTACAAGAGAAAGCTATTACCGATTCTTTTTCATAGATATGTTTAGGCACCTTATCATCAGAATTCTGGTTTGAAAGTTTTGACCTAAGCGGCTTGCAAATGATGTGATTCAGGAGGTGAAGTGGGGTAGAAACACAAGAGGCAGTAGTTTCTGTTAAAATGGTGCCATTTCTTTTGCTTTGGCAGGATTATGTAGTAGTAGTGCTGGAGGTAGTCTGGATAATACCTGATTTCCTAGGACATTTCCATTTGGAAGGAACAAGTATTCTGTGCAGGAGGTATGCAAATGAACAGAGGGCATGAGGAAATAAGCTCAGCCTGCATGCGCCGAGACAGAAAGATCATATTTAAAAAGAACTGCATCAATTTTGGAATGGGGTGCAGAGCATCCATTCTTGCCTCAGTCCCTTCCCCTCATCGGCATCAGAACAGTAGTGTTGGAGTCCATAAACCATCAAGTTTATGGACCCTGCCAGTCTGTCCACAGCCTTCCCAAACATAAAACACATTTTCTTAGTCTTATCCACTTCAACATACAGTAGTAACTGAAACATGTTTGCCTGCCCCAATATATTGAGTGTAGTGTGGTCTCCTGGAAGATAAGCCACAGGGAATTTAAGGATTTTCAGTTCTAAACCACTATGTGATAATAGTGATACAGTGACCAATAATGTTCTGCATGTTTTAATTCTAACTGCCCGTATACATTTTGCCAGCGGTGATTCCAGATTTGCTGTCGGATTACTGAACTGAGTCTTGCAGAAAAGGAAGACTGGAAATTGATTTGCAGCAAATGGCCTGCCATGTGCTCCTTCTACAGCTGGGGCTGGCAGCCCCATTCACTGCCCATTCTCTGCCTGGGCAGTTTGTGGTTGGACAGAGCAGAGACTTACAAGCGTCGGTGTGTTTCCACTCTGCCTATCAGCCTGTAGATAAGCTGACCATGGCCAAGGCCAGGATTCCTTTTGAGGCCAGTTAAAGCATTTGGATTTCTCTTGCTTTGATCTGTAAATAATGTATGTAATTATCTGTAAATAAGGTCATTGTGTACTGTAATTCTCGGCATGTAATTAGAGCTAGACCTTCACATAATGCAATAAGCAGTACCAGAGCCTGAGTCACTGAGAGCAGATACCCAGGCTCCTCTGGGTCTTGCCACATCCAGGAGCTTTCCATTGCTTCTCACATATCCTGATAATTTCCCTTGAACTTCTCCCAATACAATGTGCACACCAGGACTGGGCTGTATTGAAGAGGCAGGACTTTTCTGCATCTATGCTTCTAGCAAAGGACACTGACAGCATGAAAATCAAAACAAAGCATCCCACCAAAAAAAGAGCAAAGCTTAGTCTTGTAGCTAGTTTGTTTTTAGGTTTTGGTTTGTTGTTTTTTTAAGGCCACAAAACGTCCACTTGTAATAGCTGTCAGGCTCCACAGAGTGGAGCAGGCTCAATAAAAATTAGTAATTCTTCTGCCTTACCTCTTCTGTAGTGCTAGAGTATTGAAGAGTGGTTGTTGGAATCCAGGCTTTCTCTGTTACTGCAGATTTCAAGTCAAAGTAGAGATTTTCAATGGGACTTCTACTGTAATGTTCTGTCATATTTCTGATGAACATCTCTGTGCTACTCTTCAACACGTTTTCAGGCCTAGAAGTAGTATCATTTGAAGAGGGGGATGTAGCTCTAGTGCTCCACACAGAAGTGTCTGCATCTTGGAGATCTAAGACAAACAAAGGAAAACTATTAAAATCAGCTCTACATTTTTATAAACAATTCATTGGATTCAATAAACATGGCTGATACAAGTTCCAAGTAGTTTCACCTGTCAGTTCAGTAGTTTTTTGTTTTCAGTGCAAACATGCTTTTGTATCAATACCAAAGCCTGCAAAACACAACCAGAAAAAAAAAAAAATACTGTCCCTGAACATTCATACCATTCATTTTAAATTTAGTCTGTCAGTGATTCTGAAGGGAAGAGAAAAAGGAAGAAAGAGAAAGTTGTACTTTGTCATTACCGGCACACTGTTCTTCATTTGCAACTTTTCCACTTGCTTGTATCTATCAAATGGCACACAGTATCAGCTTTATATTTTAAACACCTCTCCCCGCCTTTCTAAGTGCAGGGCCAGATTCTCATCTGCCTTTTGTTGGAGTAAGTTTAAAACATGGCTTTGTTCAGTGTGATTTTTCAAGGGGACTTTTTCAAGATAATTTTTTTTCTCAACATATGTGTTCAATGTAAGTTCCTTGTGCCCACATGAGCATTTTCCTTGCTTTCTAAAATCAGTCCTATGCAGACCCCATGCTAGTCCCTGACTGCTGCCTTCCCAAGGCTCAGCTAATGATCTATCACTTAACTGAAGTATGTAAATATGACAGTGGATTCGCTTTTTCAGTCACGTATCCTTCAGAGAAAGCCAAAGTTGCAATTAGAGCTCAGGAAAGATTTTACTACACATTTTTCCTCCACATTTTCATGGCTCTTCCTCCCCATTGGTATGTATTTAATATCCTTTCTTTGTGGCAGTGAGGGCAGGGTTCAAGCTGTGGTGGCCTCTACATCTGGGAGCATCACATTTCAGTTAAATTGGAATTACTCACTGGCCCCTTCTCACAAAAAGTTAACCTGCCATTGCTGTAACACAGCTAGTGTGTATTGGCTCGATGCCCAAGACACTTTGTCTGTCCTTGAACTGGGGTCTCCAGCACGGCAGAACCTTGTTTTGCTGCTGAGCCACTGGGCTGGTTGCCATTTGTAACAATTTTAGCTCACAGATCCTTTAAAAACAAAGTAGTGACTGGGTTAAATTGCAGCAGAAGATTTCAAATGCAATTACTTGGCTTGCAATTATGATGTCTTAACTGGGCAATGTGTGATTACCTCTTACCCAAAGGAGCAGTAGGTGAGCTTCCACAAAATCAACATTATCAGGTTTGTTTATATATATATGTGTAAATATATATATGTTAACCTGATAATGTAAAGAAATCTGCAGCACTTGGATTTGCACAGAAAAGTGAGATTGTAAACCCTAGTAAGAGACATTTCCACGCAAGCATTTGCTGAGCTTGATAGCAGTGTGTTCACCTGGTACATGGTTCTGGACTTTCTGGAAAAGAAGTGGTTTACTGGAATGGATTGGTATCCAGAGTAGATGTTTTCCCTCCTTTTATCTAACTGTGTTTCTCTGGAAATAATAAAAAAAATCCAAGTCTCCATTAAATTAAAAAATGTTGATCAAATATTTTTCCAAATCAAGGCAGTGAAAACAATACTACAGATCTAATTCTTCTCTCTTACACTTGGGCAAAGGGTTTCATCGAAACCTCAGGTCTTGTCCAACTGTGCACAATCGTTTTCAGGCTGCTGCCTTTGCAGAGCCCCCTGTAGAGAGCCTGAGGTGTAGTCTGCTGTGGTCCCATGTGTCACATATCTTCCCACCAGAAGGACAGGAACCTTGTGCTCAAGCTGTCATGAGCTGCTACAACAAACCCATTAGCTGTCACAAGTCCAGACTTAGTCTAGATTCCATGTCAGTCATTGCTCCTGGAGACCTCCTATTACTTGTGGGTCTCTGAAAGTCTGCATTAGGCAACTAGAAATCCCAGCCCCAAGGACTTGGAAAGAGCTCCATGCCTCTTAGATATCTCTGAGTTCAGCAGGAAGTAGAACTTAATGATAGAAAGACGGCAAAAAAAGGGTATATTGCAGCCACCGATTGCTTAGGAAAAAAGGCCACACAGTTGGGTTCCTAAATATATATTTACACACCCAATGTGAAAAAAGACAAAAAAAAGAACTAGCTTAATTTAAAGACAAATAGCAGTGATTCCAGCAGGAAGGCGTTTGCATTCCAGTGCAATTGTGCTTTAGGGAAGCTGCTCCTCCATAAAAAGGAAGCTGGTGCTGCCAGTAACATTTATGGGACTCGGCAGCCAGGGAATAACTGACATTCTTGGTGCAGGAGCTGAGGGGAGAGCTTGACTGTCCTGGAAGCAAAACACTCAGAAAAGTTCCACCATTCCACAGAGGTCCCATGAACAAGCATTTGGCCACTGCATGACCCAACCTTTCTTATTAAACTTCAGGGTATTCTGGGCTTCCAGCTAAGGGATCTTTCTCAGAAAATACTGGTTACAGTCTGTTAGCTGTAACCTATGGATAAAGTGACTTATGCATAGCACTATGCCATACTGGAACTTCAAATATATGTACCAGTATTTTCCATATATCCTACAGTGGACTGACTAATGGGGTTCATCTCTGTTACCCACTTTTAGGAAAGAATATAAATCCACATTTATATTCTAAGTAAAACCACTATTGTGATCCTAGCACAAGGATCCTCATAATCCTTCAGCAGCAGGCACTTGAAAAAGAAAACTGTATATTATAAGGCCCATGTAGCAGATTTCTACACAGCTTGATTTCCAATTCTTTTATCCAGAAAACACTCACCTCCTCTCTGGACATTAGTAAAGTACACAGAAATCTCTTCAGTGGTATTTTTAAGATGTGTTTAGCATTGTTCCAGCAGCCTCTGTGGAAATCAGTCATAAAACTGTTCTTGGGAACAGAACAGCAGCACTGACACTGATGTTGATCACTAGTGGATGCATGATACACAGTGTGTGAACATAATATTGGAATAATCAGTAGCACACCCAGAAGAAATGATGTTCTGACTAAGTGCATATTTGAACCATGGGGTGTACTGCAAACCACATCCATCCACACAGCAGCAGGCTGCTTACAAGGAAGGGACTTCCATACATTTGGAGGTATGAATAGCAAAAGTGCTGGTTAGTTGTCAAGAACCAAGACCCCTACAGTGGTGCTTTTAGCCTTAGTTGAGCTGGCACAGTGTAGCTTTCTGAAATAGCTCACATTGTACTGATCAGCCTACTCTATTAGATACTAAGGCTGAACTTCTAGTGAAATGTAATTGAATCAGATATTTAGTGTATAAGATATAAAATACTCTGTAAGACTGCATCTAACTCACTACAAGACTTGAAACAAGAAGGGGTTGCTTTAAGATCTCTTTGTGTGCAGGACAAAATGAATTATCTTTTTAGGTGTCTAACTACTTGTAGATGAAAAAAATGTAATTCATATTTCTTTTGGATGTAGGAGTATGACAGAAGAACAAACTCCACTTAATATCTTTCCCATTCAATGGGACTTTAAAAACCTGCAAATTATGTGCTGCTTGAAAATTTTTACCTTTATTTGAATGTTGTAGAAGTTAGTATCTCATTTGTATCTTATGTCAGAGAGGACGAATGTCTCCAAACTCCAGTATAATCCCGAGCTGCTCTTTCACTTGCTCATTTTTGAAAAGCTGAAGAAAGGTTCTTTCAGCATCAGCGGTAGAAGAACATCCATATTACTATGATGATAACAGTACTGCTGTACCAGCCCTATTTCTGACACTGTAGGTAGTTCCCAGCTCACCCTGAAGAAGATTTTTGGTCACTGGAATGGCATCCAGACTTCATTAACTCAATGGATTACACATCTACTGAAGAGAGCTCAGGTACTCAGGAATTACACAGACACCTAGGTCTTGGTTAAGTTGCCTTAACCTACTGGAATCTGAACTGTCCTAGGGCATCTGAGGCATCTGCCCAGGGCTCTATAACACTTAAGGGAGACCTATGTCTTTCTGGGCTGGCAGCCAGAGATCAGGTGGAATAGTGTGGAACACCTCAAATGACAAAAAGCACCTTGTTGAGATAAGTGAAATAAACCCTTCCTTCAGACACCTACATTTAGACACCTAGAAGTCCAAACCCACTCCAGCTTCCATGAAGGTCTACACAAAATAAAGGGAGAGACTGTAATAATGAAAAATCCGAGTATAGTTGTTTGGAATTGGCATCTTTGTTAGCACTAGCAGAAGACGAAATCATAAAGCAGGACTTGTCTGATTGCTCTGGGAAGATGTGCCTATTGTTCCATTTTTTTTCCCTATGGAAGTAGCTGAGCTGTTTTTTTTCTATATTCTTTGTGCTGTGGCTCATTGAGACTTTGAAAATTTATAAAACCCAAAGACATAGGCTACAGTGAAGATTTCTCCCTTTCTTTTTAGAAAATCTAAGCCCACGTTTATCTTTGAGCTTTTGTCAGTATGCTATTGGATAGTGCACAATGTCTTGTAATTCTATCCAAGGATCTGACATTGATGCCTCTCTTTGTCCAGGTGGAGCTCAGCAAAAGTGGTCAGCCATTTATTTCTTTGCCCAGAGAAAGAAGATTCAAGTAATTTTTGATATTTCATGGGTTCGCATGTTAGCAAACTCTTATACTTACAAAATCCTGCAAAATAACTTGGAGAGATTAAAATTAATTTCAGTGAATGTATTCTAGGAAAAATGTCTTGGGTCAACTTAAAGGTGGGATGAAAATATTGTTTATCACTCTTCTAATTTATCCTGAAGAAATCTGTGAAAGTTACACACACAGAAAAATTACAACTGGTAGTGAATTTATGGATACATTATTACAGTATCTACAAACATTAAAGGTGTAGAAATCTTAAAACCTAAAGATATTAAAGATATTTAATTTACATTATTTCAAAAATAGGTAAGAGTTGCTGCCTTTTCTGTGCTTCTGCCACCTTTCTTTGGTGCTTTGCCACCTTCCCAGGAGTCCCAAGCAGATGCATGTGTCCTCCCTTCCCATGTTCTGCAGTTGCTATTGCTGCTTCACTAGTTTAGAGCATGCTTGGAGTGTGCATTGCTCTGGTCTCGTCTGTGCTCCACCTCAGCCACTGAAGCATCAGCAGTGGGATGTGAACTTAAATTAGCTGAAGTTCTGATTATGAAGCAGCTAAACTGAAAGGGGGATAAGGGGAAGAGAGAAGCTCATGTGAAAGAAATGACCCTGGACAAGAACCAAGGGTAGAAAATGGGGAAGGAACAGCATGAACATCAGATGGCACATCAGACTTCAGGTCATACCTGGTATCTGATATTTTGACTATTTCTGGCTGGAAACAAACAAGAGATAGAAAGATGTTCTAGTTGTTATTTTAGTTCCTTGTCCAACGTGTTTTATATCTTTGTAGACCCCACTATAGTTCTTCAGTGCTTGGCCCACAGCTGTAACTAAATCCTCCAAAATCAGTTACTCTTTTTGAATGTCTCAATATCCACAGCATTGGGGTTGTCCCTACCATGTATATGATAGAAGAGAAATGCAGTGAGGAGTATCATATTACAAAACTGTTCATGTCACCTTCTGTATCCAGACTGCTCTGCAGCCTGTGTGACAGTCTCTAGAGCTCAGTGCAAAACTGCAGCATACAGCTTGGCCTTATGTCTCCTCATTTTAAGTAGATCTCTATTTAGTGAATAATTTTTGGTCAGCAGTGGTTTTGAGGTTTGCTGGTAATATTCAAGGTGCCACATAGCATTGCATCTGTTCTTAATTGGATATTTTATTGAAATTAACCTACCCAG
Organism: Cyanistes caeruleus; assembly: GCF_971803275.1. Classification (NCBI taxonomy): domain Eukaryota; kingdom Metazoa; phylum Chordata; class Aves; order Passeriformes; family Paridae; genus Cyanistes; species Cyanistes caeruleus. The sequence goes on along the minus strand of NC_141704.1, from coordinate 47,099,264 downwards.
AACAAAAGAAGCTTGTAAGAATTTCTTATGCAGTGCAGGAGTGACATCAGTGTTAGTGTGTCGTAATTAATGGTGGACATTTGTTCCACAAGTGTTATTTACATGCAGTGGTCTTTGTTCTTTTCAGTTGTCCTGCCTTCTATCTCTTCACCTGCCCCATCTTTTCCTCTTGCCTGTTTCCATTCCTGTTCCTTCTCCTGGCTTCTGAGCTTAGAGAAGCTCTGAACCCAACAGTGGGCTGGTGAAAAGAGGGCTTTAGCATTACAGAGATTTTTTTCTCTCTCTGCCCAGAATGTCCTCATGAATTTGGTAGGAAATGAAGTCTCACTTTCTCAAGGGATACAGATACCTTATGACCATTCTTCATGTTAGCTGTTTCAGCCGGAGGCCAGATTCAAACAAGAGTTTGTGTGAGAAGGACTGTTTGCTGCTAGATCTGGAATTACCTCTGAGTCAGCAGACATGGGTTACATTCCCAAAGTGATCCTCGTTTCCACAAACAGTCATCTAGGTCAGAACTGTTACAAAACATGTAAATCCAAACACATATCAGATGGCTGATTTGAAATCCAAATTCAAGCTCAGACTTTTCCCAGCCTCAGAAAAATCATGTTTGACATTTGAGTAAGAATAAAAGGTAGTTGTAGTTATTGGGTTTGAAGCTTGTACTCTGTCTGGGCTGATGTTTGGGATGCAATTCAGTGAGCTAGTCCTATGCCAAAATATAACTGTTTTTATGAGTACTGTGAAAACAGAGTGAAATTATAGCAAAATGTGGTCTTAGTCAGGAGTAGAAAAACTTGCAGTCATTTCAGCTCCCAAGATTTTGCTCAGCTTTTACTATCTTAGCTAAATATAGGCCAAATATGTTATTTTAGGCTGATCCATTTCTGCTTGTACTGAAAGCAGATAGATGTTCTTGGAAGGCTAATTTTACACATTCAGCATTGAAAATTTTGACATGCACAACCCGAATTGGGGGCGTTAGATATTGTTCTCCTAGTACATACTACTATTTGAAAAATTAATCTCTTTGCACTACTTCCACTTTATGAGCTTCTTATATTCCTAAAATAGTTAGGCATTGAGGATTATAATGTTTTGTTGATTTTCAAGCAGAGCTTCCCAGAGCTGTCAAAAATAAGTAACACTCTTAGAAAGGATTTACAGTCCCATCTACAGGCAAAATTTCAGGCAAATCAAGGTAAATTAATTTAAGAACTGAGCACAGTAAATAGATGAGAAGGCAGTTTAATATTCCATCACAATTGTCTTAGTGCTTATTGGTCTTCAACTGCTTCTCCTGAGGATGATTAAGAAAAGTGTGTAAGGTTACTTTGTTAGGCCACACTCCATCCAGCTATCTGAAGGAAATAACACTGCATGTGTACCTCATCTGAGCTGTTCATAGTGTCTTTGAATATGCAAGCCATGCACACCTCACAGGACTTCAAATGATTTTTCCTTTTTAATCTCTAACATATATGGGAGGGCTGGGATGGCATCGTGGCCACTTTTCCACTCCCTGATTCTGCAAGCTATCCTTTCATACCTCCACTCAGGTGAGTAGTCCTGGTCCTATGAGTAGAGTTCTGCACGTGCAAATTTGCTGAAAAAAATGGCACTCTGCCTTGCAATAACTAGGAGTTTAGAAAAAATGAGGATTTGGTTTAAACATTCTGAAAACTTGGCCATATGCAACAGTTTTGGGTCATAAAACAGTTTTTTAACCCCGTAAAGACAAGAATTAACACTAAAAAGATGTCTGTAGGTTTTTCTTATTTACTATGAAGAACTGCTTAATTGTGCGTAAGAACAATATTAGCAGGATTTCCAGGAAGGATTGACAACAGGAGATTAAAAAAAGCATTATCAAGCAGTATTCAAACCACTGTACCTTGCATTTTGCCATGGATATGGAAACCCACAACTACACAGATATGCTGCTACATGTCTGTAGGTAAGTGCACAGACCTTTGCATTTCAAGGTACTATTCCAAGAATTTCTGACTTTTGAGTCAGTTCATTATTCTCAGGATTTTGAGTGTTCTCACGTATATGGCATCTAAGAGCAAAATTACAGAGTAAACATGTAAATGTGTAAGCCATGACTGTTCTTATCACACATTTAGATTAATAAGAGAAATAATTGTGCATGTGTTTGATTTTCAGATGTCTTCTTGCTCTCGATGGATTGAATCTGGATTTGTATGATAAAATGAATGGGGAGGAGAATTTCTTTGCATCCACGGTTTTGAAAAGTACTACTAATCATTAACCATAGTTTAGAAATGGAGAAAGGAAATGACACAATAATAGCAAGTTGAGATTACATATAAGCACATTGATCCAAAGATTCAGAGTAGACAAAAGGAGAGACATCCTGAAAATATAAAGTGGCTTAAAAACTCCACCAGTTGTGAGAAAGCACTCATCTCAGCTGTTCTTTAATAGTTCTCAAAACACTTTTCAACTGTGAAAAACATTCTTCTGTATGAATAAAATATACTTTTTCACATTTGAGTTAGCATAACAGAGACATTTTTGTTACCAAAACTCCCAGGATATTTTCTTGAAGGAATAACTCACCTTGCTTTGAGCACAGATTTACATAAACAGGTTTTCCTGTCTCGCTGGCTTTTAGCTGCATCCATGTATGAAGGTATTTTTTACTCCGCTTGGCCATTACCTTCTGACCTTGTTTTGTGAGGAAAAGAGAGCTGTTGGCCACCTTCAGGAGCCCATCCTCATGGCAATTCCACCTGACTGCCTGGGGACAGTCGACAATGATGCTGCGAGACGACAGAGCAGAGAGCGTAGAGATGCTGAGACACTGGGCAGACTTCACATGGAGGAGCCTGTCATCTGCCATCCACTGCCACTTCTGGTTCAGGTTGGTCATATTGCACTTTTCCATAATGACTCCTTGCTTTTCCGAAAGACACTGCTGTTTCTGGACATGGATAATCAGAAACCCTTCTGGAAAAGGAAAATCCCAGAAAAGTATGATAGATTACACATTTACTTGACAAAAAGCAAATTCTCAATGATTTAAAATACATCAGCAAATAAATCTCTCTTCCCATTTTCTGTGTGTTGAACTTTTCATGAAACTTCCCATAGGTTGAACCTGTTTGAAAAAACCCCTTCAAACACAACACCCATGTAATAATGTGCTGGTAGTGGAAATAATGAAAATGCAAAACCCCAAGCTATTGTGGCAAGGTTATCTTGACCTTCATTATAGATAAAAATAAGAAAAAATTAAACTGGATATAAAAGAAATCCAAGAACTATTAACTTCAAACACCAGTTCCTCATTTTCCCTGCTGGAAAGCATACAGACATCTACATGAGTTCTCAGTCTCAGCTTCAGTTTTACAACACAGACTTTTTAAAAATATAATTTACTGCCTAAAAGTTGTTTTAGTAAAATTCATAATGCTTGTGAGGGAAACATATAGGAGGATTTTCACAAATCAAAGTGTCTCTCGGTGCCTGTGTTACAGGAATGGAGGTTCTTTACTGATAGGAAGTACATCTGTTTTACTGGATTTATTCCAACGTCTCTAGCTGTTAGCTTTGTGGCCATTCCAATTCACGTAAGATCACCTCTCTGTGTCACCACACTTAAATATCAACACCAGGTACTCAAATAAAGAAAATTACAGTGCATCAATCAAACCCCCAGAAAGTTACCAATGCAAAATGCATACTTGTTACAGAACAGAACTGGTTATTTCAAATGCAGCCTCCCTGAAATATCATGTTTAGGTTGTTCTTTGTTTCTAATCTCAGTTACTCAAACATTTCCAGTAGTTACGAAGTGCTACACCAAATGTGCATTTATTTCTCTTAACTTACGTTGTCATTCCCATTTTTACAGACCTGGGAATTTTCTAAGCACTACAGAAAGCTCTTGTCTCTGAAGTTTCATATAGTATGAATAAAATATAGGAATATCCCCTCTGAAGCATTTGTACCGAAAACTCAGATCCTGGATTGTCCATCAGATCTTCTTAAAAAAAGAAGATACATCTCCAGCACAGAAGAAGACAGTTTATTTTCCTTTGGAAAGGAATCTAAACAGAACGGGCTATGTTGGCCCTGCCCCTCATTCCTCTGGTATGAAGCCCAGAGAAGAGGTGACTCGTTTTTAGTAAGTTACCGGCTGTGCCAGAGGGCTCTGCTCAGTGGCAGAAAGAGCAATTCAGCAGAGGGGAAGTGAGGAGAGACACTTACCTGAGAACGTCAAGGCAAGACAGGTAGAAACCAGGACGTGAAATAAAGACTCCATTTTCCCTCTAGCAACTCCCCATGCTTCTCTTAAAAAAACCCACCTCAGATAAGTGAAGCGAGGGCTAGGAAGGAAACGTGCCTTCACGGGGGAAAAAGTCAGTGACGAGCACTTCCTTCTATTCAATTGTTTTGGGGGGTTTTACAGCACTTTGTCCTTTTATATGATTCTTCAGTTTACTAGCTGGTTTATTTTGGAAAAATACAAGCAAAAGAGAAGTTTTCAAGCACCTGGGAAATTAAAAGAGATTTTATTGAATCTCTTTAGACTAAAAGAAAGGGGATCATACTTTTGTGTAATTTGTTGCCTGTGAACTATTAAAAATCTACAGGTCATCTGGAGGGTGCTGACTAAGTATATTCTATATTATCCAGGGAAAAAAATATATTTTTTGTAACCATATGCAATCAAGCAAAGTCTCAATATATTTCTAACTCCAAAAGCTCTAAAAGCCAAGTGGAGGGTGGGGAGGAAGGGGAAGAGGAGGAGGCAAAGCTCTGGCATCTGTACCAGATCTTACAGAAGCTCCCTGTGAGGAATCAAGTGACGCTGCGTTTGCCTTCCCATCAGGTGGTGCACCTTGCTCCATTTCAGTTGAGGATTGCCTGTGTCTTCTGGATTGGTTCCCAAGTGGTCTGAAGCCATGGTGGAGGCTGACCAAACTGTGCTGGGCTGAGACTGTTTATGGGGGTACACGAGTGTGTGTGCATTAACTACTCTAGGCAAGAACAGAGACTTCAGTTAATGTTTTATATTAAGGGTAATTTATTAGCAGTATGAAGCAAAGTCAACATCACTGCATTAAAAACTCATTATACCCTGTAAACAGACCTCCCAGTGCTGTAAGCCAAAATGCCAACTTCGCATTTCTCTTAAAAACAAACTTTTACTGAACAATAAAGGAAACAGTCATAGCAGCATTTTCTTTCTTGTATAACCTGTCATGGAAGAGTCCATGTCACTAAAAGCATCTATCTCTTACTGAAAGAAATAGAGCTGATAAACAACATATGCAAAAATTTCTGTATTAATAAAAGACAGACAAATAGTTAAAATCCTTACCATTTAATATATGCTACAAAGTTTCTTTTAAAAGTAGAATGACTTACACAATTTACAAATACACTGGATTCAGGTCTGTAGCAGAAGCATGTTCTAAGACAATCAACAGTACAGGGTAAATACATACACACTGAATAATAGACATTGTGCTCTGCAACTGCTCTGTAAGACCTACAGTAAATACACGTTTAATAGTTAATAGTATGAAGAACATATATTTCCATATAAAATATTAACTGCTTTTGAATATTTTCAAAAACAAGATTTTTAATTTTTTTATTATCTCCTTTTTTTTTTTTTTAATCCATAGTTGAACACTTGCAATTTTAGCAGCAAGAATGTTATGTGGCCAAGAAACAAGCTCACCACATAATCAGTAATAGCACTTTACAGTACAGTTGACAGTCCATTCACAAGACAGTTTGCAAACGTCAAAGCTTTTATACACTTGTTAAACATTTCTTCTGTAGAAGTCCCAATGTCCATCTGACTGCAGCAGTAGCACACACATACATTCCATATGGCAGATATCAGCATTACAGAATTAAACCCACCTTTAGATACATACACAAAATCCATGTGCAGTTTCAGTACAGTACCTTCTTTATAAATCATTTTTGGGAAGCTCACAATACATTCATATATAGTAAGGGTCCAGCAATCTCTGTACTTTTGCCAAACCGTCCACAATCCTTTCAGAAGTTGGCCTCAAAGCCGTCTTTCTCACTGCAGTAAACTTCTTGAAGAAGCTGCTGGTAGGTAATGAAACAAATTACCTCAAGAGAATGACATTCAGTTTTACCCTCCTCGGCTTCACTGGACAGCTTCTGCAGAAAGTCTGCTTTCATACAGACTCAGTGCATGGTGCACAAATTCATACTGCTCGCTGGTCTGAACCATTCCACCCCTGGAAAGGAAGCACACTGTGTTGAAATCTTATTTCTTAAGACTGCAACACCCTCCAGGTCTTGCCAGCCCCATGACCACCAAACGACACAATTCCTTTTCTCAGTTTTTGACTTAGAGTTTGCTTGAGTAAGTGGGAGATTTTGTCAGAGCAGAATTACTTCACACCTTATGCCATCCAGCACATGCCCAACATGAAGAATTCCCATTAACATCAGAGTAAGAATTAGAGAAGAAAACATCTGGCATCATTTAACATGACAGTGTTAAAACCTACTTTTCAAATTCAGTATATTCAAAGAGAATTTTCTTGGGCAAGGAAGGCCAGATACATGGATGCAGCATTACCACTGATGAAGCAAGAAAGTAGACAGAATCTGGCCTTTCATTTTTGTCCTTTACTAAAAATGTAACCTTCTGTGACCCACAGACGGCCTGTGCAGAGAACAGCTCTTCCTGTCCTCTTTCTAACGCCTACAATGCATCCTGTCCGAACAGCCACCACCTACAAAATTTTACAGTGGTGAATCATTTCACCACCAACAATGCAAAAGAGTTTAACCTAACCATAAAAAGAACTAGTTGCAGTCAGCTTGGATTAAATGCCTGCATTTTATACAATCACCTGAAAATAAATAATTTTTCAGGTCTAAATATGAAGATCAAGTCCCACATCTCCAGTGCTCGTTGCAGTGTGTTAGGAAGGGGATGTCCTGAAGGACGTATGTGTGATAGAAGTGTTACCATTTAGCTCTGAAATTAAACTGAGCCTCTTTCTGTCAATACTGAGGTACTCGAGGTCTCCCTTCTCAAGGAACAAGGCCTCAAGCTTACTTAATTCCACTTCTATTATCTCATCTGCCAGGGTCTTCAAAGCTAGCTATTCTGCTTTTAGAAACAAGCCCCTGGTTCATCCTCAGTATACCCTGGAGCAACTAGTTACCTTTGGGATGATGAAAGACTAAATGGCTTTAGTGAGAAGGAAGACGTTAAGATATGTGTCACATCTGGCTTCAGTTAGATCTTCATTGAAACATTTAAATTTTCGAGGTATTTGGACCCAGAGCACTGTTGGAGCCAGAGATCTTGCAAGAACAGGTCTGAAAATCTCATGAGATCCCTAACAACAGATATGGTACTGATATACCAAGCTATCTGAAAAATGGTAAAACCTCTTCAACAAGTATTGTTCTTCAGTTTTAGAGAAGGTTATCTACAACCACAAGGTCTTTTTATTTTCTTCAGTGCTACCCGGGTGGCTAAATGGCTATGGCAGGAAAATAATAATTAAAATAATACCTATTTCTTTAAACAAGTGACCAACAGTCTCTGTTCCTCCAATGACCTCAGGCAAATATAGAACACCTTCTAGTGAGCTGCATGGCTATTATGTACTATTCCTAGGAATAAAATCACAGGCCCTTAAATGGTCCCATCCAGCCCAAAATGCAGCACTTGTAGCTTTGCCAACAAAGACATCCACAAATTCGTAACTCTTGGCTGCCTTTTCCCTTCAGCTACTTACCTCTGTGCTTGTCCCCTGCCTGGAGATACAGCAAGATACTAAAGGTGATGGGAGGGCTTTGCTCTGGACCTCTTTGGAGCTTAGTCTCCTTCCTTCCTTCCTCCTTGCTGCTATGTCCTGCTCTGCCCACGCAACCCCTTCCCCAACAGCTTCCCTCCCTGCCTTCCTCATCAATGTTCCCCCAAGATGTTCTCTAAGGGAGTGCACTTCCCAGGTTAGATCTGCTGTGTGGAAGGGGTAGAGGAAGGGAATGTATTCAGGGAGAAGGACTTAGCAGAAATGGTAGGTTAAAGCAATTTTGTCTGCACCAGGCTGTGTGGTGGTGATCCTTGCTCCCTCCTCTTTGGTGCTGAAGCAACATACGAAACCCCCAAGAAAGCATGTGTAAGACTGGCAGGGACTGAGCCCAGCACCACAACATCTGCCCTATGTTAGCAAGCACAATTCAGAGGTTATAATGCTTCTGAACCTTGTATGGGCAAACATCCATATCTCTCTCATCTTAAGGACATGTAAATCTTATTCAGATGTACAGACAACTTAACCTCGTCAGTGCCATTTTACATGGAATTTATTGAACCACAGTACCACAAAATGGTTTGGTTTGGTAGAGACCTTAAAGACCACATAGTTCCAAACCCCCTGCCATAGGCAGGGATACCTTCCCCTAAGACCAGGTTGCTCAGAGTCCCATTCGTCTTGGCTTTAAACACTTCTAGGGATGGGGAAGTAAAGAATTTCTTCCTAATATGTAATCTGAATTTACTCTAAATTTAAAATCATTATCTCTTGTCCTATCACTACAGACCCTGGTAAAAAGGCTTTCTCTGTCTTTCTTATAAGCCCCCTTTTATACTGAAAAGCAGCAAAAATATGTTCCTGGATCCCTCTCCCAGCTGAACAGCCCCATCTCTCTCAGACTTTCCTCACAGGAGAGGCATTCTATCCCTCTGACCATTTTCATTGCTCTTCTCTGGATCCACTGCAGCAGGCCCATGCCTTCTTTGTCCTGGGGACCCCAGATCAGGATGCAGCACTGCAGGTGGGGTCTGAGCTGAGCAGAGCAGAGCAGGGGGGCAGAATCCCCTCCATGGACTTGCTGGCCATGCTGCTTTGGATGCAGGCCAAGATACACTTGGCTTTCTGAGCTGCAGGTGCACACTGCTGGCTCATGTCCAATTTTTCATCTACCAATATTCCAAGTCCTTCTTACCTTTGTTCTTATGCATGGCTCACATTTAATAGCAGGGAGTTATCTGTGATCCCAAGACATTGGTTTGTGGAAATGTCTGTGTGGAAGAGCGTTTCAGGAGGAAATTTGCTCAAGGAGGGAGGCTTCCTCTCCCATGTCCCTAGTGCCCAGAAGGGATGTAGCCACAGCTACAGCAGCTCTGGGTGTGCAGCCTTCATCTATTTGCCAGCTTGCACTGCCAGCTACTCTGTGAGCTGCTGAGCTCTCTGCTTCTTTGAGAATCTTTGGGCTGGTGCTGGGAAGAAACAGACCCTGTTATCCTGAGGGCTCAGGGATTGTGACCACCTTTGCTTGGGTAGCAGTGGGTGCATAAAGGGTCCTTTACCCCGCCCTCTGGCTTGCTGCTAGTGCAGCTGCATGCAGTCCACTCCAGAATGAATGTGATGCAGGGTTTGGGATTTTTTTTTTAACCTGAGGCCATTAGTCAAAACACTTAAACAATGAATTGACGCACACTGGAAACTCTTTTCATCCTGTCTGACGAGCCAAGAGCAAAGTTATCGGATGTCATTCCAAGAATGTGCCTTTAAGGTTAAGAATGTGCAAAGTTTCTTGATGTCACAGTAAGTCTTGAAGATGCCTCACATCAAACATTTCCTGTTTCTGTTGTAAAATATAAAAAATGAACTAGGAAAAAAAGCAAGCTGAGCAGACCTGTGGGTCTATCTTTTTACAAATTCACACAGACCATGGCTGCATTTCCATCCTGGGCAAATTATTTTGACTGGATGGTCCATTTTCTCATATCATCTCAGCACTGATGATTACAGTCAGATCCACTTACATTAAACATCTTAGAAGGAAGTGGTACCTGGACATACCCTACCTAGAAAAAGCTCTGTCCTGTCTCAATCCCAGTTGAAGTGCTATTTAAAACTGTTTCCAGGGAGAGCTACATGGGCTATTAATTAAACTACTTTCAGCATAACTTCTTGCCACCATCTGCAATTTGTCCGGATGATTGCTTGGTTTTCACTGAATATGTTGGGCAATAGGAATGTTTTGGTAACTACAACACTACTTGTGAGTCCCTGAAGTCAGCTATTTTCATTTTTTCCTATTGTTCAATTCACTTTGGTAGAAATGTGGTCATGGACCCATGTGATAAAAAGTCCACATGAGAGTGAACATCCCTGAGTGTGTTCATTCCATCGGTAACCTGTGCTTGGAAGATGCAGTTCTGAGCATAAGCTAGAGTGTCCAGGAACCTAGTGGAGATAGGATACCAGGGATAAAATACTCCGTGTACCTCCTAGCCAGGTTGCTGGATCCCAGGTGGCCAGATAAAACCATCCTGTTCTGCTAAACTCTCCTTTTTTACTTTTTTGAGGGCAATCTGATGAACAAAGAAAAAACTGGAGCTCAGCTACTGGCCAGCATTAATGAGGAACACAGCCTCAGCACTGATCCTGCTCTGCTCAGAATTGTACCCCATTGCTAATGCTGGCCGTGCTGGTAACTGCAGTGCAACACCACAATGACCACAGCCAGCTCTTGCAGCCAAGTCGAGTGGGCTTTAAGTTCATTTTGCCAGCTTCATGACTCGTGTAATGACCCTGTGTCACACACCACTTGCCAATGACCACCATGTCAGGACTGTGACAGCAGGGGAGACCAGCCTCATCGAGTTTTGTCCACGTAATAGTGACACTTGGCCACTTTATGGACCCGGGATCTGATAGGGCTGGCAGTGACTACTGTAGTCTTAAGGGCTGCTAAGCTTTGCCTTAGTAATTGTGACTATAAACTGACTGTCAGGTCAGTGAGATTCATTCTGCAATATGGCCAATTGGAAAAAAAGAACCAAGAAAATAAAAGACAGGATTTGGTTATTGAGTTTTATCCAGAAAAAAGTCTTTGAAAATTAAAACAGAGACATATGCTTTGTCTCAGGCAATGCCTGAGAATATGAAGCAAGATCTCTGTAGTCTATATAATCTGAAACTTGAAAAAGTACAGAAATGTACAAATCACAATATTTAACAATTCTTATAACAAGCTTTGTGTCATGGAAATTGCTGCTATGAATGTTATATTTGGATCAGATTTCCATTCTCTTTCCAAGTTTATCTAGGATACTAATATGTAAAAGAAAGTTCATTAGGCAGATCCACTCAATAAAATTGTGTTGTCAGTCAATAATGCTGAAAATCTGGGTTGTTTTTTTATGTGTGAAATAGGGATATTAAAAGAGGCAGCTGAGACCAAACTTTGCTTCCACTTCTCTATAACGGATTGTAAATGCAATAAGAAAAGGTTCTCTCATAATAGAAATACAAAAATGGGGAAGAACACTTCAAACCTTTCTCAATAAGACAGATAGATATTCAGAAATGAGGGTTGGAAATTTGCAGTTGGTAATTTAAAACAGAGTAAGCGTTTTTCCCTCAGCTATTCCTTCTTATTTTGTTGCTGAGATTTTTAGGTCAATAACTCCCTTGGAGAATTTTACACTCCAAGTGGCTCATGTCGTCCTGTAAAGATCACATTACAATGTCTAGTATGGTGAAGCCATATGGGAGAGGAAGGCAGAGGAGATGATCCATAAACACAGTCAAATATATGGATTCTGGTCATTCTGCATTTCCCGGTTCCAGTACATTTCAGAGCTCTTCACAACACAAAAAATTATGTATTAACTCTTTGAACTAAGCTCTTTTTCAGTACTTGCACCCTCATGAATTTTTTTCATTTAAAGAAGACATTCATGTCAGAAGCAGTTAAGATACTTGCAAGGAGATTATATGATCTGGTACCTACGGCAAAAGAGGAGACTCCTCTATTCTTGGTAGAATCCTGTTTATTTACTTTATACAAAATCCTGTTTCTCCAAGCAGAATAAGAAAGAAAAGTAAAACCCAAGCAGCAGTTTCCATTGTGCACAATACCCACATCCTCCTTTAAAACACAAATACCTCTTCAGCCATGGTTTCACAAAACAAAGCACTCTGCAACAATGCTGGCTTACACTGTTCTTGCGCCAAGCTGTGAATTCAGTCAGGGAACTGATCTGACTTCAGAAAAGTCTGGAACAAATGCCTTGGTATTTTATTAGGCTGGGTAAATTTGCCAATTCAATTCAAAAGGATCCCCAGCACAGCTGAGGAAATAGCAATAGAACCAGATTTGTCTTTCTCCAGTGCTCAAAGAAACTACACACTCAATGCGCCTGGATTTCTTCATCAATCCAGGCTCAAAGAAAATCCCGTCTCCAGATTGCCTCACCACTCCTGTGTCCTAATGGGACGATGCAGACAACAAAGTTCGAGGTGGATGGGAAGGGAAAGAGAAGTTACAAGTGCCCAGCAACTACATGGTTGTCATTTCAGGGGAATTTCATATAATGAACGTTTCACCCAGAAAACAATATGATTCCTTATTCAGGACCTAAATACAACTGTTACCTTGAATATTCAGTTAATGTGGTCATAAAAGTCAGCAAAAGCAATGGCAGCCATTTCATGTAAAGTAACATTCAACTGTGAAAATCTTTTCAGAATCATTACTGATCATTACCAAATTGTTTTGGCAATGACTTCAGAATCATTGACTGATTTGTGGTTCTTCTGGAACTCACCGATCCACTCGTAGCTGGCAGACAATGCTCAATGCATCTACAACTCCCTCTTCCTTTAACTGCTGACAACCAATGGCTGTGGCAATAAAACATCCAGTTCTTCCTATACCAGCGCTGAAAAGAAGGCAAAATTTAATCGGGGAATGAAGTTCACAGATCAGGGAGTTACATGGAAAACAGTAAATAGATATGAAACATGGAATTGCTAGAACCCACAGTTCTTGGGTGCATGTCTAGGAAGGCTGACTTCTCAGCACACTTTCTTAGAGGGAAATGAAATTGTGCACTGTTCCAGCAGTCCAGCTGTGGTTAATTGTGAGGCTTACATTTTTTCAGATTGTACACAAGTGTATGGCAAGAAAACCAAGCTTCATTAGCACTACAAAATCTGAGTATTCTCTAGCCTAGTCCATGCAAATGACGGAGATATGCACTGAAAAGGGGGAGAAGCCAGCCTAAAGACAAAATTCAGCAGGCTTTAATGCTCAAAGCCCTCAAAGTATAGAGGGGTTCTGCTAACCATATCTCTAACCATGAAAGCAAAAAGGACCTAGACCCATGCTGATGAAGCTAACTCTGTCTCCTGTGATTATGCAGGATAGTGAAGGATTTGGTGCCATAGCTTCCCAGGTTTTCTTGATGCCTGCTGGGAAACAGCCACTTTGGCACAATTTCTGCCCCTGAAGCCTCAACAATGTAGAGAATCTCTGCCCCCCTCTCTCTCTTACTTAAGTAATGTGGAATGCAGTGCAGCTTATGGCTGTCATGCTGAATGTCAGTAAAATTGGAGGAAAATAGTTAAAACATGAATTTGAGGTCCAGATCTTCATAGCCCTCTCACTCAGACAAAAAGGGAAGAAACTGACTGGAAAATGGAGTGTGAGATTTGTAAACCATAGTGTAGTGGACATATAGGTATCTGAGTTGTGACTCATTAGACTCAAGTCTAATTGATACCAAGAACTATGAATTTTAATCACAACTGGGATGATATCTCTCTTTAATCATTAATAAATTCCTGCCCATGTTTACAGACCTTACTGTCATATCACTCATCTCAGAAAGACAACCCATTCTTCTGAAGATCTTCATTAATGAAGATCCATACGAGAAGAAGGGCAATCTCAATAGACATCCACAGATTTCTGCATTGTTAGGTAAACTGCAATTTCTGACAAATACAGCTACATAGAATTTGGGAAAGTTGCTTATTCATCACATTCTAATTTTCAAAAATTATGGTTGGTTCAAATCTGTCTTCCATTTCTCTAAATCTCCAAATATGGAGATGGAAAGAAGTTGTTCAAGATGAAAAGTTCTGATTTAATATATTTTTATGGAAAAAAAAGAAGCATTATCCCAACTGTAAGAGATGTATCATCACTGTTAAGAGACAAACCAAGTAAGAAAACACTGATTTTATTTTTACTTTTTGTTTTGCTTCATCTACTTCTTTCTACCAATATAACAAATACAGTGTTATTTCCTATTATTTAAATTTCAACATGGGGCAATGAGTCAATATAAAGCAATAAAACAGAATTAAATTAGAAGGTCATTCTCTGGCATTATAATTTGTGTCAGCATAGTATATAGAGTGAGTATATAGAAATAGTACTCTATTCTTGAGTACTGAATAACACTTTGCTCTTGAATATCTAACCAATTGCTTTTGTGAAAATGTTCACAAATTGTAATATTGATGTGTTTTGGTCTCCAAATTTGTACCTGATGCTTACTCTTCAAAACTAACTTGCTTTGCAGTATTTTAGCCTACCGGTCACCAGGCACTGCATCTGAATTAGGTATGTAATCATGCAACAAGACAAGAAAGTATGCAAATCATAAATAAGAAACAAAAGGAAAATAGTTTTTCCAGCTGGTCTTTAGAAAGCAGAGTGTATTAGCAGAAATAGTGAGCAGTTCAGAAGCGACCTGCTAACAACAAGGGAATTCTCTAAAAACTCATATCCTCAAATATGAACTAAAAAAGTCAATTAGCACGAAGAGGAAATGGGCAATTTTGCTCTTCCCCAAACGCATTATTTAAGAGGCCTATTTGATGCAATTTTCTGTAGCCTTGCTTTAGGCAGTCACTTAAGGACTGGCTAATTACCTGCAGTGCACAATGACAGGCCCTCTGCCCGGTGATTCTGCCCTGTCCTCTTCCACATCCAGCATGAGCTGCAGGAGAGGCTGAGCGCTGTCGGGGGTTTTGTGGTCCGGCCAGGATGTGTACCAGTAGTGCTTCACACTGTGGGACTGATTCCCTTGCTGAGAATAACACAAATATTTTATATGAACAATTGTATTCTTTTTATTTCTTACAATGTTACGATAAAAAGACAGCAAAAATGTTAAGAGATTAAACAATTTTTTATATTAGACTTGGAGGATGTAACTGTGGATGGAACTGATGTATCCCAGACACCCAATTGTAAGAAGGGTTTGTGCACCTGAAAACTTGGCTGTTTTTCCAGCTGTGTAAGTTCTGTTTTGTCCATCTGACTACTGACTTCATGACTGTATTGTCAATAGGGAATTGTCAGAAGACTGTGATATATCAGCAACAACATCTAGAGAGAATCTTGATGTGGGCTTCTGAATTTCTAAATTATCATGTATTTCTACCTTTTAAGGTCATTATCATGAGGGTCTGATACTAAAATTACAAGGAAATTGAAGTTAAAGGTGCAGAACAACCGCCCTCCTAGATTAATAAGATACCCAAATTTGTTCAGTTATTCTCTCCAACAGTCTCATACCACTTACTTCTACAAGGGACTAAATATGGGCTAGGGTAATTTGCATTGGATGATATGACTTCTGCTCACTTCTCAATGCTCAGGCTGAAACACTAAACAAATTTTCCCAATACATTATTTATTTTAATGCTCTGTCAGGAGTAGGAGGTCAATCTGATAGCATGAGAGTGTAATATGGGGAGTTAACTCAGAAGAGGGACATTTGTCTTATTTTGCAAAATTGATGCTTAGTGAGAACCAGGAAAGTATGAAGATTTCCTTCTTGTATTTTTAGGTTCTCAAATAGTTGCACTCAGCACACAATATGAGCAGTGTATCTTGTTTTAGTCATTAACTAAAATCCCTTTACTTTGCCTTGGCAATGCTAAAAGGGCCCCACAACAAATGCAATTCAAGAGAATGAAACTTGCACTCTTTTTTGAAGCCTTTACTATTGCCAGAGTGGCAATACAGTAAGCATTCCAGTACTGTGGTCTCAACCCTACCTTGCAGCTTCATAGCTCCTCCTGCAAAAGTTTATACCCTTTAAAAAAGCCACTGCTTTAATTTCATTTAAGAGTAAAGAAAAGAGAGCATTGTGAATGATACTTCTCAGATGCAGATTATTACCTTTACGGTAAGCTGACGGACAGTGTAGTTCTTGCACTCTTGCACACTGTTGACAAGAACTTCAACCTTCCCATAGATTCCTCTTTTTTCTGGCCAATACAGCACACATTTCTGGAAAGCAAACATCAGTGTCACCAACAAAGTGGATCCTGGAGCCATATCCAGATCTAATTTTTACACAGAATGTATTTTTCTGCAAAATTCAGATGAATTCAACTGAAGTGTTATTAATGTCAGAAGTATTCCTAAATAAGATATTGCAGAGTTCTTACTGAGTGACTTAGGCCTGGTTTTCAGGATCTGAGTTTTACAGTACAGATCTCTTCCACAGAACAATTTGTACAGCTATTTTTATTCTTAAAAGCTCAGTGAAGTTCAGTTATAGGAATTATTTTCCACATTCAAAATTAAAGAGGTTTTTTTTTTCCTAGAAAACTAAAACCCAACTTTTGAAGTTTTGTCTTTCCATATGGAAAAGAGCAAGAGATTCAGAATTCTGAGCAAGAGATTCAGAATTTGTCCTCTGCTCACAAGACTTTTTATCCTATTTACTCTCCTGGGCCCTGATGCAAGAAAGTATGTAAATGTGTCCTTAGATCTTACTAAACTCAACTGGACTGAATGTGCATGTTAAAGTATTTTGAGGAACCTGATTTGTTTTACTATTAACCTTCTGGAAATTAGTGTTTAATAAATTCTTCAGTCTTGCTCGAGCTACACAAAATTGTATGCAGAATTCTCAATGAATCAATAGTGTTACACTATTTCAGCAATTTATCTGAAAAGCATCTACTAAAAAGGAGATGAAGAAATAGTATTCAAAAGGCAAATAATTTTATTTCTCCCCTGTAATGGTTCACTTATCTTCAGGTCTTCAGTATTCATTTCAATTAGAGTATCTCCATAGGCTACATGAAAACAAGTAACTCTTTTGTGTAAATACTTCTCTATAAATGGATGCTTATTCACTTAAGAATGTAAGGTGTTTGAAAGCCACATTTTCTGAAATAATGCTGCCCAGTCCAACTCATTAATTAAATAAAAAGACACCCCAACATTTAAAGGAAACATTCTGTTTTAATATCCAATACATAGGTATAAACACCCAACCAACCAACCAATCAACCACATAACAAACAAACAAAAAGCCCCCAAACCCCAAGAGAACAGTACTACAATAATAGGAATCCCAGAAAGATCTTGTTTGTATTTCCTCACAAATTCCTGCTGAAGCAACTGGTAGATAGACAGTAGCCTACATTATGCAGCAAAATGAAACAATCCCTTTAATATAATTAATTGTCATAAAGCATAACTTCCAGTAAATACTGCTAAAAATGATCCAGAAAAACAATCAGTGAAATGCAAAGCTTTACCCTCAGGTGTGATATTTAAGTTGCTACTTAATAACTCAATAGTGGATTGAACTGAATCACCTCAGTTGTATAAATACTTTTCTAAAAATAGATACTCATTACCTTAATAGTGTAAGGTGTGTGAAAGCCACACTTCCTGAAATAATGCTGGTCATTCTGACTGGTTTCGTTCAAATCCTGTCTTTTGCAGAACTACTCGAACATCCTAAATTTGCCGTCTCCCAGAAGAGATCGAGAATGGCAATAAAATACTCAGAAATTTGTATGAAAAAGAGTGTTCACAAGTTCCACAGTCTAGCCATGTGACACATATAGTTACTATCATCTGCCAGATCTGCAGTTCATGCCCCTCCCTGGGAGTGTAGTTTTCAGTGCTAATATGGGAAAAAGAAAAGTCTAAATACACAATTGTGCCCTGACAATCAACAATAGCTGAGTAAACTCCTGAGACTTCTTGATAAATGTGAGTATGCAATGCTCACTACAAAGCCTTCAGGCACTCCAGAAGAGTGTTTTTCTTGACTCTTTCCCAGAACTGGAATTGGCAACTTGTACTGGGTGGACAATGAAATGTGGCTGTTCATTAAAGTAACTTTCATTTAACAGTCTGTCTACATTTAGTGAGATACAATGGATTATTTTTAACACTGTTGCTGTGCATCTTTTAAACTTACTGTTTGTTGTTGTTGTTTTAAAAATAGCCTTGAAAATACAGGTGGGATAAGCTGACGCAAGCACTTCTAAGGAGTGGGGAATTAACATGTTTTTGAAAGTTAACTTAAAAAGGGGAAAAAGATGGTGGTAGGAGGGATAAAGTTATCAGATATACAGAAAATAATATACATAACCTCAGGACCATAATGAAAAAAAAGTAAACAGCCTCAAGCTGTTACTTGGACATAAAATAAAATTCTTCTCTAGTAGGTACATTTTAAACCTGCTCAAACATCAGATAAATGGATGAGGAGTCTGGAGTTCAGCCTCATGTGTGCAAGCTGTAAAAACTCACCGCACAAGTATTTATCAGAAACAACCAAACACGGCCCCTCCCCACCCCCAACCAAACACTCCCTGACAAACAGGAAGTTTATACAAGAAACATGCTCTCACATGACTTTTAATTTATTTCAGCCTTTGTCATTCCCCCTGCGACAGGGCTGCAGGCTTGGCCTTCCTTCCATTCCCTCTCCTGTCTCCTGGCATGCCCTATCCCATGGCCACTGGGTGCCCAGCTTCACGGGACTGCTCCTGAGGTGGATCTCCATAGCTGAGTGGGATCTGGCCCTGCCTCGGTCTGGGGCTGGCACCTGTGATTTATCACAGACAATGTTCTCAACTAGCCAGAACTGCGCCTGGTGCAGCCTGGCCCTCAGTTCTGCCAAACAGAGGAAGGCTGTCCCAGGTGACATGGTATTTACTGCCTTTACATTCTCTGGACTTCGACCCTGAACAAAATTAGTTTAACAGTTCTCAAATATTTGTGCAGTTGCTTTATTACAACTCTGCTTCTGGGGTATTTCTGCACATAGCTATGCCTGTGCATTTACACATTAAAGGTCCCAATAACAAAACAGTAAAGAAAAATAACAGCAAAGCTTCAATTCCAGAATCCCTTTTTACTCCTGCCCTCTATTTACTGTCATGACTAACTCAAGCATGAGAGGTACACTTTAAGAGGGCTTGCAGGATTTGCCTTCATATACTGAAATCCCCACAGCTAGCACCAAATCTTCCTAAGTTCTTCCAAAACCTATCTATGGTACCAACACTCAATCAGTAAGTAATATTCAAAGAGGCTTATGCGAAGTCTGTAAAAAGCAGGATTTCTGAATTCCAAAATCTACTTGGCTGTACATATATAAGGGTAGACCATATATAGACCAACTGGGAAAAAAATGTTACATGAAATATGACATGAGCTTTAAACAGTGACTTAACAAGATTGTCCTAGATAATTACTGACAAAAAGATTTGCATTATCTGAGTAATCTGATGCATCAGGCAGTATTAGTTCTCTCTTCTTGCAGAATGTTCACTTACGCTTCCCAAAATATGTTAATATGTTTCCTGTTTAACAGGTAATGTTGCTAGTAAGTTTTAAAGGCAGAATAAATGCTTATTTTTGATGTAGTACATAGCTCAATGACAAAAATCAGCTGACACAATAGAAGTCTAGAAACTTCTCTATGAAATAATATATATATATATATATATAATGTCTGTGACATTCTTACATCCTATGTATTTGTCTAAATTCCACTGCTCAGTTGTTTTGACTAAACTCAGTGATATATGAAAATCATATGTGCCTTGTGTGTAAAGCTTTGAAGGATTGTGTCCTAGAATATTAGTACAGAATAGTATAGAATGATCACCTTCAGTTAATGATTTATCTCATTCTCTCTAAGTGGGATGGATCAGACTCTGGAGGTGACTACCACCCTTCAGTGACCACAGAGGGTACCTAGATCACTAGATGAAATGTGGTTTTCCTTGTACTAGCCCCAAAACCAAGTTTTGGCCTAGTTTCCAAGTTTCTCACCAGTTATTCTGGCAGAAGCTCCTTTGCTGGGGACTCTCCTTGCACAGGTAGATTTTCAATTTGTTCAGACATTGTGCAGTTTTGAAGACAGTTTTTACAAATTCTGCATGTTTTCTTTGTACAGCTGAAATAAATATTTCACTCAGCATTCTACACTCATATCTTCATCCATCTTGCAAAAACTCATACTTACCACAGCAAGTCTAAACCACTTTTTCATCTGATACATGAATGTAACTCTACAGAAACCTTTATACATCATAATTTCACCCAATTCCCATTGCTAATGCAAATTTATTACATCAGTATCTTGAACTAGGACACTAACGTCCCAAATAACTTTTCTTATGCAAAATAGATTAATTTATTGTTGATATTAAGGTTTTTCATGTGTCTATCATTTGAGAGCTCCTTCATGATACATTAATTCATACATTACAGTACATCATAGCTCAAATGGAGGTTGACTGGTGTTACACCAACTGAGGAATACAGCCTATACATGAGAGTCAGTTATAGAGGTTTATTTGTTCAGGGTGAATATAGATGAGTGGATAAATGTACTTAAAGATATGAAGGCATTTGTATGTCTGTATACTGCAAATGTACCTCCCTGAAAATTATGGAAATAAAGCAGATCTCAGAAAGGAAAAAAATACCAAGTGCTATTATGCTAAATAAGATCTGCTTTTGCCTTTTCTATAGAGAGCAAATATTTTAACAGTGAAGATAATACGCTGAGCATGGCCAATAAGAGTTTGCTTTTTTTAAAATGGCAAGCAAGGTTTCAGGAGGAACCTACTGACAGTGGGAGAGCTCCTAAGGTTTCTAGACAGGACAGTTTGCACAAACACAGCCTCTCTATATAGCCTGGGAACGACTTGAGGTTGCTCACTCTTTCTATGTGGAGGAAATTACCATTGCCAGGCACAACAATGCCGATAAACACCAATGCCTAGAGCCTGTGTAACTCAGGTAAACACAGAGCTTCCTGACATGATGAAAACCACTGGGCACTTCTTTCAAGTCATTCTTCTTACACAGTGTCAGATGTGAGTGTTTAAACAGTCAGCATTTCCTCAGTGAAATACTTACTCTTTTGGTCTATTAGCCTGGTTGATTGCTATGCTTTCATGATTAATCTTAAATGTGGGATTCTGAACATCTCTTTGAACAGTCTAGTGCAAAATAGCACCTGGTTTGGGAATAGGTCTTGGGACATTTTACAGGACCAACCTACTTTTCATATACAGTTTCTTAAAATGCCCTGGATTTTAAGTTCATGCTAGAAGTCCAAGCCCATGCTGAGAAAAGTGAAGCAACAGTCAAGGACAGAAGAAAGAAGAGTATGTCTACTGAGTGCACATTTAAATGGAGCAGTGAGTTTGAGCCCTGGGAATGCACTCAGACTCTTGGTCCTTGATCACTCAGACTAGAAACTTTAACTGAATAAACTCTGTTGCTCTAACATCATGCATCTGAGTTTGAATAGCAGGGGTGTGAGTGTAGCAGGGGTGTGAGTGTAGCAGGGGAAATACAGCCCTGGTGCTTATGTGGCAGTGTGCTGAGACTTGATTGAGGCAGCTACCAGGAGCTGGGAGTCATTACTAAGTCTGGACTCAAGAAAAAAGTCCATCTCCTTTATTTCTGACTCTCACTTGTTCACAAGCCCTGTAAGCCACTTATTTAACATTCAGTCTTCCAGAACAAGTTTTGTGTTGGTCTTCTGCAGAGGAGAGTGACTTTTGTTCCTAATTTCTGGTAGTCAGAAATACAGACTGGCACTATCAAGGAAAGCCTGACAAAAATTTACATGATTTTTAAATAAAGATATTGAAGATAAAGTTTGGAATTGATGCAAAAGTCATGGAATGCATAACACCAGTTAGTTGGCCATTAGCCACTAAAATGCAATTGTCAAGTCTAATTGATACCAAGGTTAAGAGTATTATTTTCATTCTGTCCAAATCCTCTGTAGTGTTGACATCTGGGAGCCCAAACTTTATTTCTGGGATGGTGCAGAAGATTTGTACCATCAGGGATGGATTAAATTCCTGACATTATAACAAAGTGCAAACTTCAGCCATGTCAGGAAACTGCTAATCGAAACATTAACCATCCAGTCTTTATATACCAGAAAGTAAAAAGAAGTATAGAGGTGAACAACAGATAAATGAGGTGTTTCTTAAAAAGTGAGGAACCCAACAGAACAGATCTAGAAAACAGGATTCCTTTTTTTAATACATAATGGCTTATGATGGCTATGCTATTGCACTTGGTGTATTTGGCCACCCCCTCATTATTTTTCACGTATCTTATTAGCAGATTATTTAAGAACCAATTAAAATATAATTGGTAATATATATATATAATATATAAATTATATAATAAATATATATATTAATGTTAGCTTCCTTCTGTATCTTCTGAAGAGTATAGTATAGTATAGTATAGTATAGTATAGTATAGTATAGTATAGTATAGTATAGTCTAGTCCTGCAGCCACAGGAATAATTTCTCAGTTTGGCTAGTTTTCATACCTCATTTTTTTCTTTCAGCTTTGTGATCATAACAATGACAGGGCTGTCTTCTTGCCAAACCATCTGCCAGAAATCATTCACGGTATTAATCATGGGTCCCTGAGTTGCAATGAAAGCCTTCTCTTTACCTCCATATCCCTGGTTTAGAAACAGACACAAAAAACATTTACTTTAAATTCATGTGATAAGTCAATATTGCAGGTGAATAAAAGAGCAGAAAGAGCAGGAAAAATATCTGAAATAAAAGAAAAAAATATTTGAACTGAAAAAACTTACAACTAAAAGTAGAGCAGATCAGAAATTTTTCAGTAGAACAGTTTTTTCTCTGGAAACTTATTTGATGAACTTAAATGGTCCTGAGAATACAATTCCCAAATAAAACAAATTTCCCTGTTTACTTGACTTCTTTTAGCTAACTCCATTCTTCAAGTTTTTGGCACCTTCTTCATCCAGTGGTACTTTAATCTATAATTTAAACTGCACCAGTGTTTACAAGCTGGTTTATAGTCAACAAGCCACAGGAGAGAAAAGAACCATAAAACTGGTATCTACAAAGATTCATGACAGGAAAAAAACTTTAAAATACACTATTGATTGTGGAGTCAAAGACTCTGCTATACATGTTTTCTACAGAAGAAGTGCCTTTATGAGACTTTATAGGAAAGACAACATCTATAGGGAGCATAGGGAGTCCCAAGACACACTTGAGCATTCAGGAGGTCAAAGAAAGGTCAGGCAAACAGTGGGGATGCAGAAGAGAGGGAAAAACAAGAAGAAATGGGAAAAACAAAACACACCTTTTTATTTTTTGTGTGAAAAGGAAAATCTATGATTTTGTGCAGTGACACAGTGCCCAACAGTAGTGCAGGAGAGAGCCTGGCAATGTCTGCAGGGAATGAGTGAATGGAGAACAGCATGAGGTGGTGTGGGAGCCTAGCCTTGGGTCTTCCTTTTGGGAGTCTTTCTCCCTGAACAGCTGTTACTTATTGCATGAACCAGTGGGATAATCCTCAGCTGGCACAAACTATCCTCCTGCCACTCACCAATCTGCCTGAACATACTTTGTCCAAGACAGGTCTGTCAGGATCCCAACAAGCCCATTGACTTTGTACACATAGATGTGAAATTTCATTTCGTTTCTGAGTTGCATTTTTTTTTCCACAGTTGCTGACAGTTCAACTGGTGTTAGTAGCAGGAGGAACCACCATATGTGAGAGTGAAAGGTGGTGGCACAGGGAAAAGGGAGACCTCGAAGAACTCAATGTATGGATGGCCTGGCTCTTGGATATGATGTCATTGCCATCCAAATAGAATCACTCTGGTTAGATAAATGATGATGTCTTCATAAGAAATGCTGAAAGTACAGGATGAAAAGTGAGGCAGGGTAAGGGATATGGTGATGTTTACCTTCATATTAATGTACTGTTAATTAAAGACGCAACATCACTGTAGAGCTCTGTGGTCAAATTTCCATTGTACTATTACCTTTATTCCAGCTGAGGGTCTGGATAATAACTCTAAAGAAAACATTTAATTTTGCAGAGGACTACACTCCTAAAATATGATTGAAGTAGTTCCTTTGTAGTCTATTTAGCATATACTTGATCATGAGTTCAAGAAAGCTCTGTGTGTGTCTGTGTGTGTGATCAAGGACTATAGCACTTAGAAATACTGCTTTCCAACAGGGTTCATGCTGGTTGTGTCACTGTGACACAGTGTAGGGAGTAAAATGTAAACAGCTGTGTTGTGGGCACATGTGTATATTTAACATATCTCTTTATGTTCCTTTTTGCTTGTTACAGTATTTATTTAATTACTTAATGGCTGATTTCAGGACTATCAATTGGTATCTTGAAAATACTGGTATCTGTCACTGTTTAAAAGGTAACCCTCTTTACTATAAGACAGTAGGTCAATATGAAGCAGTAAATACCAAAGTAAACAGGCAGTAATGCATGTGTTTCTTAATGTTTTTATAAACTATGTGATAATTATTTTTATTACAACCATTTTTGTACATTCATGACTATGTGGTCTTTGTTAGAAATGGCTCATGAAACTGTTTCTATCACACATATGTAGACAAAAAGATTTGGAATTATCAGCGAAGATGGCTAAGGATAAAGTAAGTGGCACCTTGGCAAAGCCTGTTATTCACATGGCAAATAAAATATTTTCTCAAAAGTACATGAAGAGTGTACATTTACTTACCCTAATGTAGTTAGCATTTATGTAGGTACTCAAGGAGTCAGATGGATTTTTTGGTTTCAAATACACTCTGCTTAGAGGATCTAAGAGCACAAGGAAGATGGAAATTAATAAGAAAACCCACAGTTAAAATATTTCTAAAGAGAATCAAAGACTTTCTGAAGGAAAAAACCTCCTGTTATTTGGGGCTGTCAAGCAGTAAAGAATTATGTACCAAATTCTTCCCTCTGCAAAGGATCATCACATGTAACTAAGGCACCCCAGTAGTGCACAATGCTGGGCTGTGAAGAACATCTCAGTGAGCTGTGGGCACTGAAGCAACACTGTCAGGCTCTGGCAATGCTCAGCGAGGTTGAGTCTGCCTGTGCTGCCTATGGAGCTGACCTGCCTAGACTGTCTCTGAAACCTGTGTCCTATCATTGTACAATGGTTCATAATTACACCAAGCTCTTTGAACTTGACTTTGGTACTTTTTCCTGAAGCTGTAGTGTTCAGTGACTGCACTGGATGGTTGGATTTAAATTAAGAAAAGATTCCTCTGTCTGGAATGAAATAAAATATATGTATTTTATACCAATTTAAGTTCACTGTAAGGGGCTAGATGAGGCAATCCATATTCTTCCCTTCAGTCCTGTGTTCTCATCTGACACAATTTGTGACCATTCATGTGTAGTGGACTTCAGACACCATGCCAAAATACAAGAACATTTTCC
The DNA here is from genome assembly GCF_971803275.1 of Cyanistes caeruleus. Taxonomy (NCBI): domain Eukaryota; kingdom Metazoa; phylum Chordata; class Aves; order Passeriformes; family Paridae; genus Cyanistes; species Cyanistes caeruleus. The sequence continues at coordinate 47,073,892 of NC_141704.1, read as the reverse complement.
TTCACACTCTTCTTTCCTTCAGTCTTGGATGCTCTAGGATGGAGTGGGGGCCAGTTCTATTGAGTAAAGAGCTGGGGGTTATTAAATCACTTCTGGAAAGGAAGATTTTGCTTCTTCATTTGTGATGATGTGACACGCCCTCCCATCTCCTATGTAATACCGTTTTGGAATTAAAGCAGTATATTCTCAAGTATCCAATGTAACAGACAAGGAGCGAGATGCTCATGTTGTGGCTTTCTAGGGACACACTTTGACATTCTTCCCTATTTTTCTGAAAAAATATTCTACCCCTAACAAAATTATATAGACATATTTCTGTGCTAAAGAAAATATTTTCTTCTGGCAATCTGCTTAAATACTTAGTTATAATCAGCAGGGTTTTTTGACAGTATACAGACACCTATTGGTTTGCAAATAATCTCTGGATAGCTCCTTTGCTGAGTGCAATCTATGCAATGCGTTTAAAGATACATATGTAGGCACTGAGCTGGAAAGAGATAAGAAAACACCATTCAGTGTGTGGCCCTGCTGTTTACACAAAAAATATATAACTGATATATATACATATGCTGCAGCAAAACCTAGTATTTTCAGAGCTGATTCTGAATTTCTTTTGTGACTTTTCATCCTGTTCCTAAGAATACGATAAAATCTTTGCAAATCAAAGGAAGAGGAGGGATGATCCCAAACATACTTTATGTCCTTTTCCCACTGGAGGTCACAGGAGCACCTTGGACAGGAGTGGAGCCTTTGTAGAACCCAGGATGATGTTTTGAAAGTATGTTTCTTAAAATATGCAAATGACTGCTTGATTTCAAAGTGTGCACATGGAAGTCTTATCTTCTGTGGTTAATAGCACTAGGTGAACCCTAATTAACTTGTGTTAAAATATCTTTGTACTAGCTTTTTTCACTTAGAGCTTTTTTTTCCCCTTAACAATATGAGGACAGGAAACCTCTCATTTCTTTTCAGAACAGAGTGGTTATTAGCTATTTCCACAAATGCCTCAGGCTACGTGGCCTTGAAAAAACACCCACTTCCTCTAGCTCACACAATGCCTCTGATTCTGCTGTTGCTTGACCCCTACCTTAAAAAACCTCTTCCAAGCAGACTCAACATCCAGTTTAATTACCATGTCTTGAGATAAATGCCTCTGTTACTAGGGAGAAGCTAAATCAGCTTCACAATTTCTGAGACCTCCTTCCAACTCCAATCAATGAAACAAACACTGCTTCCGAACAGGAATCTTTTATAAATTAACAGTCATGATCAGTTATGAAATAGGCAAGTGCTGTAAACTGAGCTCTCAGATGAGGAAAAACTGGGTAATGCTAAAAATCCAGAGCCACTAGACAATCATCAGACACAAGTGAAAGTCATTAGCTTCCTCCTGAATGAAAAATACCTTGGGGGTAATAAACTTATCCTTAAAGACGGCAAAGTCTTAGAGTCTGAAGCTGCAGCAGATAGACAGATGTTGACTGCAAGATTGAATTCATCAATGTCTGTAAAACATTTGAAAATGCACTGGTGCTGCTAAGCACTTACAATTACTAATAAAATATGCCTTCTATAGTTTTAACTGAGGCAAAACTACTGCTTTTTGCCATGTATCTAGAAAGTCTGGAATAGTTCTCTCAGTAGAGTAGTAGGTGCTTCTTCTAACTCCACTTTAATTAATTACTTAATTAATGTTGTCCTGAATTTTTAACATTGGAGGAATAGGATGGTGTTAAAGGGCTGTAACTTGCCTTCATGAGAGTGACTGGTGCAGGGAACAAGCAGGGTTATGTGGTAGAAGTGCTAGACAACCTCCACCATGCCATGGATACTGGAAGATGCTTCACTCCATTAAATCCATTGGTGCTTTCATCAGGGAGAAGAACTGGAGCAAATATGACTGTTTGTAGTCAGGACTGGGGAGTGCAAGTGAGCTTAAAAATTTCAGCATCAAGAGAACGGTTTTCCAGCATCTGTTGAAGTGCTTTGATCATATGATTTAACCTTCCCCTTGTCTTTAGTGGAATGTCAGAGCCAGTGTTAGCACAAACACTTCAAGCAACAGATTGTGGACTTGTGGGTTTGACCCCCTAAGTGGTTTCTATCTTCATGTTAGTGTGAATCTGCTGTTCTACTCAGAGTGTTTTCATGCAGACTTTTGACTTGGGGTTAGTCTTTGGAGAGGGACAGGGAATGGTAAACTAAGGACACACATACAAAGATACCCACAGAATAGTGTTAAACCACTTGCTCCTTTGTAACCAAAAGTCCATGCATACTCTGAAATACCACAGGAATTCTACTTCTGGTTTGAGATGGAGAAGTGAGACAGGATGTAGGAAAGATATAGGGCTGAAGAAGCAGTGGGAGATACAGGAGAAGATAGTAGGAAGCTGAGGTCCTGCGGCAGGGACATATAGTGGGGGGCTGCAGGAGACAAGCAGGCGAAGGTGAAGATGTGGAGTAAGAGGATGGGGAATGAGCAGGAGGGCTGCTGTTCTGCCACAGGAATTTGGCTGTGGTGAGAGACTGGGAAATTTGTGTGCAGGATTAGAAACCTGCTCAGAGGGCGTGAGAAATACTGTGGACTGGTGGCAGAGGGGATGCAGCTAAAGATACAGTGCAGGGTTTAACAAGAGCTATGGGTGGGGTCACAGGAAGAAGGATGGAGAAACACTGATCCTTAAGGAACTGCTTAGCCACTCAAGGACTCTGATCCCACACCTCAGTAGCTGAATTAGAATATAATTGCAATGCAAATAACACTTGGAGAACATAAAGCGGCAGCCTGGTGTTTGCATAAGAGTGTTGGCTGTATTATACTGCAACTGAAATATCTGTCATAGAAATGTAACATCTCCTGTACTTTGTAGTTTTCCATATAGAATAATTTTCAATAGGCATTAGCTGTATTTCACATGAGTGCATCTGCCTGGGTGGTATCTGCTAACATAAACCTGCTCTCATGCACCCTGTCATGGAATTATCTCAGAAAATGAGAATATCCACTGCAGCACAGAGGGTGGAGCTGGCAGGACTGGGCATTTTTAGGACGTCACTTGTCATCACAGGTGCCCCAGTTCAGGAGACGCACCCAGTGCTGGGAATGGAAAAGATGATGCGGGTGTACAAAGCAGCGGGTTGATATCATCTGAGCAGGAAACCAGGAAAGCTGTTCTATTTAATCACTCAAATAATTTCCAAACCCTCTCAGACTGCATGTCGGCTGTGGGAATATTTATTAGGAACACGTGCCTCAATCCTCAAAATATCTTCTTTGAAAAAACCTGGTGCTAACACACAACAAAGCTTCTGATTTTTGTCAAGGATGGTTACAGAGTGCCTGTCAGTGGGTAGCTGTGGTGCACACCAGCAGTGTGCTTGGACTGAAAACGTGCCGTGGAGCTAGCGGCACATCCTGGCTAACTGGAGGTGAAGACACACAGGCCTGCTGGTTCTCAAAGCTCATCAGCATCAAGCACTGCCCAGCAGTTGTGTCCCAATTCAAAACACATGCTACAGTGAAACTAGACTTATTGCATTTGTAAGGCGCTGCTGGAGGTGAACCTGATGGTGGTTGGGACGGCCTGGACATGAGATGCTATGGGAGAACTCCTTCCAAAAATTCTGCCAGTTGGGCAGAGGGGGTTGGTGATCCCCTGTCTCCACTGCAGCTGATGGCAAAAGTCCTGCTGCCATCGAAGGGATCAGGATTTCACCCACCATGTACATCCTGTTGACACTGGGCCAGATTCTAAGGGATGCTGAATTGTCTAATTGTTGGAATCCAACTTGCATTCAGCTACCTTCTGTTTTTAATTCATTTCAGTATTTCTTGACTGCACGTGGATGCACACAGCTATTGGCTGCAATAGATAAACTAACCTTGAACACAATGAAAATTTTACTGGAAGCTGAAGAGAAGCAAGGGTTCCACACAATCTTCTTCCCCAGCTATGTATCACATTTCTGAGATTAATCTAGAGGTTGAAAGCCATCAGTTTTCATTAATTTGACTAAAAGGCTTTGGTGTGATATGAACAAATTATAATGTTTTCAGGTTTGGTGAGAGAAACCCGAAAATTTGTGTGAATTTGAATGACTAACATAACATAGGCCTGCAATGATGTTTCTAGTTGATAGGATATGCTGTCATTTTAAAAGTATTCTTCATTCCAAACCTAAGCAAAGGATTTACATTTTTCTATGGGAATGTTCTGCAATATTTTGAATCAGTGAATTTTTTCACATTGGTAATATCAAAAATAATAAAAACTCAACTATTCATGTCTCTATTTAGCGTAATGTTAAAACTTCTGCAACCTATTTTGAATCAGAACATAAAACAAAATGTTTAATAAAAGAGAAATGTAATATCTCATTATCCACCAACAAATGTTATGAAAATAGCTGCATTTCAGAAAAATGTGTATTTTGAAGGAAAACTATTCCACTGAAAAGTTTTCAATCACCTTGAATTATAACAAAGCAACTGAATATAAATTTGGGCCAATGAAAATACAGAAGCAGTATAGCAAGGTAGTAACAAGTTAAGAGCAATGAAGGGGCAGCACTGTGTCAGGACTGTAAACACACTTCTGCAAAGAGAGTTTAGCACATGGAGAGGAAAAAAACAATCACCAGAGAACGTTTAAAGATGAAAGCCCACTACAAGACAAGATAGGCTGCACTTGCTTTTTGTAGTTTGGGTTTCTTTTAGTCCCAAATATCTTGACCCAGCCAGAGGGAATTCAGTGACTGCAAGATGTTTTGGGCTATGATGAGGAGCTGCTGCAAGGCATGGCAAACCTCACTCTCCCCATCTGCCTGAGCTGCCTTTCAGAGAAAATCAGCACAAGCCAGGTTTGCCCTTCAGTACATGGCAGGGATGCTGCCAACCTGTGTACCTACTAAGGCATCCAGTGAGAGTTCTGCATTTGCCAGTGCTACAGCACTGGGCTTCTGTTATCTTTCTACATGGATTATAAATGCAGGTATGAATGGGTACACATCAAGAAAATATAAAGACAGATTTTCACAGCAATACATTCTCAAAGCAGGGCTAAATGTCATAGTAGGAAACCATGGGCTAGCTCACTTACTTGGCAAAATTGTTTTATAGCGGTTTTTAGTTCCATGACTCGGGATGTCAATTTCTTTGGGATCCACAAAATTCATTGGTATTTCCTATAAAAAATAAATTAAATCAGACTGATGTTTCCAAAGGAGCCATGCAGGAAATTATCACCAGAAGGCCATCTGCTGTTAAACAACTGTCTCTTAACATCAAAGTTATTAAGAAAAAAAGTAGTTCCCACCTCAAGCCTGTCAACACCCTTCCTTTAATAAACACAGGGAGTTGCATATTGAAGGGGTGACTTCCAAGGAACACTTCTGATAAATTATTAAAAAAAAAAAGTTTTTATGGGATTAGGACCAAGGTTAAAATGCACTCTAGTTCCAGAAAAGTGGAGTTCAAAAGTACAGTACCATGGCAAAAAAGAGCAATACTTTACATAATTGGGAGAGGAACTTTAAAAATAATTAAATATTAATATTTGGCAAACTTTAAAAAAATTTTGTGCTAAGCCTTTAACGATAAAATTCAAAGACCTCACTTGCCTTTTAAACTATGAGAACGAAGTGCCTTAGTCTTTTGCAGACTCAAAAGTAATAAAAATCTGAAGCTATTTCTTTTGCTTCTCATTTTCATCTTTTAGTGACTGATTTACATTGCAGATGTCCAAGTAACTAATGTGACAGTTTCCTTTAAGTTTCAAAAATACACAAATTATAAACTCCTCATAAACTTAAAATTACAGCTTTTCAAACTGTTTGTCAGCATGAAAAGTAAAAAAATCTACAAAATTTTAATTGAACAAAATGTTTAACTTGGTTTAAAGAAGAAGAAGAATAATTTTGATTTTGAGGTCCCGAAGCAATATTTCTACAGTTGAATAAAACCAACCCTTTTAAAATGGCAGGATGAAACATGCAGGGGTTGTTTGTTTTTTTCAGGATTGTGGGGGATGTTTTACCAACTAAAATAATCCGGCAAAATCACATTAAAAATGCTTTGGTTTACTCAAATCATTTTTATACTGATTTTTTTTTGCCACCATAATTTAAATTATCTTAGAGTAATCTGGAATTTGATCTTCAGTAAATTAGTATTTTGACTTAAAAGAACAGTCATAACTAGAGATTTGGAAACATCATGCGAGCCTGGGACATTTAGCCTAAGAGACAGTGGCATATTATGTAATTGCCTCTTAGAGACATATAGGAACATGAGGAGGATCTGTTGGCTTGCATCACTGGAAAATTTACTTAAAGATTTTCCTCCAAAATGAGTTGGCTTCTACTCTAGAGGTGCAGGTCTGCCCACTACTTCAGTACAGAAGAGATGCACGGTTCATGTCCTTCAGACACAAGCTCTTGTCCTGCCTAGCAAAACCGACCTCTGCACAGTTTTTTTTAAAAAGAAACAGGGATGAGGCTTCTAACAGCTTGTCAAGCATGCACCTAACAGCAGATTTTTACATGGGTTCACCAAGCAGGGGAAGCTACCCTCTCACTTTATTGCTTGAAGAGATGGCAAAGTTAAGTAAAATTTAGATGGTTCAAATGCTGTGATTTGTCTCCACTTCCCAGCTTGGCTTCTGAACATCTTACTATGTGAGATTGCATCTGTGTTGATTTTTATTTTTCTACCCTTTCTGCCTAATGCCCATACATTTCATGGACCTTCTTTTTTCTTCCCCTCTCCCTCACTCAGTTTCATCCTTGATCTCTTCTTGGTCTTCTGCTGGCTCCTCAAAAGAATGACTCGCTGTGTCAGGCCGAAGTGTTGCTGCTAAGACACACCTTCCTTGCAGGTACTTCACCCAATTCTTTTTCAGATCCCTGTACTGCCATCCATATGATGGCTGCCCTAAGTTCAGGATCTTCTCACTTCTAAGACTTCATTCTTGCATAAGCCTCATCCCCACAAGCTCAGGTCAAATCATCTCACTTCTATCTTGTTTCTAACGCTACTTCCTCATCCACAAAACTACAAAAAGTCTCATGAGGTCCCATACCCTCCTCTTATTCACCTCTGACTTCTACCACTTCCCAATGGTGACCTCTGTCTGACTCTTACCCTTGGCCCTTGGGCTCCGAATTGTTCCAACTGGCTGACCTAGAGCTTCCCTAGCTCAGTTCTGGTACAAACATATAGTACAAATATCACCAGGACATGGCCTCTGAAAGGTCTCCGTGCTGAACTATGCACCAAGTGAGGGAGAGCAAGACACTAAGCTTGTGCTTAACGGGATTTCTGTCTGTCACCTACAGAGACTGGAAAAATATGCGTGAAGAAGAGTCCTGTGCCTGCCCAAGTGATGGTGGTTGGTGAGGGTCTTCCAGATGCCTGGCTGTGTCCCTTATTATGCCTGCTGAAATTTTTAAATAGTTCATCATTTGGCAAGTTACTGACAGATGCAAAAATGACACCAATTTGAAAACAGAAACACATTTCTTTGGGCCAACCAGGACCATTAATAACATTAATCACTTACATCCTGTAAACACTTTCTAATCAGTGGTCTCCTCCCAGTAGTAAGTACTTGTGAGTCCAAGGGCACAGACAAAAATCTGACAATACACTGTGGATCACAGCCACAGACAGCTCACTTATTCTGAAACTGGCTGTGAGAAAAAAGAGATTATTCCAGAAAAAAAAATATCAGGATAATATGGTGATAACATTCCTGCTAACAGGGGGGCAAATAAGCCCAGCAGACTGCAAACAGCGGGAATGTGTGCAAATTCTGAAGCTGTATAGGCAGTATATATATATATATATATATAAAGTTGTTTTATTAAACATATATATTTAATTAAATACTTGCAAACAATGCATTAACTGCATTCATTCTTGTGCAGAGTCACTTCCATACAATTATAGATGCATATGCATATTGTTCATGGGCTGGTATCACTCTCTGTGATACCTTCTAATAGCAGCTATTCTGGCTCACATTAGGTTTCAAATGCTGTTCATACACTTGAAGAGGTATAATTTGGATCTCTGAAAGCATTCAAGAAAATGTGGCAAAATTTAGGAAAAATCAGGCAGGTAGTCATTATACTCATCCCTCCATTTTTATGAGGACCTAATTTTTAATTTATTTAATGATCAGGCACTTTCCCATGCAGGACTGGAGCTCTTAACATTCAGGTGTTTGGGAATGAATTCTGTCACCAAATTCAGATATTCGGTCCTTTGAAGAGTAGCAACTCAGGCTACTAAAGAAAACATAAATGCTGGGAAAATTATGTTTCTTCCTCCTTGCAAATCAGGTATATTCTCCCAACCAAATTTTTAATTATTTTAATTTTTAAAATAATTTTAAAATTTTTGATTTTTTAATTATGTCCTTTAATTTTAATGAAAAAAAATTGAAGAAGTAAAAATAACCTGAAACCGCTCATGTTTTAGTTTTCCACTGAAAACTTTGAACATTTCTCCATGTTTTTCACATTTGGAAGCTTTTCATGAGAGCTAATAATTCTAGTCTGCAGAAGACTGCCTTACTGTATTTCTCTAGCTAGTTAAAATGAGCTGTGTGAACAGCATGGCTGAGGGTTATATACTGCGTTCTTTGCATGCCTCAAGTTCCTACTTGAGCTATTATCTGTAGCAAGGAACACAGTAAACAGATACTGTTCAACAGCTTCATCTTACAACACATTTTTAAAAATGGTTTAAAAACAGAATAGACAAGTCATGACCTTTTCAATAAAATTCTGTGGAAACACTGAATGGCCAAAGCCATGCTGTGTCCCCCTGAGGGACAAATAAAATGTGACTCTGTCTCCCCAAAGCCGTGCACAACTGCTGTGTGAGACGATTTGGGTAAACAGGATTCTGTGAGGTGCCAATTTGTCTGTACAAACTGTCTCCTAACATGGGGGGCTTAAGCATGATGAAGTTATTTCTTCTGACTTTCCTGCCTAAGCAGCAGAATGGCAGAGAACCTATGGCATAACTGGTGATAAAAGTATGTTGGATAACTGTATTTTTCTCTGTGTACACTGTCTATCCACATTTTGGGAGAAGAACTGAGGGATTTACTTTTCTTTAGCAAATTACTTCTACTATAAACCTTGGATTTTAAAGGTAATTAAAAGGGCTGCTCCATAGGATGCAATTATTCATAATGAAAAACTATTTTTAGAGTAAGATGGCACTCATCATCTATTGATTCACATGTACAAATTGGAAAACAAAATGAAACCTAAGGGATCATGTGCTCTGTCATGTTCAATTTTAATTCCTTCGAGTTTCTCTGATTTAGATATCAGATTTCTAGACATACAGTTCTCTGGATCAATTCTGGAACCCTTCTGAAAAACTGCTACTTCTGATCCTCTGATTCCTCAGCCGCTGAAGCACAACTGCTACCTTACACCTCTCCAGTCAATACACTAATAAGGGCATAGATGGACTCCTTTAGGATTCCTGGGTGACTACAAGCTTTCTTTTATTAATTTTATTGATTTGCTATAGAATCCCTTCCACTAATGCTTCAATATCAGACAGAACCTCTAGTAATCTGCTTGAACCTATCCCTGCCACAGATGTAGGAAATTTCCTAAATACTTCTAGGGTCAATGCAGATGCAAATAATGAGTCACTTCTCACCTACTGGTTCAACTTCCCCAAATAATTTTTCTACCATTTTTATCATTGATTCTTGTATTCTTTAGTAAGTTTTGTGCTTTCGATCTATTTAAACATGAAGTTATGATTTTTTTCAAATTCAAAACCTTTTTTGCCCTGCCTTACTCAGCTTCCACATTGAAGTGGCATCAGTTTATGCTCTTTTTTATTTCCCTTGTAAAAAGTGTCTCCTTTTTTTCCTAACAGCTTCTTTCATTTGAGTGTTTTGCAATACCACACTTTTTCAGGTCTTCCTAAAGTAAAGTGTTGTGTTTTCCCTGTCTGAGTTTTTCTGCTCTGACTTTTCTCCACCTGGCTATTTCAGATTCTTACTCTTTTTACTAATAAATGCACTTGTAAAACACTTCGGGGTTTTTTTGTCTTGAGTATATTAGGCTGCTGTATGGCATGCTTGCTAAAGGTATTTTTGGACCTTGAGAAAAAGTCCCTTTTGGACAGGAACTGTGGGTGTCCCTATCTGCTCCAAAAAAATAATTTACAGTGACTGAAAATTTAGTGCTCAGACTGCAAACATACATGGTGTTTACATGGGAATAAAGAAAATCTCCAACTATTACTGTGTTTTCATCATAGCCTTTATGATCTCTTTGAAACTGTCACAGTGTTACAGCTCTGACTGTTTGCACCACAGCTCTATTATAATACTTAGCCCATCTATGATGGGACTTAAAACCAAGAGGAATCCATGGTTATAAATGACAAACTTATCTGTCTTTAGTGTGCAAACATAAAACACCATCTTGACACCATCTAATCTGCCCATTGGAAATGATTTGTACCTTGTCATTAAAGTGTTGCCCGATTATTTTTTCCCCACAGTTTCTGTTGTGCTACTTATATAAAAAAATCCTCATTTCAAGCATGTTGTGAAACTCACCATGAATTCTGTTTGAAGTAGATGAGAACATGCAACTGTGTCTCGAAGCTGCTGCCGTGTCAGGACGCGGCCAGCTGACTGCAGGTATTCCATCGCAACTTTTTCTCGTGGGGTTGGCACAGTGACAAAAGGTTCAACACTTCCCAAGCTGCTCATATCCAAAGTCAGTGAGACGTTGGATCCTCGTCTGCATTAGAAAATATTTCAAATGGTTATATGAGATCTGTGTTACTGTAAATCCCACACTCATGAATTTGATCCGGAGTTGTTCATGCACCCTGATTTTCTCTACAGTCACTGAATGGATTTGGGCATGTAAAGTCTGCAAGATCAGTTTCACTGGTACCACTCAGCAGATGGAAAAACAAGTACATCCTACTGTTTCAGTACATCCTTCTTCATCCTACTTCTACCAATGCTGCAAAAATGTGTGCTCTAGACAACCATTTGAATTATTCTTAGAAGCAGAAATAGCTTCCTATATGCTACTTTATCGTTAAGAATGTCAAATGCAAAAGTGGTAGTACCTTGGAAAAGAAGAAATATTTCACAGAAAAAAGTACAGGGGATATATTCTGATACACATAACAATGTCAAATAAATTCACAGTTACGTCAGGTGCATGTTTAAGAATTTACTAAAATTAAATATACATAATGAACCAGGAAAATTTGATAAAACCAGCAGAAATAAGTGAAAGTCAATGTAAACATTAACAAAACAAACCAAGACAGTAGACAATGTTAGGTAGAAAGGAAAGGAGAGGCAATAAACCACAACGAATGATCTGTGTCAGAGGAGAAGAAATGGTCATAGACTTAAAAGGGGCTATTTTGAAATGCCAAACATCTCTTGCAGGACTATAAAATTCATAACATTTCCATTTCTCCAGGAAAATAAACTTGGATTCAGTAACAGATTTGAGCCATGAAAATACAAATAGACCACACTTGTATGGGGCTTGGTATGAGCCCTATTCTTTTTGGGGCTTTCTCAAAACAACACTTAAGAAAACTGGCTTTTTTTGTATTTTTAACCCATCAATCAAATATTATCTACTCAACCCTTAACTTTAGGCATATTGATTGCCAAAAATCCATGGTCTTCAAATTGTGATGACTAAACACGAATCTATAGCCATTTATCAAAGTTTTTGTGTTTGCTAAGCAGCAGTCAGTCCTGTAAGACTGAAAGGTTCAGCTTGCTGAGCTGATCTACAGATCCCCAGCTCAGTTAACATTTACCGAGCACCTATGCATGTAGAGAGATACGAGAACACCAGTTTGATTCCTACCTCTGCACATTAAGGTGTGCTTACAAGGAATTTCTTTGAACTCTGTTACTCTATCATGCTTGGCTATATACAAACATAACGTAAGATTGTCTTAAGTCTCTCCTAACAGTTATCCTGCCAGATGGGTATACAACTCCACACCTAGCCCATTTGCCAATGATTAACCATTTACTGGATAATCTATTATTCAGTGATTCCAGTTTTCCTGCTGAAACTGTGCTTGGTTGTGTGCATTTCTCATCTTCAGAAGAACTGCTGGGAGAGTGTGACTGCACTCCTCTCTGAACACTGGATATTAAGATACAATTGCAGTTGCAGTACCTCATACTATAGTACCACATACTATTATAATACAGACATGATCTGATGGTATCTGTGAGGCACGTGCTACTAATGCTGGGGAATGCTTTCCTCTATAGAATCACGGAATCATTAAGGCTGGAAAAGACCTCCAAGACCAGCAAGTCCAACCTTTGAGCACCACCATGCCAATTAAACACAGCATTAAGTGCTATGTCCAATTGTTTCTTGAATGCTTACAGGGATGGTGACTCGACCACTTCCCTGGAAAGTCTGTTCCAATTCTTGACAACCCTTTGAGTGCAAAAATTCTCACTAACTTCCTCCTTGAATCTCCCCTGCTGCAGCTTGAAGCCATATCCCCTTGTATATTGCTGATGGCTTGGGAGAAGAGGTTGACCCCCTCTCAGGTTGTTGTAAAGAGACTCAGGACTTGTGCTCCTTCCCCAGCTCCACTGCCCTTCTCTGGACATGCTCCAGCACCTCAATATCCTTCTTGGAGTGAGGGGCCCAGAACTGGACGCAGGACTCACCAGTGCTGAGTGAAAGGGGACAGTCACTCCCCGATCCTGCTGACCACATTATTCTTGACACAGACCAGCCTGTGGAGCTTCATGGGGTTTTTGTGACCCAGGGGCAGGACCTGGCACTTCACGTCCTTGAACCTCATACATGTCAGCAGATGCTTCAGTAATTTTATTTTAAATTAAGCTATTTCTGTCATCTTAGTCTACATGAATAGAAATTACTCCAGTCACTCACCTGCCACTTAGCAAAGCACAAAGCAATAATGTCCAAGAGCCAAGACCACCTGGTGGAGTGGGTGAATCTCAGATTGTGTCATTTTGTTCACAAGCCTATTTCAGCTTAGGTGATAGGTGGGTGTCAGCAAGAGCTTTGCTGCCCAGGCCTGCAGATGGTAACAGTGAATCAGCAGTGGGTGTCTGTCTGCTTCCAGGGTAGAGAGGGACAATTTCTGTTGGCACAGAGAAGGGGGTGGGCTATGATTCTGCTAATTGTGCTAGAAGGTAGGCAGAAGTGAAGGAGCATCCTGAGCATGAAGTGGTGGGTAAGTGGTACATGCACAGACTATCGGTAGTGCTCTGTGCCTCATAGCACAGGCTGCATGGTACTGGAGCCCCAGCCGGCAGTACCAGCACTCACACCCAAATCTAGAGCTGTGATAGTCTGGGAAGTGGGCACACCATGGTGGCCGCTCTGAGCTGGACCCTGCAGGAGGGTGCTGGCTCATATGCCCATCCCATTTCCCTGGGGACTGCCCCAAACTGTGGGGGGAAATAAGTTCCCAGCTCCACACCACCTCTCAAGGAAAACATCCTGTTAGACCTCTCTGTCACAAACCTCTCCCACACAAACACCTTCTGACCACGACCAGCAATTTATTCCATGGAAAAAGGCAGTCCCTCAAACAGGTGGCTCTGAGTGCATATATTGCAAATCCAGTCTTTTGAAAAACCAAAGAGCTGTGCAATGAATCTCTCAAAATCTGTTCAGCCTACCTTTGGTTGAGAAATGGGTAGCAATTTAGATTAGACATACTTCTGGGAGAGCCTACTGGAATTTCCTAATATAGAGGAAAAGTATTCCCATTGTCCAGTAACAAAGTACAGTGAAAATGTTAATATTTTCTTTGGCTTTTACATTGTTATAACTGACAGTCTTGGCAACAGGGTGATTTCCTTTTTAACAGCCACTACCTGATCTAATTATAACTCAGAGTTTACAGCCTTTACCATTTATGGGAATTATTGATGAACACTGGTCTTGAGGATTTTACTCTGGAAAGAAGAACCAGTTCTTAGGTGCATATTTAATGCATTTAAAGGTACACATTGAATAAAATCTGAATATAAAGCAATCTTCTTAGAAGTTCATAAGAGGACAAACAATAGATCACAGTTTTAGAGGCAATTCTTGCATAAATATGGATATCTCAAATAACCCTTTTGAAAAATTATTCTTCAACTAATAAAATTCTTTAACTAATGTTTACATACATTAGAAATGCTACAACCAATATTAGCATTAATCACATAGACTTCTTTACTGCATTCTTTATGCTGAGCAACAGGGCTGAAAACAGAACATTCTGCATTGTCTTGAAAGATGAGGGAGGGCCTGAATAATCATGTGTTCATATGTTCTAATAGTAGATGCTTAGTCTCAGGTCCTCCTCTAGATTCTTTGGATTCTCAATGGTCCTCTAACAGTTAAATTATTTATTTAATTTTATCAAATTAATTAATTAATATTTATATTAACATTTTGATTAACCATTAATAAAATTAAATTGAATAATTATTTAAAATTATTAAAATTTTAATTAAATAATAATTCTATTCTCTGTTGAAGAATAGAAAGCAAGAATTCTCTTCTGTTTTACTACCTGGATGGAAAGAGGTCACCCATTGAGCTCACCTTTATCCACCTTACTAGGAGGGACTGCACAAGGCTGGCAACAAGGAGCCACCACCTAAAACAAAGCCCATTTTTGGTAATTATCACTTGCGTACATTAAGTTTAGAATAAGGAAATCACAATCAGACCAGTTACACTTCAGGTCAGATAGCTAATTCTACTTGGAGATACATTTTTTTATATATACATATATATACATATATATATATACACATATACATATACATATATATATATATATATATATAAATATATAAATATAAATGTATCTCTTGACTGCTATATTTCCACTTCCAATTAGAGTAAGGGACTCATACATGTGAGTTTTCCCTTATTTCTCCCAGCAAAGCTGTTTTTCCCCTTTTAAATAACTTTATATTCTTTATGCTCCCCATGTGAATAGTCCGGGCCAAATAAGAGAAGATTTTATTATGATACATCTACCCCAGCATCCTCTCAAGGTTGTGTCTTGACAAGGAAGAATACCATGTGAGGAATCTGAGGAATTGTAAACATTCGTGACAACATTATGTTAAAATTGTCAGGAGACTAACTCTTCCGAAGTTCCACCAGCTGGGACAGCCACCTCATCACTGGGTACGTGGGTAAGTGCAATCAGGAAACCACTTGTGTCTGTGTATTGTCTGGAATCCAGAGGGGGGTCTTACTACGTACTCACAGATCTCTTTTTCAATTGGATAATAGGAACAAGTCCACTGATGAGAATTCACCACAGTATTTTAAATAATACATTTATAGAAGCAGATTTTATTACAAGGCATGATAAAATAAAAAATTTTAAAAAGCAATGTTTGTTAGAAAATTCTCAAAAGGAAGCTCCACCTCTCCACCTTGGAGAGCCACCAGGTTACTAAAGCCCTATTAAACATTAGTGAGGTCATTTCCAGGTCTTCCCTGATCCTAAAATTAAGCCATAGATGTTGATTACAAAAATCCAATTGCCCTACACGTTTAGCCAGTTGTTTATTTGAGCTGAATAATTTCTTTAAGTATACATCCCCATGTTCAATCAGCGCTCCTGGAAAATGCCACACCCAGATGCCTGAGCCTCGGCCTCTCATTCTCTCTCTAGTGGTTTTGGAAGCAGCAGTGATGGGTGATGGGTGATGGCTGCTGCCCTCTAGGAGTCATTGCCCTCTGATCCCAGAACTAGGGACACAGGAGGTGCTTCCTCCTGTGCCATTGCTGCTCTGTCTCCCACTGAGCTGCTCAGGAGGGAGCTGGGTCAGGCATGTGGGTGAAGAAAGCCATCAGTTAGCATGAAGAGCACAGCTGGATGCAGTTGCTGGGGAGAGAGAGTTGCTTTGGGTCCTCAGCTGCCACTTGTACCATGGAATATTCCACAGGGCTTTTCTCCCTGCATTTCACTGAAGGGAAAAACACCTCTATTCCCCTGTGCCTTTTGCTCCTCTGGTGCTCACAGATCAGGCCTAGACGTGGGTCCTGAGTCTTTCACTTTGCAGGTCCATCTCATCAGCAAATGCACCGAGTGCAGGAGGGGTTTGCTCTGCTGTAATTGCACTGGGAGAGCACAATGAGGCACATGCTTTCCAGTACTTACTCCCTGCTGCCAGACTTCACCTGCGTATCTGGTTTTATGTTTCAGTAGAGCAATTCAAAGGGGGAAAAAAAAAAAAAAAGTATATTGGAAAAAAGAATAATGGAAAAAATACAGCTCTTGGCTTGCTTTCTGCTTTTAAGAGAAAACATGGTCACATAGATGAACTAATGTGATATGTAAAATTCCAGTGAAGTGTGAAAAATGTGGTATATTAGAAAAGGATTTAGTATTGTTATTGTTCCTCTATACCAATAGAAAATAAATAAAGGAAACTTTGACTTCATCAAGAAAAATCAGTGTTGGAAAAAGGAAAAGTAGAAAAGCAGAAGTACAGAGAGGTTAAAATAAGTCTTTTCAAATGACTGAAGATATTGCTGTTTTCTTCCTGCCTTGGGGAAATAGTAATATGGATCATCTAATAAACAACTGAGACATTTCTTCACAAATAAAGATTTATAATATCCATTACAGATAGTCCTGAGAAGGTTAAGAGATGACTCTCATTTGAAGCAATAATTTGATAAGTTTTAAAGTAACATTCACAGTAGTATTAAATAGTTGCTTCTAACACATAAGGCCAATTTCTGTATTTTTCAAAAATCCATAGATATGATTCTTGCTCTGTACTTGCTAGCCTTAAATATATATCCACCATGTACTGCTGATATTACTGGATATCTTGGGAAAGGAGGGCTGAATGAGAGTATGGTTACATTAATGGCTGTGATAATATCTTGATTTTCTTCTGAGCATCAGCATAGTATCTCAAGTTTTCTAAGAATAAAATAAAAATCCGTTATTGAAAATCCCAATTTGAAATATGCAGATTGTTTTTTCTTGCATCTACATTCTTTCCTTGGAAATGTAGAGCTCCTAAGTTTCAATTTTCTGTTGTGCTGCAGCACATATTAAAGAATATTCTGATAGAAAACCCCATGAGTTCTGATAATACACAATACCCATTAAAGTAATTACCCTCCTATTTACTCCTACTTTCCACAAAGGTTAATCAATAACATCAGTATTAGTTTGAGCAAATAATGAACTAAAAATCTTCAGGTAAGTATGTGTATGTCATGCTAACACATAAATATTTGCACGTATTATTTATTGTGCATACTGAACCTTTAATTTTTACACTCCCAGGTGCCCTGTGAAGCACTGATGTACAGATGCCATACTTGGCAGACCCACAATGAAAACTCAATTTCCCAAATGCTCTTTGCTTTATCTGCTAACAATTCTGGCTTTCACTTGAACTTGAAAGAACTGTGGCTTTCAGGAACCATTCCTACTGGAGGTTATCAGCATTTTCAACAAACCAAACCTGTATCACACCCCAAACTGAAGTACTCAAAAATCAGAAGTTGAGATCAACCAACTAACAAGGCCAAACAAGAATGTATTTTGTATTATGACCAGTCTAAATTGATAGAACCTGATACCTTGAAGGATCTATTCTGCTCAGCTCATGTCTGCTTATTTTGCAGCTATTTTATTATGCATAAAAATAAAGAATTCAGGACCTTAGTTCTACCTTCAGCACTCTGGTGTGCAGTAGATCAAAGCTTGACCTTCCCCACTCTCCTGCTATCCTCTGACATACCAGTGCTACTTAAACCATCAGAAATTACCTACTGACTTCTTGCCATGCATGGGAACAGTAAACCTCTCTTTTTCTATTGATTCCTGGCCTCATTTCCAAAACCTTATTCCTCTCACAGATGAACATTCCTCTGGCTCTGATTTTTCCTCTCCAGAGAGAGCCTGGAGAGATAGGTAGATATTAGCCCAATTTTCTACAAACATGCCTAAGAATTAAATGGTTAATACCACTGATATTTATATTATTTCTACTCTGCCTTGCAGATATCTGCACTTGAGACAAATTCTGTAGCCATTGGTGTGAACAGCCCCATCTTACCAAACCAAGGACCTCATTTACAGAGGCTAATTGGATACAACACTGAAGTTACTACCTATCACCTGAAAGCCATAGATGGAATATATTAAGCTCAGGACTCGAAGAAAGGCTATAACATGAAACATGCATCTTCTTGGGAAGAATATCTGCTATTTCTGTTCAGGCTTGCTCCGTCACACAGCTCTCCTCACAGTATTCCAGTGCTGTATTTTTATTTTTCTCTATTTGTCACTCTTATTAACACTGATGTTTTCTGACTCTGAGGAAGGGGTCTGGAGATGATGACAGTAGGCTGTGTACCTACTGAAAGAAGAGGCATATATGGCTTCTGTGAGGCAAGACTTACAATCCTCTGTGGCCTCCCAGCTACAGTAAATCTCCTGGCAGCATATTCCATCTCTCTCTGAGTCCACAGAAACAGATCTGGAGCCTCAGCTATGAAATTTAAACAGCTTTTTCGAGAACTGGAGGCATTTCATGTTCTCTTCAGAGGGTCTGATCTTGTTCCCACAGCCATGAGCGAGAGGAGGCCAATACATCTAGCGCTAAATTGCAAACAATTCTCAGGATCTACTCACAGCTCAGCAGGTCAAAATGAGCTGAGGAAACGGTTTTGACAAGTACTTCTGGATTAAGTTTTAAGCAATCAGTATCTGGTTAGGACAGGAATGGCTCAATATCCTGTAGAGGAAAACAGCTGACATGAGTGTAGTTTCAACTTTCCCTCTTTTAATCAGGCTTTCTAATGTTCTGCCAATTCACTCCTGTTCTGCCCTCGATAAGGCAATGCTGCTCAGCTACGGGAACTGACTGTTCAAAAATGCAAAGCTTAAACAGCCTCCCATCTTTTCCTGTAGATTATTTCTACAATCAAATTGAATTTTGTCACGCAAACTTACATCTTCAATAAAATTTGAATGGCAACATAAAGCTCTGTTTCTGCTTCATAGACACATATATGTGTCTGCAGCAAGAGTGAAAATTGAGTTGAATGTTCAGAAGCAAAAATAAATAAAGATGCTAATTTGTTGTGTTTATCTGAGCTGTTTATTCCAAGAGATTAACAAATGTTTACCAATTTGTGGTTAATTTTCTTTAGATGGTAAAGCTTTAATTGAATGCAGTCTTATTTATTTCTATTCTTATCTGCTTTCACTGCAGCATTGCTCTATTTCTTATGGGAGGCCTCATTGCACAAACTTACTGGATGACCTGTTCTCTCTCTCTGATTGATGCACATGCTAATTTAAACCAATTTACAATGAATATAAGCAAAAGGAGTTAAAAGAGTAGGAAAAAGGAAAAGAGAATAGGGAGTGATAAAATTGACTGCACATGTTAAATAAATGCACAACTTAAGGAGCTCAGATAATGCATTTTTTTAGGGTAAGCCAGCAAGGACTGTTAAAAAAAACCCCACATATTTTGGCTGCTGTATATTTTGCTTAAAAAATTAAAAAAAAATTACAAAATATTTTTGTCATACTTGTATAAGCTTCCCCTCCAGTTCATAAGTACCTCTGTAAGACCTTGGGGGAGCTGTAGGTATGTACCACCATTGCCAATTTAGATCTCTTATCCAGGGGCAAAGCCAGATTACTTTTCCCAGAACATGCAAGACTCACTTCTTCACTGAGCACTACATCATGCCCAGAGGGTGCTTGTCTGCATTATACAGAGAACAGCCTATCTAGGAAAACTGATCTAATCAGTGAGGATGGAGAGGTGTGGCACTACAGCAATAGCTTCAAGGAAGTGTTTTTTTAAGACTACCTAACTGACATTTACTGCTATTCAATTGGTCTATAATTAAATAAATGTAAAATAGATCTTAGATTTTTCATCTTTTAAATGAAAAAAAAAGTTGGTTTGTTTTATTTTCATAAGAGAAGCCTTAGGTAAGTCATTTTAGTTTCATGAATTCCATAATAATTAATCCCGTAAGCACAAATTCTACTTCCATCCTGCAACTGCTGCTCATTTAAGGAATATAATCTACAACCCTTATATCCAAACAAGAAAACATAATCTATTTGCACATTAATGTCCTTCAATACTCTTTTGAGACTTTAACCAAAACCAGCTGACCTGGAAAATGACATGGACAGGAATACTCTTAATGTAAATGGGCAGTATCTTCAGACAGTATCAGTAAGATACTGTAAGAGAAAATTATTTTTTTATTGTGACTTGAAGACTAATCAGTACAATGAGTTCTTTCCTGGTGAGTTTGCCATTTGGGAAAGACAGGAAGGAACATCTGGGAAAAGAGGCGTTTACTACACCCTGTCAACCTTAAGATAATAAAAAAGCACATTCCTTGTTTATTTGACTTGGTCCTCATTATCTTTAAACTACTGCAAGTGTCACACGGAAGATTTCTAAGCAGACAAATGAATTGTTAGTGCACTTTGAAGAAATTACTGAACTACAGCAGTTTCTGAGGAATGCAAAACCTCCAGACCCACAATGTCGCTCAGCAGAGCTGCGCCACCTATGGACCCTCCCGAAGGGAGCCGGCAGAACAGCTCCCCTCGGTCACAGCCTACAGAGCACCTAAGGCTGCCTGCACAGACCCCAAATCCTTGTAGCACATCCACTTTGGAACACAGTCCCATTTCCAGGGTGACTAATGAGCCTAAGCTGTACCATGGATTGGTGGGATTTGAGCTCTTAGAGATAGGACCCATATATGTGCTCTTAGATCTGCCCTTTACCTGCTTCTAAAGTCTCCAGACCTGACATCTAATTCTTTTCTTGATCCACTTTCATAGTCTGGCTTTCCAGCCTTGCTTTCTATGGGAAGGCTTGCTCAAACAAGTATATTAATGGTATAAGTGCCTGCATTCCCTTCGAAAAGAAAGTTTAGGAAATCCACTTAGGCTGGCAATTTGGAAAAGAGCTATGTTTAAATACTTTTAAAACAGCTGCAAATGTCTGCATGCCAAGGTGTACCTTATCTTGCACTTCAGAGGTTAGGTAGACCTTAAATACAGATATTGCCAAGCTGTGCAGTCCCATTTAGACTGAACAGCTGATGAGGAACCGACAGGTAAGTGATCTGGAGCTCTTTTCTACAGAGCTCCTCAGATCTCCTGAAGTCCACGGCCCTGGACTGCCTGCCTTCATGAGAGACATTTCTACAGGGGGCTGCATAGGCAGGGCTCTAGAACAGGGAAATGCATCTGTACCTGTGCCCAGAGATGAAGGCCAGAGCACAGGCTTTCTGATCTACTCTTTCTTACACCTACCATCAGTGAGTGTGAATAGATTAAAAATTTCAGAGTGAAATAATAACAATTGCTTCAGATTCACCGTCCTCTATTAGCAAAGGATTTATGGCATTTAGAAACTTAAACAGATTGATTTAAATTTACTTCTCTGAATTTGAATAAAAGAGGGAAAAGTGAGGATCCTGGAAAAAGTAGTATTCCTCTAAATGCACATTACATTATGAAATAAAGAGAAAGAAGTCACATCTGAAAGATAAACTGAAATCACTCCCACCCTGACCTCCATCCCATCTATCTCAGCACAAACGCTTCCAACACACAGGGCTTCATATGGCTAATGATGTAATATAGGTCAGCCTAAAATACATTGAAGGCAGTAATGCAGAAATATGAATATAAATTTGGTGTAAAGCCTCTGTAAAGCCAAAGGTTGACCAGTATCCTGTTTTCAATAGAAAGAGGAGGTTTAGGAAAAGAACGCAAGAACAAAGCAAGCAGGAATGATCGATTACTTAATTAATAGTTACTTATTTTCAGTGTATTCTCCATCTTCTGGCAATCTGTACTTTAGGAATGTCCTGAACCAAAGGGTGCTTCCCCATCTTTGTGCCTGGTGTTTTCTTTCTGTAGTTTTTCCTTCAGACGGTGTTCATAGCCCACCTTATGACCTCTGCACTGACCCAGGATGGTGAGCTCTATAGCTGGGAGCCAGGCAATAGTGAGCACTATACAGAGGGACTAGAGCGGTATTTAAACCATCTTCATTTGTGAAAATCCTTGTGTTGAAGCAGAAAACATTTATTTATTATAATCTTATCAGTAAATTTCAAATGCACTCTCTGTAGCTACAGGATTAACTTCAGGATTAATTACAATACATGCTTTCTGCTTTTCACAATGCTGCCTTATTTTGCAAACCTATTCAGTATTGTACTCTGTGGGCCAAACTCTCTTCCCAGATACGTCTATAAATCCACTGAGGCCAAATAAGCTAAACAGAGTCCGAAGTGAAACAAGCCCATGCAAATCGCATTTTTTAACCATTGTGTACTTTTCTGACATTCTGATTGTTTTCCTTCTCTTCTTGTAAGATTGTGCATTTAGATCCACTATCAAATCCAGGGAAAGGAACTGAAAGCCTCTGGACTGTGTATGCAGAAGTCTCCCAGGGGAATTTTTTATGACTCAGGAAGGATTTGAGACATCTCAAAAACAGGAGATGCCGCTGTCAGGGGATGGTGGGAAGCAGAAGAGTCAACCCTGGCAGAGGGGAAAACTCAGCTGCCCCTGCCCAGCACTATCCCCATCTCTTGCTGGCTGCAGTTTTCCAGGGAGCTGCCATTGGTTATCCTGAAGCACTGGGACTGAATTCCCAAGAGAAACATTGTACTTAACGACATTTTTCTGTGTGGGAATTATATACACTACTTCCCTTTCTGATGCCTATCGCATATTTGAGCAGTCATTTGAAGTTGCTGTGTTCTGTTTTGCTCCTGTTATCAAATCACAGTATTAACATAACAAGGATAATTATAAATACCATAAATTAGTAACAGTACTCTCTATTTGTTAAGCATCAAAGTATATTCTTTGATGGAGAACATAAGGAAAGTCCCTGTCCCAGAAAGAAATATCACTTTTGTAGCTTCTTATAGACTCCCCTGGTTAGAGAAATGAATGGAGAGTTCAAAGCCAAGGTATTTCATGAAGATAGGCATTAATTGTGCAACATCTGCAATACCGTATTGGATCACTTAACCAATTAATGTCCCACTTGTCTTAGTATGAAAATCACAAAAAGAGTTCCTTAAATGTCTTGGAAACTCAGCTAAGGTTCAAAGCAAAATCAAATGGGTGCATCAGCTTGGATGTGATGATATCAAAGCAGACAAATAATTCTAGCAAGAGCCTGGCTGAAATGTCAGTGTCACATGGAATCAGCTCTGCCTCTGGGCAGTATTTCTTTGGCCGAGCCATTCTCATGGTATACTTTGGGCATCCTTGTCTCTGCCATGATGCTATTGCTTCTCTGTTTCCTGAAGCATGTCTGATTGTATGCATTTACTACCGTGTCTGATGTCTAGAATGTGCGTCTCTTGGATAGAGGAACATTTTTGTGTACATATGGATGGAGTCTTGCACAGAGGGATCATGATCTGTGACCAAGGCTCTCAGGTACTGAGACAATGCTAAAGAGAATTTCCAGCAAGAGTTAAGAAATACTCTGGCCCACAGATTTACATGCAGTATTCTTTAAGCAAAGTTGTATGTGCAAACAGGAGATATTCTGCTAGCTAACAATGTTAAGCTTTCTGTACATACTAGCTCTAACTATGCAAAAGATCTCTGCCAAATATCCAGAACTGGACTTTTCAAAAAAGAAGTAGTATAATTAGTCAACTCTCATAAGTTTGAAGAGTTGTCCTAGCACTGCATAGAAGTAAAGTTAATTATGATTGCACTCAGAGAAGAGATTCATGGCCTGGACTGTTAACTGATGGCTACAAGATATGCTGGATGTAAGCACTGCCCAGCACATGGCTTCTTGCAATTCACAGAAATACTCAGATATCTTACATTGTAGTTTTGAAGGCACTTTGATTTTTTTGGTTTTTTTCTTTAACTGTTTTCTCTGTCTGTTCCTAACATTTTAAATTAAGGGGAACTGAACTTAGTTCCGCTTTAGGCTGCCCTGTAAAAGTAATGTCATGAACAGAGATAAATGCATTTCAAAACAAGAGGAAAGGTGAATATCTTTGTTTTAACTTGAAGCATTAGTCTTTTTCAGGAATTAATGGGGACACTCAAGGAAACTTTTCTATACAAACCCCAAATGTGAAAAATCAGCCTTCCTTCTAAATATCCAAACTCTGTATATCTGATATGGATGCTTCCTCCTACACTGTTTTGCTGAAACCAAACCAGTACTTGTGGGTACTAGTCAAGGGCTCAGGAGATATTTCCTGCTTACAAACCAATCTCATAAAAAAGCTGGTGCTTTTTCCAACCAACCATTGTGAAAAGGTGATATATTAGGTTGCAAATGTCACAGATGGACACATCCTGCCAAGAGCTGAGATGAAATGCTCAGAGCATTCAAGTCCAGCTAATGTGCATCTCCTCACTTTCCCAGATGTCCCACTCTGCCTGCACATTATGACAGCTGGTGAAGCAGTCACAGAAACCATGCCTGGATGGTCAAGCACAGAAACAAATTAGAGGCAGAGAGGAGCTAAGGAAATCAGTCACTGGAAAGCTGCATCAGAGTTTAACCCTCTGATCCCCAAACAGCACTTAAAGACCCAAAACTGCTGCTGAAAAAGACAAGATCACTCACAACTCAAATTACTCATGTGCTCAGGGCAAAACCAGTCCCTGTAAATTCCAGGTTCAAGAGGCACTTAAATAATAACATGGATATTTTCCCTTGTGTGACTTTTCAAAAGATCAGCTGGACAAATCACTGCAAACCCACCAAAACTGTCTACCAGATGGCAGCCACTGATTAATTTGTCTTAACTTAAGCCAAAAAGGAAGAAAATGTGATGGGTGGAGCCGTAAAGACAAGCACAATCAACATCCGACCAAATAGGGTTTCCTGTCACCTTGGGAACGACACTGATTGGCACTGCGGTTTCCTGTGTACAAGCTAAAACCAGTAGCAACTGGAGTAACAAGAATAAACGCCAGATAAGAGACCTGGGAATACAATAAAATTATTATAAAATTCCTGACTAAACCCCAGAGGACAGTAAAGGTAAAACCAAGGGCAGCCATAGACTGCATATGCTAAACAGAACATTTCCCTGTACATGAGAGCAGAGGGCCATGAAGCTGCATCTGAAGAATTTCAGAAAAAAGGGTAGGCTAATTTGCCTAAATTAACCACTCCCAAAAGTGAGAGTCATGTGCTTTGGAAAGCTCATTTTCTTTGCAAAGAAAAAAGGGATGTGGGACAATTCGAAGTAGAGATGGAAACAGGAGTGGAAACCTACCATCTACCCTCACTAGTCTGAAGTAATTTTAAGATGTGCCACAGACACAGGGAAATGGACTGTGGGTTTAAGTTTGGGCATTGGTACATAGTTACTTGCATTTTTTAATTTAGATTATAACTCCCACAGAGTTTTGCTTCCAAAAGCTCTAAACACAACCAAAACAGCTTCTCAAATAGCCAGGAGTCAAATAGTTAAAATGTGGGTTTTAGAGGGTCTTTGTTAGGCTGGTAACTGAGTTCACTTCCTCTCCAGAGAAAGGGGACAATTCACATTCCTGCCCTCTTCCTACACTGCAGATAAGCAAAGATGTCTGTAATGGGTTTGACAGATATTCATGCAATTCAAAGATCTGGCACTTGCAGAAAGTTTTTAGAGTTACTGTGCACTCACAGAAATGCTCCACAAATGCAGGTTGGAGGCACAGCATTATTCTCTCTCTAGTGAAGAATCCATGTGCCAACACAGACCTCTCAGGCATTGAGCAGGAGACACTCAAAGCTGGACCCCATCTCAAGTTCCCCATTACTTAGAGTAGTTTCTCCCACCTCAGTAGCCCAAGTTTACAATCCTTGCCTTTACTCTTCACTCAGACTGCAGGTGGCAGCAGTCAGTGTGGCTTTCCAGCTAGCTGAGATGGCCTGAGGAGGAGGGAAGCCACAGTGCAGGGCTTCAGGGAGACCCTGAACTGAAAAACAATTACCTAAAAGGCCATAAGTAATTGCCAACAATCAAGATTGCTCTCCTTTTATCAGCTGCTACACCCGCTTCATGTGCAAGCTACATGTTGAAAAAAAAAGCAAAGTGCCAGGAAAACAATCCCAGGCACTGAATGACAGTGCTACATATCAATCATTGCAGCCCTGGCTTGTTTTCAGCCTTTGACAACAAGAGCACTCCAAAGCAATTTAAGGTTTGGGAACAAGTACATGCATAAACTATTCCCAGGAAGCAGTCTGCATCCAGTCCCTGCTTCTCTGGAGGCAAGGAAAGCTTAGCAGTATGGACACAAACCTACTTCTGCTACACAGCCTTAGTGCTGTAGGCGTATCTGAGTATATCAAATTTGTAAGTGGATGCCCCATCCCTGGAGGTGTTCATGGTCAGGTTGGATGTGATTTTGAGCAACCTGACCAAGTGGAAGGTGTCCTTGCTCTTGGCAGTGGGGCTGAAACTATATCTTCTTCAAAGTCCCTTCCAACACAAGCCATTTTATGATTCTATGATCTTACAGACCAGGAAGGAATATAGGTGGCAAATGAGAGAAATGTATTTTTAGGTCTTTCAGAAACTGTTTGGGGGGGAGCGGGAAAGTGAGTTTGAATTGTATCCTCTCACTCTTTAAATGGTGTCAAGAAATAGTAGCAAGTAGGACTGTTAACTGCACCTCAGATTAAGGTTCTTATCTTTGCTACATCTCTTCAGATGAACACAACACCCAGCCATCCTCAATCCAGTGGTTAGGAATGTGTCTGAAGATTTATGTGCCATGCCCAAAGTGCTCTAAGGAGTTGGTAGAAGAGACAGATCAGAGCACAAAAATTCCTGCCTCCCACCTCAGACTCAGTCTACTGGTCCCTGGTGCTTTGCAAATTCCTTCTGATAGGCTATCACCATAAAACTATTCCACAGCTTGTACTTTTGTGTTGGCACATAGCTTTGCTTAGAACAATTACACTGACATTTCCCTAACACAATCCCAACGATTTAAATTAAGAATGTAGAAAGCATATTCAGCACCACACAATGGGGAAAATTTATCCTCCAAATCTATGAAAAGCTACTGTATTGTAGTCAGGAAATCCAAGGCCCCTTCCTGTAAATATATTAAGTTCCCATGTTTGTGC
Organism: Cyanistes caeruleus; assembly: GCF_971803275.1. Classification (NCBI taxonomy): domain Eukaryota; kingdom Metazoa; phylum Chordata; class Aves; order Passeriformes; family Paridae; genus Cyanistes; species Cyanistes caeruleus. The sequence continues at coordinate 47,046,671 of NC_141704.1, read as the reverse complement.
AATAAACTACAAAATCTGGCATGTTTACAGTAGCCCAACTGCAAGGTGCTACCCTCTGAGTGTTACTTGAAATTCTTACTCACAATGGATGGCTTTGTAAAATGATAATGGATAAGCAACATCATAACTGTATTTGCAGCAACTGTGCTCTATGATCTAAAAATCAGAACAGAGACAGAGAGAATTGCTGGAAATTTTTCTCATCTATTAGAGCAGAGATGTGGTTAAACAGTGATATCCTGAGGTGCAGCTAAGGTTATATTAATGAAGAAAAGAGCACATGAGGTTCTTTACTCCGGCTCCAACATTTCTTATGAGGTTTTATCCAGTATACTGTATTGTTAAGATAATGATTCATTTTAATGAATACTGCCTTTCTAAAACAAGGAAAACAGGTATTAGAGTTAGTTTTTGTGATAACTGTCATCCACAGTATTTGTCATCCAGATGGCAAATTACAGTGTACAGAAATTGCCTAAGAGGCTGGAGCTATAGTTTAATAATTTGTGTGTCTATGAAGAATGACTAATAAAAAAGAATAGTTTTCAATATTAAGAGCAATTTTTTACCACCTCCAAACCTGAAGCCCAAATTATACAAGATTTGCTTTATAAAGGTGTAAAATACAAGATGTTTCTGAGGAAGAATGCTGAAGACAGAAAGAGAATAATAACTGCTCTCATTATTTGTGTGTGAATCTTTTGCTAATACATTTCTGTTTAAAGATTTACCTTTTGGCACTGAGTTCCATAGACTCCTATGGGTTATCTGTATCTTTTTTTAAGATTATAAAAAACATATTGCCTTTCTTTCCCACTTGAATATCTCTCTTTCTCATGTTACAAGGAAGCGGACAGAGATGAAGTGCATTATAATTCACTTTATATTAACTGTTATTTCACTATACTTAGAGGGAGCTGTACTCACTGCATGTCTAGTGAATAATTCTTAGAACTGGAGAAAGAATTCTGCTGCCAATTTACAGGGATCTTCAGCATGGTAAGAGAAATCTCACTGGGTAGAGTCTATTAACTGTGGCATAGGATTTTTATAGTATTGCTCTGCTTTGTGTGGAAAAGTAACATCACAGAGTTCTCAGTCAGAGTTCAAGCCAAACTTCACTCATCTGTTCTGTTTGTAGAGAGCAATAATTGATTGATCCAGGTGATTATCTCCATAGTGTTTTTTATTCTGATGCCTACTGATTTTCTGTAGAGGCTGCAGA